>NC_070596.1:1014299-1716799 GCF_027409825.1 Scomber japonicus | reverse complement strand
CAACGCCATTCAGTCATGTAAACTAAGAGGTTTTATAGGAATTTGTGGGTAATTATGTCAATTCTAATACGCCGAATTTACAATGGAGCAGTGTTATTCATAAATGAAATGTATATACGTTGTGCTACACGTGTATGTTGGCAAATAAGCGACGCGGCGTTTAATCTTCAGATATTTGAATGGAGTTTGGTGGGACATGACCAAGCTGTGCTGTCACTGCGGTTAGTTACATCCCCTATCTAACCACATGTCTGAGTAATACTGAGTGAATGAACATGTTTCAGCTCAATCACATGCACTCTTCGGACAGAAGGAGAATCTGTGCTATTAGTAAAAAAAATAGGACTATCTCCTGGCTAGAAATTGTACATCAAAAATAATAATATAAGCTAAATTTGCTCATTTAAAGGAGCACTCCACCAATTTTACTCATAAGTTTACTAATCATAAATGACTACTACTCGGGCGGTGACAACAGTTGTGTCATGTCTTTTATTGTCTCTGGATGAGCTTTCTAAAGTCTGAGAAAATGACATGGAGGTTGACAGATTTGATATAACAGGTAAGGAATGTTGCGTGAAGTTAAATGCAGGACTAAAATCCAGGATATCTTTGCCTCTGAAGCCTCTTTTTAACATCAGTTTCATGCCCCAACTTCATGAAAGTGCAGTATAGTGCTGTATTCCTTTAGGTCAAACACTGTGTATTTTTTGTGAACCACTTTTATCCCTAAATCCTTCACAATGAGGTCTTGAGAATATTTGGGATAATAAAAAAAATCAATAAAAATCACATATCAGCCATCATGTGCTTTCTGCTCAGCTGCTGTTTCTGTGTTTTCAGGCTACAGGAGTGGACCAAGCGGCTGGCATGAGTCTCGTCGTCTTCAGCCTCCTGCTGTTTACGTACTACTCCGTCTGGGTCATCGTCCTGGTAGGTTCTGCCTCGGTCCCTAACCTCCTATTTGGGGACCGTCATTTTAATGTCCAGCTAAACCCTTTCTCATCAAACAACCAAAAACAGGAGGTTGTTTGGTCATCACTCCTGGTCCTGTTGCATGTCTGTGTACCGGACACGCTGACTGGAATTTCCATAAAAGAACTTCACTTTTTTAAATGAAATGTGTGACGTCATATTTTGCCCCTTTTTCCAGCCTTTCGTGGACAGTGATCACATTCTCCACAAGTATTTTCTTCCTCGGGAATACTCGGTCATTCTTCCTGGCATTGCAGCGGTAATACTGCTCCTCTGTATAGGTGAGAAGAGTATGTGCACCCCTAAAACACACCTCAGTATTCACGCTTTTATATAGACTCTGCAGACAAACCCTTTTTCATTTTTTGCATACAGTATGTGAGAAGAACATGTCATTTCTATTTCAAATTTAACACTATACCTGTTTTGTCCACAGGAGCCTTCACTGCTGTTATCATGTGGAAGAATCGCAAGCCAAAGAAAGCGGACTAATCAGGATTTTAGAGTGACTGCTGTGGATTTAGAAGTATGTAAAAGTAGCCGTGAACTCTTTCTGGTGGCCCGACACACAAAAATCATTCCTCCAGTCTCTGATAATATCTCCTGAACAGCTGACGTTCACGCTCACCAAGTTATATTTGTTAAAGAAAAAGGTCTTTGGGATTTATTTTATATTATTTGTTTTATTTCCAGTTGAATTAGAGTTGATAAGTAAGAATAAGTAGTAAATTAAAGCTGCTGTGTGTTGAATTTGAAAAGTTTTGAGTTGAAAGCAGTGCACAGACTGCACTAATTGTCTATTTTTTTACAAAATAAAAGTCAATTTGAGAGATCACATAAAAAAACCCTCAACACATGTCCAGATGTTTTGAGAATAGTGAGGCATCACTGTTAACTGTAAGCTGGTGTTCAGATCACTCACTGTGTTCTGTCCTCGAAGTTGTTAAGATAAAGAGTTTAGGACATTGTGAGCTCATATATCAACATCTTCCTTCGCTGGGAACATCTACTGCAAAGGGAAATCGGGCCGGTAGCAGTCTGATGTAACTCATGTGTCTTCTGATACTACTTTGATCCAAATATGAGCTGGCCCTGATGATCATTTCTTACTGTTTCTGTTGGGAAAGTCCTCAGCCCTGAAGCTAATTGTGTGATTGTAAATCCCATGATCATGCAGCTTGTTGGATGTTGAAGTGGAGCTTACTCACTCACTCACACACCTACGCTCTACAGCAGCTGTATTTCTTGGCTTTGCACTGACAGATGTTACAATGCAAAAATCATTTCGGCACTAAAGGGAGGAGGTTTCCCCACATTTTGAGTTATGAGTTTTCTCCTTGGCAGTAAACATGTTACATGAGCCATCACAATCTCCTGTAGGTGGAATTGGGTTTCCTTTGAGTGCGTGGGAAGTTTGCACTAGGATGATGTCACACACATTAAAGGATAAGTTTGCTATTTTTCAAATCTGTTTTAAAACAAAATCCACAGTGTGTCCACACACTCATTTAAAAGTAGATGATCAGCTTCTATTGAGCTTCATCAGTGTGAGTTAGTCATATCAAGTGATATCTGACACATTTACAGTCTTTTTACCATCAAATTCCCTCTTAGTGTTTCCTGTTGAGCTGTGGTGGAAGTATAGTAACAAAAAGAGGAACTTTGGTACTAAAAACACTGTAACATTGAAACATAGAAGATGAAGATTTGACTCATTTGGACGCTGAAGCTTCATATTAGCTTCATCAACTTTTAAATCCATTGTTACACAGAAGGAGGACTGTGGATTTAGTCCTCCATCACTTCCATTGTAAGTACATTATGAAGAGATCTTCTAATGGTCAGTATGAACAGGAGGAATCATTACAACAAGAAAAACCCATAATGTAACACTGTGGGAGTCAGCACACTTCTGCTTCTTAAAGAACATGTGATGATGGGAATGAGTAAATGTCCGGTCCTCAAACATAATAACTATTTTCATCATAATTTCCAGAACAAATAGTCTTTTATTTAGGTTTATGTGGTAACTGACAGTAATGCAACTGCATGGATGGAGGTAAATGTGGGTCAGTGTGTAAACAAATGTCAGAATTCTAAGTTAAATGAAAGTATGATTCTATCTACATTGTGACATACTGTATGGGAGTCTATTTTAGTACTATGTGAAACTGTTATATTAACTGTAACATGGTTTTGGCACAAAGATACAGTGATGATTTTCCTGTTGAATAAAGCTCTCATGCTGGGAAACGTGTTTATTGAATGACATGTTCTCTTTATATTTGCTAAGTGTTCAGTTACTGCAGCTGCAGTCATGGGATAGTGACGAGCTACAAATACCTACAGAGAAGTATATCAGCTGTCTTCATCTGCCATGTGACATCATTCTTATGTATTTTGCAGGATCTCCCACAGTCATGAAATACCTGGAAAAGTGAATTAGGTGAATTGTTTTGGAAAAGTTTTGAATCAGGGATGGCCCGATCTGATATCAAAGATAACATATATAAGACAGGCTGTATGAACTTCACTCACATGATATACAAGAATGCTGCTTGTTCGCAGAGGGAATGTCTCAAGAGCCAGTGAAGGAAGCCAGCTAGTTAGCAGGATGCTAATCTGAAAAAATGCCAGTCAAGTGTGTTTTTAATAATGTGTGGCTTTCCAATGACAAATATAGGAAGTGGCTCAAGAGAGAGGCGGACTCTAGCTGCGCTGGATGGAAGCTCTGCAGCACAACGTTTGACATTGGCACTGGGGCCAAACGCGTCCTCTGGATGTAATCGTAAAATGTACCCATCATTTTTCTCACAGTATAGTCAGATCAAAATGTCAAAACGCCTGTTAAAAGGCACCAGAATACAGGAAATGACATCTACTCTGTTATAAATGTTCTGGGGGACGACCACCAGACCCACCTCCTATTTGACTGGTTCACCACATTTCAAATGCTTCCTACACCCATGCTGTACATAGTCGGGTTTCTTTACTTTAAAGTACAAATTGAATAAAATATCTTTGATGTATGGTGGTGACCATGAAAGCCCAACTTCCCTTAAATCTCATTCCGAGGTTTTCTAACAGTTACCAGCTCTGTAGGCTATGATCGACAAACTGAAACCCAATACTGTGCCCTATAGTCGCTTTGTTATAAACCTTTATTAAACTACTTAAATTAAGTCATGGAAATGGAGGAAAATATTATGGAAATGTTTTTAAAATTCATGTGTAAAACTGTGTGGGAACAAGGTCAAAGTATCTTTGTTCTGCAGTAGCAGGAGAGGACGTCTACATTACACATAGACAGTAAACCGGTCCTATCCTGCGTGTCATTGCCCCCCTCTCTGCCTCTTGTTTCCTGTCTGTCTCTACTAACCTGTCCATTAAAGGCAAAGAGCCCAAAAAATATACAAAAAAAAAGAACATGATGCAAGGGACCAAGAGTAATTTAAGATTAAGACCAAGTTGATCCCTAATAAATAGGAATAAATAATGGAGTAGACATAAAAGTGCACTAAGACTTATTTAAAAGAGAAGCAGCTGCAGGCACAAAGCTGTTCCTGTAGCGTGTGGTCTTAGCCCTCAGGACTCTGAATCTCTGACCATGTGCCGGAGCTCACTCACTAGACTAGTGACTAGACTAGAGTCATCATTAGAGACACAGCTGGCTAGTCGCTGCAACAATTCTGTGGCTGACCATTCGACTAGACCATTTAATGGTCTACAACCCTGATGTTGTGTCAGTGGCAACAGTGCAAATGAACATTAAAACCTGTTTTTCTTGCTGTATTCATTCCTCCTGTTCATACTGACTCACTGTGGATCTCACTGTGGTCACACTGGATTTTGGCTTCCATCACTTCCAGCACATCTTTTAAGTCATGTTTACATGGAAAACAATGGAAATGGCAACAAATATTTACTGCCTGAAAACACTTTTGACTTGTTTTAGGTTAAAGATGTTATTCATTTTTTATGTACACCTCTCACCATCCGTTTTTGTCCATTGAGGCTGTTGTGGGTTAGATTGTCTCCATATCTATTGCCATGTGTTTTAGTGAAATGAATAGTTAATCGTTTTAATAAGGATTTCTTTTTATGATGTAGCAGTGAAGACTGATGGCTCTAATGATTATATAATAAACCCCACACTTCCATAAAGTTATAAAATACATTTCCATCATTATTGCTATGTTATATTTTCATGTCTTAGGTCAAATAGGACATGATAATGTGTGATAGGAGCTGTTTTTGGTGTAAAAGCTAAAAAATACACTCTCTCTGCTCTCTGAAACATGAATCAAGGTTTAATCACATTTATTGATCAGTAAAATCAACTATTGATGCTTTCTAAACACATCTGTGGTTCAAACACTTTTTAAGAGGAGATTCTTAGACTGGATCAGAATAGACCCAGAACATACTGTGAGGGTGTAGAATATGAACAGTGAAGGGTTAAATGCATAGTTGCAGTTAGAGCATCTGATTTATAAGAAGGACATCATGGATTATAATATGGTTCATCTCTATTCTGAACTACCCAAACATTGATAATCAGTCTCAGTCTTGTATGAATGAACAGTAAATGTAATATTTAGTGAGAGTTGAAGGTTAATTTGGCAGGAATTTCTGCATTTAAACATCAGTAAGGATACCTGGGTAATGTAGTATCAATCTGGAGGCTTTTCAAACAAGAGGAACATTTTTCCTTCTTGATAAAACAATACATGGAAAAGTTTGTGCTGGAAGAGTCATTTGAGGAATTTGAGCCTGTCCTATTGTTTGGTCATTCTGAAAAGAGGTAAAGGTGAAGTTCACTTATTTCACACATCAGTGTATATTTCCAGATGTTGCATGTGTAAAGAAAAAGTAATATGAAACCATGTTGTGTCTCCAGAGGGCGCTGTTTGAAATCTGACATCAGTTGGTGCTGAGGGGAAAAAATGTGAAAATCATCAAAAAAAGTATTTGATATTATTTTTATTATTGAGTCATCTGATGACTTTTCTTCATAAGATGATTCATTGATTATTGTTTAGTCTATAAAATGTGCAAATACAAATGAAAATGAATATCACTGATAGATAGATAGATAGATAGATAGATAGATAGATAGATAGATAGATAGATAGATAGATAGATAGATAGATAGATAGGTAGATAGATAGATAGATAGATAGATAGATAGATAGATAGATAGATAGATAGATAGATAGATAGATAGATAGATAGATAGATATTCACAAGTCTGATTTGGCTTTGGATCAGACTCATCAGGTCTGTAACTGAGATGTTAAGAAATGAATATTAATGTACTTTATTTTGTGTGACGTTTGCAGCAAACTCTTTTTATCATTATTACTTATTGTGCACCCCTCCTCTACCCTGGTGCCCCTTGTATTTGCCTGAACTGCCAGCTGCTGGCTCTGAGGGGCCCACAGCTCATTTATGACCTAGAAATGTTTTGTCTTTGACATTTACAAAAATGCTTATGTTTTTAGGAATTTTACCTTTTTTGTAGCAGATTGTATTCATAGTTCAGTGACAAATAAGAGTTGGCATGATGAGCAATTCACAAATATGTTAAAAAATAGATTTAAAAGCAGCATCAGGTTTGTTAAAATGTACATTTAGTATTTTTGTTGCTTTTATATCATTTAAATGACATTTGCACCATTTTTTACCAAAAGTAAGACTGAATGCTCCTGAAAATGTAAAATGGTGTAACCACAAAAGAATGATAAATATTAAATAGTTGATCACCTACAGTGTATTTAAGTGGACTTATACTAATAATGACTTCATTTAAAACATGTAAATGTTTCCTGATCTCCATGATTCTCCAGATGAAATGTAATATTTAGAACAGAGGTGTCAAACTTATTTCATTCAAGGGCCACATATAGCCCGATTTGATCTCATGTGGGCCGGATCATTAAAAAAAGGAAAGGAAGGAAGGAAAGATGGAAGGAAGGAAGGAAGGATAGACGAACAGAAGGAAGGAAGGAAGGAAGGAAGGAAGGACAGACGAAAGGAAAATAAGACAGGAAGGAAGGACAGAAAAAGGTAAAGAAGACAGGAAAGAGAGATGGAAGGGAGGGAGGTAGGAGGAAGGAAGGAAGAAAGGAAGGAAGGAAGGATGGAAAAAGGACAAGAAGAAAGGAAAGAGAGATGGAAGGAAGGAAGAGAGGAATGAAAGAAGGAAGGAAAGTGGGCCGGATGCCGCATGATTTAGAATAATTTACTGTTTTTAAGCAAGTTGAATTATTTGGTACAAAGTTTTTATGGTTACACCACTTAGACATTTTTGCCATAATCCTCTAATATATTCTCTCTAAATGGGTTAAAAGCAGAAATTTGATGCTGGGTCCACAAAAAAAGAATGTGTGAAGTTATTCATATGTTTATTTTCACATTTTAACCCTTTAAATTTAAACTAAACCACATGGACACAAAAAACCTCACCGACCCTTATATGGAGTCTGGGAAAAGGGTCAAAGCTTCTGTTTAAGTTGTGATGTTCTTGTGTTTTCTAACTTCATCTTTAGAACAGTATTTGGGCCACTGCTGGATGATGATTATCTCTTAAGCAAATCATGATCTTCTTACACTGTAGCCCTGATAGCTGGAACACACCCAGCATTCATCAGATGACTGCATGAGTCAGCAGCGGTTATATATCATTTACTCTTCTTCTTTATTGGAATTTATTTCTCTGGTTTATTAGTGCATTATAAGAATCTACTAGTCATTTTTAATTCTCAGAACTAACATCTCATTAATGCATGTGGTCAAATAGTCTGGTGCGTGGCGCAGTGCGTGAGGCTGACTGACCGTGCGTGAGTGTGATCTGAACTGCAGGATGAGCCAGGCTCTGCTCTGGTTCATCACACTGCAGGCTGACATGTGACACACACACACACACACACACACACACACACACACACACACACACACACACACACACACACACACACTGTCTCATACAGACTGATACGACAGATCGAGCCCGACGGCTGCGCACCGACCTCCGCTCTGCTCTGCGTCCACACACACCGAGGCAAGTAAAAACGCATTTTATCTGAGGGTGTCAACATCTGTTTGTAAGCAACACTACATTTTATTAATAGTTGATCATTTCCAGCTTGGATAATATTTGTTTTTTTTTCCCTGTTGGCATATCTTCTGTGTTCCCTGTCACTGCTACAGAGAAGAGAGGTAATTAACTTTTATGGTGATTCATCCTTTAATATCTTCCTCCTTAAACTGAGAGGATTCTCTCAACTTGCTGATATTACTGAGTGGTATTAGTCAGGTTCACATACAATGTACACACAATGCTGGTCATTGTGGGACAGTAGAATCAGGTTTTGTTATCCGCACTGACTAAGCATTTTGATAATCCTCATCAGCTATAGGAGGCAGTCCACCAAACATATGGAGGCTCCCATATACAGCTGCAAATACCTTTGTCTAACAATCACAGTGGACCTGTCTGTCACTAAGAGGCTACATTCAGTACTGGCGATTCATTGCAATACACACTGTTACTCTAGAAGTGGTTACACCATGACATGTCAGTCAGTCATCATGATAAGGGGAAAAAACACTGAATGTTTCACCCTCAGTGTAAGAGTGAGTCAAAGTGAATTTAGGGGCTTGACCCCACATTACAAACCAGGTCCAGGACTTGAAAAGATAAGCCTCTATGCTTGTTGTCAACAAGCTGCACACTCAGCGTCACCAGTTTGACATGTGTGCCATGTGAAAGCGATGGCTGCTGTCCACCAGACTAAATGGTACTGGACCTAAAGTCAAACTGTCAGGCTTAAAAAACAAACAAAAAAACAAACAGATACAAATGTCTCATTTTATATCAAATTCTACAAAAATCATGACATCAGGTGTACAGGTTTTCCTGTCATGGCCGGTCCTTCTGAAATAACTTTGTGAAATCAAGTAGCACCCATTTAAATGATGTGCCAATGAATGAAGTCTAATGGACTTAAAGGTGCAGTGTGTAGAATTTAGCGGAACAGATTTGGCAGAAATGTAATATAATATTCAAGTATAACCCCATTCAAATAAGAATAAGAATGTGTTTTTGTTATCTTACAATGAGCCTTTATATCTCGAGAACAGAATAATCAAATACTGGTTCTATAGAGGGCCTCTTGCATTTTTTCACAAGTTTTCAGGTCACTGTGACTTCTCACTTAAGGGGTAGGTGGATTATTCATTTGGTTGCAATCTACAATCTTACCACTAGATGGCACTAAATTCTACACACTGGTCCTTTAAAGCCAAGAGCTCATGTTTACTCCAAATCCTTTGGATCTGCATAAATTGATTGATCTCAGGTTATGCAGAGTCATCTGTATGTCCAGTACACAGCGTTAGATTACAGTAGAACAGGTTTTGTTGAGCATATATAGAGACAGGAGAATGCTGCCTATGCTTCACTTAACAAGGTTCTCCATTCTTGTCCTCATCCTAAAGACATTTTCCTCAACTAAATTCAACTACTGGGAGCAACTATTCCCCTGCCCATGACAGGTGAATGGTAGAAACTCTACTCTGGTATACATGAGATAAAAGCACAGCTAAGCATTCATGTTGACTAGCTGTCAATATGTGCTACTTTAATTTCAAAGCAGGATAAAAAAACATTACACTATAATAACATGATACATCTCAAATAAAAGTTCCTATATTCATTACTTTATTTTATTCTATATTATTCTATTTTATATTAAATGTGAAATCATTATGGTAATTTGGGAGGTCACTAAATAGACTAGAGTTCTCTGTGGAAGAATACTAGCAGTAGAGTTTGCGCTCCTGCATGACCATCAGGTTGAATCTTTCTGCAGGAATTTCCACATCATTGCAGATGGGCAAACAACTGGGAAGTCCTCTGAATCACGGGGGAATGCTGCAGAAACAGTAGACTTAGACAGGAGATAACCATCATCAGTTAGTCATGGTGCTGTCATCGTTTAGACCATAAAACATTTTTATCCCCCACTTGTAAGTAATATTTGCAGCTGTAAGAGTTGAGTTTTGAGTTTTTCAAAGATGTGGTTTGACTGCAGTGGGTGGTTGGGGATTAGCAGTGTCATTGTGGTTCAGATCTTTGACTGCAGAAGTGCCTCCCTTTGGTTTGGCTTGGATTATACAAGCTAACAAAGGGCAAGTTCTCACACATACAGTACTGTTTATGACCTTTGTAAAAATCAATGATTGTTATGAACACAAAAAGTGTGGAGCATTGTATGGAGAAAAATAGTTTCTAAAGGCAGAAAAACGTCCTGCAATAAGTGACCCAGTTGTCCAATCTCTGCCTGACTAAATGTTTTCATAATAATTATATCAATATAAACAATAAGGCTTGTTACATCACACATTTTGACATGACTACTGTACTGTAAGTTACATTGTTAATATGTTGCATGTGACACCAGATTGGCACTTACACTGGTTACGATCAATGTTTTCGTTTTAACAATGGATCACATGACCACTTGTATGTGAAATGGGTCACTCGTAGTGACATTTTGTGCAGTGACCTTTATGCTCCTGAGAGGATGAATCCTGATGACTTTGGTGATCCTCTAGTGATTCCATGAAGATGAAATGATTCCTTATTCTCATCCTGTCCAGTTTTCAGTTTGTCAAATACTTTGGTTTATGATCAACTGATGATGATTCAAAAGCTGTTTGCTTTTATTTTATTTTTTGTGACCATGTTAACCAGATTGCTAAACTAATATGGTTAGCAATGTTAGCGGTGAAAAGTTTGGGTGATTCTAAGGGCCCGTGACTGACAGGGGTCCTAAAAAATTATTAGAACATAAGTTCATTTTCTAAAGCTGTCATCATTCATCATTAAAATACATTAAAATAACATTTTATTTACACTGTTCTCATTAAAACAGGTTTTGGTTTTCTGGTTTTCTGGTTTTTTGGTTTTACATTAAGACTAAAGCACATTACTTATAGAGGTTATCATCTTGCATCAAATAGTGAATCCAACTATATGCAGAATGTTGCCTGCATGTCTGTACAGTGTTATATTTTCATAACTCAATGTCAGTAAATATTATGCAGTTACTATTGAACTACAAGAGTTGCAAGCCTGTTCAGGTAGAGCTTTGAATGGGTTGGTGGGTTTTAGAGGTGTGGTTACAGCAGATGTGCATGGTTGGTGCAGCCGGTGCCTGGTGGTAGGGCCTAATGTGATATCTTTTCATGGGGCCCAAAATCTCTGGTGCCACCACTGCTACTGTACATAAGTACATCATCACAGAGTCATTTGTACGGCTGTGGACTCTAAATCTAGTTTATTCAGGAGTTGGTGGAGACCGAAACAGAGCTAAAAGGAGGCTGACTATTGGACTTACACTCACCTGGTGGCCAGAAATGCAACTCTAAACAATGCTTATTTTAATATGTATCTGCCTGATGTGTAAATAGGCAACTTTTGCTTCAAGGTTTGCCAAAAAATCAGTTAATGCAGTTTTATATTAACCAAATGAGCAATATTGGCTCAAAAGACATCCAGAAAAAGTATCATGTTGGGGTTTTTCAGCATTCTTTTAGACAAAGCTCTGAACGCATGCATTAATTTTTTTTTAATTTTATTTTAACATGTAACTCATTAAGACATTTCTTTCTTGTGGTCAGTGATAATGTTCAGTCTGCAGTCTGCTTCTCACAAACTGAATGAATCAATGAATCATACAGTATGACAGATGACTCAGTGATGGTTTTTTGTGTCCATGTGGTTTAGTTTAAATTTAAAGGGTTAAAATGTGAAAATAAACGTATGAATAACTTCACACATTCTTTTTTTTTGGACCCAGCATCAAACTTCTGCTTTTAATCCATTTTGAGAGAATATATTAGAGGATTATGGTAAAAATGTCTAAGTGGCGTAACCATAAAAACTTGCTTAAAAACAGTAAATAGTCAATAAAACACCATATCAACTAGTTTGGCATGATCTTACATTATAACTTTTATATTAAATAAAGCTAATGGAATACTATTGTTCTAAATATTACATTTCATCTGGAGAATCATGGAGATCAGGAAACATTTACATGTTTTAAATGAAGTCATTATTAGTACAAGTCCACTTAAATACACTGTAGGAGGATAAAATATAGAATATTTATCATTCTTTTGTGGTTACACCATTTGACATTTTCAGGAGCATTCAGTCTTACTTTTGGTAAAAAATGGTGCAAATGTCATTTAAATGGTATAAAAGCAACAAAAATACTAAATGTACATTTTAACAAACCTGATGCTGCTTTTAACACTAGTTTAACATAGTTTTGAGTTGCTCATCTTGCTGACCCTGATTTGTCTCTGAGCCAGATATGTACTGGGTGTACTGGATGATCCAACAGTCATGATGAATAGTGACTAATAGTCAATGAAACTCAGCTTTTAGCTCTGTGGTTTGCACCAACTCCTGAGGGAAATATCTAGCTCTTTAGTTGTTAAATGTTCCACTGCTTTCACATCACTGAACATTTAAGTTACAGGTCAATGAAACCAGTCAGCTAAAAAGCTTCTTTACAGCTGAGGCGAACTGCAGAAATGGTGATCATTCTGTGTGAGTGATACTCTTCTGACCCAATGTTATTTAAAATATGTATACAAATATTGATTAGTGCAGCTTTAAATGTAGCACTTGAACATGAAACAAAGGTGACAGCAGGATTCAAACCTGTGTTAGCATCACTGGTCTCCGTCTCAGTGTACATGTGTGCATCACATCAATCAATCAAACTTTATTTGTATAGCACTTTTCATACATCATGGTGTAACACAAAATCCTTTACACAGTCAGAACAAACAAATAGGCAAATCAAATCATTAAAAACAGTAACTCAGGAAACAATATCGTAACTCAAGAATCTGCAATGAGGAAACACCAGACCTAGGATGAAAACATACAAATAAATCAAATAAAAAGGTAAAACAAGATTAATAAAAATATTTAAAAATATATAAAAGGAAAGAATAAAATAAAGTCACTACAGAATAAAATGAGTAAAACTGGAAATGTTTGGAATGAAAGAGTAAAAGTAATGAAGTAAAACAGACATAAAAGATGGGTTATAAAGAAGAAAACCATAAAATAAAATAGAATAGAAAAATAGAAAATAAAAGACAGATTAATAAATAAATAAAATTCAATTGAAAGCCACATTAAATGTAAACTGGTAGATTTAGAAATAAATGCACATTTTTAGTCAACACTACTGTGGGTAGGTGTTTTCTTACATACTTCTTATAATAAAAAGAACTGTGGGATGAATAAATGTATCTTATCTTATCTTATCTGCACTGCCCTCTTAAAGACCAAACACTCAGGCGGATCATCAAACACAGTCACAAGGCTATGATCACACAGGAAGCCTTTGTTTCATGGCCAAATGCAAAGAGAAGCTGCGAGTGTCGCTAGTAACAGAGAGAAGAGCTTAAAAGCTGCAAGTAGCATCATCACATCATGCTTGTTGCTATGGAACTAACCAATGGCATTGCTGGTTAACTCACAAAGGGGGTTTCCTCTGATGATGTGATTGCTGTGGCAGCTGAAGAAGTGGAGGTTGAGTTACGTTGATGACACACATCAGTAATGATTCATATAATTATAATGAAATGGGTGTTACCAATCAGTATAAAAGGAAAGAAAAACATTTTGACATATTGATTTTTTTTTTCAATAACAGGGACTGCTCTTAGTAACACACACAAAACAGCAGCAGTTCAACAACGCTCTTTATTACTTTATATATATAGTGCATTTCATACACAATGGTAACTCAATGTGCTTTACATAAAACAGAAACATTAAAACATACAATTAAACCTCCCCCACCCCACTAATAATAAATAAAAAAAATAAATAAATAAAATACAATAAAAAAAAATATATAATAAAAACAAAGTACAGAAAAATAGAAAGAGAGAAATAAAATGCTAGAATAGAGCATTAAATATAAGATTGCAGCATAAAATAATGATTAGCTTTAAAATCATTAAAAGGACATAGAGTGCAAATGAAAGATTAAAATGTAAAGTGCTTTAAAAGAGCTCAATCATAAGCTCAGGAGAAGAGAAATGTTTTTAACCTGGATTTAAAAATGATTTCAGTTCTGCTGCTAGTTTGTTCCAGTTGTGTAAAAGCTGCTTCATCATGTTTAGTTTGAACTCTGGGCTCAACTATCTGACCTGAGTCAGTAGATCTCAGAGCTCTGGGCTCAACTATCTGACCTGAGTCAGTAGATCTCAGAGCTCTGGGCTCAACTATCTGACCTGAGTCAGTAGATCTCAGAGCTCTACTGGGTTTATATTCTACTAACATGTCATTCATGTATTCTGGACCTAAACCATTCAGTGATTTGTAGACCAGTAGCAGAACTTTAAAATCTATTCTATAGCTGACTGGGAGCCAGTGTAAAGACTTTAGAACTGACTGGGAGCCAGTGTAAAGACTTTAGAGCTGACTGGGAGCCAGTGTAAAGACTTTAGAACTGACTGGGAGCCAGTGTAAAGACTTTAGAGCTGACTGGGAGCCAGTGTAAAGACTTTAGAACTGGAGTAATGTGCTCTGATCTCTTTATTCTGGTTCAAACTCGAGCTGCAGCTGTTTAATGCTCTAGTGAGTATTTCCAGCAGTGGTATTGTGAAAGTAAATTACAGTGTGTGTGTTCATGGTAATAAAACAACATGTCAACAAGTTTAACAGTGTGGCTCACTGATGTGTGTGGAGCTCTAGGACACAGACGCAGACGACAGACGATAGATATCAGGCACACAATACTTGTTGATCCATGATGATATTTTTTCATGTTCTTATGCTTTCAAAAATACATACAGTTTTATATTGTTAATCTCCATTAACTGTGTGTAGAACATTTCAAAGGTGTTTAAATGAAGAGTTGCTTCGGTTGGAGGGAACCAGCATTATGCCATTAACTGCAGCACAGTCTATGAAGCTATTATCTCTTTGTGTTGGTCTCCATAGTTACCTTGTTAAAGACTCAACTGACGGTCATCTGTCTTTTGTGTTTGTCACTGGCCTCTCTGGCTTCTACTTACTCTTTGATTTCTCTTTACTGGAGCTTTGAAAACCTTGTCTGCAATCACAGAGTCGTGTCAGGTAATAATAATATTAATTATACATTCAATTTGTACTGCGAGTTTCATCCATATTAAAAATCAAACAGAGCACACAAACACGCAGAAAACAGTAGTAAGAGCTCAGATGAAAAAGTGAAAGTGAAAGTGACTGTAGATGTATGTGTTATGCATTTATGTGAATTGTAGATGTATGTATTATGTATTTATCTGTATTCCAGATGGCGGCTGAGTCAGCGGCTGCAGGTGGGCATGGCATGGGTCACCGTCAGCACTCCGGCACTGTGAAGAGGAGGAGGTGGGGAGGTCTGAGACAGCAGTGGAAGCTTCTGGGCTTATTTGAGATCGATCAACATCATGAGTTCTACAGCCTGACCTGCATGATGAAGGAAGGGTTGGCAGCAGCCATCCAAAACACTATCAGCAACCCACCTACAGTGAGTACGGGTCAGCAGAGGCGACATTTCAATCATCACACTGCATGTACATGATATTTAACAGCTATTCACTGAGCACTTTATAAGGTATACAATTCAATGTTTGGAGATGGCGGATTGGGTGGATTTCTAGATAGATAGGTGGTAAAAAGTGGACTTTGCTGCATCATACTGCAACTGCAATTTTTTTGTCATGGTGTTTCTGTTGCCATGCCGGACAATGGTTGCCTAACTTAAGGGAAGTGACATTAGCAACTTAAATGATAAAGTTACTAATGTTACTTCCTTAATGTCCTTTTCCTAACCTCTAACTAAGTGGTCTTTGTGCCTAAACTTAACCTGAATTCAGCTATTGTTGATTCATTCAGACTGTCTTCAGGAACAGATAGTTTGAATGAATCAATGTGAATGGTAATAGTAAATGGACTGTACTTATATAGAGCTTTTCTAGTCTTTTTGATCACTCAAAGCACTTTTACACTACATGTCTCATTCACCCATTCACACACATTCATACACTGATGACAGGAGCTACCACACAGGGTGTTAACCTGCTCATCAGGAGGAGACTAACCATTTATCCACAGTTGGTGCAGCCATCAGGAGCAATTAGGGGTTAGGGTTAGGGTTAGTATCATAAACATGTAGACTGGAGGAGCTGACAATCGAACTGCTGATCTTCCAATTGGTGGATTACTGCTCTACCTCCTGAGACACAGCCATCTAATGTGAATGATCTGTTTTATTAACTTAAGTAAAGATGGCCGCCTCATTCCAGATCAATAACAACAATAAGTTATATGATCACTCAGTTAAAGGTACTTCGCTATGAAACACATTCATACTTTCTCACACAAATCACTTTCTCCACAAATCTCATGTAATTACTTTCCCACCTCACAATACTATGCAGATAAAATTAAAGTGGTTCAGAGGCAGTTGTCTGTCAGGTCTTACAAGTCTAAATACCAGCACAAGTTGTTGTCTTGCTAGATTTGAATAGAAAGAAGAGGCCAGCATAACTTCATTTGTTTTGAAAGGAGCGGATCCAGATTTGTAACAAACTCTGTGTTTGTTATATGAAAATGAAAACCTATGCCAAGTTTCTACTGCCAAGGAGGTGATGAGCTGATGACTGAATTTGAGCTCTAGGGGTAAACATTTCCTTTAACACCTGATCTTCTACTTACTCTTTGATTTCCTGAGCATAGGCAGTGTGTGCAGCGAGGGGTTAATATTTCACACTTGTTTCCTTTCGTGTTCTCTTTGCCAAGAAACAACACTGGCTAGTAGCCAATGGCATGGAGTTTCTCAAGCTGCAGTGACAACATTGTGTGTTTGCTGTTTAAAGATATGGAGAAGCAACAGCAAAAAATAACCAAGCATATAAAGATTATATTTGACAGCATCTAGATTTATATCACTCAGGATGATCTTAAGTTCATGGTGACTTTAGCTTTTGCATAACCAAGAATGTGCAAACAGATAAGGAGACAGAAGAAGCAGAAACTAACTATTCTGTATAGACAAATAGCACAAAAAGCAGGAGTTGCTTTGGTGGACTTTGAAACCATCAGGGTCGACTTCAGTATTCGCTGACTGTTGGAGACTCTCAAAATCACCATTACCTGAAAATCTTTAAGTAAAGGTACAATCTAACTTTTTGGCACATTTGTAGCAGCGGTTTGGCACAAACATAGATAGTAAAGTAACTGGAAAGTTAACAGTGACAATCTATAGATCTATTCAAAATAAAGACAGAACCTTTATGCTTCTATAATTGAATGGCTGAATGCTTTGAGTATGGATTTAGTAGTATGAATTACAATGCCATTTTCCATCACCCAATAACTGACAGTTATTGATTAATGAACCTCTACCATTGCAACACTAATGACTAATGAACACAGGGGAGGCTGTGGCTCAGGAAGTAGACCCGTCCACCTGGCTCCTCCAGTCCACATGTTGATGTGTCGTTGGGCAAGATACTCAACACCAATTTACTCCTGATGACTGCACCAACTGTATATGAAAATGTGTGTGTTAATGTTTCCTCCTGATGAACAGGTTAACACCCTGTGTGGTAGCTCCTGTCATCAGTGTGTGAATGTGTGTGAATGTGTGTGAATGTGTGTGAATGGGTGAATGTGACATGTAGTGTAAAAGTGCTTTGAGTGGTCAAACAGACTAGAAAAGTGCTATCTAATTACAGTCCATTTATCCCATCATCTGTCCATCGTTAGCAAATTTAAAATGACTCTTATTGGCTTTTTAATTGAGAAGCATTTATTTAATTTACAGTAAGGTAAGTAGTGTTGAATGTTGTAGTCAAGTGGGCCTGCTCACTGTCTCTCACACACATGGAGCCCTGCACACAGTGAAACAGTGAATGTGTGAGGATGAAGATGGGACTACTTCAGGGTAACAGTATATTAAAAGACTCTCTTACTAAATCACAGTGACATTTATCGTAAAAGTTTTAGTGAAATTCTATAGTAAAATGACTTTGTATGAAACACCACAAAGAAATGTGCAGACCATGATGATACTTTCATCGTTGATGGAAGCAAAGTTGTGGTTTTTCTTCTTTTTCTAACAGAAAAAGAGACTTTTATCTATGTGTCACAACTGAGAGAGCAGAGTAGTTGAACCCAAATGCAGAGACTGTAAGCAGGGCTGCAGCGAAAAAAGCTTTATTTCCTTGGAACGTGTAACAAAAACCAAAAGAGCACTGAGCAGAAGAGAACCAAGCAGAGTTGATTTGAGCAAACGAAACGAAACTCGACAAAACAAGACGAAAACGGACAAAGAATCCAACAGAAATGAAACAGAAAACTAAGACTCATGGGGAAAGAGTGACTACACAGAAGTGCAGGTTAGGGCCTGATCCCAAACTGGACCCTAACCCCTCAGTAGTAGCATTTAAACCTTGGGGAAACAGGATTCCTGGGAAATCCTATCAAAACCATTTCCCAATACCTGGGAAATTTACTGATGGGAAAAAAACATTATTTGAAAAAACAGAACATTTGTGAAATACATTCAGGAAAACGTAGGCAGACAGTTCACTCACATAAAACATGCAGCACGTGTGTGTGTTAGTACACAAAAAAGGTCAGATTGGGAACCCATATATGCTTAATATATGTATACTGTCTCCTTGTTGCATTTAGGGTTGTTTGAAATGACCAGGGCTTAGCTAGTGTTATGACTTTTAAAAAATATTATTTCCTGGGATTCCAGGGAAAATTGCTTCTTTTCCCAGGATTTAAAAAGACCTTTTTTTCGGCTAAAATATGAATCCCTAATGTAGAGGGTTGCCATATGTATGGTCATCCCAATCAAAGTAGTGCAGAGTGTAAGTGGACTGTGAAACCCTCAAATAGTGAGTGTGAATCAGTGCAGGCTTAAAGTGCATCCTAACAGGAAGTGTGTGTGCAATAGGAGAATGGAGGAAACAACATATACAAGTCAAAGATACCTCATGTCTCATTCTCATGGTTTTAGATGTTATGTGTTCACAGGGAAAAGACAAGGCAGCTCATAAAGCTGCATTAAATGTGATATTGTGGTGACCCACAGTGAACACTGAAAGAGACATTCACCATAAACACTGAGTGGGACATTCACCATTTAAGGGAGACGTTTACGGGATACTAGTTCCGGGTATACATGGTGTGGCAGTTTCACCTCACTCGCTGTACAGTGTTGTTTAAATATAAAAAGTGGAGAGTAAAGCTGACTCGACTCATCTCCGTCTCCTGTCTCCTCATTTATCACACTCCACATTGGTTACCCGGACGCGAGTTGGATACTGCTGAGTTATGCCAAGCTCGCGATCGCCCCCCTGCACATGGTGACCAAGGCTGATGGCGGTTGGCGCCCCTGTGGTGATTTCCGTCGCCTGAACAACGCCACCACCCCCGATGGGTACCCAGTGCCACACATACTGGACTTCTCTGCCCACCTAGCCGGCGCCACCATCTTTTCGAAGGTGGACCTGGTGCGTGGTTACCACCAGGAGTCCGTCCACCCGCAGGATGTCCCCAAGACAGCAGTCATCACACCCTTTGGCCTTTTCGAATTCCTACGGATGCCTTTCGGCCTCAAGGGTGCAGCGCAGGCGTTTCAGCGCCTCATGGACTCTGTGCTGTGAGACATGCCGTTCTTGTTTGTTTACTTGGACGACATTCACGTGGCCAGCGTGTCCGCAGACGACCACCTGACGCATCTCCAGCAGCTGTTCGGCCGGCTCAGTGAGCACGGTCTCATCATCAACCCGGCCAAGTGTGAGTTTGGCCGGTCATCCATCACTTTCCTCGGCCATCCCCCTCCCTGCCAAGGTGGACGCCGTCGCCAGTTTCCCACGGCCTGGGGGTGAAGGTCCACCGTACCACAGCCTATAACCCACAGAGCAATGGACTTTGCGCGCGGTTTCATTGCCTCCCATCGTGCTGTGTCCCGGGACATTGCCGACGCTTTCGTTCCCATTCCAACGTTTCACCATGGCCTCCCCCAGTCCTACGTTCCCAAGGATTTGCCGTCAGCCAAGTATGTCTTCATCCGCGATGATGGCCATCGTACCCCGCTGCAGCCCCCCTACGATGGGCCCTTCCGTGTCCTGGTGGGGGGGGGGGGGGTCTAAGAACTTCGTTGTGGATATGGGAGGCAAGCCTGAGCGGGTGGCTATAGACCGTCTCAAGCCTGCTCATTGGCGAACCGCTTCAGCTGGCCCAGCCCCCACAACGAGGGCGCCCCCCTGTGGCAGCCTCGGCGCCTGGCACTTCCCCTGCCCCTGGCCCCTCCCCTGCCCCTGCTCAGGTTTTGGCCCAAGTCCCAGCCCTACCCCTTGCCCTTTGCCCCTCTCCTGTTAAGCGCAGCCATTATGGCCGCCTGGTCCACCCCCCTACACGTTGACTTTTCTAGGGACTGTTATGAGCTGGACTGTTCTGTTTTGCACTAGTGGGTGGGTGTTGGTTCTATTTGGGGTACCAGTTCGGTCTGGCCCTGTTATTATGGGTGAATTCTGGGGGGGCCTGTGTGGTGACCCACAGTGAACACTGAAAGAGACATTCACCATAAACACTGAGTGGGACATTCACCAAGAGACTGTACCTTTAAGGGAGACGTTTACGGGGTACTAGTTCCGGGTTTACGTGGTGTGGCAGTTTCACCTTACTCGCTGTACAGTGTTGTTTAAATATAAAAAGTGGAGAGTAAAGCTGACTCGACGCATCTCCGTCTCCTGTCTCCTCATTTATCACACTCCACAATATAGCATATAGATACCTAGGTGGCTAGCCATCGCCATGGTGACAGCTGCTTCCTTGTTCCACACCTCTAAAACCCAACCATCCCATTCAAAACTTTAATTTACTCTACCTGAGCAGGCTCGCAACCCTTTTGTAGTTCAATAGTAACTGTATAATATTTACTGACATTGAGTTATGAAACACAATATTAACTACTCATTTTAACTAAAATACATGGCAATAGATAGGGCTCAAATTTGACCCAGAACAGCCTCAATGGACAAAACTTTGTATTTGTATATTTTAAAATATTTTCATTTTTCTGCATTTTGGGCCACTTTGCTCGTTAACAAAGTTGCTTTGTTACAGACAACACAGCTGTCTACTGTTGCTTCACTTATGAGGAGACAACAGGCCTTTAACAAAATGTCTTCACTGTCAGGCTCTGCTGTGACTGTCACATATTTGCAGAGTGGCAGTGTAACTGTGTGGAAGGGTTAGGGTTAGGGTTAGCAGCAGCAGGGATAAACAGGAAATATCAATGAATGAATCATTTGTGGATGAGACATTATTGTAAATTTCATTTTCTGTAATAACCAGATCATTGACAATAATGTAGTCTAGTAATAGAATTTCCGGCTCTTTTGAATGAGCCATATTATTTGGCTCAGTTCAGCTCTTTCACATCCCAAACGGCTCTTCATTCATCACTACGTCTGGCTTTTATAATTCAGCCAAATGTAACATTGTTTTCACCTATGATTGGTATGTGTGCACTCATATCATGTAAGTTATTCAGTGGAATTATCCTTAATAATTTCCATTATTTTACATTATGTTTAGTATAAATATATATACAAAATATGAATGTAAAACACCAGACACTATTACAAATGTATTTAAGAATGTATTTATATTAAATGGTGTAAATTAGATTTAAACAACAAATCACACTCATTAATTATTAATGAACACACTTGTTAATATATCATTTGAACTCAAACTATAGCGGGGCGAAGAGAGAGACTTTGTCTTTGTGTTTGTGTCTTTCATGTAGCAGGCCCAGCTGAGTGCTGGCAACAGATATCACATCATGGATGTAGCCTACTTAAAGTTTGTGTGTGCCTTTCTCTTAGATTTTAAGCAAGGTGACTAGGTAAATGTGTTACAATTAAAATAGAAAGTATAAACTTACATTTAAATTTCACATTGACACACTTAAAGGTAAATGAAAACAAAAAATAGGATACCTATGCTAGACAAATCCCCCCTTACCCTGCAGGCAATAATGCCATAGCAGGTTTACACCTACTTGTATCATCAATACCCAATCTGTGTTTGGAAACAGAAAAGGGAACTTTGTACTATAAGACTGGAACTTTGGAAAATTCCCACTGAGACTAATGATGCCTCATATAACCTTCAGCTGTACTTCACTGTTGATGTTGACATCCCATCAGTTTTCATCAGAAACCAGTAGGATGAGTTATATTAATCACAAGTATGTACAGGTGTTGTACAGTAGTAAGATAGTGTGCCAACCAGCATTTGATCATACACTACCATTATGAAAGAGTTGACATGATGCCATAAATTGCAAACACAGTCAATTAATTACTCCTTGTATAATTTTGATTTGTGATGGTTTAATATTTAGAGATATAGCATAAAAAAGTTATTTTAAAGGTATAATGGTCATAAAACAACAGTCAGGAGCCTCATTGTAATGATTCCTCCTGTTCATACTGACCATTAGAAGATGTCGTATCAAAGATAACAGTCCTATAAGTCGTTATTTTACAAAGTTAAAGTATAAAAAGGTCCAAACAGAAAAATCACCAAGAGTTGTCCAGCTGAATGCAGTTAGAGTTTTATTCGTCGACGAACAAACATCTTCGGAACCAAAACAACACAGACAGCGTCTATGTAGAAATGATACAATGATTTTAGATAAATGTTTCCTTTTATAATGATCATTTTGCTGCCCATCGCGGGGAATCCCCTTTGCCCACGTGAATTTCAACCAATCAGATTCCTTCCAAAACAACTTTCTTGGCATCGATCTCATCGCAGGTGCACAGAGTTTATTCAGTGGGTGGCCTTGAAACTTCAGTGGGTTGTACAGAGGTTACTTCAGTTCATTGACTGATGCCCACTTACTTTGAGTTATACACTATCTCAATTATAATACTGTTTTGTGACTTTTGTTACTGCATTCTTTTCTTTTTAAATGATAATAATAATAAAAGTGTAAAACATTTAATCACATATAATTCATGCATTTTTATCAGATCAAATGAGCTTATTGACTCAGTAAGTGCAGAATCACATACACCTCTTCTTTTATCATAATGCCCTCAATCTTGATTATCTTTGGTGAATAATAATCAATAATAAAGTACCCTTTAAGCAGATACAATATGGTCCATTGTTTGTATTTATCACCCAGATTTTACACTACAAAGATCTCTCCATAATGTTTACAATGGAAGGAGGACTAAATCCACAGTCCTCCTTCTGTGTAAACATGTAATAATAATGCATTTTATTCAAAGCACCTTACAAGACACGCATAAAACAACAACTACAGTACATCAAACAATAGAAATCAGCTATCATTGATGTGGAAGTTTGATAGGGAGCCAATGAAGTGATGTGGTCTATAGAGGGAGTTTTGCTTATTATGATATGAGCGGCTTGTAGTGTTCTCGTGCAGTGTGTCGAGTCGACACTCTGACTACACACCAAGTTAAACCATCACCAATGAAGACAGAGTTGTAGTAGGGTCAACCATTTACCGTCACACCTCTTCATTAACATGCTGGTGAAAACTGTGAACAAACCATACTAAATATTCAGCATCTGTGTTTTTAACTAAATATGACATTGCACGACCATAAACACAGATTTGCATCACTGTATGCACTTTAAGTAGAAATTAAAATGTCTACTCATTTTTAACCACTTATCAAATCTACTTTTTATCAAAACATTACTATTTATCTCTTTTTAACATCCTTAACATTAAATAAATGAACTTACAGCATTGCTTCTATGATGCTTTTTAGCGTACGGAGGCAGATTACATTCAGAGCATGCACAACATGTCTGCCTTGCTTTTCTGAACAACCAGGGAGTGAACAAAGACAGGAAATGAGCTAACAGGAAGGATGGAGGTGATTGATGGAAGTAAGCAGACCAAATAACATAATTGATATGGGCTTCAGAGGTGCTGTCCAGGATGACAGCACTGTATCCTAATGATGTACAGTAACAGATTAAACGAAGTTAGCTCTTGCATGCAGTGACAAATAAACAGTGTGTGATGCAAATTGTTAACAAGCCTAAACATTTACCATGTATCCATACATTTTTTGTGTGTCATCCTCAACTTCAGCATAGAGATTCAAAATTTAACAAATGACAATAATGATAATAACCAGGTTATCATCACAGCAGCTCTTTCACTCCCTTGTGTACAAATGTAAAAAAAAAAAACTAAAAAAAAACCACACACAGTTGAATGGGGGTATTTCCTTCTGAACGAGGCCTTAAACCTGTGTGTGGAATGCAGTGTTCACCCGGCTGTTGCTGCTTCAGACCTAATCCCAGCCAAACACAACCCGCTGACTCAGCACGTTATTTCATGACTGTTCTGTCTGTTGTCTGTAAAAACACAATCCACGCACACACACACACACACACACACACACACACACACACACACACACACACACACACACACCTTTTGATGTGGAACATACAGTGATGTGAGCATTATTAACCCTTCCCTTTTTAAACTTTTTTTTTTTTTTTTACATATCTTACTGATATAAATTCAGTGTTGCTGTCACACACATTCACTGATAATGATAATAATGACAGTTTTCCAAGACAGTTTGGACCTTGGTAGTGAGAGTCGCAACCAAGAATAAACCATTTCCATGCAGTGCAAACCTCAGCAATCTGAGTTTATATCATCTACCAGCTTGTAGTTTATCTACTGCTCCACTCACAATAACAGTGTTTACAGTAGCGGGTAAAGTGGAGAAATTTTACAAACTGACTTCTTGCACAGATGGCCTGCATTGAAAGTCACTCAGCTCTTCAGTATGACCCATAGACTGTATATAAAGGGGTCAGTAATGGTTTTTTGTGTCCATGTGGTTTAGTTTAAATTTAAAGGGTTAAAATGTGAAAATAAACGTATGAATAACTTTCACACATTCTTTGTTTGTGGACCCAGCATCAAATTTCTGCTTTTAACCCATTTAGAGAGAATATATTAGAGGATTATGGCAAAAATGTCTAAGTGGTGTAACCATAAAAACGTCAACTTGCTTAAAAACAGTACATTCTCAATAAAACACCATATCAACTAGTTTGGCATGATCTTACATTATCCACTTAAATACACTGTAAGTGGATCAAATATTGAATATTTATCATTATTTTGTGGTTACACCATTTGACAACTTTTCTTGGCGTAAACACCAGCTGAGTAATTCTTATAGAATTGAATGGGTGCTATTTTTGGTTCAATATCCAGCTCTTATAATACATGTGGTGGTCCATATGGTGATCTTTCTAGTTTTAATTGTGTTGTGGTCTACCTGTTAGTAATGCCTGTGGCTCAGGATGTTAAAACTACTACTTAGAAATAAAATGCAAATTTTATATTTAAGAAGATGCAATGTAGTAGTTCTGTTGTAGTTTTGTCTAGTTATTAGAAGCAGATTTTGGACTCAAACTCTTTATAAATTAACAAATTGAATCAATTTCTATAGACATCTCGAAAGAAGAAGAAAAACAGAGAAAACAAAATGAATTTGTGTCAGCATGTTTGCAAATGATTGAAATGAATGCTGTAAGTGTTGACTAGGAAAATGCAATGCTATTTTAATCAAGTGTGTCAAAATAAAAGGATTCAGAATAGAATAGAGCTTTATTTGTCACTATAACAAGTACAAGTACAAGTATAGCGAAATTACAGCAATCACCCGTCCGTACATATACAACATACAATACATAACGAGACAGAACCGGATGACTGAGCACAATAAAGAGGGGAGAAAAGGGGAAAGAAAAACAAGGAGAGAGGGGGATAAAAAAAAGCAGCATCCAGACTGTGCTCTCGGGAGTACAGTGTGGGAACGGGAAAAAAACCTCAGCAACATGAGCACATATAAGCACATTTTACAACATAAAAACACCAAAAAAAACAACTTTTGCACCGGGGGAGCGGGAAAGGGAGGAGGAGGTGTTCCAGCGGAGGAGGTGTTACCAATTCCCAACAACAGTCTACCAGACAAAATCATATAATTCCTCATTCAGCTTTAGAATGGCAAACAACTTTCTGTAAGATAATATAAGCAGTCCTGTGTACACTGAAGTACACTGCCATGATTATATATGTGTAAAGTGATTTTTAGTTACACCTTGGCATTGTGTTGGATTTAAGGCTAATGTTATGAGATTAGAGTTAAATTCAGGGATTATAGTACTGAATACAAAATACCACTACTTTTCCAATCTCAGTCCCTTCCTTATAATTATGTATATAGGAAGGCAAATCATTTACCCAAGCTTAAACATATATATACACACATACATACATTTAATCTTTGCTTTTTCCCCACTCTAGAATGAAGTGTCAGATGATGATTTCAGATTAGAGGTCACTCAGATTCATAAGGTAGGTGGATGCCTTTGTGTCTTAATAACAAAAAAAATCACTAATACGTTGAATGTAAGCAGCTGTTTATTTAGTTGTGTGTGTATATGTGTGTGTGCAGGATTTTGCAATGGAGACGTTTGCAGGCCCGGTGTTTGCCAGTCTACGCAGCTCTCTAGGAATGACAGAGCAAGAGTATCAGCAGTCACTCTGCTCCGAAAACTGCTACCTCCAGTTCATCAGCAACTCCAAGAGCAAGGCCGACTTCTTCCTGACGTGAGTCTCACACACACACACACACACACACAACTGTTCCACTGTTTTCATGACGTATTGTATTTTAGCCTTAAATCCTATTTGCTCAACCCTATAATCCCTGAATTTAACTCTAATCTCATAACATTAGCCTTAAATCCAACACAATGCCAAGGTGTAACTAAAAATCACTTTACACATATATAATCATGGTAGTGTACTTCAGTGTACACAGGACTGCTTATATTATCTTACAGAAAGTTGTTTGCCATTCTAAAGCTGAATGAGGAATTATATGATTTTGTCTGGTAGACTGTTGTTAGGAATTGGTAAATCATAGATAAAATGTGGTGAAATAACAACTTTTTATAGTGCAATGGTTACATTTACAGTTTCTCTTTTATAGACTTACTCTGTGCTTTTCAACTTCCAGAAATGATAAGCGCTTCTTTCTGAAGACCCAGAACAAAAGGGAAATCAAGTTTCTTCTGGCCAACCTGAAGATATACATGGAGCATTTGAAGAAATACCCCCATTCACTACTGGTCAAGTTCCTAGGTACACACAAACACACACACACACACACACACACACACACACACACACACACACACACACACACGGGAAATGCCAAACTGGATTTGATCAAGATATCTAAACAGAATGAGAGTGAGAATGTGCTGAAAATGTGTGTATATTCAAATGTGTGATTTGGAAACGCCAAAAAAAATCTCAATGTTATGCCCCCCCCCCCCCCCCACACACACACACACACACACACACACACACACCCGCACACACACTTTATCAGACCCACTTTATCAGATTTCTGATGGGGTCCTCTGTGGAAAACGATTGCCTGCTCCTGTTGTGGACTCTTATTTTGTTGAGCAAGATGACGCACATATGCCAAACGTGTTGATCGCTTTAAGTCACATTTGTTGCAATTGACTGAGACATTTCTCACTGTTTTTTTCAAGGTGTTCACAGGATCAAAATCCCACACAGGCGAAAGGTACTCATCAAATCTAACCACTTTTTACTATGTAACACTATAATTATACAATGTTATAAAAAAAAAACAATTCACACTTGTCATTTGCAGAAGTACTTCATTGTTATGCAAAGTGTGTTTTATCCTGATGACCGAATCAATGCAAGGTAAGAACGGCTGGCTTTTCCCTGTGTGAATACAAAGCAAATGAGTGTGATGAGTACAGAACCAGGGACCTCTTTGCACACTTTTACGTGCGTTCCGTGTGTGTCGCCAGGTACGACATTAAAGGCTGTGAGGTGAGCCGCTGGACGGAACCTGCACCAGAGGGAAGCCAGATTATTGTGGTTCTCAAAGATCTTAACTTTGAAGGCCAGTACATCACTCTGGGTAAGGAAACACAGTGATGTTTAGTGTGTGCTGTGACTCATAAACCACTGTGTAATAATAACAATAAGAAGAATAAAATTATTGCTCCCCCTACAGTCCAATCTGTACTCTGTTTCTAGATGCCAAAATACATCTGTGCATACATCTAATTTAAATCAATACTGTAACATGTTGAGAATTAGTGTACATCTTTGTATATAACAGTAATGTTCAGTGTTGTATTTGTATGTGTGTGTGTGTGTGTGTGTGCGCGCGCCCAGACCAGCAGCGTCCTTGGCTCGTGCGGCAGGTGGAGATCGACACACACTTCCTCCAAAGGCTCAACGTGCTGGATTACAGTTTCCTCCTGGCCCATCAGCCCTTACAACACGATGAGCGCCACCAGAGCCTGTCCTTCGCTACTCTCATCATGAGAACCAAAAAGTCAGTGTCCCCTAGTTGTATTTATCACGTTTTATGGCTTGTGTCGTGTTAACATTTTGTGGCCTGTGTGACGCTGTTTTTAGCACTATTAACACTAGTATCAGATTAAGACATACAGTCATGAAAAGAATATCAATAAGTCGATCAGTGCAAAAGTGGTTAAACTTTAAGTATTAATTGTTGAAGTCATGTAGGATTAGGTTTAGGTTTAGGGTTATCAAACAATACTAGTAAATGGTCATGCTAGCAGCTCTGTGAGGATGTACTCAGGCACAGCTGTGTTGTGAGCTAAATGCTAACAGCTGTGTGCTAACGTTTTCACAATTCAAGATACTTTTACCATCACATACAGGTGGAGAAAGATAAAGGGAGAGCGAGATAAGAAAGAGAGAAAGATAAAGACAGAGAAAGATAAGAGATGAAATTAAAAAAATACAAATAAACATTATATTGCAAACTGTGTGCAAGTGCAGGATTGTGCTTGAGTTACAAATATGTGATTGATACCCTAAATATTACCGAGAAGGGAAGAACTTTATTTATAATCAATGTATTTTTCCTTCTAACCCGGCTGGGATGTAAGTGTTCAAAACATAAACCTAAATAATAACTTTCAACAAGTGCAATTATTCTACATATGCATTCATATTAATGTGGTGGGTCTCCACTGCAGGTACTAAGTAAAACCCTTCAAGCTGGTGTGGTGAGGGTCCAGTGTGGTTCTGATGATCAATCAATCAATCTTTATTTATAGAATGTACAGAAGTCATCTCAAGGCACTTTTTTAGACTGTAC
The DNA here is from genome assembly GCF_027409825.1 of Scomber japonicus. Lineage (NCBI taxonomy): Eukaryota > Metazoa > Chordata > Actinopteri > Scombriformes > Scombridae > Scomber > Scomber japonicus. Next base: position 1,687,441 of record NC_070596.1, on the reverse strand, counting down.
TCTTTCATTTAAAGACAGCTAACATTCCTCCATGAGCAGCACTTGGCAACAGCGAAGAAACAGGAAGAAACGTCAAGCAGCACCGGACACTAGGTGGGCGACCTAGAGAGAGGGAGGGAGGGAGAGAGAGAGAGGATAGCAGTAATGAGTCTGTAGCTGGGGTTGTTTGAGTCCTTGATGTTTTGCAGCTTTCCTCGTGCTTCTCTGGAGGTGGTGGATGGATGTTCAGATGTGGCGATGTACTGAGCAGCTCTGATGATTTCCAGACAGTGATGCAGCCTGAGAGGACACTCCTCAGTTTCCTGCTCTCACCACTGACTCAGTATGACTCAGCATTACTGGTGATCAGGCCGAAACCGATAAAGCTGATAATGGTGATGTTCCAGCTAGTGATGGTGACGTTGCCCATAATCTACAGTAAATGGCGGTGGATGATATTGGAGTTGTGGGGTGCCACATTGATATTGGTATTGGTCATTGGTAAAGAGGACGTACCGACTCGGACTTGGCTGTTTGTCAGGAGGTTCAGGATCTAGCTGCATGGGGAACTGCTGAGTTTAAGGTCCTTGAGCTTGATGATGGGGCCGAGAGGGCAGACTGAGACTGCTGAGCTGTAGTCCACAAACAGCTTTCTCACATATGTGACCCTGGTGGTGATGGTACCTGTTTTGTTTGTATGGAAACTGTAGGGGGTCCAGTGAGCCCAGCAGGGAGGAGGGGATGTGGGCTTTGATTTTACATCCATCCACCCATTAACTGTACTTGCTTATTATTTTAAGGGTGGTGGTGGTGGTGGTGGCTGCTAGTATAATGTTTACCATGTTCATCATCTTAGTTTAGTGTGTTAGCATGTTAACATTAACTAAAAAAACTACACAAACTACAGTTGAGGCTGATAGGAACGTCATCAGTTTTGTATACAGATCAGTGATGGTTTTTTGTGTCCATGTGGTTTAGTTTAAATTTAAAGGGTTAATATGTGAAAATAAACATATGAATAACTTTCACACATTCTTTTTTTGTGGACCCAGCATCAAACTTCTGTTTTTAATCCATTTAGAGAGAATATATTAGAGGATTATGGCAAAAATGTCTAAGTGGTGTAACCATAAAAACTTTGTACCAAATCATTCAACTTGCTTAAAAACAGTAAATAGTCAATAAAACACCATATCAACTAGTTTGGCATGATCTTACATTATAACTTTTATATTAAATAAAGCTAATGGAATACTATTGTTCTAAATATTACATTTCATCTGGAGAATCATGGAGATCAGGAAACATTTATATTTTATTATTAGTACAAGTCCACTTAAATACACTGTAGGTGATACAATATTGAATATTTATCATTCTTTTGTGGTTACACCATTTGACATTTTCAGGAGCATTCAGTCTTACTTTTGGTAAAAAATGGTGCAAATGTCATTTCAATGATATAAAAGCAACAAAAATACTAAATGTACATTTTAACAAACCTGATGCTGCTTTTAAAACTAGTTTTTAAAATATTTTTGAATTGCTCATCTTGCCAACCTTGATTTGTCACTCAACTATAAACCAAAATCTTGGACTGACAGGACGGAGGGAAATTTTGACTTTGTGATGGTACTAAGAGGAAAAGTTAAGGGATCAATGGAGTTATCACAATTCAAACTATACCAAAGTATTTATCTTTCTCAAATATTTCCAATAAATCCTCTGTATGATAGTGGCAGAACTGATATGTCATGAATGGAAAGTAGAGCAGGTGAACACAAACGTAGAGAACACAAACAGTGCTAAGTGAGGTTAAAGAAAATGTCTTTAATAAAGGCTTGCGTTCAGACAAAAATCAAACAGGACCAAAACATGCACAAATCAAACAGGATCGAACAGACACTGAACCGAAAACCAAAACCTATACACAAGCTGTGATTACACAGGCCACACACGTGAGTAAAAGAAGACACAGGTGAAACACATGAGGAAATCAACTAAGGCAGGAAAACATAGGAAGTAAAAATAACCACACACACAAGGAGAAAAAGTAAGACAGGAACTAAAACACAACAGAAACTACAGATAGGATGTGACAGGATGATTTAATTGAATCATATTTACATTCAAAGGTTAAAGACAAAAATGAGAAATATATTGTTTCATTAAAACATTATTGTCATTAAGTCCCATGAACCCAAACCAACAATGTTCAGTTTATTTTGACTCACTTCCATGACACACATTCTCATGCAGGTTCACAAGTTTGGCTTTGCTGTTAGGAGTAGTTCTAATAAGTACTGAGCTTGAAGCCATGTGTGTTTGTTTTTCTGAGTCTAAGTCAGAGAGAGAAATAATTCCCACATGTCAAATGCAATCTTAAATTGGGCGTGCCAATACGTAAAAGGTCCTTTTGTTTTTTTTTATCAAAGTTACCTATTTACTTTATTACACCAAACTTCACAACAATTACTACTACTACTTCCACTTGCCAGTTTATTTGGTACATTCACTAAACCTGATGCCTTCCTGAGGACGTTCACGTTAAGCTTTTGTTGAAACAGAAAATGTCAGAATCTCAAATGCTATTGAAGCTTGGCCAAGACAGAAAGTATTATCAATATACTTTCTGATAAATGATGCCTCGACGATTCTGAGGAACCTAACCCTAACCTAACCCTAACCCTCTGTAGAATGAGCCTGTTGGTTTGTTATTCTACAAACAAAGAAACATGGTTACCCTGTGTTTAGGTAGTCAGACATCTTCTGATCTTGGTTACCACAGCAAAGCTGCTCCACCCATTATCAAAGTGACTCCTGCTTTTCCTAGAACACCACAATTATTTTCACTGTCTCAAAGAGAGAGACAGTATGTCTGTTTGCTAAGATGCTAGTGCTGCCTTTACTGTAAACAAGGCCCATGCTTGAGCCTTAATATGGAAATACCCTAACACTTTCAATATGCATGTTGGACTGAGAACAGACAGTGTGGGCTGGAGTTGGCAGCAGGGGTCAGGCTGAGATACGCATAGTGTACTCATTACATCTGAATTTCTTGATCTTTATTTTTACTTTATTGCACCCAAAGAATTCTGGTGATATTTCTGCAGATCTTCTACCAATAAAGATGCAGCTCATAAAGAGCTGCATCAAATGAAAATGACTTTTCCTTCACTTTTAATCCTGCATCCCTGCTTTAATTGCATATATATCTATTATTATTATTATTATTATTATTATTATTATATGGTAAATATATGTCATAAAATCAATATTTTAACATTATTACATATTTTGTCTTCCTGTAAAATAGTTTCAAATGTTTGCTCAAAATGTGCTCAGAGCCATTTACGAAAGTTCACTCAATTAAATGTGATTTTGTACAAATAGCTGGCCACATTGGACTTATAAAACTACACTTCACTATTTGTGGTTATAGTCGTCAAAACAGCGATATGAAAAGAGATAGGAAGAGAACTGAGAGAAATTAGCTCAGTTCTTTTACAAAACTTTTTTTTTTTTCGTTTTTGTTAGTTTGTTTGCCACCATTGACCAATTACGTAAACTAATGTGAGATTCCCCAAATCATGGGACGTCCTGCAGTAATATCAAGTACTTCATGCATTTTACCCATAGTAAGCCAACAAACTCATTAAATATACAATCATTAAGATCAGTGTATAAGATGGAATACTGGCATTAGAATCACCAACCAAATTTGGGCTTCTATGCACAAAATCTTTCTCCAGGAGGGGGCAAGCTTTTCTTTAAAATTGATCTAATTGTTGCATGGTCATACTGTATAATCACTTTGTATGTGTGGGTCATACAGCTTGGAGTGTTTGTTCTTAGTGGTGCGTTTAGGTGCTTGTGTTAAGGAAGCAAAAACACATTCATTGAAATCATACATCATGAATAATATTGCAGGACGTAAAACTATTTTTTCCCCTAGATTCTTCTGAAGGTTTACCTCACACAATGTTTTTGGCATTTTGCCTTTATTTGAAGATGAGCAGATAGACAGGTGTGTGATATGCAATAAAAGTCCTTGTGTCAGGGAAGTGAACCGTGAATGTAGTGATTGAAAATAATCATGTCAATCCTTTTCAGCATCATGGAACACACACACACACACACACACACACACACACACACACACACACACATACACATACACATACACATACACATACACATACACATACACATACACACACACACACACACACACACACACACACGCACACACACAAATATGAAAAGGAATCATAAAAGGGAAATGTATTAATAATAATAAGAAAATAAGAACAAAATAATCTGTTCTGAAGTTCATATATTACTAATTTTACACAGGTATCCTGCTTTATGAGGTTAGGTTCACTACTTCATGGGCGGGGGTCACCAAAATGAAAATGTATGGATCCCTCAAGAAAAAGCCCAACCTTGTAGATGCATGTCTTGGAGGATAAACAGTTTGTTAGCTTTGTAAACACAAGAACATGAATCACTTGGGTGACTGTGTCTCAGGAGGTAGAGCGGTCGTCCACCAATTGGAAGATCGGCGGTTTGATTCCTGGCTCCTCTAGTCCACATGTTGATGTGTCCCTGGACAAGATACTTAACCCCAAATTGCTCCTGATGACTGCACCGACTGTGTATAAATGTGTGTGAATAGTCTCCTCCTGATGAACAGGTTGGTACCCTGTATGGTAGCAACTGTCATCAGTGTATGAATGTGTGTATAAAAGTGTTTGAGTGATCAAAAAGACTACAGTCCATTTACCATTCTCTTTCCTGTAAATGAATTCTTTCAGATCTGTGAATCCAGGCTCCAGCCCTATCCACACAGGTGTTGCTGCTGTTCCAGGGTCAGTCCCAGAAGATGACTCCACTTTGCTTTTATCTGAAACACATGCCAGTTGTTTGATGCAAACGCAGGCAGGAGATGCACCAAGTGGTGGTAATCTTCATATGTGCCCAGAGCATGCCAGGCCAGACACTGAGGCAGCAGAGCTTCCAGACTTCAGGGCCCAAAACCGTCGTTTACTGCCCAACTTAAAGAATCCTCTGCACATCATCGATGGGCCTGACCAACGCTTCTTCATCGGCATCATTGACATTTTCACAGTTTATAGTTTTAAGAAGAGGTTGGAGCATTGGTGGAAGAGACTGAGACATCCAGGCCGAACCTTCTCCACTGTCAGTCCACAGACTTACTGCCTCAGGCTATGTCAGTGGGTTCAGGACCATACCAAGTAGACCCTGTAGGTCTGAAATGAGTTGGGGACACTGTCACACTGAGCATGTCCAAACAACCGCATGTCGACCAAAGTCTACACCCATGCACACACGCATGTAACAAGAAACATGTTTATATACTGTACACCTGTTCCATGGTTCCGATCCTTTTGTCTTTCCATATGTTCAGGACTCATCCTGTTCATTCTCACTGGTGTTGACTCCAAGTTGCTGAAGGCAGCTTGAGTTTAATGAGCTATGATTTCAAAGTAGAGAAACAATAATAAACCTTCTCTGTGAATGAGATTCAGATGCAAATTCATGATGCGCATTCATCTGCAAATCATTTCTGTCAAAGATTAGTTATAGCAACCGTAAATGCACATGGTCATGCTTTTTTTGAATGCAAGACACAGCTCTGCCAGTCCTGGTGTGCCAGAGTGGACATTCAGTGGACGAGCATACTGATGTAGGTAGATGTCGAATTTTACATCATGGACACAGACTTAAAGGAGCAGAGATCTTAGGTTTGAAATAACCCAATGAGAAAACAGAAGATTTAGCCCAACTGGCACCAGAGTCAATGGTGTACACTTTCTAGTCCACACACTTTTCAAATTTATAGTTGGGTTGGTCTGAATTGGTAAACATGTTGTTTCCATTGTTTCCTTGGTACCTTGGTGGCTTGGCTTGGACATGGGAACGTTCACTCACATATTTTGTGGTGAAAGTGCCATCTGGAGAAGAATTTGTTTGTTTAGATATGCCCAGTTTAACTGTACTGAAAACCATTCAACCACACTGAACAGATGTATGTGTCACAAGCATGAATGGAATGAAGGACATTCTGAGATGGTTTACATCACAATAGTGCCTCTTTAGACAACCAACTGATCAGGGTCTAATTGAGAAATGTTGAATGAAGTGCTATAGAATATGTACAATGTAAGTTTTGAAACAAGCCAGAGGTTCACCTAATACACTAGAAATTCAATTTTTCATTACAATGTTGTCTGGTTTTAGTGCCAGAAACCTTCAGTTTAGCTTCATTTTAATCTCCTCTTCTTGATTTAAACTTCTTGTGTTGATGATACAGTATTCTTCATTAAAGTGTAAAGACTTGTGCTTTCTCCTCACCCTGAAGAAAAGCATATACTGAAACAAAGGGCATGTAATCGCTTTTTATGATTTGTTATTTTGTCTCAAATTCAACAGTTGCTCTTTAGAAAATGAGTTTTACCGTTCACCTTTAGCATTGAAACATACAGAAAAAGATCACAAACTTGAATTAAAAATGTTTTGTTACCACTGAGTCAGATGTCTGTGCTCATGTGTAAATGGCCGAGTAGTGACTCAGAGGTTGTGTGTTACTTTTGTTGATTGGCAGCTTTACAGTACTATTTTCTTGCTGTTCAACTTTCACACCATACATGCCTGTACCTGATGTCTGCAAATACTGGGAAAAGCATGTGATGAAACATTTGCCTTGTGGATAAAGGGTGTGTAGGAGCAGAGCTGCTTAAGGCTGTTTATTTGGTGTCAGTTTCCTTCCTTTGCTCTTTCATCATCTCACACAGGCAACACATCCACCGACAAGCATGAACCAGACCTGAATATGAATTGACATGTCTTATTCCCTAAGGGCAATCTCCATCAAGGGGGACCCCCCCCCCCCCACACACACACACACACTAATAGTAATAAAAATATAAAAAATAAAAACAAAATGCTGAAAAATAGGAAGAATAGAGCATTAAATATAAGATTGCAGCATAAAATAATGATTAGCTTTAAAATTATTAAAAGGACATAGAGTGCAAATGAAAGATTAAAATGTAAAGTGCTTTAAAAGAGCTCAATCATAAGCACAGGAGAAGAGAAATGTTTTTAACCTGGATTTAAAAATGATTTCAGTTCTGCTGCTAGTTTGTTCCAGTTATGTAAAAGCTGCTTCATCATGTTTAGTTTGAACTCTGGGCTCAACTATCTGACCTGAGTCAGTAGATCTCAGAGCTCTACTGGGTTTATATTCTACTAACATGTCATTCATGTATTCTGGACCTAAACCATCCAGTGATTTGTAGACCAGTAGCAGAACTTTAAAATCTATTCTATAGCTGACTGGGAGCCAGTGTAAAGACTTTAGAGCTGACTGGGAGCCAGTGTAAAGACTTTAGAGCTGACTGGGAGCCAGTGTAAAGACTTTAGAGCTGACTGGGAGCCAGTGTAAAGACTTTAGAACTGACTGGGAGCCAGTGTAAAGACTTTAGAGCTGACTGGGAGCCAGTGTAAAGACTTTAGAGCTGACTGGGAGCCAGTGTAAAGACTTTAGAACTGACTGGGAGCCAGTGTAAAGACTTTAGAGCTGACTGGGAGCCAGTGTAAAGACTTTAGAACTGACTGGGAGCCAGTGTAAAGACTTTAGAACTGACTGGGAGCCAGTGTAAAGACTTTAGAACTGACTGGGAGCCAGTGTAAAGACTTTAGAGCTGACTGGGAGCCAGTGTAAAGACTTTAGAACTGACTGGGAGCCAGTGTAAAGATCAACCAATAGTAAGAGGTTATGGGTCTGGGCAGAGCTCAATTGTACTGTATGTTGTAATGCTAGTTAGCATTTTATATCCCTGCTGCATAAGCTTGTGTTTTGGGCCCAGCAGTTATGTGAGGACAGGTGCATGCCTCCAGTCTCCCCTCCTGCATGCACTAACACCTATCCCTGATTCCCTCTTAACGTCAAGTAAACTTTGGTTACAGTTACGGTTAACCTCAGTAACCCTTGTGAATAACCCGGTGCATGCTATACAGACTCTGTCAGAATAGGTAGAGATAACATCAGCTATGTGTGAGTAGGAGTGATCTGATGCAGGAAGTAATAAGGAAGATCAGCTCCTCAGCCAGCAGCCAGCAGAGTGGGCCGGTACCACCCACCTACTCTCCTTTAAAAAATAAATAAGAATGTTGAAGAAGGTTGACTCTTGGATGCCATTTTTCTTTAAATAGTATCAGTTGCAGGACAAAACGTACCACATTTGCGTTTGTGTATTTGCATAACTTTTTCTCTGAAGACAGAAATGAGATCGTTCTCTAAAGCAAGTGTTAACTAAAATCAGTGTCCCAGATAAACACGTTCAACTAGACGATTTTTGAAGTAAGCTAAATGTAATCTAAAAGTATTTAGAATACATTACTTTACTTGAGTAATCCAAGGGAATACATTACAGATTACATTTTAGGACATGTGATCAGGGAATCAGGGAATACATTCGAAAAGTAACCCTCCCAACACAGGACAAGATGAAGTGGAGAGTGACACAAGTGGCCCTTTTCATCACGAAGCTGTGAGTATTAAAGCGGTTGAAATAGTAAACATTATTAAATGCTGATTAATGTTCTTATCAATTACAGTAAAAGCTTCGAGATGATTTGTTACATAATAATCCTCAAGAAAGATTTTGAGGACTTTATCTAGCTCAGGAAATAGGAGAATTTTCTCAAATTCACACTTTTTAGTTGATTCAAAATCTTTGTTTGGTGATAAATATTATTCACTGGACACATTTTAAGTCTGTCGTGCACAGACATGACCTGAAAGAAAACAAACAAACAAACAAAAACCAAATATGACCTGAGGCCTGTACTACGAAGCTGGATTTTCTCTTATCGAGGTAACTTCAGGGTTAACCCTGGGTTTTCCGTACTACGAAGCTGGTTCACTTCTTACCGGGGTAAATCACCATGGTAACTTATGCTGAACGGCTAACCTGCTCCGGAGCAGGTTAATGTTCTGGATAAGAGATCAGCGAGTACAAAAGCACCACCTCCTGACCAATCAGCTCTCTTAGAAAATGACCTGCCCATTCTTAAAAGATCCTGGCTGTCAACATTGGTGCGCGGATCGCGAGAGGAGCGCTTAGGAGAGAAAGAGTTTTTAGGGATAGATGCAATTTTTTAATTGGCCAAAATATATATTTAAAAAATAATCATTGAGGCACGTGGGGGATATTATTCTGTATGTTATACAGTTGGTTTGAAATCATTCACTCAAATGGTTGAAGCATAATAGGTTTGTATTTTGAATGTTGAATATTAAACTAACTTAATGTCTCTTATGAAAGGAAGGGCACTGAGGAAGCGCTCTGCCCCAAACGTCTGTGCCGTAATAAAGTGACATTGTGTGATCAGAGTGCTGTCCGTTTATATTGTCTGATAAATTAATATTGTATGATCTCATGAATTTACACATTAACAGAGTCGGCAATTTTCTGCCAGCATTCCTTCCTGGCTTTTGCTGCAGCATCAGAGTTGCTTTTGGCCTGGATGATGTTTGAATTCTTCATATAGTTGAATAATAATTGTCTGCTCCTCCATGGTAAAGTAGTCTGCTTTGCAGGGTTTCTGCATGTTTGTGATTGGTCAGACGCTGCAAACACCTCCCCTTTATGTGAACGCGCAGAGATCCAGATGGGAAAACCCTGGGTTGATTTACCGAGTTGATATCCAGCTTCGTAGTACCGCTTATCCTGGACTGCGAAGATCTGGTTAAGTCAATCCAGGTAACGGAGAGAGATCCTGGATAGGTTAATCCAGCTTCGTAGTACAGGCCTCTGGGGCCCGTTTCAGAAAGCAGGTTTAGTGAGAACTCTGAGTTAGTTAACCCTGAGATGAGGGAAACTCTGGTTTTTCGGTTTCACAAAGCCAGTTCAGCTTAACTCTGAGTCAGTTACTCTGGCAACATACTCCGTGAACCTAACCTGCTCGCTAGCAGGTTTTCTTCAGCTAACCCTGAGTTTCTCCTCCGTTTTAGTTGAAGCCCGCAGACTGAAGGAGGTGTCAGACATGGTGTGTCCTTTTCTTAAAGAGTCAGTTAATATTGAAGCACAAATACGAAGCATAAATCTCCGTCAGAGGGTGATCAGACCCTGCTAGAATGTTTTATCATTCTCTGATGATGTTCTGTTTGAGTGTTTCCATTTTTTTGTACAATCGATAATTTATCTGAACAATATTCTCAGCCCTCGTATCGTCTGTACGATACCACATGGACATGCTCTCAGTTCAGAATAAGTTCTCTGTTCAAGTTCATGTTTCCAAGGCAACCGTCTGTCGGGCTGTCACAAAGGCAATATTTGAAGGTGATTGATAGCTAAGTGGTTACTGCTCATGCTTCACAGTGGCAATGTCGCTGGTTCGGTACCAGTGAGGAACTTTCTCTCTCTCTATACCAGCTACTGTTAAATTAAGGTGAAAGTGCCCAAACATAAAACTAAATAAATTTGACTATTTCACTGAAAAGTTTACTTTTTTAGTGTTGTATGTATAAAGGCATGTAGGTGTTGCTTTCAAATAGACAATATTAAATACTGGCAGTGTTGGGATGGCTGAAAAATTGACTTTCTTTTTGCTTAGAAGATTTCATCAACTACTGAAATATATATCACATGTTGAATGTAGTATTTAAATGCTGTTTAATGAGGTAGGGCAGGCTAAACAACACCACAATTGTTTGTAATCAATACCTTACTTGTTTGAGCTATATTTTTATTTTTCATATTCAGTTGCTGCCAAGTAGGCCTATGTTTTGTACCTGTTGGGGTCTGCATGAATGTTAAATGTGCCACGCACACACACACAGAATATAAATGTTGAATAAGTCAACCACTCGAGACAAAATGTTTCTCTTTTTTTCATTAATACTTTTCTTAAATATAAACTCATCATCTGCATGTATTCATTAATATTTCTAAATCCTTTGGGGAGAAGTAGGAGGACTGAGCCCTTTGTTTCTCCTGTTGTCATGGTGAATCATGTTATCTGTGCTCCATTGATGAGGGCTTGGTATCTCCTCATGCAGAAGCTTCACTCAGAGTTACTTTGACTCAGAGTTGATTGAACTAACTGTTAACACTTGTTCTGAAACCCAAAACTCAGAGTGGGTCAACCTAGAGTAAAGGTTTTAACTCAGAGTTAGTTAAACCTGCTTCCTGAGACAGGGCCCTGATGGTACAAGAGGAGAGGAAAGAAATACATTTTGAAAAAGAAAGAGAAAGAGAAAGAAAAAGAAAAAGAGAAAAGGGAGAAGGAAAGAAAGACAAAAGGTACATTTGATAAAATGACACTGTTAAAATGTTTGTTCTCATAATTGAACTTGTTATCTTTTGTGGTGTCTTCTTTTTTTATTAACAACATACAACAATATCCAGGCTGAACCTACTTGCTGCTGCTCACATTGAAGACCTTGTGTTGAGGTGAGAATAAAACTTTTGTCAGTGCAGTATGAGAATGTGGAGGGCCCCAATGACTGGGTTCGCCTTGTGCACCCAAATGACTAAATACACCCCTGGTGAGTAGGAGTGATCTGATGCAGGAAGTAATAAGAAAGATTAGCTCCTCAGCCAGCAGTCTGAGTGGTGGGCCGTTACCACCCACCTACTCTCCTTTAACTTGGTTTAGCTGCCCTCACATCATTGCATAACACTAGTGTTGTAGTAGCCTACTCGTGATCGGAAATCGATTTTTTGAGATTCTTGGTCTTGTCTCGGTCTCGGACTGGGCGGACTCAGGTTTTTTTAACGAGACCGGTCAAGACCACCGCTGATAGGCTTTTTGTCCATGCCTTACTGATAAGAGTGAAAAAGGACCCTCTCAAAAACAGCTTATAACTTCAAATCACTGGTAGTGTAAAGATTTCCCCCAGCTGCAGCTGCTACCTGCCTGGTGTCAGTGTGAGAGTGACTGGCACGCCCCTGCACACAGAGTTTGGAGACGACAGAATGCTGCAGTCGCTCATGTTTCTGAAATACAACCAAGCTCTTCTTAAATCTTAGTTTTCATGGAAAGAAATTGAGCAACAAGCCTTTGTGAACGCTGCTAGATATAGAATAGATTTTAAAGTTCTGCTACTGGTCTACAAATCACTGGATGGTTTAGGTCCAGAATACATGAATGACATGTTAGTAGAATATAAACCCAGTAGAGCTCTGAGATCTACTGACTCAGGTCAGATAGTTGAGCCCAGAGCTCTGAGATCTACTGACTCAGGTCAGATAGTTGAGCCCAGAGTTCAAACTAAACATGGTGAAGCAGCTTTTACACAACTGGAACAAACTAGCAGCAGAACTGAAATCATTTTTAAATCCAGGTTAAAAACATTTCTCTTCTCCTGAGCTTATGATTGAGCTCTTTTAAAGCACTTTACATTTTAATCTTTCATTTGCACTCTATGTCCTTTTAATGATTTTAAAGCTAATCATTATTTTATGCTGCAATCTTATATTTAATGCTCTATTCTAGCATTTTATTTCTCTCTTTCTATTTTTCTGTAATTTGTTTTTATTATGAGTGAGGGGGGGGGGTTAATTGTATGTTTTAATGTTTCTCAAATTGCATGTTTTTATGTAAAGCACATTGAGTTGCCGTTGTGTATGACATGCACTATATAAATAAAACTACCTTGCCTTTATGAGTTTAATGTTTTTGTTGAGCTCAGACTTTTAGGGGTGTTTTATGTTTTGTTACCAAATGTTGCTCAGCATGACATCATTTTCAGTTCAACTGTTCCTGATTAATTAATGTTGTAAAAAAAAATAGCTTACTGAAATGTCAGCTTTTTCACACAGCTCATTTAATTTAGGAGGTACTGATTCTTTACTTTTTTCATTCTTTCTCTCTGAAATGAAAATGAAAGGTTTATTGTGACTTGTCAGGTCGATTCAGTTTTGATAATATGATGAACTTTTTCAAGAAGTGAAACACAACAAGTTTGCTAAGACAACAACAGAGCAAAGATTGTTTTAGTTGTTGCATTTATTTAAAAGCAAACTTAAATAAAAAGAAAACTCTTGGTCTTGGTCTTGGTCTTGGTACTCTCTGGTCTTGGTCTTGTCTTGGTCTCGGTTGGTGTGATCTTGACTACAACACTAAAACACATCCCGCATATTGGTCGTGGCTCCCTGATGCCTGCAAATAAGATACAATCTCCTGGAATCTGGAGCAAGAGTGCGTGATTATCAATGCAGCGCGTGTGAGAGCAAAGCATCCTGATTGCTCTGTGTTGCTGCTTAGTAGACCAATCACTTCCATTGAAAGCACATTTGAAGGAGATCCTTTAATAGTCAGTATGAACTCTTGACTCCAGTATATAGACTAGTTATCAACACGGTCAAACCAACTGCCAGAGTAATAAAGTGTGGCCAGATGGGGCTTCTGAGCGACTGCAGGACTGTTTTTCCTGCACTGACTGGACTATATTCAAGGACCACTTTGGCAACTTAGACGTCACCTTACCAGGCAAAACACCACCTGCAGCCTGAGCAGTAGCAGCGCTTCAGCAGCAGAGCAGCTCAACCAGGTCTTTGGCTGCTTCGAGGAGGAAAGAACAGTAACGACCATGGATCCAGCCCAAGCCACCAACAGCCAGACACTCATCATCCGTCCGCTGATGTGAGACACACACTCATAAACACAACACATAGAAAGCAGCTGAAAGAGCAGAGGAGCCCCACAAGACTACGCAAATTTAACTACGCCCCCACCGTAGTTAAATTTGCAGTTACGACCATAGTGCGGCTGATCACGAAGGCGATGAGTCAGCACAAGCATCTCAGAGGACTTCACATGGACAGTAAACACCACAGCACTGGTAAAAAAAGGCACAGAGACATCTGTACTTCCTCAGAAAGCTCAGGAAGATAAACCTGTCACAACAGCGCCTGAGGTCGTTCTACTGCTGCTCCATTGAGAGCGTCCTCACTCACGGCATCCTGGTGTAGTACGCTATAGCAGCTCTGCAGCAGACCAAAACTGCACAGAACATCATAAGACAACAGCTACCTGACCTAGATGACATCTTCTCCTCCTGTTGCCTGAAGAAGACACAAAAACATCTGAAAAGATTCATTCTACCTTAACCCATCAGCTGTTTGCTGTTTACTGCTGCCCTCAGAACATGCACCACAAACAACAATCCCAAAGCCATCATCATGATGAACTCTGAACTGGAAGCAAACCCCTGAAACACATCACAACAAAATGAGCAATAATTTGTTTATTATAACAGTGTGCAATAATATACCCTAACCCTATGAGCGCTTTTTAAAAAAATCCCATTTTAACTGCATACGCTATCATGAATGCATGTATGGTCTGTTTGCTGTGTAGATGAGAGTATGGGTGATGGATGGATGCATTTATTTATTCTATTCTATTTCTATTTATTTTGAGAGATGAGTCCGGTCTAGAGCGCACCTGAATTTGGTTGCATGTTCTGTACAATGACAATAAAGTCATCTTTAATCTTTAATGTTGAACCGGAGGAAAACTTCTTTCACTGTTCATAAGGACACATGTTTTGCCTTTGTGAAGCATTTTGGTGCAAAGTCTGTTTTCTTTTTAAAGTGCTATAAAGTGTATAAATAAACATAATCGTTCTAAGCACGGTTTTCATCTAGTTTTCAAGTGTCAAAAAATATACTGAAAGAAGGCTTAAACAGAAGCTATGCAATGTATGGCCTGCAACATAACAATTAGAAAGACCATAATGTTTGAGGAGGACTTGTTTTTAACAGCTAGAGAAAATAAAATGAAATGTCACGATGACTTTTAGTTTCTGGCCATGGAATGTTGTTTTCCTTTCCTTTCCATGCAGTCCCATACAGGATTACACATGCTTTCCCAACATAGGGAGGACCAGTTATCTGGATTCCAGAATGGCTGACGTATAGACCTGTCTCCCAACAGCAACAGGACAAATATTGCAGACATCCCCACAGGGTTGATGTGGAATTTCCATGGCAGACTGAATACCAGTACTTTTCCACTGCTCCATAATGACCTGTGGATTATTTAAAACTTGATTCCTTGATTCCACCACTGTCACTCCAGTCACTGTACCGTCCCAATGTCTGGAATGCAAGTAAATAAAATAGGCTAACTAGAAGATTAACTGAAAAGCAGTGTTGAAGTAGTGGTATGTTGCAATTCTGTGGCCATCACAGGATTGTGGAATGCAGTACCAGGTTGTGGTTGATGCACTGGTGGGTACCAAGGGTAAGAGGGTAAGAGGGTAAGAGGCTAAGCGGCCAGGAGGAAATTGGGCTGCATCATCATACCAAAGTGCTTCTCCTTGTCAATGTGTTACATCTTCAGCATCAACTTGTCGTATTGATTATTACTCAAATCTTTAGTGAAGCTCTCCAATGGAACTTCAAACCTATATTTTTTATTTCTTCTAGTTGTGCCACTCTCTTTCTCTGGTCAGATGCACAGGAATATATAGAGTTGCAACCTTAGATATAGTATATAATAGTGTATAATGTTATGAACTCAAAGTTAGAAGTGGTGCTTTTTGAACACTTGGTGAGGCATGTCATCTTAAACATGGCTTCTCATTATGATCCATTGTTATCACCCATCAGGGTTATTATAGTTTTGAAATTTACATTAGTTTTAGTTTTTCAGTTTCCTTTTATTAAAATTTCAGTTTAATTTTTACTGCAAATGAAGTAGCTGTGGAGGGCACTTCTAATGAAGGGGGAGGGTGTAAATTGATAGCCAAATTATGGGATTCCCTCGCTGCACTACCAGAACAAGGAAGCAGCCATCACCATGGCGATGGATAGCCACCTATCTATATGCTATATCACATTTAGTGCAGCCTCATGAGCTGCCTTGTCTTTTCCCTGTGAACACATAACATCTAGAACCATGAGAATGAGACTAGTGTGAGTTTATTTAATGAGTTTTTGCCTAGATATTTTTACTCTAACTCTTTCAATATTGTGTCCTATTAGGGTGGTGATATGTAAACCATCATCTGTGATGTTTCTTACCATGTATTTGGTCTTATCTGCGTTAAGGACCAATTTCAGGTTGAGAAGTGACCGTTGTAATAAGCCATATATTCACTCAGAACTTGTATCTTCCTTAACATGGACCAAGGCAAGGAAGCAGCAATAAACGTCTTAACAACACATTCCACAAGACACCACAGTTAATCACATATTAAAATGATAAACTCAACCTCTTTACTTTTACAAATACGTCCCATTTCAATGCATCTTATTTATCTGAAGTGCTGCAAAGTGAAAGCAACTGACTGTAATCATTGTCTGCCTCAGCCATGATCTGCTTGATCCTGATCCTCCATTGGAGGATCTTGGCAGCAATCCAAACATGCACTCAACCATCCCTCTGGTTACTCCAGCCATAACCACTGTCACTAAGAAGTAGTCCATTATGTTGTCCTCTCTGAAACTGAGCACACAACAATGAGTTGAGAAAAATCCTTGAACCGTGAGTGGCACCTTTTGAAATGGGCAACAATGTTGCATACACGCTGAACATTGCTAGAAAACCAGTTCTTACGGTTCCTGTAATCAGTAGTTGATAGATGTTTGATGGGAATGTAGCAGGATAGATATCCTCCTGGTTCAGGTGTTTGGGGTGGTTTGGCTATTTTTCTCTGGACCAATCACAGAGGGAGGCCACCCTATACAGAGGGCAGGTGTCCATCGTTCTGTCTCTGACTCTTTGGCTCTAGAGACACGCCCACTTCCGGCTGTCGCGTTCCCATTGTTTATCTCACCGGTCGCAGACTCTGGTGCATAGCAGACCTCCCATACTCAAAGCCCTGTATGCAGTGACGTATTAAACCTTGTTGGCCTCTCTTTTGTCAGACAGTATGTATGTATGCTTCTTGCTCTGCCTTTGCAGCCCACTCACTCATATAGCATGTGCTAACATAGCTGTGTTTTATTAGGTGTTTGGTAGCAATTGCTATCCGTAGCTTCCGGCTCTGCTTGCTTGGTGTCTGTCCTGGCTGGCGTCCTGTCTGCCCTGTCCAGTGTCTAGTGTCTGCCCTGTCCAGTGTCTGCTCTGCCCAGTGTCTGCCCTGTCCAGTGTCTGCTCTGCCCAGTGTCTGCCCTGTCCAGTGTCTGCCCTGTCCAGTGTCTGCCCTGCCCAGTGTCTGCCCTGTCCAGTGTCTCCCCTGTCCAGTGTCTCCCCTGTCCTGTGTCTGCCCTGCCCAGTGTCTGCCCTGTCCAGTGTCTGCTCTGCCTGTCCTGCCCGGGGTCTGCTTTCCGCCTGCTGCAGTACTAAGCCTGCAGATGGTGCTGCGAGGCTGTAAAGGCTCGTCGGTCTGCGCTCGGGAGCGGGTGTGTGCCGACCTGCTGACAGCCATTCAAAGCATTTCATTTAATCTCAGTTTGATTCATTTTGGGTTGGGATTTTTTTTTTCTTTTTCTTATTTAGTTGGGAATAATTTGTCTATTTTGCCTTAGTTATTCTGTCTGGTTGCTTTGAAATTAATCTAGATTATTATTTTTTAGTTTCATGTCGCCTTCATTTCTTTAATGTAATCTACCTGTTGCTGTTTATTTGTTAGCCTACTTTTGGTTAACTTTCATTTAACTCATCATTTCTGTTTACTCTAACCTTGCACCAGCTAAAGGTTAAGTTTGTTTCTTTTTGTTTTAAGTTGGATTTTGTGGTGAATATTCATCTTGTGGTTAACTTTTTGAACTTTAATTTTGATGTTTAATTAACCCCACTTTGTGTTGTCTTTCAGTTGCTGAGTGCTGCTGGTGGTGGTCCCTGGTGTCCTGGTGGTGGTCTCCCCTTTTGCTGTGTGTGTGCTGTGCACCCTTTGTTTGTATATATATATATATATATATATATATATATATATATATATATATAATTAATTTGGGTGTTTGCTTTCCCCTGGGATTCCTCACGCCCCACTGGTAAGCCTCAGCACTGATTGATTATTTCCTTTTTTTTCTCCCCCCATTTTAAATGATGAATTTTAATATGTACAACTTTTAAAGCATTTTGTTAAAATAAAAGAAACTATATTTTGTTAACTGAAACCCCGTCCTGTCTTCGTTGCATAACGAACCTCTGTGCCTGGTATTACTACTATAATTATTCTTAGGGCAACATTCCCTAAGTGGCGTAGTTGAAATTCTAATGTGCTTTCCAATTGTTGGCCTTCTAGCCCTCGTCCCGCCACAGGAACATGACATCCACCTATAAGTGATTTTTGTTTTTGTATCCACGACTGACAAGATGGTCGCTGGGCTTTTTTTTGTGCGTCTTGTCCAGTTGTTGCTGGATGTCATCCTCTGCTCAAATCTCAAACACTCCACCTCTTCATCTGACCAACGTGAGCCCTTTCGACGCCTCCATTGCTATTGTTGTTGTGGAGGGATGGTCACATGTTCCATACCGATTCACCACGTGTCGCGCGTTGTGTACGTAAGTGTGTGCGAATGCGTGACTAAATGTACCGTGCTCAAACACGCCTCTTCCAACTGTACCATGCCAGGGAAGTGTACCGTACTCAAGCACGGTACACTTGCACTCACACTAGCCAAATAATCCGGACTTTAGGGGGCAAACATGCTTGGGCATGGTACGATTGCCTAATGTGAGTGCGCCCTTACTGGCATCGCACAAATTGTAAACAACAGTTTGGTGACAATAGTCTGGCTGTGCACAACTGGCCTAATTTTCTGATCAAAGAAAGCGCAGATATTGAATGTGCGGTTTGTGATATCTGCAACACAGAGTAATAATAATCATTTTACTGTGGCATCAAATGAGGTATTTAGCATAGTACATCAGTTACATGAATGAACGTCATACTGACAAATAACCACAAGGGCTCAGTCAGGGCATGAGCATTAGTGAAACAATAATATAGCACTGGCTTAGCACTGGAAAGTCACATGACTGGGAGTTACATCGGTACACCTTGAGTTCAATTCTGCACTATTCTTAACACCAGATACAGGCTTACTTGGAACAGTTACTCATGTAATGTCATGTAATACATATAACACAGTGTAACACCTAACTTGATTGCACACCTGGTTATTGACTAAATTAAGCTCCTCGTGAGCTATGCTAACAGCCTGCTAATAACACACCGTATTGACAATTAGTATTATAGCACCATGAAGTCTTAACATCAAGTATTCATTATGATACTTACATTATCACCGACACACACTGTTGCAACGAAGGGTGTTACTAATAACAACGCTGGGAGAACAGACCAGTGGAGTAAGGGGACATAACTATCCACACTGTAAAGTCTGTCACTGCATGCATTGCGTGCATGCACACATCTCCCAGGCAGACTGAAAGTGACGTGCCTTAATAAGATAAGATAAAAAGTACTTTATTAATCCCTTGGAGGGGAAATTGAATGCCGATGATACTCCAGCAGGGAATTTTATTCATGAATCATCAGTTTCATCAGATGTCAAAAACCTCAACGTGTGGTGTGGGCCACCTTCTTTGAGGAAGAGTGGCAAGTCTAGGCCTAGCATAGAAATGATCTCCAATGCATTCTCTTTGTACGTATGAAAGCGGTCCCGAAAAGTTATTTCATCAAAATAATTCAGTGAATTAATCCTTTCAACAAAGATTTGTTTGTCTGGCTGGCAGCTGTATTGATCATCCAAGTAGTTCTCTCACAAGCAGAAGTTAAACTTGCCTCTTTGGAGGATTGATTTGTTTCAATGTAGTCATAGACTAGCTATTATCCTCCTTCATGCAATCGGCTTTGTTTAATGTAGAACCTACGCTTATTTTAAGATATGTCTGTCTGGCTTCAGGCTTAAGCCTTGTCTGTGAAACTGGAGGAAAGACGCTTTAACTTAATCCTAGTGTTTTTGTTCCTGCTCCATGCATGAGTGCCTCATGTTTGTTTTTCCTTCCATAAAATTAGACTCCTTGGAATCGACAATAACTTGCAACATAGTGTCTTTATTTTCTCCAGGGTTACAATAGGTTGTCTAGTTTTCTTTGGACTGAATCTTCTGCCCAAATGAAGATAAGGTGTCTGGTTTTACTTGTATTCCAACCACATACATCAGTGCTCCTCTCCATTTTTTCGATCACTGGCATGATGTCACTAAAATAACCATGTTCTGCATTGATGTTCTACCACTAAGTCCTGCACTCACCTTGACCTCTACAAACAAAGTCTTTGTAATTTTAACTATGAGTTACTCAAAGCTAGACAACGACACTTTTCTGAAATAATTAATAAGAACATCAACAACACTCGTACTCTGTTTGCTACGGTTGATAAGCTTACAAACCCCCCTAAACAGATAGCTCCAGAACTCCTTTCCACAGAAAAATGCAATGAATTTGCTTTTTCAGTGAATAAATCCAGTCCATAAGGTTAAATATCAACACAAATCAACAAAACAATAAAATGACACAATCCCTCAGACCTCCCAGGAATAACTCAACTGCAATGTCAGAATTTAAAACAGTTGACCAAAAAACCATAGAGGAAACAGTGCAGCATGTAAAACCATCAACATGCTGTCTGATCAGACTTTTTTAAAACTATTGTGAACTCTGTCCAAACAGATTTGCGACAAGTAATAAATAGCTCACTTAAATCAGGTGTGTTTCCTAAACTCCTAAAAGTAGCTGCCATTAAGCCACTCTTAAAAAAGAGAACGCTGGATGCTTCCATGTTAACCAACTACACACCTATCTCAAATCTTCCTTTTATAGCCAGACATGGGGGTCTGTTTTTCGAAGTGGGACCCCTATCTGTTGATTCACAGGAGAACAAAGGACTTTCTGACCACAGGACTGAATCAACATCTGGGAAGCATCTGCAGACCTAACTCAGAGGATTAAAACTTCACACCCCCATAAAAGACAGAGACATCAAAGAAGACCCCGCTTACTGTCAAATTTTATGACATCAAATACATCTTAGGGGCCATCATCCACACTGAGACGCCTTTTGGTTTAAACGCAGATGCTTTGCATCGTTTTGGCCGATCGTCCAAACGAATACTGTAAATGCATTGCCTGAAAACGAAGCTTTCTGAAACCTGGTCCCAGGGTGAAGGGTGAAACCTGGTCCCAGGGTGAAAAAATTCGCAAACGCAGCTCTTGAGTGTTTGTTTGGATGGTGAAGACGC
Organism: Scomber japonicus; assembly: GCF_027409825.1. NCBI lineage: Eukaryota > Metazoa > Chordata > Actinopteri > Scombriformes > Scombridae > Scomber > Scomber japonicus. Next base: position 1,666,262 of record NC_070596.1, on the reverse strand, counting down.
ATACCTGCGTTTCGATGATGTCATCGCCACACCCCTCGAGCTCTTCTCCTTGAGTTTGGTTTCTTCTACTGCCGATTTGTAAACAGCGCTCAAGCTTTATGCGCATGCTCCGCCTCTTCCTCTCCGTTTTTGGTGAATTTCTGAAACTGAAACAGCGCCGCCTATAGGCTGGAATATGAAGTAGCGTGTTAAGTCATGTTGAGATGGATCCGTTTGTACGCAAATATTCTTGAAACGATGCCAGGGAAAACGGAGGGGGAAAAGATGGTTTTGGTACGTGTGGACTTGGCCTGAGACCACACCAGAAAGTGAGTGGTCAGGCCACAATGTGTCTTGGTGGTTGTTTACACTTGTATTTAGTGTCATCCACTTATTATCTGATGGCCCAGGACACATCAGTGTAAACAGGATCAGAGAGATGCCAGAAAAAGACACAAGGATGGAGGAATTGAATTGATGTAAATGAATGACTAAAAACAGCTGTAGCTGCTGAATATGTTTACAGAAAATGTTGCTTATTCACTCTGATGCCCTTTTCAGGTTTCTGGGTTATTTCTTAAGGACAGAGGAGTGTGAACATGAGGAACAGTTTATAGTCTGTTTATAATGCTCCCACACCTTTCTGATGTCAGATTTGGAGAGGCTGTGTTGACAATATCTTCACAATCTCACCTGCAGTGATTGGTCAGGCATGTGGAGGTGAGAATGTAAGCAGTATTTGAACTTTCAAAGGCGACACTTGTAGTTCCTCTCAATTCTATCAAGTGTTTTAGCATCTTTGATTTTACTTGACTGTTTCGGGTTCCATCTCATCACTCTAATAAGCCATAAAATCCATACATACTGGAGCATGTATCAGCTAAAGAGTCAGATATGTTTCTCAGGGAATAAATATTTAACATTATTCAGGTGGAAAATTACCCAGTTCCAAATCAAAAGTACTTGTTGTTTTGTTTGTAATGCATGTGTAGACAAGCAACTATTGGCCAACATTTTCACCCACAGCTAGACCGTGGAAATATGAAATCAATTATGTGTTTGCAGATTCTGGTGGCTAACTGGCTAGTCTTTCAGAGTTCTGATTAAACCTATAAATCAGCACTGATTATAATGTTTTTTCAAAGATCAGTAGGGGTTTAAAAACAAGAAGAAAAAACCCTACAGATGTTTTTCATTAGTACGATTTTTTTTTTTTTAGTGATAAGTCGTTTAGATTTTCTATTGGATAGTTAAAAATGTGTTTCTGTGTGATGTTGTTGTGATGATGAAGCTGCTCTAAACCAAGCAACAGATCAATAAAATATCCATCCATCCATCCATCCATCCATCCATCGTCCATCCATCCATCCATCCATCATCCATCCATCCATCCATCCATCCATCCATCATCCATCCATCCATCCATCCATCCATCCATCCATCCATCGTCCATCCATCCATCCATCCATCCATCCATCATCCATCCATCCATCCATCCATCCATCCATCCATCCATCCATCCATCCATCCATCATCCATCCATCCATCCATCCATCATCCATCCATCCATCATGACATTTTGATGTTACACATAAGAATATTACATATTCTAATATTTGGATCCCTAATATGAGTACTAGTATATAATTAAATCATTTATTACCATTTATGCAATAAACATATATTTATCATATATGTGTACATCTGAAAATCTATTAGACTTATATGAAAGTGGCCCTTTTTGCTATATTCTAAAATATGTCTGACATATGTGCACATATCAGGCCTTATATGTACATCATATTTATATGTGTGATATATATCATATTTATGTATGCCACAATATTTACTAACCATGACCACTCTGTGCTGAGTTATGACTAATAGTTATGAGTTATGAGTTATGATTACCATCTTCACATCACTGTGCATGTTAGACAAGGTGAGGTCATAAAGCTATCATTTACAACGGTGGATTAGAGCAGAGTTTAGTAATATCAAGTATCACACAACAATTTAAAAAATAATATTCATTTCCTAAAGTGTTTTCACAGCTGTGTTTACATCACTGATCCAAACAAACCTTCAGCAGCATCTAAATAAAGTTTAATACTCAGATTGATTGAGTTTTATAATACTGAAGCAAACTGAGCTGCACTTGTTGGAAACTAATTCACCATGATTGTGTAAATAACAACAACAACAATATTCAGTGTTGGTGAGTAACTAGTTACATCTAACAGCTTTATGTCATTTATGTCATTAAATGACAGTTTCTGATGAAAATGTTGATGATTACAAATGAGATTACACCTGAACAAGAAGACAGCTGAACTTAGATTTTGGTGCATTTACCCTAACAGCTGAAAACATTGGTTAGAAAATGAGAAAAGTCATCAAAAAGTCATCCAATATAATAAGTTACATTACTTAACGTCATTGAAATAGTTACATTACTTATTACATTTGAAATAGAATAATTAGTCATTAGATTTCCAAAGTAACCATCACAACCCTGACAACAACACATTTCAGTGGCATCTTTTTTTGTGATTATGAAACAGTCACACTTCAATGTGTTACAAACCCAAAGTGATTACTCTAAAAACAAACTGCAGATGCAACATATCAACTTGTCTTTGCACAGCCTGACAGTGATGCATTCAAGTGCAACAGGTCAGATGTTTGTGCATCTATGTGCTATGATGGCTGAATCATTGACATCCTGCTTTGCAAATATCTTCCCAGCAGTCTGCTCTCTCATTTCCCAGTGAAACACAGTCAGTGTCAGGAAGAGCATCACGTCTACTGGTGGAGATCTTGTGGGGAGATGTGTGCATGTTTTGGGTCAAAGGTCCATGTGAGATGGGTTTTCCTGTGGAAGTTAAAATCCTAGATGTATAGGATCCTAGATGGTTTTAGTTAAGTTACTGTTGACCATATTGTCATTTCCAGCAGCCTAAAGAAACATCTACAGTAAATATCAACACATAAAACACATTTTTTCTATTAAAACAGAACAAATGTAGGAGAGGGTTTGGTTATGTCTCCAGCTGATCTTTAGTGCACAGCTGGTCGCTAGGCTAACAGAGGAGCATATTCAACAGAATTAGTTAAAATTTTCACATAATGTGATGTGATAGTCATGCTGTTATAACAAGTAGTTGTGTGCAGTGTGGAATGAAGTCTGCAGCACACATGCAGTCATTAGTCACTGGTTTTACTGGCTAACATTTGGCGAGCAAAGTAGAGTGTTTGGGTGTATATCTTAAATTGGTGGTAATGGAGAGTAATGTAACTTATTACATGTGATGACTTTTCTAATGTTCTAACCAATGTTTCCAGCTGTTAGGGGAAGTGTTCCCGTTAAGCACCAAAATCTAAGGTCAGCTGTTTTTCATGGATACTGTTAGAAAAATATATGTATTATTATGTTGGCTATACCTGTTACACTTAAGATAACACAGCTTTTACTCTTTATATGATGCGACTGTGTTAACGCTCGCTTAACAATCTGACTCTGTTTTTACTATTTAACCTCTGTATGAACTCTCATTCATCAGGACTGAAAAAGTACCAAAATGTCAGTCTTCTCACAGATCCAGCCGGTGGTTCCCGTTATCTAATCATGATACTATGTAGTAAATTATAGTAATACTACATTATCAAAGGGGCGCCTGTCATAGCTTCATTCATGTATTAAGACTATAAAAGAGTTTTGGTTCATGTATTTAGTCAGACAACTCTGTACCACTGTGTATGACTTGTCTCCTTGCTGCAAGACGACTCAGACAGATCATTTCTTATAAAGTAACATTTATCTCTCATTTGAAAATCTATTCATTAGTTCATATAGGTTTTGGAATATAAAATAAAGATATTTGATGAAGAAAGTAAAAAGTCTGACATGAGCTTAATTTGTACTGTGACTCCATTTAAGTCCATGTGTGCTCCAAATAAGTCATGATTTATTTACCCAATATAATAAAAATATTGTAATATGTGTTCAGTAACATGTTCATTATTTTTATAATGAACATGTTGAACATGAACATGATCATTACAAAATGAGTAAAATCTTAAAGGTGTGACTTCAGATGTAACCTCCTTTATAATCATTATCATTTTCATCAGTAACTGTCATTTAATAACACATTTTGTGATGTGATATCTCTGTCCCGTTTCCTAAGTTAACCTTTTTGTGGCTTTACCTCAGAGCTTCAATGTGTTTGTCTATGAGTGTGTGTGTGCACATGCAGGGTTGGGAGTGTGGCTCGTCTGTGTCCACCGCACGTCATGACTCAGCATTGTTGTTTACAAGCTGGGATTTGGTATCTATAGAAACGCATTATTCATGATTTCAGTAACATTTGTATGAAATATTTTATTCCACTGAGAAAAATGGACTTCAATCATCAAGTTGTGCGATATTTTCACTCTGAGCGATGTCGACTCCACACCGCACCCTTTCCTCATGCAGACACACAGATGATAGTCTACAGCAAAACCAATTTAATTGAACATGGCAGAGTTAAATCCACCAAGGCTCATTTCAGTGAAGTATACTGTTCCAGATGTGTCAAAACATTATGGGCCTTATCTTGCGGTCGGCGCACAGCGGAAAGCGGACATGGCCAGGGGCGGTTTTTGCTAGGGGCAATGTAGGCAACCGCCCAGGCGCAATCTACTTGGGGGCGCACGAGCGCTCTCAAAAAAAAAACACAAAAAAAAACTAATACCGCTCATCTCCACATAAAGTTGGTGCAGTGGGCGAAGAGGCGCCCCTACTATCACGTCAACTTGCTGCTGAGAGTCATGTATACAGGTTGTGTGTGTCAGAAGAAAAGGCAAAGGGAGGGGGATCAACTTGCGACTGCAGAGGCTGTGAGCAGGTTGTGTGTGAGCCTGACTCTCAGAGGAAAAGCAAGGGGGGGGGGGGGGGGGGCGGTAGACTGACCTGTGATGATTATGATCCCAGGCCACACAACACAAACTGCTGCTTCCAAATAAATAATAATACATTTATACAATTAATACAGACCCGTTATAGCTACATGTAAGTTATTGGGTTATGTGAAAATGCATTCATTTATTCACCTTATTTGTGTATGTGTGTGTGTGTGTGTGGGGGGGGGGGGGGGGGGGCTCTGGACGTGGCGCATGTGTCTTTGTTAGTTTTCCCCTGGCGCAGTTGTCCAGTCCAGCGCTTCATACATTTTCTCTTCCTGCGCCCACGTTGTCTACATAACAAATGCAGTGAACCAGTCTGTGCGTCTATGGGCGTGTTGGTCTCAGAATGAGGTGTGGTCAGGCTCATTGGTGGAGCGTTGATATTTTGAGGCAGAGGGAAGCGATTGCGCTACTGACCAAAAAAAAAAAAAAAACAGGTCTAAAGTCACTGGTGCATATGTCACTGTTATTTAAGGATCACCATCAAGAGTCCAATATGCTCCTATATAGGCGGGTATATAGGGGATATATGGGGGGGTATATAGGCAGGTAAATAGGGGGGTATATAGGCGCAGACACTGTGCTTGTTACCACATGGACGCGCAGCAGCACACAAACATGCAAAACATCACTAATAAAAGGACCATAATGTGAATTCGTATTATGATGTACATCAACATATTAAAAATACATGTAATATTAGTTAGTCATAATATTTATCAGATTTAATTAATTGTAATAAAATGACGTCCCACTATGTATCAGAATCAGTCAAACGCAGTAATGATCAATGAAACTGTCAATGTAGTCATGTGACCAATCTTGTCAAATCCGCCGTCAAATTTACAATCCTCCAAAGTGACAGCGCGCCTGGATATTAAAGGGAATGAGAGCTGACACTCTGATTGGTTTACCCTCTGACCAGTTTGAGCTTTTGATCTCTGGGAGGCGCTACAGAGTTCCTTTAGCAACCAGGAAAAAAGTCTTTCAACCCAAGTGCAATTCATATTTTAAACACCTCCAAATGATCAATACACACACAGGAACTATAATGCACCTCACATATTTTATGTATATCTGTATGTATTTTAAGAAACCATTTTATATAATTTTATGGATTCTATGGTGTTTATATCATTTCTGTCTACTGTCTATTATTGGTGAGACAAAGACAATTTTCCATCATCATGGACAATCAAATGTTGTTCTGTAACTGTTCTAACCCTAACAGTGATTTTAATGTTTACATTAAACACTGCTCATAAATCACAGAGTTTTACTTGGCACATGGCAGGATCTGCTTCCGTATGAACAGTTGCTTTTTGTTTCTCTTTTTTTATCCAAACATGCAGATAACAAATGTTTTATATGATCATTTCAACCTTTCCGAAGTTCACATTATCACATTATCATCTTCGCACGATCATTTCCCTCACATGTGTGCCCCTCCTCTCTCTTTTTTCCCTTCCTATCTTGAATGAATGGACAGATGAGGTCATTCTAGAATGAGGAGTTTGGTGTAGGCGTATGCTACAGTCCCACTACTGGTCTGAATATAAGTGCTGTGTATCACCCAGTAATCAGCTTTATTCAGGACCATCCAGTTTAACAGATACTTTGAAAGAGTTCTGAGCTGCCACCATGGGAAAGACACTGATGGGAAATGAGGATGCCTCCGGAGACACCATGATAAACATGGGCACAGACAAGTCTGTTCTCATCCTCATCAAACACTGCCAGGACATGAAGAAACAGGAAATGCGCCTCAGGTTCATCACTTTGCTCCTGTTGCTCAGCTGTGCGGCTCTGTTCATTTTTACCATCATACCTGATGTAAGGCAGCATGGAAACTCTAGATCCAGCAAACAAGAGGTAAGTTCCATAGACATTTACATGCACACAGGTGGTTGTATCTGCATTAACTCACTGCATGCTAATAACATCCTTATAAACAAATCTGACTACTCATTTATACACAATACATTCTCAATGGACACATTACTTTCCCTTTGCTGCTGTGGCATCACAGTAAAGACAAGATCACATTTGGACTCACCTTCAGGTCTCACTGAGTTGTCATATAATCCATATAACGGCCACAATTTAAGGCAGTTGACTAAAATGTTACTACTCCAGGATCAAAATTAAGACCTTTCTCAATCTGCATCCTAGACTGTAAAATAAGGCTACTTTGTGTTTTTGTGGACTTGTGAAACTCCATCAGTCACAGCCCATCTAAGTTACTGTTCTAATTCCTCCGTCCCTCACTGGCATCTCAGCTCCTCACAGCGAGGATGTGAAAAGGAGATGAGAGCACGGGATAGTTCATGAAATGGGATGGGACGCCCTCACTCACGTCATCTTCAGTAGACGGCAACTACTTGTGACGCACAGCATACAAACTGTCAAATATGAACAAGTCAGCTATCAATATATCGATATAATTGATAAGTAACCGTTTAAACTTGTAAAATGTACACTTTTAAATTAATGTGAAATTAATTAACATTTTAACACTGGTGCTTAATCTTTACATATTGATGGTTAGAAGCAACACTTCTCATAACTGCGCCACTGGTGTATGAAATGATTATAGATCTATTAACATCTGTCTCTAACACAATAAAACAAAAATTAAAATCCATTAGGGTGAGTTTTATGATTGATTCATGATTCACTTACTTATATTTCATGAATTCTAATGATCAGATAACGCTTGTCATTCCTGTTCCATGAGTAGTTTGCCTGATCTGCTGTATTATCACAACAGCTGATCAACCAATAAACACATTCAATCATCAGTTACAGTAGCTCCTTAATGAAACAATACCTTTTAATATTTAGTATTAAGTGTTGCATTAAAAGTACTGCAGTATTATGAGTGATGTAGTATGCAGTATTACAGTAAAAGTACTGCAGTATTATGATTGATGTAGTATGCAGTATTACAGTAAAAGTAGTGATATATTATTATATATGACATCATTAGATTATTAATAGTGAAGCATCAGTGTTAGAGCAGCATGTTACTGTTGTAGATAGTTTACACTACTTTATATACAGTTAGACAGCATATAAAACAGCAGGTCTCCTTATTCATTTGCAGAAAACAGAAAGGCTGCTTTCCTTTTTCACTGCAGCACAACAAACATCATCATTTCTTTCAACATAAAAGACAAAAAGATATGTTCTACCTTTATTTTTTTGCTGCTCTACTGAAATTATACTGAACCGTGAATTTCTTTGTAGTGTCACACCTCATACAAATGTGTTCTCTCCTATTCCTAGAATGCAGACGAGGACAGTTCAGCCCATTCCTTGCAACAGAGTGCATGTCCTGCAGGTATGCTATGTCATTAAGTCAATTTCAGTGTTAAAGATAAAGCGTCACTGTTCTCTACTGTCTTTGGCAAAGCTTTGCGTACAGTGTCTCATTGTGTGCATGCATTCTGTAACCAAGAGATCATTATCATGCTTTTGTTGACATACCATGATCTGATAAGCATCATTGTTTTAAATCTCTCTTTCCCTTTTCTCTTTAGCTACAGATAATCCTAAAAGAAAACCCGAAACACATCACATCACACTGAGTAAGTATTTAAATGACTTTTGATTGGTACAAAACTGAAACACATGTACTTCTGTCATTCATTATGTAATTTATGTAATACTTTGTTTTAACATTCAGTTAAAACACATGGGTTTGTTTTTTTAGCTTTTAAAACTTGACAAAAAAGTGTCACAATAGAGCGTGCATCTACATGAACATGCACATGCATCTGTGCAGGTGAAGAGCACATGAAGGTCAGATGAGTCTTAGCATACAACCAACAAGGGAAACAGGCTCACATAAGCTTCTTTGCTTTGATTAGTTGCTTCTGTGTTAAACATTGTTTCTGTTAAACCTGCATTAAGTGATTATTTGGCCACTTGGGGGCAGCAGAAATATGTTCACAACACAATGTTTGCACTCACTGGCCTCTAGCAGAGCTGCTGTATAGGACTGAATTAGATTGCACAGGTGTACCTAATGAAGTAGCCGTATATCATCATCATCATCATCATCATCATCATCATCATCATCATCATTTTGAGATGAGGGTTAGGGTTAGGGTTGAAGTTGTTAGCAAACAGGGGCTTATTTACACACCCAGAAGTTAGAGGAGCATCAAGCATTATATTCACTTTGTGTTTCTGGTGAATGTAATCAAGTATTTACTCTCTCTTGACTCTCACTCTCTTATATAGAGTCCCAAAAGCCCTAAAATATGTGCATCTGCAATCGTTCAGGACAGGCACAATAGTTTTTGTTCTCTTTCAGCTCCTGAGGGAAATATGTGTCTCTTTAGCTGCTTAATGCTTCACTATGTTCACCACTTATTCTACAGCTAACTGTGTCTGTTTGCTGTGCTGAGCAGGTAGTGTAAAGTGGACTTTAAGTTGTAGGATGTAAAATCAAAACAACATGCTGAAAGACGTTTAAAATATCACTCTTATATGACTCTTAAAAGCTACTTCAGTATAGTGAGATCTGTGTCATTTCTGATCAGACAACAACACTAACTTTAATTATGTTTTAATTGACTGTGACTTTCCAACAGGGGCAAACAACAATTCTGATGGACAATACATGAACTGGAGCAAAGTGTTCGGTGACATGGAATACGACGAGGAAAATGCCTTTGTGATTCCTGAGACGGGCATATACTTCGTCTACATTAGCATTACGTTAGACTGCCAAGATCATCTGAATGAAAAGTTCTACGTACAGCTGCAAAAGAGAAATGACGGTTACAATAAAGATCTATACCTGATGGATGCCCGGAATGGTGGAGTGTGCACTCAACAGCCCAGGACTTTGTTTATTGGAGAGCTTTTCGACTTGTCGAAAGGAGAACGCGTGAAGGCCCGCATCATTTATGGTTCCAATCTGATCACAAAAGCATCCTTTGGTGCATATCTCATATAGAGAATGTGCCTCGTGTGTGCATGTGCTAAATTTGCAGTATATGTGTTGAAGCACTTTTAAATAACCAAGTATTCAGGTTTGGAAGATATAACATGTATAGACAGGTGATAGCCTTCAGACCTCCCTGATATAAAACATCCAATACTCTACAAGAGGGATGAACAGGGATTAGGATTAGGATTATTCATCAAGGGTAGGAGAAGTGCCACTGTTGGAACCCATTTGAGTTTTTTTAGGATTCTTCTTTCTCTTCTTTTTCTTGAGCCTTAAAAGTATCTGGGAAGTTACAGTTCCTAAATTTAGCAGATAGATTGGAATTATCACTCAATACAAGAACATTTATTTTACATTTTGGCTCATAACTTTTGAACCAAAATCAAAAGGTTTCCATGAATTGTGTGAAGGCCAACTATTTGTATTTATATTTATATCATGTTATTTATTATTATATGAATCAATAACTAGCTAACTATCAATAACTACCATATATATCACAAACAGATATTAAGAATTTTGAAAGTGCAAAACTAATTCATGGTGACTGTATCATGCATCTGAAGATTCATTAAGTTTGGTTTTTAACCATATGTGCAATATCATAGGTGCATTTGTGTCATGGCTACACTTCTTTCGTGAAAAGTATTTTAAATTAATTTTTTTAAGATGTTGATTTTTTTAAAAACTTGCTAAAATGTCTGTTTTTAAGGTAAATGATACCTTGTTATCTTGAGAGTTCTGGGTATTTGGGAACTGCTGCTGCAGCTGTGGCATTGTAAAGTGCATATAGATATTGTATATGATATGATAAGACTATATAAATAAACTTTATTTAAGTATATGATGTTGGTTTGTTTTCACATTCTGGAAAGCACTACATGGATACCGTTACCAATGATTATATTAATGGTCATAAAGTTAAAAAAACACACACACAAAACTTCACTGTGCTGTATTTAGAAAGTAGACAGTACTACGTTGTTTCATAGATAACTTTAAAATACATTTTACTAAAACAATGTTACTATGCTGTATGAACATTTTAAAGTCCAGGTTTCTAAATTAACATGGGGCTTAATGTCTTTCTGGACATCTTTGTCTTTACAATACATATTTTTAGTATCACACTGAAATGTGATAAGATGCGATAAGATACTTAATTAATCCCCATGTGGAGAAATTGAATGTCACCCTAACACAAGACAGCCAATATACAGCAAGGAAACATAAGGACTCAGGCAGTCCAACATAAGTGCAAGGCACAACATCAACATCTAATCAATCAAACAACATTCAGTAGTCAACAACAATGTTTATTAAAGAAACCTCACTGCACCAGGTATATAGGACCTTCTACATCTTTCTAAAGAGCACTAGTCTCTAGTCTAGTCTAGGTACTAAAGGAGCTCTTCAGCTCACCCTCATTTGGTTAATGGTAAATGGACTGGACTTATATAGAGCTTTTCTATTATGACCACTCAAAGCACTTTTACACTACATGTCTCATTCACCCATTCACACACATTCATACACTGATGACAGGAGCTCCCACACAGGATGTTAACCTGCTCATCAGGAGGAAGACTAACCATTCATACACTGTTGCCACAGCAACAGGAGCAATTTGGGGTTAAGTATCTTAAGCAAGGACACATCGACATGTGGAATGGAGGAGTCGGGAATCAAACCGCAAACGACTGCTAAGACATTATGATGCTCTTGAGTTTCCTACATGCTCTTTTCTCCATGACCATCTCTAGTGAGTAGGAAGTGAGAGGAAGCAAACCATTGATGGATCCAGCCTTTGTTGATTCACAAAGGCAGCATAAAAAAACACACTCGCTAAAATACTCAGGTAAAACACATGCGAGAGTGACCTGCTGATATCAAATGACCAAAGCTTCCTGAGGAAGAACAGCCTGGACTGGGCCTTTGTAAAAATGATGAGAGTGTTCTCTTTCCAGTCCAACGCTGTTATAAAAACATTCACTTTTCTGTCAGTTTTAATCTCAACCTTGGATCAATGCTGGAGGGACCGCTTCACTGCTTGTTTCTATCATAATAATATTTGGGATTATTGAGATTGAGGATGACCGCCATGTGTAGGTATAGAACTACCATGTCATAATCTGTCTTTAAGAACACCCTAAAACATGACATAAACTTCAACTTTAGTAAGATTGTAAGAAAAACATAAATACAAAGTGGTGAGTAAGGAACTCATGGTAACTGAAAAGGTCCTGCATTATCAGACCTCCTCTAGTCATGTAGAAACTTCTGTCCTTTAGAATGTAATAGGGGGTTTCTCTAGCTACCCTTACACCCAATCTGGCTGAAGCCCAAATGTTGTTCCAGTGTTGCCACTAGGAAAGATTAACAACAGTAGCCTCAAGCCTGTAAATACATTCATTAGAATGTAATCCTGATGATTCCATGCGACCTGCACAGCTGGCTTTGCTCTCTTTTGTCTGGCAAGTCTAACAAAACATGTGCAAGGGTTAAAGGCATTGCCAGAGTGCATACACTTTGTATATGGCTGGATAAGCCCTCAACCAACCAACATGTTCGTTTTTCTGTCAAGTTAAACTGAAAAGACAAAAAGATTAACTGTACTGGGAAGTGACGGATCAACTGAAATCAGTTTTAATCACAAGGGATAAAGGGGGTGGCTATGCAAGTGTTGACTCATGCAAACATTTAGACATTTAGATATGTTAAGTAGTTTTTAAGTTGTGAGTCAATACTTAGATTCAGAATACTTACAATAGCTAGGGTCCGTGGGAAACGAACCCTAACCCTAACCTCAGACTACTTTTATTAGCATAGATTTACTTAAATAGTGATCAGATGAGTAGGTAAACAGTTGTAGAACTTTTTGAACTTTTGAACATAGACTAGCTAATTTGTTATTGTGAGGAAATCATGAAAATACCAAAGCCAACAATGAGCTGACAATACTCTTCTGACTTTGTTACGCCACTATTTATGGCGCTCAGTCCCAAACCTATTCTTATTTTTTTTGTTTTTTTTAAAAGGTCAGTCCTTTTCGTAATCAGCTGGTCATTATAGTTTTCAGCAAATGTGCATTTGGTTAGAAATGTCACTACTCTAGTGGGTATTTCTGGCAGCAGGATGATGTATGTGGGATTGAATGAAAATAAACTACAGCATGTATTTTCATGGTAATGAAGGATGAGTTAATGAGTACAACAGTGTGACTCTTTAATGAGACACTTGTCACAGTCACCTATTCAGATCATCCAACAAAACAAAACCTTGTTATTGTGGAGGCAGATATGTGTGCATCATAGTAAAATGTGAGAACAACCAGAGAGACGAAAGGTCAACAGTTACAATAGTTGTACTAGTTGGGGATGTCGCAACAAGCCTTTTAAGGAGTTGTTTTTACCATATCGATATCCTCAAAGGAGATTAGGATGGATGCCAACACTTAGGAGAAAGTTGTTTAGGAAACTAAAACAGGAAACTGAATCTTGGCTGGAGAGGGTGGAAGCAATAAGTGGGGCGGGCTAGAGGACATTTTTGGAAAATGGGGAGCCGTTTTGTCTAAAATAGGGATAAGTGCCCTGACAGTACTGATTCTGGTGTTCTTATTGACATGTTGCATCGTGCCTATCCTGAAGAGGTGGTGTATGAGAGCAATGGACGAGAAGCTGAACCTTGCAGCGAACATACAAGGAGCAAAAATGCCAAGTATGATGCCCCCTGAACAAATGGTGCGCAGAATCCTTCTGACACAAAGGGGGGAGGGAATACCGGACCTATTCCCAACTCCTGACTACATGAAGGACAAAGACATTTCGGATGATGAGGATGAACCGTGAGGTAAAGAAAGATGAACAATGGCTGATGCACTCTGTGGATGAAAAAAAAGATATACCATAACCACATACCACATATATAAATAAGAGACTGTGATCAGAATACAATACCATTGTCACCATAACAATGTGTTTGACTTTGTGTTTTGTATTCTATACTCATATATGCATTTTGAATTTGCATTTTTCATATTCAACGTGTGTTTTAGTTCTGCAGTATAAAACAATGATCTCTGCAGTCCTACTATAACCCAAATGAAGTTATGTTACATTTTATCTGAAGTTATGTTACTAATTCATCAATAGCATATTTGAACATATTTGACCTGTAATTTGGAATAGGCCGCCCAATGGGAGGGGGCGATGGAGGAATTTTCCTGAACTCAACAGCCGGTCAGGTTTTTCACCTTCATCATGAGTGACAGATGCTAAGAATATGTTCAGTGTTTCATGTGTACCCTACGATTATGTCAAGTCCATATATTACCATATCATCTATGTGTTTTATGTGTATCATGTTCACGTTAAGAGAAGAGAAGAGTTCACACAAGACCATATATCCATGTTAGTGAGGAACAGTGGTTGTACCCACATTACCACATATCTTATCAATATTCACACCTATATAGACACATTTATCATACATAATCTCTGCAAACATTTTATGATAAAATCATAAGGAGGAGGGCCTTTAGGTTGGGTTAGGGTTAGGGTTAAATGACGCCCACATGCCAAACAGTAGTATAAAGATCTGAAGGGGCGTAAGTCGGGGGCTGTTTTGTCGCTGTTCTTTGATATTCAATGTTGGTGTCTGCTGTGTTTGCTGCATCTTCAATAAAGTCCCAGTTGGCTGTTCGACGACTTCTGTTCTGTCTCTTACTTTAAAGGTTACTGAAGTTAAGTAATCAAGTAATTATCTTACATTATCAAGCCCTTGACAAGTTTCACCTGCTTGATAAAGAGTTAATATTAAGAATCAGAATGTGTTAGAGTGAGGAGATACCTAAAACATTCAGGGCAGTAGCTCTCCAGGAGCAGGGTTGGTCACCACTGGTGTAGGATCTCGCCAAAGATGAGGTATTTTAAGACTTATATAATAATACCTACATGTATTTTGACTGTTGTTTACACTTTGTTAAATATGACTTTCTGCTGTCCTCTGTCCAAATGCAAACACTTGGTATCACGTTTTCATTGATATTATATGTACTTCATTCATCGTTCTGATGATGTCGCCCATAATTAACAACCCGCCACTTTCACGTGAATGGGCCTATAGGTTTTACAGGGAAGCCTGGGATTCACTGAGCAGATTGATAGTCAGCTTCGTAGTACTGCTTATCCTGCCAGCCAATGCAATGATATCCTGGGTATGTTGAACTTGTTTTGTAGTACAGGCTCCTGGCCAGGGTCCCAGAACGTATCTCTTCCCCACTTGCCAAGCCTTGTTTGTTTTTGTTATCCTTCTGGTTTTGTTAGGCTCAGAGTCTCACATTAACCATACTTCACTGCATTTACTTTTCTTATTTACTCTACTCAAGTTTTTCACATGTGTCCCTCTTTTGTTGTGGCCAGTTTGTTGAGTCAGTCAACACATACAGATAAAAGATATTTTATCAGTGACAATTTTTACAGAAACTTTTATTCTTCATATGCAGTAGATTACATATAAAGGGTGGACACATATTAAGAGCATCATGGAACCAGTTTCAGCTTGAATTTTGTATTGCATCTATATTTTCGTTTTTTTTTTAACTGTAGAATTTCATGTGAATGCTGTCACTTTCAAGCTTCTGGAAATTCCATATCGAGGGTGATCCTTATGGCAATCATAAACTTGATAAGACTTGAGAAGTGAGTCAGTGCAAAAAATGAATGGCAGAGAGAGAGAGAGAGAATAACCCTTAAAGCTGATGAAATATCAACACTCATGCTGGTACATGTGGATATGGTGCAACACACGCTAAAAATAAACACTGATGTAACCCATCAACACAGACTCCTCTAGCCGTTTGATCATGGGGCAATACCTCTAAGGTGTGTGAGTAATCTGATATGATACTTCCACCTAAAGGGAAAAAAAAATCATTTATCCAGTATCTATTGCATCAGAACTTTCAGTGTTTTTTGTTGAGTTTCTTTTTTGTTTCTGGAAATCCCATGATGAAATGAGTGCTGCATAGAAAGACTGACTAACATTACAGGGATGAAAAGCAACACATTTTATGTTCTGTGAGTAAACTGATACAAACTGTTCCTGTCATCTAGACATTTGGTCTCTGGTTTCTTTGCACTACCCTCTGTGTACTTTTCAGATCCATGTACTTGTATTAGATGGGGGTGGAGACAGGAGGAAGTGTTGTTTTAGTGTGTATTGCATGACTGAGACGGGGACCAGAAAGAGATTACAAAACAGATTAATTTGTAAAAAGTAAAAACTAGTTCATATGCTTAAATACTTAATATTTTGTCAAGCTTGCTGTCTACAAAGTAAGAATAACAGAGTCTCAGACTAAGGTAATCAAGGACTAATCAGATTATCTATTGGAAGGCCATTTACATGAATGATGTGCTCATGGTGCTACAGTCAGGATGCTGTAAAAGCCTGGAGTGGAATATTTCCATATAAATGGTAAATGGACTGTACTTGTATAGCTCTTTTCTAGTCTTTTGACCACTCAAAGCACTACATGTCACATTCACCCATTCACACACAGCCTCCCCATAGGCAATACGCAAGTAGTGTGAGGATCTGGAGTTAGACACCTGACCCAACCAAAGAATGGACAGAGGCAAAAGAAAATGTTCAAAGAATTTCAGTGAAATTGAAAAGATTGTGTTAAAGTTCCTTTATAACTGAGAACAAACAGCACAATTCAAGAACCAATAACAAGAAGAAGAACGCATGGACTGCCATACTGAATACATTTCTTTTTTAAAACCTCTTTGTTGGCCCAATTTTACTGTTCAGTCGCTTTGAAATATATGTTGTCTTATGTAACGGGCCTGCTAATACAATTTCTATATTGTCATTTGTTACTTGTAGGCTGGATTATTGTAATTCATTATTATAGCTTGTCTGTCAGCCATGCTGTTTAAGATAATTATGAAGCACTGCTGTTGCAATAATGACAATGCAGCATTGTCTTGGTTCGAAATGCAATGTGTTTCACTGAAAACAATTCTTCCATATATACCAAAAATGCACTCTCAATGGTAGCAGGAGCTCCATGCAACCCAAAAGCCATGACTGTTACCTGAAAGAGTTCCCATGGAGGCCAGAATAAAAAACTAGTTTGCCAGCATGAGTTACTGTGGTAACTGAGCTTGTGTTGTGTGATGAAGTCCTTGATGTCTGTTTAGTTCAGTAAGTATTTGAGTCCAGTTTTCAGCTCAGTCTTTGTTGAGTCATCTGTTCAGCTGTGTCTTGTATTTGGTAATTGCTTAGCCAGTTATTGGTTTTTGTCCACACATCCCTGGAAAAAAACCCCTTTTCTTCAGCCTTACGTTTGCGTTTGGTCTCTGTATTTGGATCCACCTGCTCTGTTACTGTGACTCCAGCATTCTATGTACATTTCTTAGTACATTTTTGACCTGCTTCACTGTGCATGTACAACAAGGACCAAGGCATTTGAGATGCAACACTGACAATGATGAATACTGTTCACATCTACAGCAGTATAAGAGTTATGCTAGACTACAGCTTTAAATTGTATGCAGAAATATACTCTAAGACTAAAAGTCTCTATGACATTAATACCAAAAGCCACGTTAAACAGTGATGCAGTGCTTCTTTCTAATTAGGAAATTGGAGTCTTGTTTTATTTTTTTTAATATGTTTACATGGAATGGACACCTGAGGGCAAAGAACACAAATAGACTATACAGAATTGCAAACATGATCAATAAAATTATTGGGAAAGAGCAGAGACATCTGGGATTTCTATATTTCTATTTTGTTTTATTTTGCTTTATTTAACCAGGTCGGTCCTGTTGAGATACAATGACCTCTTTTTCAAGGGAAGCCTGGCCAAGACAGCAGCATAGGAAAGTTACACAATTAAGGACACACAGAAAACTCACACAACACAGATAAACTACATGACGATAAAATACATGCAAGAGAAAGCAACAGGGCTAAAACTCAGGATTTACATTGAGACAAGAACAGGTGCGATATGTGGCCGCTCCAATGGCTCTCACACAGGTTTTCAAAATTGCAATCTTGATGAGCTCCTTTAGCGTTAAAGTTTTCTGCCATGCATTCCAAGCAGCAGGTGCAGCGTACTTAAAGCAGTGCTTACCAAATTCAGAACAAACTTTGGGCACATTTAATAAGAAAAAATTCATTGGAACGTCAACTATAAACACTTTGGGTTTTAAAAATGTAATTACATAAATAGTGGGGGATCAGACCCAAGATAGCTTTATAAATAAAAATATGCCAATGTATAAGGCGGTGTGCTGCCAGAGACGGCCACTCAACTCGAGCGTATGAAACACAGATGAAACAAACATATTGTGTCTGATCCTGTTCATCATCTTTTTTTATTAAAGAACTGATTAAACTTGGGAAGACACTACAAAACGACATTTAAAAAACGTCTTTCATACAAGATGCAATAACTTTGCTAAATTTGTAATCATCATTTTCGATGGAACCATGTCTGTTATTGTTATTTGTACTGTGTAGGTTGTGTTATTTATTATTGTATGTATTGTGATTTACTTGGATGTATTTTAACCAATATGTGAAGCTGAAGGCAAATTTCCACATTTGTTGACAACAAAGGTTGTCAACAAGTTATTATTATACCCAGAACAAGCCTGAGGAGATCACACATCCCATCTGTCCTGGAAACACCATGAGATCCCTAAAGATGATGTCAACTGCTGATAGCTTGTAGTGATCCAATACATGACGTATTTACCGTCTTTGAATGTCAGTACAAATATGATGTGTAAACCACTGTGGTGACTGCTCCTCTTGTCTACGTCAATGTCCAACGTGGGCAACGCTTGATATTCCCAGTAAGCAGGTAGTAGATAAGGTAGGGAGTAGTTTCCACCACGCACTCCTTATTCAGAAGGTCCTGCCTGGCTCCAAACAGAAAAGAGCGTGCCAACCATAAGGAACAACTCTGGGCTTTAAACTGGCTCTAACTCAAACCAACGGGTGACATCACACCTTGCTATGTCCACCTTATACATGCTATGGTCCTTACTTTGACTCCAACTATACAAGACTGTTTAACTTGTTGTACTACATATCACAACCTTTTTTATAATGTACAATGTAGTACAATAATGAATCTGTCAAAAACGTGCCTTTAAACAATTTCAAAGCCTACAGTTTAATGTTAGTCATGCTGACTGCATAAAGTCTCGCCCTCTCACAGCCTCTAAAGCCAGTGGCTAACATTGAGGAGCCAGCTGGTGTTGTTGCAGAATTCTATAGGTATATTTATACCATGTCATGTTCGTGTGAAAAATGACTTCTGCCATTAATACTGCCAGGCATCGAATCACATAACACCTGCACCTCTGTCTTACACTGTCTTATACTGGATATGCACTTTAAGGCAAGGCAAGGCAGTTTTATTTATATAGCGCATTTCATACACAATGGCAACTCAATGTGCTTTAAGGACTGCTACATGATTTCCAAAATGACCACCAGCACACTTATTAGATAGAGCCTGTATTTAGAAATTGAGAACGTAGTGACTCATTGAAAAAAAAGATTGACTTAGTATTTCTAGAGACATTTGGGCTGCAAATATGGGTCCTAAGTGGGGTTGTCCACAGTTTCCATGGTGACCCCATCTGTGTTTGCCCATATGGGCTTCAAGTGGGTTCTGACTGGGATTCATGTGGGGCCCAAATGGGTGGGACCCATGCAGGCTCCATATGTTTGCCCAAATAGAGTCTAAGTGGGATCAGAAACAAACCTAGCATGTCTGAATTGTATTATTTCTTCAACCAGTTTAATGTCTTCTATTGTTTGTGGAGAGGAAATTCATTTCAGTTCATTGGGTTCAGGAGCACTTGGACAGATGAATCATACATATATGGGTGTGACTTCAACCTCATCACTCATACATACTTCTCACTGACACACTCAAACTGTGGAATGACAATGAATGGTTCCAGCGGACTTGAGGTCGCACCCTGTTCTGAACACTAGCTCTTCCTCTTCAGTGTTGTTCCTTTTCCTGAGACGCACAAGGAGCAAGTGGTCAAGGGTCTGCGCAGAGCCAAGTTTGACTTTGATGACATGATGGAGAAGAAGCGTTAGATTCCTGGCGGCTGTGGAGTGAAGTACATCCCCAGCAGAGGCCTTCTGGAAGGCCCTTCATGCCATTCTAGAGCAATCAGCAGGCTTTCAGTGACCAAAATAGACAACCAATAAAAGTGGGTTTGATTACAACTAAATAAGACACTCTTGTTATTGTTGTCAATAAGTTGAATACATTTATTTTTTCTTTTCTGTCAGATTTCTCACTTGTCATCTTACAGTGTTTCTTTCTCAGGTTAGTACTATAAAATGAATCCTACACTAAACCTAGAACCAATTTTGTTCAGTAATGAAAGTGGATCGTTTTCGTTCATCAGTGTTGTGTTTGTGCATATTCAAGAGGCAGACTGTCGTATGACTGTACCACACATGTTTATTGCACATCAGGATGACAAGAATGGCGATGACAAAAAGATCTCTGGACATTTTCAAACAAGCGTTGTGCCTCCGTTGCCCCTTCAAGCCATTAAACAATGCATTCAGTTGAAAACATGACAGCAAAGATTTGTTCAAAATCAACTGTGATTAGGATTCCTGACACACACATACAGCACATGGGGTGTTTTCCTCCTAACAGAGCAGATGAGTCTAAAAAACATGTTTTGTTCAGTCCTTGTCTGGTAGCCTGTTTATAGAAGGACAGAGAATACTTATTTTTCTTGAACTTTCAACTGCATCTCATGATCCACATGTGGATGGAGTTTGCTCATTTGTCATCCAAGTTAGCACAATCCATTAGCGAAGAGGTGTGGTGGAATGTTCTGGAATAAGCTCAACATTGGACCTTGTGCCATGATTATGACGCCAAACTAATATAACCATGGTTAGGGGAGACTTCAAAGCTTGAACATCCAATGAGTCACTAGACATGATCAAATGACTGAAGCATTGCTAGTGGTCCATTGCGATGTTGACTAAACCTCAAAATAGAAATGGAGAACACATTTGATTATTGTTTGAAGGATTGGAGGGAAGCATGAATGTGCTCAGCAGATGTGAAAGCATTCTATCAGTTTGGTATATATTTTTTTGTATGAACCAGAGGATACTTTGGCCTGATAGTGGTACTAAGAGGAAAGGTTGGGACCTCACAAAAATTCAGTATCAACTGGGACCCATAAATATCCATGCCAATTGTGATTTCAAATATAGTAAACAACTGTGTACGCTAGGTTCCACAAATAGCGTGTTATATAATCCCACTGGGGATTCCCTCTGAAATTGACTCACACTCACTCACACTTCTTCACGTACTGCTGAGGAAAGCTATCCAAACAGACATTTTCTCAAAATTTGAGTCATGTGTATGACCAGTTCTCATTGACACAAGCTGATTCTCTATTGCATCATTTTTTTTTCAAAATAGTAACACGCATTTGCAAGTCAAGTAAGTAGATGAGTCAGCAGCTCATCTCTGATCCCAACAAACTGCTCTCACGCAGTTTTGACTCATTCTAGGCTCTCTGTTGCATCATTAAGTGCAAGTTACACACATTGCTTTACATAGTTAAGTAGGTATAAGTCATTGGTTGTCAGTAGGATTCTCCAACCTTACCTTTACTGTTTGATAAGCCTGACTCCGCCCTATGTGCTTTTTCATGCCTGTCAGTGAGATAAATATGAAGTGTGTGGGGGGCGCAGCTTAAAACAGAGTACACTTTATTGTTACAGAGATCAAATGAGAAACCAAGACATTACAGATGTCAAGTCACTGTTGGATGGAAAGAGTAAGTGATTATTACAGCAAACAGTACCAAACTTGTTCTTAAATCCCTCTTTTCTGCCACATTTATTGCAACCCAGCCAGAATGTCCATGTTGGCCCCACAACTGTACTGTAACTGTATAACACATGGTCATGCTGGCGGAGAAGGAAGTTGCACATAGTGTAGTGCAAGACTCCTCTATTTCAACATCAGTTCAAATGTTATTAGCATCTGTGTTCTATCTTTAACATTGTTGCAACATGTAGGCTTGCCTTAATGATAAATTGAGTTTCCAGTAAAAATCTGCTTTCCACCATCCAACTGTGACTCACTAAAGCTTGAAGCACAGCACAGAGATATTTATTTCACAATCTAGTTGCCCAAGGGTAGAGTTTCATTACATGGGAAATGCTGTGGTTAACAATAAAATTCAGAATTTGAAAAATTCAATCAAAGCAGAAACTTTAAAGCTTTCCAATCACTATGCTTAAGATCTGCAGGATTTAAAATACATCAACCAGTTCAGAGTGTACAATTTCAAAATGCAGAGTTTCTGTTCCATTTGAAAGTCAAATATGTAAAACCCTTCTCAGCAGATGATTGATGTATTTGTATTGCTGAGTTTTGAGAATTCAGCAAAAACAGAAAAAACTGTTTTGCTGTTACAGTTGAGTTGAATCTTGCGAAATATAATACCGGCCTCTTTACACCTCGTCCTATTATTGTGGTTTTGACCGTAATTCCTATCCATTGTACTCACCATGTTAATCACTGAACATAGTGACATTGTTAAAAAGAAGAAGAAACATGAGCAGTCTGATCATCTGATGGTAGACATGTCCAAATTATTCAGGTTCATGTGGCTGCTTTCATTTCGTTTTCATTCCAACCAGGAGCACACCAGATTTGACCCATTTAATCAGCTGATCTCAGGGGTAATTATTTTTTGCTTTTCATGGTAATCTTTTTCCCTGAATTATCGAGATACTGCGCGAGAACAGCCAACCTGCAAGTGACTCCCATCTATGGTGACTCCTGCTCCGCACATACAACTTTCTACCGTACCGGGTCAATTAACAGGATACTCTCCCAGTGTCTTAAACCCAGATCAAAGTAAAACTTGATTAAACTAAACAAGCAGGTCATGTTTGCTTCCATTACATCCAGCTCTCAATAAAGAGTGAATGTGTCCAATGTTTTGAATGCCCTCTAAACTCAGAAAAAAAATTAGCCCGAAAAACAGAAAAGAAAAAAAATACTCAGAAAAACAGAAATAATTACCTCGAAAAACAGACCAAAAAATAAATTACTCAGAAAAACTTCTGTCAAACTAGTGACATAACCCAGGAAATACTGTGTTATGTCAAATGCTACCAAAATAAATATCATAATACATCATAATAAAGTCATAATACTCTTGACTAAACTGTTTTTCTGACTGCTCATGTTTCTAGTGTTGTCAAACTTTATTGGAACCATATGTTCCCAGATCCCAACAATTTGGTGAGTACAAGGCTATCATAAGTGATACAGAAGATACTACAAAAATAAGACTACAGATGTAATAAATTGGAATTATTCTTTAATGGATTACATGAGGTCTTGTTTGTTGAATGTCTCAGTGGTAAAAACACATGACAAGAATCAAAGAAATCTTTACTTTAAGTTTCACTTTTCACAACAATACCCAAACAGCACTGTTAACAAAATGAGGAAGTTTAGCTTTAAAAGGGCTCATAAATTGGGCTCATCACACTCTGGATACACATTACTGGAAAAAGAAAAAAAGTCTGTAATGACCCATGTGGCTACATCAAACAATCTGTTGCTCACACAGTCACAAGGATTTGAGTCAATTTCCTCCCAATGACTTATCCCAGTTTCCAACAGACGAGTTTGCATAAGTGTTTCAGATAGCCACGGATCAAAATACTATAAGTGTACTAAATGCACACATGTGACGTAGAGAGAGGTTTTTGCAAGTGTTTGTGTGCGTGTGTGTGTGTGCATGTGTGTGTGTGTGTGTGTGTGTGTGTGTGTGTCCTGTTGTTTGGTCCATTAGCTGAGCAGTTCAAGGTAGGTGACAGGGACTTTGCCTTTTTCATTCCCCCGTTCTCCAACCAGCCAATCAGGGTCCATACCTGGTACGGTGTATACACTAATGAGCTGAGAAAAAGCAAAAACAACAAAAGGACATTTTAATACAAATTGGGCTTTTTTTTTCTCTTTTTTTTTTTTTTTTTAAACAAAATGAAACTTTAAAAAAAAACCTACTAACAGAAACTGCTGGATACTAAAGGTGTTTCATTAATGAAAGCAGGACACTTTATATGATGACATTTACATCATCCTTTTTTTTAACTGCTACATTCTCCTCTTTTTCTTTATCTGCCTCCACTTTATCTAATCAGTGTTTGAATAATAATTTCAAAGGTACAGTCAGACCAGGACAAATTGCACTTAAAAAGTACACATGACAGGAAATTGAGTGAACTGGAATGGCCACATTGTGAGCATTGTACCCCTCTAGATCCTCCTCCCATGCTCTCTTGAAACCACCTGCCTGAAACCAACTGTGTATAGGTCGCAGTCTATTTTGGGGCATGTCATGCGGGGAAAACGCTTTTTTTTTTTTTTATAAAAGACTGGTTTATTTGAATACACCAGTAGCTATTCATTTATTTGCTTAAATTAACTGGACCGGTATATTAACTCAGACTGGATTCGGGTTAGGCTATGAGTTTCAATTAAACCTTTTAAAAGAACAGAGTAACTTTAAATATTTAATACAGTATGTAGCTGTGTGCTTACTGAGTCCCAAAAACTCTTCATCAGAGCTGTCACTGTGTGCACATATTGTGTCCAAGTCGCAGTAAGTCTCACCAGGTTCACTGTCCCTGGACCCTGTGTCAGTCCCAGAGTCAAACAAAGCATCATCCTCTGTTCCATCCAGTGGAAAAACAACAAAGTTAGTGAATCTCTTATTCTGTCATTGCCACAGCTCATTTAAAGCTGCTCATTTGTGCGCATTTGCTCTTCAACATTTGTTGCTGCCAGTCAGGTCAGTTTGGTCTATAAATACTGAAACATCACAGTAACTACTGAAATACTTGTGATCAACACACTGAATCAGCACTGTGAACCCGCCTGGTTTAATTATTTACGGTAGTTTCAGTGGGTGAGATGATCTCATAAGATTATAAAACCAGTTGCTTTGAAATATTTCTTTACCACACAAGTTTGTTTTTTGTTGTTGCCAAACCTCAATAGTTTATGATGCCAAAGTGATGACTTTTAAGTGAAAAAAGGCATTAACCCTGTGACCTGGTGTAATACCCATTGGGTTGTTAAATGAGATTTCTCCCCCTGATATGTAAGCTTGAATGGGAAAAGGTTCTGTAAGTTAACTGAGACCCATCCTGGAGCTTGATCTTCAGCAGTATATATTGTGGACAGCTGAGAAAAAGCATAATATCAAGAGTCCATTTTTCCATTTTTGGTGGACAGAGACCACCATCCTCATTAGCTACACATGGTTTTGTTATACTAAGAGAAGGTGTTGTGCCTGCCCATGAAACAGAAGTTACTGAAGTTTTTGAACCTGGTTAGTAGTAGGGAAGTGAATAAATGTATTGTCTACATGATGGTAGGATGGTATGAAGAGACATTCAACAATGCTGTTGCATCATTTTGTCACATGAAGTAATTTAATTCATCACACAGAGTCTTTGATTTTTCAGAGAACTAGCAGCTCTCAAACAAACAGGGAGAGTTTGCCCAACAGATTTGGTGATGAAGATTAGATAGACATTGCACTCAACTACCCAGAGTTAAAAAGAAGTCAGCAGGCGGCAGGGCGTTTTTCTATTGGGCTCCACTTCTATGGAATAGTTTCCCTGCTGACATCAGGCACCTGGGTCTGTTGAGACCTATACTGTAAGTCTAAACTTAAAACTCTCTTTTACTTTCATTAAGTTGCTGTTAACTGAATCTGTGGACATGAGTTATACAAACTGCACAATAAATGGTGTTTGCTTGATGGCTTTTGTGGTGAGATCTACAAAGGAAGATTTCTTCACACCAAAGGAGAGGATATACGAAGGAAGTTAGTGATTATATATGATGGTGCACCATCTTTGTCAGGCCTCTGGATTCTTACTTTGTTGTGGTTCAGTGTGACACTGTGATGTAACAAAAGATACATTCCCCATGATAGGTACTGAGCATAGGCTACACAAGAAGGTACAGGGTAATGCTATGTAAAAGACAAGCTGTCTACTGTGACACCAGGTTTCCAAAGCGTTTACCTTGGCTAAATATGCAGCTTCAGAGTCGGTTTTTTCAGAAGCCCAACTAAGCCCGCGTTTTCTGCATATTTAACCAGTGTAAAATCATCATCATCATCAAGTAAGGTGATTGTAATTTCTGTTTAATTTCTACTTGGCTAGATGGTGTACGTGCAAGGAAAACAAAACCTGCATAGAGGTAAAATAAAAGGCTTGTTTAGACATATGGCATACCTTGTCTACCTAATCCCAGCACAGGTGATGTTAGCCGAAGCACTGAGTTTGTCACGCCTAACAATATGTAGACTGACAGTTTCAAACTTTAACATAAGAAATTTTGTCTGACATTTTGACCTTGTGGCTAGGCTACATGAATATGTACAGCTTGAACAAGTTGATGTATTGCATTGGAGGTGTTGTGAAGTAAATATCAAACCCGATCACTGAATAGGAAGTATCATAACACAGACAGAAGGTCCATTTTCATTAAAAACAACTTGAAGCACCATGTCAAGTACAGTAGACCAAACCCCAACCGAACCTTAGCATCATTTCTAAATTTTTGTTTTACCTGGCCCAACCAGTCAGGTCCCCATTGGGCTTGGGTGAGGTATCTACCCACTACTTGTGATGGATGTAATTAAGTTGAAAATACAATAAAAAATACTAAAAATATACTATTTACCAATAGATGATATTGGCAGATAGTATAGTACATTTACTTTTGAAAGTTTGGTTGTCCAAGGTTTACCCTACCTTATATTGACCTGTCTGTAGTTGACTCATCCTCTGTTACTGGATCATTTAGACTACGTTCACACCGCAGGCCTTAATGCTCAATTACGATTTTTTTGTTTGGCTGTTCATATTACACTTTTAAATATGACCTCCTGAAGTGAGCCGCATGCTCAGTTGATCATTAATGACTTCACACAGAGAACAGTGTTTACGGAAGCGAACATGGAAACAGCAACAGCTGGTGAAGTCATTGGTAGTCTCATTTATGGTCTAATGTTAAAAACAGTGTGTGACGCCAGCCAGCAAATTTGTGAGCGGGTGATGTTGAAAAGGTGGAAGAGGAGAAAGAAAATGAATACTTTAATGATGTCCGTTTTTGTCTGTGGTGCAGAACTGTGATGTGTGTTGGTCCAGAATTACGTCAAAGCCACATTAAATGCGACCTGACTGTTCAGATTGCGGTCTCATTAAAAAAAAACAGATATGTATCTGATTCAGTAGCACATTTGAAAGTGGACTGAATCTCATATGGAAATGTCAGATTCAATGCGACAAATCAGATATGGGTCACATTTGAGCGAACAAATGGGATTCAGCTCACTTTTAACTGCAGTGTGAACGTAGCCTTAGACTGTAACTTTGGAGAATTTAGAGACCTGCTTGATTTGGCTAACTTGTCCTCCATTTCTTACATTGAAGTTCAGACGTCATAGCAAGTATGGACAGGATAAAAGATTACAATGACCAATAATTATTCCAATATACATATGGGCATGTGAATATAATTTAATGACAGACTTCCCATGCTGTAGACATGCTTTGCCATGAGTCAGAACATCCTGAGTGAAGTCTATTGTATGTCACCTCTCAACAACAAAGCATTTGAAAGAACTACTATACCTCATCAGCCAAGAGGGAGAGCTCGCTAGCGTCATGGGCGTCATAGTCATACAAGACCTTTGCTTTTCTGGTGCCTGTGACTGGTAGCTGCATCTGTCCCATGGCCAGAGTGCTGGGCCTTTGACTGGAAGAAGAGGAAGGGGCCGTGGTGCCAGGAGATGATGGTCCCGACATCATAGAGGAAACAGGATCAGGGCAGACAGCAGGTGGGTTGGGGCCACCAACTGCATTAGCACACCTGGGTGGAATTTCGGAAGAAAAATGAAGGATATGAGTTGTTAATATTGGCTCATTGCTCCTGTTAGTATGATCCTGATACTGTTCTTGTGAAGGAGAGCTCACAGCTGCAACTATATGAGATTACTAAATTCACATGACGCTATGATTATAAAAGCAAAACATTCACTTGACAACAGATTATACTCAGTGAAATAATAAACACTGACCTCCAAAGTTAGAGAGTAAGAGTCTAAGAGTGACATCAATTTCCATTGTTTCTTGCATTTTAACCAGATTAACAGCATCATTCAGACTAATAATAAATCAGAAACACAGGGTACTGTACAAGTGGAATTCATCCTATAGAAACCGTCCTATAGTATCAAGCTAACAGAAATCACTAGGGCAGCTCACCATCAGCTCCATCAGCACCAAATCATTCAATCTTTAGCTCTACCTGCTCCATCAGAATATGATTAAAACTTTTAATGTAGATTTATGAGAGTATAAATGATTTCATAGAACACAGGCTTGTAATTTCAATTTCCATTTTAACAAAGTCTCAAAGCAAGCTGATAACAATCAACAATGAAGAGCCATTAAATGTTGCTGAAAAATACAGTTTAGTAGATTATAACCTGTATTTTAAAGGCATATGACAACTGTATTTTCAACATATAACTGCTTTTACTGGACAAACCTTTTACATAGTCACATGTAAGTTTACAACTGAATTATCACCACAGTAATGGTTACTGGGCTACTCCCTCCTACAGTTTGGATTTTTTTTATAGCAGGCATGACAATGCTAATCCATAAAGGATCATGTGTCTGCAGGTTTTAGTTCCATCGAATGAAAAAGCGCATAATACGATTAATCAACTGTCTGAAGACTGAGATCAGTTGATTCAATGAGTCAAGTCTGGTGTGTTCCTGATTGGTTGGAATGAAAACTTGCAGCCACATGAACCTTTATGGAATAGTTTGGACATTCCTAGTCTATAGTGTGCTGTGTGCTCTGTACCTGATCACAACACTGTTCATCCCAGGGTTCATCATGACACATTTTTATATAGAAACAGACAGAGCTAACGTCCATCTCTTCATGGATGTTTTTAATATACAAATTCACTCCTACTTTGTTTAAGTATTGAATTAATTAATTCATTGATGCTTTGTTCTTTCTGCTTCATTCATTTCCATTCTTAATTTGTTAGTTTTTTGATTTTAACTAATTACGACTCATCAACCAGTTAGGGTTTGGGTTAGGGTTATTACTTTTTGTCATCTCTGCAGTTGGTTTCATATAATGTATCATATGTTAATCATTTCACTGAAATTTACTTTCAAAACCAGTGAAGTCCACTTATGGTGGGCAGGAAATGTTCTACATAACTGAAATAAACATGAATACAAATATTTAGTGAAATTACCATTGATGAATCAAAAATGCGTCATTGTTCTGAGCAGTAAAGGATTGTTGATCTAATAAAAGCACAAGCATGCAGACACCCTCAGGAACACATCTGTGGCCTCAGAAAGTATTTGGGGTTGTTTAGACTGAACCCCCAGTAAAAGTACTGCTGTGTTATATAGTATGCAGTATTACAGTAAAAGTACTGCTGTGTTATAGTGATGTAGTATGTAGTATTACAGTAAAAGTACTGCTGTGTTATAGTGATGTAGTATGCAGTATTACAGTAAAAGTACTGCTGTGTTATAGTGATGTAGTATGCAGTATTACAGTAAAAGTACTGCTGTGTTATAGTGATGTAGTATGCAGTATTACAGTAAAAGTACTGCTGTGTTATAGTGATGTAGTATGCAGTATTACAGTAAAAGTACTGCAGTATTAGGTACATTTATCTAAACTGCCATGAGGACAACCACAAAACATGCTGACTGTGACTATTTGAGATTTGTGAGTTTAGACTATGTTGACTTACTGTATGATTACTGTCTGGATCTGAACTTTAGTTTTAATAAACATAAACTCCATTGTTTAGTCCTGTTTTCATCATCTCAGAAACACCTCAGGAGAATTCATTTATCTCTCCCAAAAATCTGGAAACTGTTATTCATGCCTTTAGTTGTTTAGTTTACTGTCTGGTATGAATTAAAAAAAATCTCTCACCAGCCTCTAACACATCCAAACCTGACAGGCCAGACTGATTCATAAAGAAAACACAGCCTTTGTTTTCAGCTGAGGAGTGAGAAGCAAACACAGCTTCGAATTGACTTTTTTTTAAAAACACATTTTAAAAAATAGCTTTTCTGTATATTTGTATTCTTTGTGTCATGTTTTGCTACTTTTATCACTTTGTTATAGTTAGTTTATACTGGAGTAGTTTTAATTGTTTTTGTAATTTGATTTTTTCTGCTTTATTGTAAAGCTTTTGTAACTGCTATATAAATAAAGTTTATTATTACTATTCTTATTAGTATTATTATGAGAGTTAACTCATCAGATTTCAATCATTTGCTAATGGTAAACAACATTCATTCAAGCATAAAATCATCATGAGTCATTCATTAGTTACATATACATCATTTCTACTGTTATTATAATGTTATAAACTGTCATTAATAACACTCAGCCTGTCAGTGGTTTCATAGGTTTCATATAGAACAGAACAAGCTCCTGTCATTTACCAGCAGTTAAATCCAGTCTGTGGTTCCACAAGGGAGGAGGAGGTATATGTTATTACCCTTATATACATACTGCTCATATATCCCCTCATAATTGGTCTCTATACATCATTTCAGAACCATAAGTCATTCATGAATGATCTCATGAGTCTTTAATACATTGGTGAGTAATGCTTGATGAAGCTTTCAGAGAACAGAGAGTTTATTCTTTGTTTTTTTTTTTAAATATATGTGAGTCAAAAACTCAACAAAAATATGTATTAGCTGCACAGAAACATTTTTAGAAGATTGAAGTCAATCCTAATGTGGAATATTCTGGGTTTTATTTTATTTATTAAGTTATCAAATGTCTGGCCTAAATAAAAAATTTTAAGTTTGTTTTTTTCTTCTATAAAATGTAAAAATTAGAGTCTTATTGATACTGGATTTTTTGGGGCCGATGTCGATACCGTTATTAGGGAGTAAAGAAATTTTGATGTCAATATATCAGCTGATCATTTTAGAATATGTACATGAAAAACACTTTTTTTTGTGCAATGTGGCTATCAAATACTTGTGACAAAACTATATAATTGAGATATATGTGATATTTTACAGTTTAACTACAAAACCTTATTGTATGAAATGACATCAGTGCATTAAAGTAATTTAGTAATTAAAAATTCATTATCAACGTGAGGAAGACGAAGGAGCTAGTTGTGGATTTTAAAAGGGGAAGCCCCCCCCCCCCCCCGTTCATCAATGGCACAGCTGTAGAAATAGTACACAGCATCAAGTACCTTAGAGTCCACATTTCCAGGGACTTGAAGTGGACTGTAAACACCACCAACATCCTGAAGAAGGCCCACCAACGCCTTTATTTTTTCTCAGGAGAATGAGGCCGGCTCACTGCTGGCAGCTTTCTATAGGTGTGTGGTGGAGAGTACACTCATCTTCTCCATCACCACCTGGTATGAAAACTGCTCTGCTGCAGATAGGAAGATGCTGTAGAGGGAAGATGACCTGCAGCAGTCTTCCATCCATTGAGGACATCTACATCAGGAGATGCAGGAGCAGTGCGGCCTGCATCATGGGGGACCCAACCCACCCGGCCCATGGACTGTTTGTACCCCCCCACCCTCCGGTAAGAGGCTGCGGAGCATGAAAGCCAGAACTACGAGGCTCAGGTGCAGCTTCTACCCTGAGGCTGTCAGACTGATGAACTCCATACATCACTGAATGCACTTTCATCCTCCTCCTGCCTTACATACCTCATACAACATGCTGCTGTTTTTATAGTTCTGTTTTTTAAATCTACTGCACTGATTATTTGTTATTTATTATATATTAGTGTTTTATTTTTTTTATTTTTTTATTTTTTTAGCCTGAGTCTGTGATTTATTTATTATAGCTTTTTTTAGACTTAGTCATTGTATTGTACACTGCTGGACCTGAGTACAAATTTTGTTTTTATGTACAAACATGTAAATGACAAATAAACTTGAATCTTGAATTAAACTTGAAATAAGAAAAAGGATCAAACATGCATAAAGGGTCCCATTTTAACGATCTATAGCACATGGTGTGAAGCGCGTGGCTCAAGTGCCTTTGGGGCGTATCCAAATCCACTTGTGCTATTTTAACGGGAAAAATGGTCAGTGAGCCAGGCGCATGGTCTAAAAGGGATGGACTTAAGTCCCCTCATTAATCACAGGCGTGTTGTGGGCGTAACACGCGGTAAACCAATCAGAGGGTCAGTGTGTTTTGGTCAGTAGCGCAATCGCTTTGCTCTGATTCAAAATAGCAACGCGCCACCAATGCACCTGACCACACCTCATTTTGAGACCAACACGCCCATAGACGCACAAACTGGTGCACGTGCATTTGTTATTTAGACAATGTGGGCACAGGGCGAGAAAATGACGAAGACACATGCGTCACGCCCGCCATCCGCTGTGCACCGACCGCAAGATGGGGCCCAAAATGTTTAAAAAAGTTGTGCATAGGGATATATCTGTAATAGGCCACTATCAGCTGACTGATATATTGGTCAGGCTCTAGTAAAATGGGTCAAATTAGACCCTGAACACTATATAAGGATTCATATGAATCCTGTCTGAAGAGGACTTTAGTGACAGCTCCTGCATCAGTATATGCATGTGTGTGTCACTCATTCAAATGACTGTGCTGTAAAAAGTTAGTGGTTGCATGATGGTAGAAGAAGCTACCCAGCTCCATACATTCTGCTGACTCCCAGCTGTATGCAAGAAAACACCCTGACAAGTCTTCTGTGAACCCCTCAACACTCAACTTTATAGCATTCATTTCTTGTTGTCTCCTTCACACTTATCTACTTCCAGTGAAAAAAAACCCCCAAACAACCCCAAACTCTTATCTTGTGCTCTTTCTCTTTGCCCTTACACCTGGTCTGGAACAGCTGGACACACTCACCTGCTGAGCTCCCTCTGAAGATCCTGCATGTAGTGATGACACTGGGCATAGTATGTGGCCTGAGCCTCAGCAAAATCCTGCAAACAGCGCAGGTGGTTCAGCTAAGGAGAGAAAAGAAAAGATTAGCTCAATGAAGAGAGTCAACAGTACATACAATGATAGACTGTTTTAATACAGCAGCCAAATAACTTCAATTCAAAATTCCAATACAGCAAAAGTAAAAATACTCCATTACAAGTAAAAGTCTTGCATTAAAAATACTACTACAGTAAAAGTACTGCAGTATTATGAGTGATGTAGTATGCAGTATTACAGTAAAAGTACTGCAGTATTATGAGTGATGTAGTATGCAGTATTACAGTAAAAGTACTGCAGTATTATGAGTGATGTAGTATGCAATATTACAGTAAAAGTACTGCAGTATTATGAGTGATGTAGTATGCAGTATTACAGTAAAAGTACTGCAGTATTATGAGTGATGTAGTATGCAGTATTACAGTAAAAGTAGTGATATATTATTATATATGACATCATTAGATTATTAATAGTGAAGCATCAGTGTTAGAGCAGCATGTTACTGTTGTAGCTGCTGGAGGTGGAGCTAGTTTACACTACTTTATATACAGTTAGCTAGTTTACACTACTTTATATACAGTTAGCTAGTTTATACTACTTTATATACAGTTAGCTAGTTTACACTACTTTATATACAGTTAGCTATTACACTACTTAATATATAGTTAGCTCATTTACACTACTTTATATACAGTTAGCTAGTTTACTTTATATACAGTTAGCTAGTTTACACTACTTAATATACAGTTAGCTATTACACTATTTAATATACAGTTAGCTCATTTACACTACTTTATATACAGTTAGCTCATTTACACTACTTTATATACAGTTAGCTCATTTACACTACTTTATATACAGTTAGCTAGTTTACCCTACTTTATATACAGTTAGCTAGTTTACACTACTTTATATACAGTTAGCTAGTTTATACTACTTTATATACAATTAGCTAGTTTACACTACTTTATATACAGTTAGCTAGTTTACCCTACTTATATATACAGTTAGCTAGTTTACACTACTTAATATACAGTTAGCTAGTTTACACTACTGTATATACAGTTAGCTAGTTTACACTACTTTATATACAGTTAGCTATTACACTACTTAATATACAGTTAGCTCATTTACACTACTTTATATACAGTTAGCTAGTTTACACTACTTTATATACAGTTAGCTATTACACTACTTAATATACAGTTAGCTCATTTACACTACTTTATATACAGTTAGCTCATTTACACTACTTTATATACAGTTAGCTAGTTTATATTACTTTATATACAGTTAGCTAGTTTACTTTATATACAGTTAGCTAGTTTACACTACTTAATATAGGCCTACAGTTAGCTAGTTTACTTTATATACAGTTAGCTAATTTACACTACTTTATATACAGTTAGCTAATTTACACTACTTTATATACAGTTAGCTAGTTTACCCTACTTTATATACAGTTAGCTAATTTACACTACTTTATATACAGTTAGCTAGTTTACCCTACTTTATATAGTTAGCTAATTTACACTACTTTATATACAGTTAGCTAATTTACACTACTTTATATACAGTTAGCTAGTTTACCCTACTTTATATACAGTTAGCTAGTTTACACTACTTTATATACAGTTAGCTAGTTTATACTACTTTATATACAATTAGCTAGTTTACACTACTTTATATACAGTTAGCTAGTTTACCCTACTTATATATAGGCTACAGTTAGCTAGTTTACACTACTTTATATACAGTTAGCTAGTTTACACTACTTTATACAGTTAGCTAGTTTAGTCATAATGTCTCTGGTTTAGTCCAGTGGTTCCCAACCTAGGGGTGGGGCCCCTCCAAAGTGTCAGCAGATAAATGTGAGGGCTGGTGAGATGATTAATCGGAGAGGAAAGAAGAAAAAACTAATGTGTTTTCAGTTTTTGGACTTTTTCTCTAATCTTTGATTATTTTTGCTGAAATATTGGATCATTTGAACATTTATTGAAATGAAAGCATGTGAGAAGTTTAGAGGGAAAAAGCTGTTAACAACTCAGACATCTGAAATGTGAGCCCACTACACACTGTTTTTTGGTTTCATCTTTAACAATGTGTTGTTATGTTGCAATGAAAAGTAACTAAAGCTGTTAAATAAATGTAGTGGAGTAGAAAGTACAATATTTCTCTCTGATATGTAGAAAGTAGCATCACATGATATTAAAGTACAGTCATTTACAGTAATACCCTGTAAATGTCAGACTTATTAAAGGATAATGAGTTTGGGGAGCATGAATATGTCTGTATCAAAAACACAAAGACATGACTCATGTTGTTCATTTCCTCTACTTAGCTAGAATGGAAGAGATGGTCTGGTGATTGTGACTAACAGGCTCACAGGAGGAAGTTACATGAGTGACATCACAGACTCACATGTGTACTGCTGATGCCTTCTAACAGCAGTCTGGTGACTTCAGCTTGTCTGTCAAACTCTGTCTGAGCAACACGAAGCTCATGCTCTGCCTGTAAACGGGAAAGAATTCAGACAGGAGGCTGTGTGAACATTCAGACACAACACAGTCTGATACAGATTATACACACACACACACACACACACACACACACACACACACACACACACACACACACACACACACACACACACACACACACACAGTCGACATTTTACGGTAACTCACTTTGTCCACTTCCTCACTCAGCAGCTGAGGAATGCAGTATGAGAACAGGAAAGAAAGCAGTCAGGAATTCCAGATATTAAATTATGTTGACATAAATATATCTTTGGGTAAAGTGAAACTATGAGGTACTGGTAAGGAAGGGTGGCGAAAAGGTTTCCTACATTCCCAGAAATGGGAATTCCCAGAAATGGGAATGTAGGTTACTGTTACTGTGACAGTGTCTACCATGAAATGAGCAGCTTTAATGAGAGGTGTGTATTCTATTAACCCTAACATAATAATTAGCAGCTTTAAAGAGAGGTGTGTATTTTATTAACCCAAACATACACTTTGGGTCAAATTTGACCCATTTTGACCTATCATTGACCTTTGAAAGTAATGAAAACATCCTAAAATGACATTCTTTCAGCCTGAAATGATCCAGAATATACAAAAATGGAAATATTTCAAATGTATTTATTTTTTGTGTATCAGGGTGAGTATTGACTGATTGCTTGGTTTTAATGGTTATTAAGGACCCTACTATTTGCTCTATAAAATAAATACTGATAAGATATCTATGGATACAAAATACAGTTGTTAAAAATTAGGTATAGGGAATAATTATAATGGGAATACTTCAACTCAAAATGACCTGCTCCATACTGTAAAGGGTCAGAATATGAACAGTACGTATGGGTTAATATAATTGAATAAAGCTTTAGAACTGCTGACTTCAGGGTTGTAAAGATGATTCACAACACTGGGACATTTCTGGCCTCATTCTTTATGATATCTGAGAAGATCAGTGTTTTCCTGCAGCTCAGCACAGAGACAATAATCTCATCATTCCCAGACTTTCACTTGGATGTCCTCATTATGTTTTATGATTCCATATGTATTTTAGTTATTCCCATTATATAGCCAACTGTTTATGGGCCAGTGACAAATCAGGGTCAGCAAGATGAGCAACTCAAAAATATGTTAAAACTAGTTTTAAAAGCAGCATCAGGTTTGTTGAATGTACATTTAGTATTTTTGTCTACTGACTCAGGTCAGATAGTTGAGCCCAGAGTTCAAACTAAACATGGTGAAGCAGCTTTTACACAACTGGAACAAACTAGCAGCAGAACTGAAATCATTTTTAAATCCAGATTAAAAACATTTCTCTTCTCCTGAGCTTATGATTGAGCTCTTTTAAAGCACTTTACATTTTAATCTTTCATTTGCACTCTATGTCCTTTTAATGATTTTAAAGCTAATTTATTATTTTATGCTGCAATCTTATATTTAATGCTCAATTCTATCATTTTATGTATGTCTTTCTATGTTTCTGTACTTTGTTTTTATTATGGGGGGGGGGGGGGTTAATTGTATGTTTTAATGTTTCGGTTTTATGTAAAGCACATTGAGTTACCATTGTGTATGAAATGCGCTATATAAATAAAACTGCCTTGCCTTGTTGGTTTTACATCATTTGAAATGACAATTGTACCATTTTTTTACCAAAAGTAAGCCTGAATTAAGTGGACTTATACTAATAATGATTTCATTTAAAACATATAAATGGTTCCTGATCTCCATGATTCTCCAGATGAAATGTAATATTTAGAACAATAGTATTCCATTAGCTTTATTTAATATAAAAGTTATAATGTAAGATCATGCCAAACTAGTTGATATGGTGTTTTATTGACAATTTAATGTTTTTAAGCAAGTTGAATTTTTTTGGTACAAAGTTTTTATGTTTACACCACTTAGACATTTTTGCCATAATCCTCTAATATATTCTCTCTAAATGGATTAAAAGCAGAAATTTTAAGCAAATATTTGGCTTTAAAGCTAAGACTTGGACTATATGTATCATAAAATAACAGCACAGGCCAGATGTGGAGGCTGCATATCGACTCTGGACATCACGTCTCATACATGCACAGTATCCTGGTTAAGAGTCTTAAACAGCATCTGATGTTACTGACTATACAGTGATGCCTGCCTTGTTTTTAAAATCCTACACTCAAAAGGAAACTGGAAATTGACCGGCTGTTACATTTACTAAAGTGAAAAGTTCCATGATGAACGTGATTAAATCATGTAGTATTCACATGAAATTCTACAATCTAACATTTAATAGATTCACTCATGTGAATTGAGTGACTCAGCACATAACCATTAAAATCTCGGCAGTCACACGTGATCAGATGGCTTTCTTTCAGCAATAAACAATTCTGCTGGATCAACTTCATTCACTGGTGTTGGATCAACTTCTGTGTGGAGTTTATATGTTCTCCTTGTGGGTTCTCTCAGGGTTCTCCAGCTTCTTCCCACAGACCAAAAACATGCAGGTGTTAGGTTAATTGGAGACTCTAAATGTCCTGTATGTGTGAATATTTGTCTATCTACTATATGTGAGCCCTGTGATGGAGTGGAAACCTGTCCACTACCCTGCCTCTCACCCAGTGACAGCTGGGATTGGCTTCAGACCCCTGTGATGCTCTGTAGAATAAGCGGGACAGATGGACGGATGGACGGATGGATGGATGGATGGATGGATGGATGGATGGATGGATGGATGGATGAACTTCATTTACTGATGTTGGATTAACTTAATTTACTAGTGTTGTCAAATACTGTAAAATGAGTTGGTTCAATCCTATTCAATGAAGTCAGACCCAACCCCACTAAATAAATTGACTCAATCCTGATAAATGAATTTGACTTAACCTAAGTACCTTAAGTTGGACCAGCAGAAATCCTTAATGCTGAAAGAAAGCCATTTTATCATATGGAAATTCATTTCATGATTTTTTGAAGTTCAATCAAAGAGTCATTTTTTTGTCTTCTTGCCCCTCCACCACTGAGCCAGTTTATGGCCAGAATGGACATTGCCAGAGCCATAAGGTCCACATTTAGAGGGGACTGCGTTGTTCCTTTTAGAAAGACCTATGTTTGGATGCTCACCCATTTCTGTCACATATTTGGAACACTCTCCCCATACATAAAAAATGACCCAGACTGTCTGTATATTGGGAAAAACCCAGCACTTGATCAACACTAAGGTAGCCAAAATATTAGTATTGAATGATGTATCTGCATATTAACTTTTGCAACATAGTCTGGGTGAGTGATCATCAGACCAAGCTCAGGCCATCTACCGTCTGAAAAAACATGCACTGCAAATAATAAGCTGTGTCCATGGAAACCTTCTTCTCAGCCCGTTTCTTAAGTTGGTTGACTCAGGATCCTTCTCTTTTTTTTCACATCATTTTCACACTCATTCCACTCAGAGCTCTTGTTTTCTGAGACTTCCTTATTTCCATCCTTCACTGTCTCAGTTTAGTATTTTATACAGAGGGTCCAAAATATGGGATGTATGACCCTCACATTTTGTGAACTTGTCCCCACAGCAGTTTATAAGAGCCTTGAAATCACTTCTTTTAACTAACCAGTACTGTCCTACTTAAGTCCAATAAATATGTTTTCATGATCATATAATAGATAAATGACAGCCATTTGACTGTTTGTGTTTAACTTTATTTTATTATAAAGCTATGTTCTCAGTCTGGCAGTGATGATGTAATGTATACTTGCATTCTTGTACGTATTTTAAATTTTTCTACATGTTCAAACAAACAAGGACCTGTTCAGAGCTGCAGCCGTATCAATGGTGTGCTTTTTATAGTTCTAAATGTAATGTTTATTTTAATATTCTTCTTTTTTTAGTGTACTTGGCTAAGTTGTTGACCTGAGATGACTACAGATGGAAACTAGCCTCTTGGTTAACTCTGACACATTCACATTGTGAACTAATACGTTGATAGATGTGTACGGTCAATCAATACATAAATGCTTAAATGAAATATAAGCAGAAGCAGGGCTTTTCTTTAACATCACAGGACGTCAATGACAATGACTTTTAAAACTGGACATGAAGATTAATGACAAAAATCATCTGTTATTTTCTTTACAGCACATTAACTTAGCTTTATGATCATGATTTTATATACTTCATGGACTGTGCTTATATAGCGCCTTTCTAGTCTTTACGACCACTCAAAGCGCTTTACATTACATCTCATTCACCCATTCACACACTTTCATGAACTGATGGCAGGGGCTACCATGCAGGGTGCCAACCTACTCATCAGGGAATTTCATACATACACCGTTGGCACAGCAACGGGAGCAATTTTGGGGTTAAGTGCCTTGCCCAAGGACACCGACACGTAGGCTGGAGGAGCCGGGAATCGAACCTCCAATCTTCGAATTGGTGGATGAGCGCTCTACCGCCTGAGCCACAGCCCCTTCAGTGACGTGTTGCTGTTTGCCACTGCTCTGCTCTGAACTGCATTTGACCTTTTCTTTCCCATAAAACATACTTGAAATAGAGGAATATTAAGTCACAGGTTTGTCTAAATAAAATAAACTTCAGCCTTATTTTGCAGTTTTTCCCTTTTATCTTGCATTTGTTTTTTTTGTAATTTTTCAAGAAACAGCATGGTTCTTACAAAAGGTCAGATATGTATGACTCAAAATAATAATCATAACATAAAAAGGCTATTTATCTGGTCTCATTACTCATGTCCTTTTATGATGAACATTTCATGGATGTGACATTTTCTTGCCTTTCATTTTATGCTTTCTTCCCCTTTTTATCGTGACTGTACTGTGTGTTTTTGGCTTGTGGCATTTCTCAAGAATGTGTAAGGGTGTTATAAAGGTCACATAATAAACTGAAGTGGGATAGTGGGTTGAGTCAAGTACACAAACATTCAAGAATTTACAAGGAAATACAACACGGTAAAAAACACATTAAACAGGGCTACACCTGAAACACCTAACTCAGGAAATTAGCTGGAATGTCTGTTAATGTCAAAAGGTGATTTTAGTAAAGCTTTGTCTGCTCTCATCACTCGTTTCCTTTGATGATGAACATTTCGTGGCATTGTTTGCAGTGAATGTGTCCCTCGTGTGCCTCCATATTCGTTTTCCAACCTACAGACTACAAATGACAATGAGTACGAGGTTTTTATTTATCAGGTGGGACAAGAGGTTGAGAAACAGGAAACACACACACTAATTTACTGGAGACTGATTAAAACATGATCCTACCACTATGTAATCCACTAATCTAAAACAGCACAAAAACTAGTTTTCGTTTTTCTTCTTTGACCGTTTTACAACCTTCGTCTGCTCTGACACACTGGTCTCCGTCTCCACATCCCAGCTCTCCCAGCCGCTCTGCAGCTGCTTTCAGTCACACAGCCAACACAAAGACACATCGACTGAAATCACAAGTCAACACGCTTAAAGACTGTGTAAAGTGAATTCAGACATTTTCTTCTAAACACATTAAATAGGTCATAAATGTATTTCTAAAAAATGTGTAAAAAGCATTTCAACCATTTAGATTTGAATTGTGGAGCTAGGCTTCACAAACTGTGTTTCAACATTTCTGTGTTCAGGATTTAGTGGGCGGGTCTGAAAATCATAAACCCACCCCTGCTGCTGTAGAGGTATAAATACATTAAGCACACACTACTACTACTACTACAGTCTAAAGTTAGCCAGTTAGCTGAGTTAGCTGCCGAGCTAGCAGCTGAGTTAGCAGCAGAAAGCTCTCAGACATAGTGTCCATGTTTCTGGTATAGGTGGTGACTTTGATTGACAGGTGACACGTGGTAGGGGGCGGGGTTTCAGCGAACTCAGCGACCACACCCACAGTGTTTGGGAGCAGAGAGAAAGCAGGGAGAGAAAGAGGCTGATTTTTACACAACTTTGAAGCCTAATTTCATATATTTGGGTTATTATTTGGATATTTGATTTTTTTAATCATTCAAATTTGGCAGGGTGGTTAACAACACACTTTTCTGTGGTATGTCAAACTCAGAACACATATTTATTCTTACTTTACACAGACTTTAAACTCTACAAAGCTGTGTTTGACATACAGAAGGGCCGATGTTAGAGGGCCTTTTAGAAGAAAAAAAGCATGAACTATGAGGATAACGTAACAGTGACACAGAAAACACTGATTTGCTGTCTAGAATTTCACTCTCTGAGAAGAGGTTTCATTCTGTTCTGAGGTTTGAGGCTGTTGTGGCTCTTGCTGTGGTTTGAAATCTCTTCCCCTCATCTCTGAAACCCACAACCGAAGCTGTGGTTTAAACAGCACCTGCGGTCTAGTCGAAACTCACTTACTGTTTCCTCAAAGATCAACTAAATTCAAGTAGAGTTTACTGCATCTGAGGTTTAAGTACAGTTCAATATAAGGGAAGATTTCTACAGCTCAAAGCATTTTAATAAACTAAAAGCTCAACGTTTTGTGACAAATCTGCCTCATTTCATTTTATAATGCTATAAACGATGGTCTAATAAACTGAAGAGGTTAGTCACTGCAACATGTACAATATCAACACGTTTCCATTTACTCACACCCACTCACATGCCGCTGCTACTGACACAGGAACAGCTCTGTTGATGCTTGGTGACAAATGGATAGAAATTCTTTACTTGACTTGGAGCTACGTGACTGTAACTGTTAAGGGTTTCGCCATGGTGTCACTTAAAGACATTCAAAGGATTCCAACAACAATGAGAAAAATGAAACATGCTGAAACATGCTCAGGTCACAAGTTTCACATTGATGCTGCACACTTGCATGCCCCAATTTGTTCAAGTGTTACAAATTCAGCACATTTGCATCCTTTACTATCAAACTATATTTATATCATGTGTGATTTAAAGCTGCTTAAATACAGAGGCACACTTTTACGTATGAAATCATTGGAAGGGTCAGTATCCATACGACTGATTGATGAGTCAAAGCTATGACTTTGTTTCTCAGCCTTCCTGTTGTCTTCCAGTCAACCATGCTATTTCTGTGTATTGGGTGTTAACTCAAGAATTAGGAATTGGCGAGCGCCTTGGTAGTTGAGTAGTTACCGCGCATGCCACATAATGGATTTGCCTCTCTTTCTCCCTATTTCCTGTCGGCCCCAACTCCATGTACTGTGAAATAAAGGCAAAAATGCCCCCAAAATAAAGCTTTTTTAAAAATTAGGCATTGTTTCTTTAAATGAGGCCTTTGGACCATAATCTCCAATCATATGTTTAAAACCTGTGGTAATAAGTTAGAATGAAGTTGGCTAAAAAGGTCTAACACAGAACTGGGTCATACCAGACCAGGTCAATTTTAACCCTAGAAGAACAAAGTTGCATGGATGACAGGAAGACAACAGGAGGGTTAAACTCAAATCACTGCCTGAATTTGAACTCCGGTGGTTACATTGTCTGCATGAAACATCATTATTTCTGTAGAGAGGGCCTTCAGAAAAAAGTCTGTTATTGCCAAAAATGTGTTGACTGTTGCACTATTGAGCGTTGAGGAGACATAATTGTGGAAGAGACTTGTGGAGAAACACAAGTTTTGGAATTCTTTACTTAAAGGTTATGAATGCAGACCAAAACCATAAATGTGTAGTCTTTGCCATCAACATGTTTTTCTTTCTTTGTCTTCTTAAAAAAAAAGGCATAGTCATATCCTGCTTTTACAGCTGCTTTCACTACAATTTTAAACATTACTCATTGGATTTGTGCGTGGGATAGAGAGTGAAAACAAACTTCAGTTCACGTCATTGTTGTTCACTCATGTGTTTTGAGCTACAGTGGAGCATAGAGGAATACAATGTATCACAGTACTGGTTATTAGGATTCACTCATTATTGGTTTTGGTCTTTTTTTTGGCAATAAAGACAATTAAGAACACCATCTGACTTATACTTTAACATTCAGTTGGTAATTGGTATCAGTGCTAATGCTGGACAGCAGATTGAGCTGTATACCTATTAACATATGACCGTAGCCACTGTTCAGTGATATAGACCCTGTGTGTGCCATTTGTTTTGCTCGGGACTCTTACCGCTGATGCACTGGCAGAAAGAACATAATTTCGAGGCCTTGTCTCCTGAAAATCAGGTGCAGCCTACGAACAAGAGCAGGGAGGGGTATAGGGGGACAAACATTGGCACAGTCATGCATTTACAATCATTGAGCAGTAAAAAAACCCACCAAAAGTAGTTAGCCAAAAGCAAAGCAGCATAAAGAAAACAGAGCGGAAGCAACACAAGTGCAGACCATTTAGCAGCAAGATAGTGTAGATATGTGTTGGAGTGTGGTGTGATTTCAAATTAGTTGAAAAGATTTAGTTGGAAGTATTCAAAAGGATAATTCAATTTAAGGATGACCTTTAATGGCCTCTTGTACAAAGTGCTCAGAGGTGTGTTAACTCAGAGGTGTGTTGGAGCCAAGCTGGTGACCAGGCAGTACATCGTCACTGTGAATTATTCATTGATGGCTTTTAAAGCAACAAACAGGTGGAGT
This sequence comes from Scomber japonicus, assembly GCF_027409825.1. Lineage (NCBI taxonomy): Eukaryota > Metazoa > Chordata > Actinopteri > Scombriformes > Scombridae > Scomber > Scomber japonicus. The sequence continues at coordinate 1,622,177 of NC_070596.1, read as the reverse complement.
CAGTTTTCCTTCATGTGTAGATGGATCTGCTCCATCTTTTTTGTGCTATCTCTACCATTATATTAAGTAAATAAGGTTTTCTTGGCTAAGGTCTGCTGGATAGTGCAGGTTTGATTTAGGATATTTACTGTAAATACATGTACTGCCATGAATAAGAACTATTAGTAACAATTAGTGTGAGTTGTCTAGACAAAAAAAGCTGAATTAAACTGATGAGTCATGAGCCTTGAAAAGAGAGAAAGGCATTTAGATGATGTCAGTGTCCTTGATTTCTTCTGAAAACTTCTCCTCCACACTTTTAATTTGAATCACAACAGGATCTGTACTGTAAGTTAAGTCAAAATCCTGGTGCGAGGTTGCCCCCTGCTGTTCCTCTACTGTATCTACAGCAGGTGTCAACTAAACAAACATCATTGATATTTGCGTTGCCTTGCAGATTTTGTCATCTTGACCAATAAACTTGTCTACTTAGGTGATACTAATACTTTTAACTGCTGTTCTTAAAGAGGACATGTTATGCGCATTTTCAGGTCTATATTTATATTCTGGGGCTCTACTGAAATATCTTTGAATTATTTACAGACCAGAAAACTCCTTATTTATCTTACATTGGTTGTTTATGCAAACCCTTACAGTTCAGCCTCTGTCCTTTGGCTCCTGTCTCTTTAAGGCTTCCCTCCGAATGAGCCCAAACTGGATTTCACTACTTCTTCTTGTTCTTTACTCAAAATGTCTCAAATACAACTGTACATGTTTGAGCCAGAATCCGTTCCGAAATATGCAAGTAGAGAACCCTTGGTTCAATCTCAGCAACCAGGACGACAGAACAGACGGCACATTATGCACATGCCTGATACATGGAAGTCAGCTTGTCTGCAAGGTAGAAAAAAACTTCACAGACAAAGCATCGGGCATGTTGGAGCCCTGGCTTTTGACTTGCAAGGAGCATTTTTACAGATGTTAACCCCAGGTTTTTGGAATTTTAACCAAGTTTAACATTCAGCAGAAAATCAGAAAAAGCATAATATGTCCCCTTTAATGTAGCATGTAACAACGAAAAAAGGACTATTCTCTATATTAGTAACCATGTGCACCAATGAAACAGTGCTGTTCTGGTGTCAATGTGTGATGGCTTCCAACAAAGTGTCTCATAGTCAGCACTTTAAAGACTTTTACAAAGGTTATTTTGGTGAGTTTGAGATACAGGCAACAGGCACAGTCTGATACATGATACATGGCAGCCAGCAGGACAGCTGAAAAAGCTTTGAAAGAGTTAATTCAGTTAATGCAGCCATGCTATCTGAAGAAGCAACCCCACTTAGTGCAATACATGAGGAACAAAATGACTGGACAAGTTCTTCTAAAATTCTTAATCTGACATGAACATACTGTAGCTAAATGTGTGTTTGGTGCTAAATCTAAACTGTATACTTCTCACTAATCCATCTAAACACTTGTGATATTACTTGCTTTATAGTATTTGAGATTTTGTCTACTTTGAAACTGGATTAACCAAATTGTGGCCATTAGGGGGCAGAAAAACATCAATTAAGTTGTTATATTTAGCCACTGCCATACCTGGATTATTGCCTCTAGCACATCCACATCCAGCAGACAAAGAGCAACATTATCATCCCATTAGAGTTTTGTGTCTAGACCATAGACTTGTATATAAGAAAGGTCTAGACACCTGACTTATTGTTAAATATCTGGAAATATTTGGCTCTTTAACTACTGTATGCTCCACTACTGTATGTTAAGCAGCTAGCTAGTTAGCCAGATAGATAGATAGATTTAACAATCTAGTTACTAACTAAATCAGAATCTGTTTATTAGCCAAGTATGTAGTATACAAGAAATGTGTCTTGATGTTTAGCTCTAACACTCACAACATGTAGAGGAGAAAAATAGATCTAAAGTAAGGTAATAATAAAAATGAAACATCCTGTTTGGTGGCTGCACTGTACCAAACAGTGATGAATAATGTGAGGATGGACTCAATGTGTAGAACTGCAGCAGGTTGAACTCCTTCTTGGTTATACAGTTTATGTTAGTGTCTCATTCAAGATCTATGGAGATGGTGGTGCTGAGGAACTTAAATCACTCCATAGCTGTGACTGCGGTGCTCCTGGTCTTTAGCTTCAGGCTATTATGCATTATTATGGCTGCTCCACAATGTTAAAGTGGAAGTTAGTGTTAAATGCTGAACTAAAGACAATGAACAGGATCCTGGCATAGGACTCCTGACTGTCCACATGCTGGAGGATGAAGTGCAGCCTCACACTGATTGTGTCATTCACAGACCTGTTAGCCGTGTATTCAAACTTCATGGGGTCCAACAATTGATTCAACTGCCATCAAATGGAAGTGAATTACCATTCAACTCAGTTATCCTCAACTCTACTGAGCTTTTAAGCAACTTTCTGCTCGTTTTTGTTTCATTTTGGGTCATTCTCTGTGTTCTCATCTAGCAGCTGCCCAGCAGACAGAGAATGTAAGAGTGGAACATTCAGGAACTAAAGAGCCAGATATTTCCCTCAGGAGACTAACATTACATTTGACAGGTGGCCAGAGACATGAGTCCAAATGAAGCCTAATGTTGCTGATGTTGTCTGATGGGTATATAAATGGGTACATTTTTGCTAACAAGTTCACCATGTCAACTTTAGACGTAACAGTAACTGTCAATGTTATAGTGACACCTACTGGTTAATCAGCATAAGTAATGTTGCCTGGCTGCTGTAAAGTGAGGCCAACCAATAGTGAAGACAAAACTCACCGCTGCTTTGGCTTCTGCCTGCTTGGCTTTTTTCAGGCGTGCTTTGCAGATGTCAAGATCCAGTCGTCGATTCTCTAGAAGTCGCCTCTCTTTCTACAGAGGATAAGATGGATTCGATCAGGAAACCGCTGCAGGAAATTAACTCTCCAACACTTGGTTTGTATCCAGCTAGCTGCACAATTACACACTGTGCAATCAGCACCATGTGTTGATATGAACTTCATAAGCACCAAAAACTTGCAGACTTACAGATATGGTCCTCCAGTCTCCCTCCAGGAAGTTACGTAGAGGAGTGAGGAATGTGGCAGCCGAAGTTTGGAGGAACTCACGTTCGGCTCCTCCCAGTCTCTTTTGGTACTCTCCTACTGTGATCATGGTACTACCTGAAATACACACAGTCATACTGGAATTACACACGTGAACAGAAAGAGGATTAAAGGAGTACAACAGTTGCATGGAGGCTAATGATGTTTAGAGAAGGCATCTTTGTTTCAGTACATACATTTTACTTCGGTGCATGAACACACATGCCAACAATCCTGAGTTCCTGCAGTGATTTTTACTGGGAAACAGGAGAAATTTAGGCTCTAAAATACTGAGATTGTAATTGCTGGTATTCAACACCCTCTTTAAATGAAGACTCACAGATCTCTAAATGCTTCACTCATAGAAACCGAGGACAATCTTGTAGAAACAGAGCGCCCCATCACCAAGTGATTTCAGCACATGCTTCATACCTAGGGCTGGACATCGTTTAAAACATTACGATACCAGTACCAATCCAGGTACCCTTAAAGTGATACTGATACCAACTGAGTACTTCATTCCATACCCATCATGTGAATAGAAGCATGAAATTGCGTCTTGACCACCACAGACAGGTTGTAGCTGCTGTGGCATTGGGCCAATCACATGTCATATTGAAGAACGCTTGCATTGATTGGCTGTAAGCAAGTCCATACAAATAGTTATATTTTCTAGCTCTGGATGCAAAAAGAATCGATCGTCGATACCTTAAAAAGGTATAGAGTACCAATACCCAGCCCTATACATACCTGCAACGTCCCGGGTTCTAGTCTGGCAAGCGACCTTTGTTGCATGTCATACCCCTTTCCTGTTGGCCTCTATGCTACTGACTGTCTAGTAATGAAGGCAAAAAATTGAAGCAATTGACAGTTTTTAAAAACCCTGCATTGCAGAACCAACCCAAAAACGGGCGGCCCCTCCATACTGCAGTGGTGACATGCCATTCATTATGGAGGAGAACTGGAGGAGAGCTGGTTTATTAGCTGTGGTTCTCACAGCCGTTCAAACAACTACCGCAGCATTTAGAAATCCCAGAGCTCTCTGATGTCTGGTATCATGAGACTAAACAAAAATTTAAAAAAGAGTGGCAGCATGAATATGTTCGGTACATTTCATTAGATTTGCATATTTCTTATTAACAAGGCTACATTTTAGAGAGGTGAGGGGGATCATCCTCTGGAGATTATTAAGAAGAACAGCAAATGTTATGTAATAAACTAATGTGATTGATTTGTTATTGCTAAACAGAATAGCCAGAGCAGCAGATGATGTATAAATGTGCTCTGGGCTCTCTCTCTCTCTCTGTGTATGTGTGTGTATGTGTGTGTGTGTGTGTGTGTGTGTGTGTGTGTGTGTGTGTGGACTGCAGATCATAATTACATCAAAAGGAATGCGACCCACTGCCTCATTTTTTTATTGCCCCGAGGTTCTTCTGACACAAACGATAAATGATCAGATGATGGCTGCACTCAAAAGAAAATGCAGGATCATCAGTTATCTGTCATACGCTGGGTTATGCCTTCAGGACATATGGCACTCTGAAATATGTTGCACTGTTGAAGAATAAAACTAATACAAATCAATGACTGAGAATTGACAAATGTGCTCAGATGAATATAAGTTCTGTAACCTCAGACTTTCTCTTTTAGTATATAATCATCAAAGGTCAGTTCTTTGACTTTTTAACTATTATTGACAGCAGTTAGAGAGCTGTTCAGAATTGTATCTCCAGTCCCATAACTGTGGTATAAAGCATAATGGCTGCAGACAACGAGCTCTAAGTGTCATCATGTAGCTGCAACGATATCAGTATCAGTGACGCCTCCACTGACCGTATGGTGTCCCTGGACCAAATTCATTGGCAGCTTCCAGCATGTACTGGCCCAGCAGCTCTGCGTTGGTCGCCTTGGATGGAAGCCTCTTCTCCAGCTTGTCATAGATGAACTCCTCTATTCGAGCGCCTGGAGAACAGGTGATAAAAAAAACAATGAGAACCGGGTTGTGCCTGATTGAAGAACGTTTGTATGTACACCAAATAGGAAACAGAAAGGTTAAATTAATCATATATTTTTTTATTACTAAAGCTTTTTTTTTGAGAGATTGACAATATTTGAGTTAATGCAATTTTCCCAAAGTTACCACATTTTGCTGTATAATACAATATTTTGTATATTTATGAGGATTAAGAGTGAAGTAAGCACTGTACAGTATATAGAAATATGTCCATATTATCCAGCACTCAGGCAAAATGTATGAGACACACAAAAACACTATAGTACATGCAGGTGGAGTCCATCAAATTGCTGCCATCTTTCAAATAATATAAAGTAATGCTAATAAAATTTAGCAGCATTAAAAATGAGCTCAGAGCCTTTGTTGTCTTTATTGTAATAACCAACCACATCTGCTCTAATGAAGCTTTAACATATTGATCACCAGCGTCCATATCAAACAGATAAAAGTCACAACTATATTTGTATGAGTGTCTTTAGTGCAGGCTTCTTCCTCAGTATTCAGTATTCTATTGTCAGTGTACATGCTGACACTAAAACGGCTCTAAAATGACTATCCAATCAAACAAGTGCTGCCAGGTGTCTTTCTGCCCAGTCATTCATTAGTAATTCAACACCTGTCTGCATGGAATCATCTGTGTTTCAGTCAACATGTGATACATAACAATCATCTATCTAGCTTGTTGTTAAATGAGGCAAAGACTTACCTGTGTGGTCAACTGGAGCATGCAGGGTTCAAAAATACACAAATTAACAGTTATACATCACAACCAGATGTTTATTAAAAATACATGTGGGAATATGAGCTTCACTAAATGTCATTGTAAAGGCTGCAGGTCAGGTCTCTGTTTGTCAGTGTTTTAAAAATGTGCGCATAGTTGGCAAAATGATAAATGCTGAATATGTGAAATTATGTTCCAAAGCTCACAGACTGATTTAAAACGTCTAAAACAATAAAAGCAGCTTTTAAGACAAGTTATACATACTTGACTTTAAAAGATGTTTGCCTCCTATGTGTTTAAAACAAATGTATGGAACCCCAGAAGTGACAAATATTATTTTTTGCCTTACGATATGGAATGTTTCATTGTCTTGCTTTTATATTTTTATTTTGTCGCTTCTTGCTTATATCTTTTATTTTGTTTTTCTCTTTTTAAATGTATAAAAGAAAAAAGAAAAGAAAAAGAATATAAATAAAAGAAAACTGAAAGTGGCTTAGGCTAAATGTAAAACGTGATACATATTACGTATTATGTAATGGAGCATGATTCTTGAATGTTAACTTATGTTAGACTTATTGAATCAAATGAATGAAAGACATACATTCAATTTTAAGTAGACCTGTCACATTAATTATCAACTTATCATACAATAACATAATTATCAGCATCATCATGTCTATATATGGACTTATCATATGATACATGGACATGACCCTGATCATTTTTTGTTATTATATTATCATTATATCAGTGATATAAAATGATCTTAAAATGACAATAATATCGTTTATCGCGATTATTTATGAGACAATATATCGTCTAACAGATAAGTAGTTATTGTGCAAACCCAAAAGTAACCAAAAGACACTTTACATACAAAAAAGAAGCCAAAAGGTTTTTAAAAGTATCTTTTCCAATCATGTTAAATAACAACATTAAAATAACAATTTTTACAAGTTTTACATTATTTTTCTTCCCTATTCAATTATTCTACTAACTCATCAGAAAGCATTTACCGCTCTTGGGACTCCATACAGAGTAATGACTGTGTGTGGAGGTCACTGAGAAGGACTTACTTGGGTTGGGCTGCAGCAGCACCTCTGTTTGTCTTAAGATCTTTTCAGTCCAGTTCTTGGTGCAGTCGGCCCGAGTGATCAGGTTCTCTAAGTGAGGATCCAGCTCGGTCTTCTCGGCCTGGCCCAGCTTCTCCTCAGTGAACTAGGAGGCAGAGTCAGAACCCTGAGTCACATGACTACGATCACGGAAAACTAAATATCAGAACAGGCTACATGTTATTTAAATAAGTGAATAAATGACTATTTGAGCTGTGTACAGTATATATGTAGACATGCATACACTTAAAGGGACATTTGGGGAACATGTAGACATTTTAACAGTACAATGTTAGACTATATATATACATATATATATATAGACATTGTGTAATCCTCATGTACACAAACCCACGGCAGTAACCACAGTCCATTTCATTTCTAACATCTACTTATTTTATGCCAGTAGCAATTAACTAAAGCATCTGAACTGTGTAATAAATTATGAGAACACCCACTTCTGCTGTCAGCAAAGTCTGAAGGCAAAAAAAAACAAAAAAACACCATCTGTGATATCAGGCTGAGCCGTTTGAGATTTTTTCATTTTCTTCAGCGGTTGCCAGGTCTGACTGACAGGAGGCAGCAGACAGATGACTGAGGAATTCATCATCTCTGTCATATAACAGCAGCTGACTGATAACAGCTATGTGGATGAGATGGAGTGAAATGTCACATCTTCTCAGTTCTTAAATAAACTATTCGGAAGGAGACAGGCGCTGTCTGTCTGTGCAAGGCCCCAGCACAGACCCTCAAGGGACCCCATAATTAGTTTGTGGTAACATGATTAACCTTTTAGCACCACTGTTCTACTCATACGATGCTCTATGTAAACTTTCACAGACTGCTGGAGCTCTGAGCAGTTACATGGAATATAATAGACTGTGCTCTTTTCAGTTATTGTGGTCATTCTAAAAAATAATGCCTCTTGCCAATTAGTTGATTGACAAGCTGATAATAAGACAGAACATGTGACAACATAAAGAAAAGGAATTTTAAAAAAGAACAAATTAAAGGAGACACATTTTGAGACCAATGCACGCAAGAGAAAATAAGAATTTAGAGAATTTAAATAAAATAAGTAAAAAGATAAGTAAATAAATAAAATAATTAAAGTAAGAGTAAAAACGTGGTTAAAATGTATTAAAACAACAAAATAAAATATAAAGTTTAATAAAAGCTGGACTAAAACTATAGGGGAAAATAGAGATGAAAAGACAAAAAACAGACAAATTAAATAAGATAAGAAGATAAAACTATAGAATGATAATAATAAAATAATGTAAAATTTAAAACATCAAAACAAATAGAATAAAAAGACTTTCAATTAATCTCTTAAAACATGATATATTTCCACCTATAGTCAGTAAGCCCAGCAGCGTAATAAATCCTTAAAAACCTTATGTCCAAATTCATCATGGGGGGCTGAAAATCACAATTGGTCCATTTGATTTCACTTAGTGGGACAGTGGATGAAGAAGAGTTAAATGAATTTGGTAAAATGCACTTAAATACAACATCAACTGAAATAAAGGCCCTGAGGCTCACTGCATTGCAGAGCGGCTCTGTGTCAAAGTCTACAGCGCTGCTTCAGCTGCACCTGTTACACCCCCCCCCCACACACACACACACACACACACACGCACAGTGATGGCACAGTGCACTGACATGTCCTGAAGTAATGTACACCTCTACATCACTGCAGTGAGGTGAGAATAAAAGCACCAGAGGTCTAAGAAAACAAGATTTTCACTTGAAGATAAATTGCTCTTTAGAGGCGACAGGATATATGAACAATGCAAGGAAAATGGGAGGAACTGGAGGGTCAATAGGGGCCCACGGCTAATGTTTGACCCCCTGAGCAGGTTCATCCTGCCCTGCTAGATCATTCTAGAGTGTATGGAAGTGGTTAAAAAAGGCAAATATACAGTATAACACTGTCAAGGTTAATTCCAGAAGTGATTTAGAATTAGAACAGAGTTGTTATCTGTTGCTTTGCTCCCTCAGACTACTTCCTCTGCTGTCACTAGTTTCCTGTGTTAGTGCTTTTTGACAGCCTCCAAAAAAAATCTGAACTGAACTTGTTGCATTCCTGAATCAAGTGCAATGAAGTAGCTGAAACACTAGCTGGTAAACACTGGTGCAACACAGAAACTCAGCATATCTTCTCTTGCATTCAAATCAACAAGCTCCCTTAAAGGCCATCTGTGAGCACACCTACCTTGCGGCACTGTCATTTGTCATTTCATTTATATTTTTTTATCACTATAATCCTGTTTCAGCTCTGATCAAATGAGTTACAATTTATAAGTAGTACATTCATTCAATATACACATATAGCAATCTCATTTTAAAATCTGCTACTTCCCAGCGTTCATGCGTATATAAAAAGGTGCAGACTAATATCACAAAATTCACTACGTCGCTGAAATGAATACTTATTCGTGTGTTATACGTATGCCGAATTCTCAACTTGATCTCCTCTCATTAATGGCAGCAAGTCAGTCTTGTGCTACAACTTATACGCATTGCGTGTTACGCAAGAATTCGTTAAATTGACCGTTTTCTCAAGGGAGTCTGGTGCCACATCGGCAGCTATCAGAGCTGGAGGTAAAAAAAATGAGGCGTGAAAAACAGATGTTATGTTATACAATCAATCAGTTGTGTTAATAAGGCCTTCTTGTTGCTGACTTGCAGTGATCAGGGAGTGTGTCGCTGCCACACGGATGACACACACTCCCCACAGCCATCAATAATGGATCCAGGCTTGACAAACCTTTATCGGCTTACAGCGCTCATCGTGCTCCTCAAAATACGCGGCAAAATATGTGTCTTTATATCCACTGATATAACTTCGATCAACACAATCTGTTTATTAGATCGAGTCTCATGGCCTGCAGACACGTTTCATCCACGTACGATTCACTTAAAGCATGACGGTGAATCCATCAGGATAATAGTGGAGGCTCCTCGACCTGCTGCAGAGATGTGTTGGGAGGAGAAAAAAAGCAAATTATTAATGTATGTGTTACCTGCACTGCCCGGGTGAAGAAGAGACCCGCATCAGAAGCCAGTTTTTTCACGTTGAAGTCCATGGCGGGCTCTGAACTGAGCATACAGGCTGGAAGGCTTGTTTGTTTCCCTGCAGAGGGAATCCTCCGATCAGCTGAGATGATGTAGCAGCAGACGCAGGACTGAAGCCGTAATCCTCTTCATGCACGATCGGAAATCTGCCCTCCGCCCTGCCGTTAAAGAGACCACAGCACCGGTCTGCAGGCTTCCTCTGACAGCCTGAAGCATGTACTGTACCTCCACTATGACCTCTGATTACACACACACACACACACACACACACACACACACACACACACACACACACACACACACAGATACAGAATATGATGTCAACTGCTTTCATACAGAGTGTATTAATAGTAAGATACCTATAACTGTGATTTTTAAGTAATGTAAAAAAAAAAAAAAAAAACCTTATATTATCTACACCAGAGGGAGAATAATATGTTTTATGCCATTGACACATTCATGGAAAACATGTTTTTTTTTTTAGGTTTTACTTACCGGTAGTTGTTTTACATTTTAGGCGAACTGTCCCTTTAATATACCGCAGATAAATGTTGATATATAGACCATATTGGAAAGATGATTGGATAAAAAGATTGCTGCAGATGTTAAAGAACCTCCAGAAGTTGTGTGCTTGGTGCCTCAGTGCTGCTCTTCCCCTCCTGTCTGCTGTCAAGAGTTTTTGTTTTTAGATTAAAGGACAAGTTCAGAATTTTTTCCAAGTCTGTCTTAAAACAACAATGAGGAGCTCAAATGAACATTAAACCCGTTTTTCTTGCTGTAATCATTCCTCCTGTTCATACTGACCACCTCTTCATAATGGGGATGGGGGACAAAATTCAGTTTTTATTCTGCACAAAAATGAGGCATCAGTTGTCTGAGTTAGACAAAATCAAGAGAATATCTTCTAAAGTTAGCCTTTTTTTCTTATGTGAACCAAATATACAACAAAGTAATCAAGATGTATCTCACATAATTCATTCAGCAAATAGAATAGTTCCTCACTTTCTTATAAGCCACCAAGACTGCCATAATAAACATGATCAGATCATTAATAAAGGGTCACTAATAACAAATATGTGATAAGTCTTACCTTGCGAGGCAGCTGGATTCATGACGCTGATGATAACGTAGAAAGAAACAATACAACATAACTGTGTTTTTACCACTCCATCTTTATTGCTTATTCATATCTTTACACTAATGGCCTGGTACTATTTTGATCAGGAAAAAAAAAACTGGAATTCCATACTGTTTGGATCAAATGTTCTTCACTCAGATTTGGATTACACTTATCAGCAGTTACAAAAAAAAACAAATCAGTAAGAGTGTTGACAGACTTCAGAAACATGAAATTAGTCGATGAAATTTGAAACACAGCAGTTCTCCTGAAGCAATATTTCACTTGGTTTTTAAAAAAAAAAATTTATTCAGCACATATAACTTTATAAATAATCAGGATCAGTCGACTCCTGACAGTAGCTATACCTGCTGTCACTGACATCCATGCGCTTTTTTTTTTTTCTCTCAACTCTCAACATAATTTCTTCCAGAAACGTATAAACTGAAACATTCATTGACTTTCAAAATAAGAGAGAAGAAGAAGAGGTGGTGGATGTTTTTAGTAAAGACGTCCAACACTTCATTTGGAGAAAACTGCACACGTAAACTACCAGGATCTTTAATCAAACACTGTGTGATTCTTAAAGAACTAAAACAAATAAAAACCTCATGATGATTAATCAGCTTTTAGTTTTGATCATTTGATGTGTAATGGTGAGAAATCCCCTTAAATATCCACACGCTTGAACTCCAGACAGACACAATGAAGTGAGTCTCTAATAAAGCTTTTTTTTTTTTTTTGGTTTCACATCAATGCCTACGTGAGTGTGAAACGGCGATAGAAACAGAGATGTACCGACGTAAAAATCACACAAAGAAAAAAAAACTGTACATGAAGTAGAACCGAACAATGGAGCATCAGCTGATATGATATAGCTTTGAAAAGAAAAAAGAAAAAAAGAAAAAGGCATTACTCATCAACAGAACTGTATTTATGTAGGAGACTCATAGAGTGACACTCTGTACAAAGAGGCTGATACTGGGAACCAGCTCCAGCTACACACACACACACACACACACACACACACACACTGTGGTGCCAAGTGTGTAAACATGTTAGAAACCACTGTGCAATATATCTGACCTGGTTCACTTTAAACCAACACGTGTTAGAGTTTGAGGAGAGATTTGTTTTGTATGTATTCATATTGATATGAAATCTAAACAGGTGATGTGTTTTCCTTACTGGCATGGTTTCATTAAAGGTCCTGGTGAAAAATGAAAAGGAGGCTACAATGCAACGTTGTGAGGATTCAATTGAAAGGTGGAAACACAGCATCGAAACAAAAAAAAAGCTGTACTGAATTAAACACAGAAACTTTGCTCTACTTAACGTCTTGGACATGCAGGCGACATGCTTTGTGGCTGGTGAGTGTGTAAAAAAATTTTCATCGATGTAAAAATAGTTCACAATGGTAACTCTTGTCTCAGTCAACCAACACGAGAGTTAGAGCACTACATAGATTGGCAACAATTTGAATAATTCATTTGAAGTTATTTATTAAGTACAAATACTAAACATTCTCTGGTTACAGTTTCCTAAATGTGAGAATTTGCAGCTTTTATATTTCAGTGTATATAGAATATTTTAGGGATTTAAACGGTTGGTCAGATAAAACAAACACAAAACAATGGGTATCCTGTGCCTTTAATTTAATTAAAGTCACAGGATAATTAATCGGATCATTGAAAAAAATAATTGAAGGAATTGTTACATCCCTAACCAACACACTATAATATTGTAACATGAACTAAATTTTTTTTTTTTCCCGTAAATAATTTTTCTGCTCACTAATGCTATAAGCAAGAAGCCTGCCTCATTTCAGTCATATTACAGGGACTTTTTTTTTTTCATGGGTGCATTATTTACTGTCCTGTGAGTATCAGAACTCTATTGGTGCTTTTCTTTATAGCCAACCCATTATGGTAAACAACAAAACACAAGGTGAGTGTGTTCTGAACACCCCCCCCCCCCCCCTCCCAGCACAGTTTATAATGACAGTTAAAATATGGTTTTAAAAAAAGGGTAAAATTCTGTGTATTTCTGTACCTTGCTGGTATGAAAATGAGTATACTGCACTCTCTCCAAACTAAAAGATATTGTTCTCCACTCAAGACAGCAATTACCCAGCCAGCCAGCCAGCACATGGGTTAAATGGGGGCTATGTGGGCTTGAACTGGGCAAATTTTGTGGGCCCAAATGTGAAGCTCATGTGGGTTGGCTAAATGGGCCCCATTTAAAAAGGTCCATTGTGATCCCACTTAGACCCTATATGGGCAAACATATGGGGACTACATGGATCTCACCCAATTGGGCCCCACCTGAAACCCAGTCAGAACCCACTTGAAGCCCATATGTGCAAACGCAGGTGGAGTTACCATGGTAACTGCAGACAAACCCACTTGGAACCCATATTTGCAGCTCAAATGTAACCCTTATGGGGCCACATGGACATGCTGGCTGGGTATTTGTATTTTTTACTTCAGTATTTGTGACAAATATGAATGCAGTTTGCAATGTAATGTCCTAACTCAACACTTCCAGTAAAGAATGTCTGTGCCATGCAGTGAAAAACGCCTATAGACAAACTTGTTAGTTCAGGGCATGTTTAAAGGTACCTTGTGGAGCTGCTGTTTTTATGAATGGTTGTGGTTTTTTTGGGCTTGTATTGTATGTATTACAGTTTGACACGATTCCGCTCATTGAAAGTTGGGGGCAGTAATGTGCCAAAAAACACTGCAATATACCTGCAAAGGCAAAGAAGAAAGTTAATTTAAACATGAATTATTTTTTTACATGAGAACTCCACAGGGTACCTTAAAGTTTGAATAGTAAATGGAAAGAGTTAAGTCTTTGACTTGTGTTACGGAAAAGTCATCAGAAAACAAGCTGTTTTACTTGAGGGTGAGGGCTGTGATGACTCAAGCAGAAATGCTTCAGCAGAGTTGGGAATTAAAAGTCATTCCCAGTAGGATCAACTCATCCTCCCTCCTTTACGATGACTGAATCTTATTACTACTTCCTGAACAGATCATCCCAGTTTCAACTTTAAACATACATGTGAAGTTTTTTTTTCTCCCATCATCTTTTCAAGAAAAAAGTTTGACTTAAGTGAAGCGGTTAGTTAGCAGCATGTTGACCAACCAGTAAAGCTGACGGGTCATCAGGTGTTGTTAAAGGACAACTGGTTCTTACAACCTCTTCTTTCTTTTTTATTGCCTGGCATCATACTTGGCCACTGGGAGCACGGCTGAGCTTGAGGACATACCATCGGAGAGGATTTGAGATGCTGCCGACAGTGTTACATGTCTGTAACATTTATGTATGATGAACTACGTAGACATGAGACCGCAAAATCATCGATGACAACTCATCTTTTGGTCCATGCAGAGAGAGAACAGAGATATTGTGTAGGGCCCACCACCATCCAGTATCTAGTATCAATGAAGTACTGAGTGAGCAGAAACAAAAGGCCTCAAACATTCCTACCATATATAATGATTGAACATGTTCTAAACCACTCGCCAGTCTTCAGGTTTCAGGCTTTTCACCAGATGTTGGAACTCTATCTGGAAGGATTTGCTCCCTTTCAAGTCACGATAGCGTTAGTGAGGTTCAACAGAAAGGTTGGACCACCATACTCAATTAGTCAAATAGCTTCAGAAACCTTCCTCACGACCTTTCCAACATTGGATTGGGGAGGTTGAGTATCACACCCGCTTCACGCTGCAATTGGACAGCTTTGTCGTGCTGTTTATTTTTTCTTTACTCAACTATTTCTGCCACTGTTTACGTGAAAGACCACAGAGAATGTCTTTCAGGAGAGAGTATCAGAAAAACTGTGCTCCATTTCAACGATATATATCCCTCCTCTGCTGTTCTGAACAACTACAACCACTGTGTGCAAACTGGTTGATTGAGTGAAACCTATGCTTTCCATCTGCATTCCTGTTCATCACAAAGGATAGGGTTGAGGCCAAGTCTTCATACTCTTGGTTCTGCTCATGGTAAAATTTGGTGTCCACATACTTTCGACTAAATAGAGTGATCACTTCAGGTGCTTTGACCTCACTCGTAGTTGGAGCTCAAGGCCGCTTCCAGGAAGAATAATGAACAGAACGAGGTTCAAATGCCAGATAATAAAAAAAAAAAAAACAGAAGAGAGGTTGATCTACATCTAAATGATCTGTTAAAAAAAGAATCCAGGATTGCTAGACTAAATTTCTACATTTGAATGATTGGGTGTTCTGTCTATAGTTTCTTAGCACTGACCACATTGTCAGTGAAACCTAAACAAATTTAAATATGGAGTAAAGTCATGAGTGTTTACAGTTATATTATAAAACATACACACAGTAAAAGGATGAGACAAAAGAGAATATTTACATATATAACAAAAAGAAGTCCATCTGGGAAGACCTCTCTCTCCCGACATCAGTGTGATGTTTCTCTGCAGCCTACAAGCATGATGGCTAATTTTTCACTGTACACGTGTCCGCAGCCTCGGTGGCCTCTGCGAGCAGGCTGAGAGCTGCCACCTCTGCATTTCGGCGCGGGACATTGCGTGGCTTTTATAGCCTTTCGATCAATGTCACACAGTTAATGGTAGTGAACTGCGGCGGGCTTTTTGTGTCCTTCCGCTTGAGAATCAAGTGTCACTCCAACTGCTTTGTTCTGTCGTTAAATCTTTGACACACACACACGCACGCACGCACACACACACACACACACACACACACACACACACACACTTAGAGATAACAATCACCCACCCCCACAAACCCATCCCCAACAGAAGAGATGCTTATGTGCAGCACAGGTGAGCACCCTCACAAAAAAAAAAGAACACCATGCACCACATCTTAACTCCTATGTGTCATATATTAAGTTTTTTTGTCCAAACTGCTGTGAAGAGGGTCACTTTTCTGCTCTACAAAATAATAATAATAATAATAATAATAATAATAATAATAATAATGAGAAGAAGAAGAAGAATGCACACATTGACCCTTGTGGTGATGACGGTAGGAGGGGCCTTAGGTTGGTTTTGCTTGATGTTTACTGGGAACCTGGGCTCCTGTGGTTCAACCTCTCTGTCCATAGTTTACCTCCTGTCCATGGTTTGTTTCCATGGGGTCTTCTTTGAACGTTTCACACTGCTCCATGACTTTCCTGGAAGATAGAAAATGTTTCATAGGTGAGACACATGGTGGCTTCTGTCCAGTCCAAGAGCTTTGTTTAGTTTGTTTGTTTTCTGCCTTGGTGTGATTGATTTGATCAGGTCTGAGCACAGTAATTGCATATGTAGCACTCAAGTGAGGACCACAATAACCAAGACCCTGAGTCTAAGGGAGAACTACAGCAAACCAACTATAGGTTTGAAAACACCCTTAAAACTATTCTGTTCTATTCTATTTTGTTCTGTTCTGTCCTGTTCTGTGGTGTCACTGATGCAATCCACTTTAGAGTCTTTAGGTACAAATGCCATTGTGTTTCTATGCATTTAAATGACTGCAGCATCAATAAATAACTGATGACTGAGGATGACCTCTGACACCTGGTTCTAATATTTCTGTCTCTCTCTCCTCTGCTCTGTGTCAGTGTGTCACACACACACACACACACACACACACACACACACACACACACACACCAGAGTGGACAGCAGTGAAAGATAACATTTGACAACTTGTTGTTGTAACTACGATAAAAGCTTTTCGAGTAAAAAGCCAATGAAAGTCATTAATCGCATCATCAACAGGCATAAACATGTAGAAAAGTGATATTTTGATCTGCTTTGTCCACAGTCTCTCATCCACAGTGTACTAGTTGAGCTAATAGCGGCCTGTTAAAGAAAGCTGTCAGTCTGTAACTCAAACTGTTTAGCTCTGTTCATCTCCTATCTTAAAATTAGGCAAATTAGTGGCTGAGATGTCAGAAACCAGTACAACTAGTATTTCCTGCTGCTGTGTCTAAGTCATCAACTGTGGAACTGATTTTGTCAGAAAAAGCAAACAACACTGACACATCAAAAGTACACAACAATGAGACTTTTAAGTCAGTCTTACCTGGCCATGTCCTTTGTCTCTGGCTGTGAGCTGTCGAGCTCCAGAACTTTCTCCAAAAGGCTTATTCCTCCTTCTTTTATCAGCAGAGGACAGTACTTGCTTGCTGCAGATAGACAATCAATGTATTTAGAAAGATTATGAGACTGATAAATGTGCATTATTGTGTGCAGGACAGCAGAATAATTTTATAGTGCTAAATTATGAGTTACACAATAGAGGATGTAACATTGTGTTAATGCAGTGTAGGGATTGGAATAAGTGAACTATGAGGGTTTCAGGATCAGGAACATGTCAAAATGGTGGAAACACTTCATACTGTGCCTGGTTTGAAAGCCTCCAGATACTCACGGTAAACTGACACCAGGTTGTAGAGAGCCCATGTGGCCCAGTGCTGACTGACGGGGGCGATGCTCTGAGGCAGCAGCCGCAAGATGGGCTCGAATGACCTGACAGACCAAACTCAGTTTAAAAATTCAGACAGAGGAAATACCAGCGACAACACACCTGTCACTTTAACTCACTTCTGCCTCTAGCATACTTTATTTTAAGTTACTATTCATCTTCAGTCAATAGATGGTCACCTGTAGTTGATGTTGCGGCGTGAGCTGACGTCCCAGCTCTGGATGGCGTCCCACATCTTGTCCATCACCGTGTCTCTTCGGGGCTCTTCCATGGACCAAACCTCGGGCCCGTCAAACATGATGTGTGAGAGAACGCCACACGCGTTGTATGACACCTCGATCCCGTCTGCCTTACTGTCCAGCAGGTTACTGTCAAAGTATCAGATATATATAGAAAATAGACAGATCATGTGACTAAAACCAATGCATGGTTTATGTAGTTTATCAGTATTGACAATTGCCATACTTTTTCTTCTGTGGGTAGTTTTGCAAACCTGTTGTCATGGAGACTGCTATGGTACAGTAACTAACAACATGTGTTTTTCACCTGCCTACACCTGACTTGACTTTAAGCCTCAACTGCAGAGTCTACACACAAAATAAAATGACACATTTCCTGTACAATATGATGTTGTGGCTTTAAAGCAATAGTTTATAGTTTGAAGAATTCACTTCCTTGCATAGAATTAAATGAGAGGATGGAACCACTCAATCTGTCTGGTAAAGTTATGGTAAGGGTTAGGCTCAACTTTACATTCTATAAATAATCTCTAAATACTATACATAATAAACAATAAACAATACAAGGTTGCAACTAGGAGCTGGATAGCTGAGCTGCATATATTCACTGGTTGTCCACCTACCAGCCCCTCACTCATTAACATGTAACAAGTTGCACTTTTCTTAAGGTTTATGTACCATGGATTATTGCTGTCACCATGAGGTTGCCAGGCAACCAGCTTAAAACTTCAGGAAGTCACTGCTCCCAGCCAAGAAATGTGTCACCTTTGGACAGAACCTGGCTAGATTTTTCCACTTGTGTCCAGTCTTTGAGCCAAGCTAAGTTATTGTACAGATATGAGAGTGAATGCAGGTTACACTTAAAGCAACTAGAGTGAAGATGGTGGTGATGCATAAAGATTCAATACTCTATATAGATAAATGATTGTCACATATTTGCTATGCTGATCCTGGTTAATTCAAGCTGAGTCAAAGTTAGCTATGTTTGTACATAATATCCAACCTGTATTTCAAAGACAGTCTAATGGGCACACTTCTTATATGTGTTTTTTTTTTTTTATTACAGGAAGAACTGAGAAGAAGAACTGTGACACAAACACAAAAAGTGTTAACAGCGAGGGTTTTAGCAGCTCTGTCAATACTGGAATCACTTTACCCTCTGCTGGTTGGAGCAGCACTCTTACCTGAATACAGTGATGAACTGTGGGGTGAGCAGCTGCGGCCTTAGAGCTTTGACCTCAGCCACATTTCCCAAAAGCCCCAGCATGTTGCGGTGCAGCTCCTGCTTGTCTGGAAACTCCTGGAGGAAGATGACACAAGAGAGGAGAGTTGATTTTATCATACAGATTACTGGCGTTATAGTCTCAAATCATGATAATTCATCTAGTACACGGTGGCAGTGAAGTGAATGTACAGCAGACTGACCTGTAGACACTCCAGAAACAGACTCATGCCCCGACAGTTGAGGAACATCTGACAGTTGTCGGGCGTTTCGTCGGTGATGTTCCACAGAGCGCTCCAGGAAAACTCCATCACCTGGTCACACTGAGAGGAAACACACACACACACACACACACACACACACACACACACACACACACACACACACACACACACACACACACACACACACACACACACACACACACACACACACACACACACACACACACACAGTTAGACCAACATAGAGGAAACATGCTGATTTTATGACCTGTCAACTGTCTCCTGAGCTGTGATGTAATATTCTACCAAATAACGTGCCCAATGGTAAACAGCTGAGTCAGGCTAAAACTGGAAACATCAAAAGAGGATTAAAAGTTAAGACTTACCATTTTGTCCTGTAGCTTCTTCTGAATTAAATTCAACATTGTCTGTGAAAAAGGGAGGAAGAAGGAAAAAAATCACATAAAAAATTGATGACACACAATGAGCTGCCAGCTGTCTGAGAGGGTTTCTGACTGACTGGGTAAGGGGCTGTGCTGATGTGAGCGTGTTACCTTGACAAATCCCATCTTTCCCACAGCCTCCTTGTGATGGTTGTCCACCTGGCAGACCAAAGCGTTGCAGAGGTGCACAGCGATTCTCTGGATGGACTCCTCCTGCCTGGCTGGCTCCAGGATTTTAAGCAGCAGCTGGTTGACGCGACTGTACTGGAATTCCAGCTCCTCAGGAATACTGAAGTTACACAGAGTCAAGCAGCAGTTCCTCTGGACCTGTTAGGAGGGAGGAGGGAGAAAGTGACAGCTCTGATGAAGAGTTTTTAGGACTCAGTAAGCACATAGGTACACACTGTATCAATTATGTTAAGTTACTGTGTTCTTTTAAAAGCTTTAATTGAAACTCAGCCTTATCCAAACCTGGTCTGACCGGTCCAGTTCATTTGAGCAAATCATTACCAGACCATTAACCATTAACCTGACACACTGTTTCAGGTGTAATATGTGTATTTTGATTGTGTTTTAAAGTATTTTTTTATAAGTATAAAAAAAAAGCATGACACCCCCCCCCCCAAAATAGACTGCATCTTATACATATACATACTTTTGTTTGTGTGGTCTCAGCTGCTGGAATAGCTCATTAGATATGCTCCAACATTAACCCTTACTGTACATACTGTTCAGTTTCAAGTTTGACATTTGAATTTTTTTCCTTCTAAAAACACATAAACTACATTATTTAAACTTAAACTAAACTAAATGAGACTTTTCTTACAGTGAACTAAAATGTTCAAAACTGTAAATATTTTTTTTTTAAATGATTGATTCTTGTGAATCTGGTATACACTTTTGCACATAGAGGGTGTTAAAGGTTATCGTGAAGCCTACCATTCAAATGTTGTTGTACTTTACTTTTTCAATCAATTAACAGAAATAATTATGGCTGTTATGTTCTCATTTTAGATCATATAAAATCATAACATAGAGTGCTTGTGATTGTAATAGTATCAAATCTAAATTTAAAAAAAGAACACAAAATATATCTGTGGTTGAAAATGTCATATAGACACTAATTATAAAGAATATGTAAGCCGGGTTAGAATATGAACTGTATGTAAGGGTTAAACACTTACTGTGCATTGGATTAATTTTCTTATATTGTGTTGAACATTTATATGCATGTGTATGTGTACATATAGAGCATATGTACTGTGTAAAGCACACCAAATCTCCTCTGGAATGTAATGTACTATATAAAGATTGTCTTGCTTTCATAACCTTTGATTTGGCATCATATATTCATTCCTGAGATATATTATATGTCAATTCTGTTTTCTTTAGTTTTCAACAGGAGAACACTCCTTCTTCATGTTGATACACAGGTTCAGACATCTGAATGAGGATTAAATAGTTTTAGACACGATTAATGTCAATGTAATGTAAGATCATGCCAAACCAGTTGATATGGTGTTTTATTGAGAATTTAGTGTTTTTAAGCAAGTTGAATTATTTGGTACAAAGTTTTTATGGTTACACTATTTTTGCTGGGTCCACAAAAAAGAATGTGTGCAAGTTATTTATACTTGTACATTTATTTTCACATTTTAACCCCTTTAAATTTGACTAAGGCACATGGACACAAAAAACCCTCACTGACCCTTATACAGTAGGATAAGCAGTAAGCAGAACATCAGCAGAGCAGCAGCAGCTTAAAGTCCTCCATCACTGTCTGTGTGAGGCATTCAGGTGCATTTTGGTAGCACTCAGGGCCCGACAGAAAATCACTGTAGCTATGTGTCAGGAAAATAGATTTGAAGCGTAACAATACACTTTAGGTTGCAGTTATGCTTGTAAAGTATGAATGGATACGCTGCGTGTGTAGAGAGCTGGATTGATTCAAATAGAAGGAGCACATTTGTTCCCTCAGATGTTTGTGAGACTAATGGCTGAAAAACACAGCTGAGGGTATTTTTGTGTAGACATCATGTTAACCAGGAATACTATTACTAATACTATTATATATTAATAGAACAATATGGCTACTGTATTTAGAGTCTCCATCAAATCTCGATCGAGCGAGGAGAGTGCTGAAGTTGCAACAAACGTCATAATCCTCTACGCTGAAATTTTCCAATCACATCTTGAAAACGTCTGAAGGCTTTCTCAGACGTAGTGATGAGGTCACAGAATAGACTTACAGTGACTTCTTGGTACTGCTCCATCCCATTGAGCACCACCTCGATGACTTCCCGGCGCAACCTCACGCTCTGGTCGCTGCGGTACTCTGTGTTGGTCAGGTAGAAGAGAGCGGCGCTTCCTGTCACCTGGATGCTCTTATCATACTTATGGCACTTTAGCGCTGCTATGACGAGCTGGGACAAAGGACAGAGAGGAGGACACGCAGGCATGAGATTGCGCAATCAGGGAGAAATAAAGTAACGTTAGCCTCGACTTAAACTGGTCTTACTTGCAGAGCTCGGAGCAGCTGGCTGCAGTGTTGTATCCTGGCGATGTCGAACAGCTGATTGATGGCTCTGTGGGCCAGCTCGGGACGAAACTCTGTGTAAGTCTCAATGGCGTTTAGGACCTGGTCTTCATTCTTTGATCCAGTCACCTGAAAAGCATCACACACACACACACACACACACACACACACACACACACACACACACACACACAAACACAAACACACAAACACACACACAGACACACCAAAACCTTTTAATGAGGATTACCAATGTTCACACAGCACCTTTTTAAAGAATGTAATCTTTTAAATCTTTTTTAAATCTCTTAATTGCTTTCACTGCTTTGGCCTTTCTATCAGTCATCTTCATACTGATGCACTCCTGCACTCTTCATTTGCTGTATTTCATTTGATTTTGTATATTAAATTTGCATTAGTATTTTGTTTTCCATCTTATATTACATTGATGTGTTGTTATTGTTTTATTTATTTTTTAACATTGCTTTATTCTCCTTTTACGTCCTTTTAATATGAAGTACTTGGAAGGTGTATGTAATTTATTTAGTTATGAAGCACAAAAGCCGCTATGCAAATAAACTTTTTAAATTATAAGTATTATTGTAATTAAGATTATTATTATTGTTATTATCTTGAGCAGCTCAAATAAATTTTAAAAAGATTTGTTTTCATCTCCTCAATTCTCTTGTAATTCATCTTGAGATGCCTTTAGCAGTTTAGACTCCCACATTAGACTGTAACTACTGTTCTATCAGTTTGAGTTTTAAACTTGTATATGTTCTTTTAAGATGGGAGACAAAAGGTAAACATGAGTCACTGCCCAACCTCTACAACAACAGAAATACATATCCATCCATAAGTAGTCCATAGTCACACATGGTAGTTTATAAGAATGAGATGAATTTCAGCTGGATGACCTGAATTTGAAAACAATGCTGTCTAACTCTTTGGCATACTAGGGCTGGGTCATTATGGCAAAATCTAAATCACTGCTAATTGAACTTTTAACCTCAATTACGATTAATGAAGGATTACCCTTTACCCTCCACCCTTGATGAACAATGATGTATTTTCACAGTTTCTTTAGTTTAGTATTTTCCACTGCTGCCCTCACACATGAGGATCTTTAGGGAGTGAAAATAAAGATGTTTTAAGGTGTGACGCTGTGGTTAATGTCTAGTTTACTTGATTAGAACGATGTAAAGATCATGGTTTGGGTTAAAATCATCACTGGAGACAAGTTTTCAAATTCCTTACAGATATGCAACCTTTGCTGTCATGGCAACAGTGAACACCACCATTAATTGACATGAGCAAGATTAAGTCGATTAGAGTTTCTAAATGTCGGTTTAGATTATTTTTCTATTAATTGCCCAGCCCTATGGCATATTACACTACTTTTTAATCAATTTCCTTGACATTTACAACCTGTTGGGCAATGACAATATTGCCCAACTAACACCTATGATACTGTGTTAATAATGACGGACAACATCTGGATCAGGAAGCAAATGATTAGAATAAATAAACATTGCATGGCTTATCATTATGTCAACAGCAACTAGCCCCAAAGAGAGAGAGAGTGTGTGTGTGTGTGTGTGTGTGTGTGTGTGTGTGTAAAGTCACCTTATAAGCAGGGATGTGTGTCACATTACAAAGGGTTGTGTCGTATAAGCCCAGAAACTGCAGGGGTCTCTTCAGCTCTTGGAAAGGGTAGATACTGCTCTTACATGGCTCAATGCTGAAAAAAAAAAGAAGAAGAGAGAAACATGGACTGTTGAAGAAAAGCTCACACACACTCTGAATCTTCTCTGCTGTGAGATCTTTGCAGGCGGTCACCCACCTTGGCCGACCCATAGCTTCCTCAAAGAGCGGAACGGTGCAGTTGTCTAGCATGATGTGACCCGAGATGTCCAGTGATACCAGGTTAACCAGGCACTGGACGATGGCTGTCAGGATTTTGCGGTTCATCTTAGACTTGGAGGTCCGCCTGCTCTCCCGTGAGATGTCCAGATGCCTGAAGAGCACAGGGTTTGATCTTTAGAGGATGAGCGACCATTTAAACCAGAAGTGTCAAACTCATTTTCATTCAAGGGCCACATACAGCCCAATTTGGGCCGGATCATTAAAAGGAAGGAAGGACGGAAGGAAAAGAAGGAGGAGAAGGAAGATAATACAGGAAGAAAAGATGGAAGGAAGGAAGAAAGGGAGCAAGGACAGATGGAAGGAAGAGAAGACAAGACAAGAAGGAAGGAAGGGAGCAAGGGCAGATGGAAGGAAGAGAATAGAAGACAAGAAGGAAGGAAGGAAGGAAAATAAGAAAGGAAGGAAGGAAGGAAGGAGAAGGGCAGATGGAAGGAAGGAAGGAAAAGAAGACAGGGAGGAAGGAAAGAAAAGAAGACAGGAAGGAAGGGAGAAAGGGAGCAAGGACAGATGGAAGGAAGAGAAGACAAGACAAGAAGGAAGGAAGGGAGCAAGGACAGATGGAAGGAAGAGAATAGAAGACAAGAAGGAAGGAAGGAAGGAAAATAAGAAAGGAAGGAAGGAAGGAAGGAAGGAAGGGCAGATGGAAGGAAGGAAGAAAAAGAAGACAGGGAGGAAGGAAAGAAAAGAAGACAGGAAGGAAGGGAGAAAGGGAGGAAGGAAGGAAGGAAGGAAGGAAGGAAAGAAGGAAGGAAGGGAAGACAGATGGAAGGAAAGAAGGAAAAGTAGACAGGAAGGAAGGAAGGAAAAGAAAGGCAGATGGAAGGAAGGAAGGAAAAGACGACAGGGAGGAAGAAAGGTAGGAAGGACAGATGGAAGGAAGGAAAAATGAAGAAGGAAACTGGGCCGGACCGGACCTCTTGGCGGGCCGGTTCTGGCCCACGGGCTGCATGTTTGACAGCCCTGATTTAAACAGAACTACAGATGAATCTGGATATTGACATGAATGAGAATTCTGTGTTATCAGTTATATTGGCCCAATAATAAACATGTGTGTACGTGTATTTGGTCTCTTATCTGTACATCACTGAAATGAATAGCCTGACAACATGTTGTAATGCCTGTAGAGCCCGATCAATATATCAGTCAGCTGATATCATTGGTCGATATTGGCCTATCACAGATATATCAGTATCTGTGAATACACTGTCCGATATATGCCGATATTTTATATTTTTTATTTTAAGTTATATAGGCAGCATTTTATGTATATTTGATCCTTTTACTTAATTCAAGTTTAATATATGTATGTTTTTTTTATTCATAGCTAATTATAATTATTAAATTTCCAGAAGTGTTTTTGCTGTTTGAGTGTTTGATAACCAGATTTGTGTGATCATTACAAAATAATGTGTGTTAATGTATATATTCTGTACATATAACATTATCAGCCAGTATATCAATAGTGGAATTTTTTTGCTCCCTAATATCAGTATTGGCATCAGCCCCTAAAATCCAGTATCGGTCTGACTCTAAATGCCTGATAAAAGCTTTTCACCTCATCTAGAAATCCTGTGTGCATAAAATACCCCCATCACTTCATCAGTAACTGATATCCATTCAGAAATAAGAAATTCTTTAGCTCCTTTATATGTCTAAATGAGCTGTCTAGAAGATCATATTTCACTTGGATTGCATCATTTTAATCCACCTGATTCCTACAAATATGCAAAAGAAGAGGAGAGGACACCAGGGGTCAATTGTTTACATTTTGATATACAGTCTGTGGTATCTTAGTCAGCTGGTAATGGTTGCCAATAAAAGAAAAGTGAGCCCAGTAGCCTAAAGTCAGAAATCATAAATTTGCCTGAAAGTGAGTGTAAATGATTAAATTGAGCAGATGTGTTTAAAATGTTCTTCATGCTGGTGTATGTTGTATTTACACTCAGCCAAAGATAGTTCCTTTTAAAAAATGTAACACAGAGAGTGGTAACACTGTGATCCCCTGTAGGCACATCACCTGTCACCTGTCACATTCAAATCTCTCAAATCTGCTTCTTTAGCTCGTTCTGTCAAGTCATCATGTATCATCAGTCAGCTATTAACAACAGTGTCAGACTCAGTTGAGGCTTTTTTCCTTATATAAAACTACATCATGATGGGAGCGCAGGTGGTCTAGTGGTTAAGAGCCCATGCCATATACACAGCAGACCCTGGTTCCAGTCCCGGCCGGCGGATCTTTCTGCATGTCACACCCCCCTCTCTCTCCTGTAAATTCCTGTCTCTCTACTGTCAAATAAAAGCGTCTATGCCAGAAAAAATTCAAAACAACAACATGAATAGATTTGAGTAATGTGAACTGTTTAACTATAATATCTTGATAAATATGAGCTAAATTAGCCAAATGTTTAAAATGGTCCACTTATATCTTAGTTTGAAACTGAGTGAACCACAAAGTCAAATACTGTGCTTCTTTTATAGATAATACAATCTAAGCAGCAATCACAATGTTGATCAGACAAATCACTATTACAATTGTAAGCTACTTATTTTCAATGACACCCTGACATCTGTTCCTAGTTGGTTTCACACATTGATCTATGAAACTCTGATAACAGTCTGATGACTTTTATGAGAGCAGAGGTTATAAACATTATCGAATGAGTCATGAGGTGAGTTCAACTTCAGTCCAGTGGACAGCTTAATTTAACTTGGATGAATGGAGATGAAGCTACACAGAACTTAAACACCAGCACATATATGAGGTGTATCACACCTGGGAGATGTTGAGTTAATGAGTGCAGTACTTTATGTATCAACAGCATGCTGACTAATGATCTTACCTGAGATTGACAAGCTCCACCACAGTATTGACCAACTCCTCTGACAGGTCCACATTGTAGAGAACAAGAGATGCCAGTCTGTCTTTCCACTGGGTCAGAAAGGCTGTTCCCAGTAACTGTACATTAGACAGATCTAGTAAGGTGAGAGACTTCAGGGGTTTCAGCAGGGTCTCTGCATCCACCTCATCAGGCAAGCCGCCCAGGTTGAGCAACCTGAGGCGGTTGAACCCCTGGAAGTTAAAGTCCGTCTCTAAGGCTTGCCGAGAAGCGGGGCTCTCGTCCTCCTCGTCCTCTGTGTCTTCGTTGCACGCGAGTGGAGCGCCGCCCTTCCTGTAGAAGATGCGACTGCAGCCGAAGAGACAGAGGGAGACCAGGGTCTCTCTGAAGCAGGTCAGTGTTTTCAAGCTGCGGGAGGACAGGCTGTTGCAGTAGGTGAGGTGGAGCTCAATCAGATCCTGCAGGAAAACACAATGTCAATATGTTACACACTGCAACAGAAGAGGGACTACTTTTTTCCTTACAACTCAATGAATGTGCTACCTGAACTGACTTTAGTTTATTTTGCACTAGACAGCCTTCCTCCAGTAATATACAGTACGTCTAATTATTATCCTTAACTCACTGCTGTTTCCATATTCGCTGAAATTAGGCCTATCATAATAATTACTAATAATAATAATAATTGATTTATCATACAATAACTTAATTATCAGCATCATCATGACTATATATGGACTTATCATATGATACATGGACATTTAACCTCAGTATTACCACACTTCACATTAGCAGCTAAGATGCTATTCATGTTACATTAGCTAAGCTAGTAGTGTCCTCCATTCCTCACTGTGTAGTCCTGAGTGGAGACTGTAGAAGAATTCAAGGGAAATAACTCTGTCCCCAACCATGATGACAGTCTGTGTTTTTACACAAGACCACCCCCCCTTACATTATTATACTATTATATTATCATTATATCAGTGGTATAAAATGATCTTCAAATGACAATAATATTGTTTATCATGATTATCTCTGAGACAATATATCGTCCAACAAAAGTAGTAATCATGACAGATCTAACTGAATCACTACAAACATTAGGTTGTATGATTTATTTTAGATGTCAATATTTCACTGTTAGTTATAGCATCTATATCAAAATATTTGTTTTAGCAATCAAACATTGTTTGATGTATCACTCTTCTCTAAAATATAGTCATATCATAACTGATGTGCCTCTGACAAGATGTCAGTGAAATCTTAAAAGTCCAACTGGAACTAAATTGCACGTCAAATCACTTGGCTCGTGTTCTCTTTTGAGAAAACTAAGGACCAGTGCACCTGTAATGTCAGTTGGAAAGCTTGATAGCTAATTAATGATGGTAATAAAACTACTAACGATGCATTTAAAATAACACTGACATTATTTGAACTGGTTAATTGGGATTTCTGTTGGACTTTAAGCTATTAGCAGTGGGACAGTGGGGGTTAGTAGTGGGGTACCATTTACTACATTTTCTTGCTGGTCACCTGACATCATTTCCCTAAGTGGTTATTAGTGGTAACAGAAAACCAAAGGGCCACCCCCACAAGAGGAATCCTGACTGTGAGGTGAGGTGTTGGGTGTCCTTCATATACTTCACCAGGGTTTGTCCAAACAGTAACAAACACTTCTAGCTGCTAAGTCAAATAAATAAAGGTTATGAGTTGAGGAAGGAACTTTGACACTGAACAGACGAAGCGTCAATACTGTGATGGATTTCCTCATTTATTAGTTTTTTTACCTGTGTTTTCACATAAATGTAATGCAACTGAACACAGAACTGATTAAATGTATGTTTTCAATATAGAACAGATAGAATATTTCACTTATAATTAAAAAGAATGGTGCTGTACACTTAGATTGTGATGTTAATTATGTACATAAATTGCTTGCTGTCTCGCCATTGGCTAGATTAGCAATTTCATCTGTGTTGGTTTACAACAGCGATTGGTCTCAGTCCTGTTTAACCTGGCAAACCAACCATAACTGCTAGGTAAAGTCCCTCATATCATAGAACAAAGAACAGCTTGATGTCATGTTCATTAATGCACAAAGAAAGAGAAAGAAAAAGTAACAGAGGTTTAGTTTCAGAAAGTGTTCTTCAAATGCAGGCAATAAAACACTACATTTACTGGTTTCATTATTATTATTTACATTCATTATTCCTAAGGTTTAGATAATATGACTGGTTGTGTTATCAGTGTGTCAACATCTGTGATTAAGTTGATAAAGTAGAGTGTTATCATAACTTTATGGGTTGATGACTAGAGTAAAAAGCTTGAATTTCTCTTTAAAACCTGTTTTATAATCAGCTTCTTACTCTATATGATGGAGTCCTACACTTTTCTGCACCTTTCTCATCTGTTTGATGTAGGTAGGTTTATATTGGAAAAATGTGATGTCATATATTCAGCAACATTTCAATCAGAATCACAATTGTTTGCTTATGTTGCCATCAATAAAATCTATTCAAACTGCACAAACCATAAAGCCCTGATGAAACAGAGTTTTAGAGTGTTTAAATCTGTTTGTTTTGTTCTATTATTTTAATTATTGCTTATTTATAAGGGCTTTTAAAATCTACTTTAGATATACTGAAATCTAGTCTTCCATCTACTTTGAGACTTTGAGCATCCCACCTGTTTTCTAATGGCCTCCAGGTCTCTGTCACGCACAAAGTCTTCTCTCAGCTGTACCCTGGTCAGTCTGGTGCTTCGAGGGTCTGAGAATAGTTGAAAAAAGCTTTCCTCTGGTTCAAAGTTACTGTCTGTGTGGACCAACTCCATGTATCTGTTTAAGAAAAGAAAAAAAGAATAGAATGGATTCTCTTTCAGACATGGAATTTGTGACATAGTAACAAACACACAGGATCTTTAACAGACTGAAATCCAGACATCAGGTGAACATTAACTCGATGTATGCTACATACGTGTTGACCAGCTTGTCGCAGATTTCGCTGGGGAGGAAGATGTCCGAGCGCAGGCACAGCTTGTTGCTGAATCCCTGGTAGCACATGGTCTTCCGGAGGTTCCTCAGGCAGAAGACCGTCGCCAGAGTCATGAGGCTGTCAGGGTTGTCTCCTGCTTTGGCTGCCATGTTAGCCTCTTCTTCTCTGGCTCAGATCAAATACAGGGCAGTGCAGGGGACCTTAGGAGGCGGGCAATGAAGAAAGGATAGAGTTAAGTGTCTTTGCAGAGCAGGAAAAAGTGTGAACTGTCACTTTAATTATAAATGTCAAAATAAGACCACATTGGAGAGTCAGAATAATTGATCATTTTCGATATAAAATGAACCCTTCTTGGAATAGACAATGTGACAATTAAAAAATTCAACTGTATGCAAAGAGTGACACATTTTTCAGTCACATAAATCGCCATCTATCCAAGAAAAATTGTGTTTAACAGCAAATATATAAACTTTACATCACTGTTAACTTATGTACAGAAAACTCTTAGTGTATTTTTAAGTGTCCAGTAATTGAAATGGTAAACATAGTGCTGTCAAAGTTCCTTACTGTCATCACAAACAGAGCCTGTATTTACATGTTTAACAGCTCTTTACATGCACTGCACATTTAGCCATGTTAGCTGTGTTGTCTGGCTACTGTTAGCAAATAATGTCGGCTACTTGCAATTTGTTTTAACATTAATAACATTTTTTTTTTGTTTTAATAATATGACGCAGAATAACTGTAGTTGCTAAGCTGAAGCTAGCAACGTATCTCGTTCTGTCTTTTGGTTTGGTTAAACTAGTTTGTTAGCTGAGCACACATAGCAATGAATCCTGAGAGACACAGCAGACTGTTACCAAGTTAGCACGCAAGCTAGCTAGCGACACTGTAGAAGTATTTACTTTAACAACACTAACGCTAGACAGCTACTGATAAACACACAACGCTCGTTAGTGTACTCACTCACAACGACCCAAAACACCAGAGAGCACCACTTGTTATTCTGCGTAAAGCTTTGACTAGCCGATACGGTATCACCAGTGTATTACAGCGTTTACATTAGCTTGCGGCTAACGGTGACTTTCCCTGCTATAATGTTAGCTGACTGAGCTGCTGCTGCTGCTGGGGCTAGCGCTAGGCTAACGGCTCAGTGTGTTGATACCGGCTGGAAGCAGCTAGTCAGCGGTGTGACAGAATAGGCTCACCGGACAGAGCTCTACCTGAGCTGTCGCCGAGGATCCGTGTCCTGATGACGGCCACAGATTCAGTTATTAACACCAGTCTGCACTCATCTGATTTTCCTTTTCGTCCGATGTCAACAAACAAACTCCTCCTCCTCCTACTTCTACCCCTCCTCCTTTGCTTTTTCCCGTTCTCTTCCTCCTCCTCTCCTTCTTCTTCCTCTTCCTTTGCGTTTTTCCCTTTCTTTCTCTTCTTCCGCCTCTTCTTCCTCTCTTTTTCCTCCCTCTTCCTTTACTACCTCGGTTCTTCCTCTTCTTCCTCCTTCTCTTCTTCCTCCCGTTTAACTTCGTTTTCTTCTTCTTCTTCTTCCTCGTTCCTCTTCCTCTTAGTTCTTATTTACATACACCTACAGTAGGTTATTTATTATTAGCATTATTATCATTCTGTTATTTGTCTCACCAGTAAACATTACTTACTCATGTGTTATGAACTTATACATTTATAGTAGTGGTAGAAGTATGTAAAACACCAAAACCCCTTAACTGCAATACTTTAGAGTGAATGTATGGAATACAAATAATTGTTTTATTTAAAAATATTTATGTTTAATCAACTGTAATTAGAATATATTGTAATATTCTAATATATTTGAATATGATATTTTCTGTTATATTTTTGCATATGTCTGCTTCACCTTTGATGTTGTCTGATAGGGATTAATTGGTAACCTGTCCTTAAATACACAGGACTTAACAGGACTAATGAGTTTCATGCAACAAGTGGATAGTTCCTGATGAGACCCAGTACACCTAGAGGCACAACCTAACTCTAGTTTCTTTGTTTCTTTGCTGTATAAAATGTATAGTATGAACATTCTTTTAACCAGCATCAGTGTACAGTACACTCTGCCGTGACAGTACATTGAAATAAAATAACAAAGTACTTATTAAAATAACAGAAAGACAACTTTGTCATTGTCTCAACTCTTTATTTTTTCAGATTTCCACCTGTGGCCATTTGTCAAACTTTGTCAAAACAGGTTTAAGGATCCATTAATCCAGCTATGTTAGTGTCAGAGTTTTGCTCCCATACAGTTTACAAGCACAGGACTGAGTGAAAAAACACATTATTTAGCTCATTAGTTATCATCTTTATAGTCAACCTGAAAGGAATGGGTATAGATTTCTGTGGTGTTTATTTATTTGTGTAGTTATATAGTCAAAAATAATTGTAATGACCAAAAAGCACTTCATTGATTTTTCTTCAGTGACATTGCTCCTACATCAGTGTTCTCCAATGAGCATGAATTTTTGGTTTCTGAATGACAATAAGTATGATAGGTCAATGTTGTTGGACACTGCTTGATCCTAAAAATTCTATAAATCCTACAAAAAGTGGGAAACAGAGCTTATTTACCAAGCTAGGCTATAACTTTCCATTCTCCTAGCAGAACACAAACGTAACAGCACAATGATTACTGATTCAGGACTTATAGCAGTCCACTTCAGACTGGTCTAATGTTTTCTTCTCATCCACTCTTGAGTGCTTTTTGATGCATGTTTGGGGTCATTATCCTGCTGGAAGATACATGACACAGCTTTTTCTTACACTGGGCTGTATAGTTCACTTCAAGATGCTGTGATAGTCTTCATGTCTTGTCTTGATCTTCGTCAAAGCAGCCCCAAAACGTCACTGGGCCTCTTCCATGTTTCATGGTAGGTACGTTGGTCTTTTCTTTGAAGGCTTCATTTATTCTTCTGTAAATATAGAGTTGGTGTGATTCATCAAAAACCTCGAATTTTGTTTCATCTGTCTGAAGAACTTTCTCTTAGAAGGACTGTGACTTGTCAACATGCCTCCCTGTTGTCTCCCTATTAGAAGTTGAGTCTTCCTGGTTCTTCTACCATGGAGCCCATTTTCATTCAGACAGTGACGGATGGTGCCACTTTTGTACCTTGAACTTGAACATCAGCTTGGATCTGGTTTTCCTCAGTTCTTTCCGACCATTCAAGCAATCCTTTTGTTTGATCTCTGGCTAATTTTCCTCTCATGACCACATCCAGAGATGCTGGCTACAGTTCAACGGGCCTTAAACTTCTTAATAATATTGGCATCAGTAGTCACAGGAACATCAAGTTATTTGGAGATGGTCTTGTAACCTGGCTATTACCTTTGTTCTAATGTCTTCAGACCACCATCCAATCAAATACGCATAATAGTTGCAGTAACATTATGGTTTATACTATCAAATTTGACTTTGACACCGGTGGCTTTGTTTAAGGAGCATATTAATATTATTAATAACTACTGTGCAGGCTAACATAGTAGACCTCTCACTCACTGCACTGCAATGAAGGAAACATCAGACAGTCATATCACACATAGTGCAAAGTGTATTCATCACTATGTGTGTCCAGGCAGCATGGCATGCAGCGTCACTGCAGCTGTCGAGGGTGGGGGGTTGGGGTGTGTGTGTGTGTGTGTGTGTGGGGGGGGGGGGGGTCTGCTGTGTAGCAAGATAATGAGCCAGATCATCAGTTACACAAGAGCTGTTTAGATAAGAAGCTGAGTCAGTGTTTCTACCTGCGCTGATGAATTAATGACAAAAACGGAGTTGTTACAGCTATAAGGAACACAGTATTTAAAGGCACAGGAGATCATTCATGGTAAGTGTTTTACAGGAAAGTGCAGCAGACATAGTGGAGTTATATAGAAATTCTTCTGCATGATTAAGCAGAACAGAAAAAAAGCATTTCGACATTTAAACATCATGTAACTGCTCAGTTAAAGTCCTCCTCCACAAAATATGTTTTCTTCTTGTTCATTCAGTTGGGTGTTTGAGTTTTACTGTGTAGATGCATGTACAGTTTGTTTTCACATCCATCTGCTGAAGGGGAAAAGGCTTCTGTAGTTTTTTAGGGGCGGGCCTAAGAGAAGGATTTGTGACATCACAACTTGTTTGGAGCCAATCCTGATCCAATATTTAACTTAACCCTCACGTACTGTTCTTAATCTGACTCATAATTAATCTCTACACCAATTCACATTCATAAATCCTCTGTCAGTAATTAATAAATGTTTGATTCATTCTTATTGTGGTGGGCAATGTTATGGAAAAAATACATTCACAATCACTATCACTTTTATGATCCGGGTGAACATTTTATAGAATGTGATAAATACAACAAAACATTTGAATGCTGATTTTGGATTTTCTTTTTTTCTTTTTTTTCTTTTTTTAAATAAACACAGGTTTAACTTGTACATTTGCATATATAATCATGTGCATCAGCTGCACAAAAATAAAACAAATGATGCATTTTATTTCCATTTTCACATTAGGAAAAGTCTGGCTAAATTTGACCCTGAACAGTATGTAAGGGTTAAACAAGCATGATGAGGAAACTTCAAGCTTGAGAATGGACTTTACAGTGGAGTGGCAGGAGATCTTGCTTAGTCAGAATGTGACAGCACTTAATATCTCAACAACTAATGCCCAAATTTCCATTTTAAATGTATGTATGAGTAATGAACAGCCTCTCTGCTGGATTAAGGGAAACCTAACACATTCTTCTACAGAGCAAATACACTGTTAAGATAAGAGGGCTCATGGGCCAGAACCAGCCCACCAAGCAGTCCAGTCTGGCCCACTGGATAACTTTGCAAAGTATGAAAATTGCACAAAAGCCTCAGAGGGCTTGGACACATTTTTAGCAGTATCTGTTACCATTGACAGCTCTGGCTGCAAAAAGTTTGTGCATGTTTGGGACGACTTATCTTTGTGAACAAGCTTTTTCTGTGATAAGCATCAATACAACTGTATTACAGGTTCACACACAAGCACCTGAATGGCACTGAAACTGGAGACTGCTCAGGATTTGACACCTAATATTGATGCACTGGTGAAGGCTGAGCGCTAATCTACTTCATGTTAATGTTCCAGAATATAGTCAAAAAACAATGAATACATATTGTAATCATCAGGGTTGTGAAGGTTACTGTGGAAATGTAATAGATTACAGATGTTATTCTATTTAAAATGTAATGAGTAATGTAACTATTTCAATTACTTAATCAAAGCAATGTAACTTATTACATTTGATGACTTTCTGATGACTTTTCTAATGTTCTAACCAATGTTTACAGCTGTTAGGGTAAGTGTCATATTCATATATTGAACACTGTGCAAAATAATCTATAAAAAGTGAGACATAATATTGTTGAAATACAATGCAAAAACATCTCAGGCTGTTCATCTGTTTTGTAAATAGATGGTTTATTATAGTAAAGGTATAATATATAAATTATTATGGAATGGTTTTACTGGTCCAGTTCACGTGAGATTAAATTGGCTTGTATGTGGCCCTTAAACTAAAATGAGTGTGACACCCTTGATTTTGATGTGTGTAAAGGTACATATGCCTAGATGTTACTCTCTTTCTTGATTATTATATGTTTCCACTCACACTCACTTGGATTCTGCTTCCTACATTCAGTTGCAACTTTCATAATTAAATAACCAACACAATATGACTTCCACAATCTAAGATTTAGGTGCTGTGGAACATGTCTTAGTGTCATGCAGAAAGTATTCAGAAGACAGAAATGATTGTACTGTTGGAGAGAGAGCAGGGAAAGTAGAGTCTGGTGTTAAAGTATACTAGAGTGTGGAGACAGTGAGGAGGGCAGGAAGTGGATATGAGTGTTTTTGGACTTATTCATTGACAGTAAAAAGCAATGCAACATCATGGATGCCAACTGCCATAAAACCTCAAAGAAGAAGAAGAAGAAAAGGCCTGTTTGGGTCAATTCAAACTAACAATTCAAATAATGTGTGGCATTGTAAACCCCATCATTTTGCTAAGTACATTTCATATCCACAAAGCTGAAATATCAATTACAACCCCGTCATTTAAGTTATTTTTACTTGAACTAAAATATTATTTTGAGCCTTTATATTGTAGAAAATTAAAATAGTCAGATTTCTTTAAGTTAAAGAAGCCTGTCACTTATGCCTTTACTTTTTATTTATTTCAGTATTTATTTTTCATTCTCTCTATTGAAATTATTATCATTTCTTTATAACCTTTGTTTAACTTAGTTTTTATTTATGATCTGGAATGACTGGTTGTGTGTACGTTCTTTGTTTATTTTAATGTATATTCTGTATAATCTGTCAATAAGCAGGAAAGACTTTAGTGCTGTTTCCTTCACCTCTTTTAAGGCCCAATTTAGTTATTGGTCCTGATTGCTGCAAAGATGTGCATCCTGTGCCTGTGTTTGATCACTGACACCATCTCACATTCACTTTGAAAGAGGTTTCAATTGAGTAATTTCACAAGAGTGGATTGCAGATTTGAATGCACAACTGGAAGTCTCTGTCCCTTAGTGAGTGTATCTGCCTGCCTTGCTTAGTGTTGAACTTAAGGTTATTTGTAACAGATTTCATTATAGACATTTCCTGGGGTTTAGTTACCAGGTGGCATAGTTGTGACATGAATCATTTCCAAACCCTGAGCACCACCACATTATGAAAAAAAGACATTCACAATCACTATGTTATGATCCAGGTGAACATTTTATAGAATATGAAAAATACAACATGTTTGAATGGCGATTTTGGAATTTGTTTGATAATTTGTACATTTGCATATATAAAAATGTGTATCAGCTGCACAAAAATTAAAAAATGATTTTTTTGTATACTGTGGTTATATCTATTTATGGTGTTTTTACAAAACACCATACATTTTTTAATGAAATCCCTGAGATGTTTGCTTGATAAATTAGAAGACAGTTTTTGGATATTGTACTTATATTAATGTTCCTCATGCCAAATTGTTTCAGAATTTGTAGATGTTGTTATCTGGGACATTCTGAAATGTGCATACCCATATTTGGTCATTTAATTTTGTAGACCTACACTTTTCAGGTTAAGAAACTAGTAGACTGTATGTACACGTGTCATTTCAAACAATATAATTTATGCAGTACGCATATATTAGTTATCTTTAAAATAATTTAATAGAAAAAGAGATAAATGCACTGGAGCTTACCTGACCCACATTAGTCCATCACTATCACTATTGCTTTTCTCCATACATGAATGAATTGATCATAGATGCTGTCTTTCTGCCCTCTAGCGGCCGTCAGCATGTATGTCACTTTGTACTGATAAACAGGATTTATTGATGCTGCTCTCTGGTCTGGCAGCTCTAACTATTCTCAATGACAGTTTTATGACCAATCACGGTCCGGGGGCGTTTACACTACAGCTGCACATTTTTAAAAATTCTACCCGTATTGACACGTTTAATAAACATAAATGTGTGTTTAGAGACTCATTGGATGTAAGTGAGCGGTGCTGCAGTGACTGGAGCTGGCTGTTGTGTACCTCAGAGTGGACACATTGAAGCCGTCAGTGACGCGCAGGCAGGTCGGCGTGGTGTCTGCCCACAGTGTTGCTGTGAAGACGGAAGTGACAGCAGGACTTCCCTCTGACCAATAATTCAATCCTTTTTGGAAACAGTTGCAGGACTACACCGCCGGGCTTGTCCAGACATGTCTACTGCGTACAAAAACAGGTGAGACACATGAAAACATTACATTCCTGCGTCATATACGTACATTAGAAACGTTAAGTAGCAGCTAGCATCATAACCGCATAACTGCCTTTAACTTAAGTGTTAAGCTAGCAGCAACAACAGCTCAGCTAACCACGCACAGGCTAAGTTTAGGTTACGTGCGAGTGTTGGCGCCTCTTGCATGCTAATGTGTGTTCGCTGGGTTTAAAACGTAGCATTTAAGGTCAAAACGCGCTTTGTAAGCTGAGTCAATGTAGCAAGTTTATCGTTTTAAGGAGCAACGCTAGCTGCCTGTTAGCACATCAGCTGACACATCACACTTCCTCAACAATGAGCCTTCATGTGTTTGCTGACTGAGACAACAAATGTCAATTATTTGCAGTTAAACAGGTCAATTAGCGTGTGACAGCTTAGCCAAATAATACTTCGTTAGAGGAATGGTTGGGGGTCAGTTTACAAGCATTGTTTCATCATGTTTTCCATGTCATTCCCCTTTTCTCCGCTATAATTAGTTATTTTAACCCCGCTATTCGCTACATGGAAGAATTCCTCACTTTCAGTGATTGTACACGCTTTGCAATTCTCATCTTATTTAAAACGTTTTATTCCCCGCCTCAAATGTTAGTTGAAGTCTCCCATCAGATTTCCATCACAGCTCATGTTTGACACTCATTGTTCTGTTTCAGTATGAGGTACACAGATGATTACGTCAGTAAATGGATAATGACTACTCAGGCTGCAGATGCATGTCATAACTGTATAAGAATATGTTCTAATTTAATAATACACATATAAACAATTTATGTTTACAAAGATGACCTCATTTATTAGATGGCACCCAAATATCTTTTTACCATAAGCTATAGTTCTTTAAATGTCTATCTGTACATTTACAGTGTTTAGACAGACCTGTAGGCACCAAGCTTTAACATTCAACTTACTAACTTATTACATTACTATTATACTATGTATATGTGTGTATATGTAGATGCATATGTATGTGTATTTTTGTACATGTATTTATATACACATAAGAACCTGACTGACACTGGATTTTTGGGGCCAATACCAATTTATAAAAAAGTTAATAAAAAATCCCATATATTGGCAGTTAATCTTATTTCTAACACATTTTTTTCATAAACACTTAAATATATATAAAGATATGTAATGGAGTCATGATATTTTACAGTTTAACAATAAATGCTGCACAGAAACAGTAAGCTTCACTGGGAATTTAATTAAAAATGCTGCCTATGTAACTTTAAAAAAGTGATATGGATATATCTGTAAAAGACAAATATTGGCCGATAATATCAGTCAGGCTTTAATACACATAATTTGTGTGTGTGTGGATTGTTGTATGATTTTTTTTGTATGTTTCATCTTGCCTATATAAATCACTTCATAGATACATTTATTCTGACCTTCTTTTCATTTCTAGCTATAACTGGTCCACCTGTACATGTAACCTGATACCACAGTGCTAAAACCAATGCAATACTTATGAAACTTAATCAGTTTTTGTGTGTCAAAGCTGTATTAATGGTCAGTGTTGAAAGTAGTTGCAGTGGAAGATCATGCACAAGTGCTCCAGACTACACATTGACCTTTAGATAGGTATATAAATGTTTAAACCTCTGCTCTGTATGTTATAAAACACTGCTGAGTGGAGGGAATATGAAGTTAGAGGCTACACTGAAATTAAAAGTGCTCAGAATCATGAAGGTATTGTGATTATATGACACAGATTTGTCAGCCAGTGCATTTTTTTACTGAGGTATCTTTACTGCTAATATCTCTTCATGTGTTTGTGCACTGTCAGCATTCATATCAATATCAGGACAGCTTTCACCTCACTCCGAAATCTGCTCATTTTATCTATAAACAGCTTCTCAAATGTCTAACTTCATTATTCTAATTAGGATGAGCTGATTATACACGCATTACATGTTCTAAAAGTGTCTAACTATTCCTTTAAAAGTCTCCAACTTAAGATTTATGACTTCATGCCAGAGCAAAAATAAAAGAAGTAATTGACTCTAATTTCATCTTTATTCTTTCTTTATTTTCAGAATACAGGAATTCAAAGTGGCCCTGAGTGAAGAGAATATAAACTTGAAGACACTGAGGGAGCTGTGCTTCAATGGTAACACTCACACTTCTGTTTTTAATGCAAGTAACACTGAGTTAGTGTAGCGCGAGATTGTTATTAACAATACTTTCTTTATCCAACTCAGGAGTCCCATTTGAAGGAGGCATACGAGCAATGTGCTGGAAAGTAAGTCGCTCACTGACCTTTTGTCTGTGTGTGTGTGTGTGTGTGTGTGTGTGTGCGTGTGCGTGTGTGTGTTTGCAAGTCAGATTCATACTTCTATACATCCCTGTTCACCAGGAGATGAACCACATAACCCCTTTAAATATCTCTCTGAAGACTTCTTGTTC
The DNA here is from genome assembly GCF_027409825.1 of Scomber japonicus. Taxonomy (NCBI): domain Eukaryota; kingdom Metazoa; phylum Chordata; class Actinopteri; order Scombriformes; family Scombridae; genus Scomber; species Scomber japonicus. The sequence goes on along the minus strand of NC_070596.1, from coordinate 1,581,941 downwards.
TGCTTTCTTTGTGAGTTGCATTCACTAAAAGAAGAAGTTTCTGTAGAGCTCCAGATCCAGCTCACTGTCAGACATCAGCAGACTTGAACATACCTAATGTAGCCATGTCAGCAGTAGTGTCATGAGACCTGGAGGGATAGAAGAGAAAAAAAAAAAGAGAGAAAGTCAATATATTACTACGGTTGTCACACGACAGAGCACATTCCATTAAAAAGGATGTTACACTGTCAGGTGCTATAATGCAGGACCTGACCTGCAGGACGCCAGCTGTTGGAGTGTGGGAATATTCTGAGTTGTATAGTTTAACCCCAAAAAAACTGTAACATATAATATATCTAACTGCTAAGACTTTATAATTCTTCCCCCTGTGACTGACTTTAAAGTCAGTGTAAAGTAAGAATAAATATGTGTTCTGAGTTTGACATACCACAGAAAAGTGTGTTGTTAACCACCCTGCCAAATTTGAATGATTAAAAAAATCGCCTCTGCAGCAGCAGGGGCGGGTTTATGTTAATCATTTTCAGACCCACCCACTAAATCCTGAAGACAGAAATGTTGAAACACAGTTTGTGAAGCCTAGCTCCACAATTCAAATCTAAATGGTTGAAATGCTTTTTACACCTTTTTTAGAAATACATTTATGACCTATTTAATGTGTTTAGAAGAAAATGTCTGAATTCACTTTACACAGTCTTTCACCACAGTTCTGGACCACTTTTGTTTTGGTAAATGCTAAATGGTGAAAAAATGTGTCTCTGAAATCACTTAACACACTTGAATCTGTTGCTATGATTGGTTGTTACATGTGTTGCCAAGCAGGCTGCTCACACATGAAGCCCAGCGATCGCATCACTTCACTTCACACAACAACAAATTCCTTCAGAGTTATTTATAAAATGGAAAAAGGGGGCTGAGTTTATCTAGCAGCTTTTAAACAGAGTGGACAAAGCCTATAAAGTCTTCCTTTTACCCACCCACACACACACACACACACACACACACCCACACACACACACACACACACACACACACACACACACACACACACACACGGTAGAGCTGCCATGCAAGGCCTTAGGCTCTTGCTCAAGGATATATTTAAAGATGTGCAGAGGAGCATAAGCAGCATATTCACACATTTCATTCACACTTCTCTACACACACACTTCTCTACACACACACACACAACAGCCCATTTTTTTTAGCTGTAGCATGACATCAAATTGAAACATTAAATATGTCTTATGTGTAATTTTAGTATATTTGGTCTCTTTGTAGAATCTGTTTTGACATTAGATTGCATGAGCTGGTATTGTAGACTAACTCTCTCTCTCTCTCTCTCTCTCTCTCTCTCTCTCTCTCTCTCTCTCTCTGGTTAATGTTGTGATTCTGTGACTCTTTTCAGATCCTTCTTAATTACCTACCTCTGGATCAGACATTATGGGATTCTTTCCTCAAAAAGCAGAGGTAAACTGTGGTAGCTTTGAAGACTTTTTTTTGTGGTATCACCGGGCAACCACAACATCAGCTGCTATCAATCAGCACAGCAGATGACATTAGTTAACGTTGTTAGCTGACTTTAAAAAAAAAAAACGGGATTAAAAAAAGCACCTCTTCTAGGTGTGAGTCAGCGGGCACGATGCTGTTTATTGTGGTGTTTTCCCACAATGACGCCAGACTGAGAGAAGAAACCACAACAGCCATTGTTTCCTCTGCTTGGCTTATTTATGTCAGACCTGTTTTCACCACACTAATGTAACTGTAGGCAGGCAGGATTGTAAGAACATGTTTTTACAGTAGTAAAATGATTAAGGGACACAGATATTGATTATTTCAGCACTGATTCATCTGTATATTATTGTTTTTTAATTGAGTAATTTTTCAGTCAATAAAGAAAAACATGTGGAAAACACCCTTAAAAATTTCCCCTGAAACCTCAGATGACATCTTCATACATGTTGCGTTGTCTTGCCAATGGACCAAAACCAAAAAAATTCAATTTACAAGCAATTACAGGATTATCAAAATGCTTTAATTTTCTAATGAATCCATTAACTGTCTCTGCATTACTGCTATGAATGGTACAGATGAGTGATTTGCCCCTGAATTAGTTTTGAACCTTGCTGCTCTCTCACAGGGAGGTGTACTCCCAGTTCTTGAAAGAAATGATCATCCAGCCTGGTATTGCCAAAGCTAACCTGGGCCTGTCCAGAGAAGATGTGACTATGGAGGATCACGTAAGTCCACACTACTTTTTTTTGTTTTTTTTGTTTGTTTTTTTTTTCGATTAACTGCAACCAGGCCTAATTCAATAAAGGAGAATGTTTATTATATATGTCTGAAACAGTGAGTGAAGTCAGTTTTTTCTTTTTTTTCTGCTTTGGAACAGTCCTGTAGCACATGTGATTGATACAGCCTCACATACTATTCTATATCCTTCCACCATAATAAAATATCTATGCCAAATTTTGAACCATAGATCAATAGTCGATCTGACTGATCAATGAATGTGTGATTAAACCTTGATTCATGTTTCAGAGCAGAGAGAGTGTATTTGCTCTTTTAAAAAGTCAACAAAAATACATTTATAAATAATACAGGTAATACATGTGACTCCCTAGAGAGGATTTTCCTCCATAATCAGTCAGCTGTGATGAAGCAGTAAGTCATCTTTATTGTTTGATATCTTTCAGCCTCTGAATCCTAACCCAGACAGCAGATGGAATACCTACTTCAAAGATAATGAAATTCTACTACAGATTGACAAGGATGTAAGGTATGACTTCTCTTTTAGCTTGTTCTTGATCATAATAAGGAAATACAATTCTTCCATTCTTTTAAGATCTCTTTTTTTTAAGGCAAAAGTTTATGCAATGTAACCGACACATGAATTGAAATATAACAGAGGTGTGTGTTTGCTTGTGTTTTTCAGGCGGCTGTATCCAGACATGGCGTTCTTCCAGCGTCCTACAGAATACCCCTGCCAACTTATCCTGGACCCTCAGAACGATTACGAGACGCTGCGTCGGCGAGTGGAACAAACCACTCTGAAAGCACAAACTGTGAATCGCAACCGCAGCGGAGTCACAAATGTAAGGGACTATCAATTAGTGTGTGTGATGAACGTACAGTTTGGGAGCATTAAATGAATACTAAACAGGAAATGAAATGTTACTATATCAGTGACTAATGACAATGCTAACATGCTATATTTAGATGTTAAGGAGATCATATTTACTGGTTGCCTTCACTTTTTTTAAAAAATGGGACACATGGAACGAGATATAAATATTCACATAACTAAAAAATAAATAAGATAACAGAATGTAGATCTTCATAAAGGTTGACATTAGCCTGTCCCAATAACTACTTTTGTTGGACGATATATTGTCTTAGAAATAATCACGATAAACGATATTTTATTATACCACTGATATAATGATAATATAATAGTGTAATAATGCAAGGGGGGTGGGGGGTGGGATTGGAGAGTGGGTGCTACTCAGACTGCCATCATTGGCCAAGACACAGTTTTGTTTTGTTTTTCTAATGTTTCGCAGAACAGTGGCACCACTTTCTACTTAACTGAATCTGTTCTCCTAGGTCAGCTCCCCTGGAAAGTCTTTGAACCTGTACCCATCTAATGAGTACGAGGTGCTGCCCAATGGGACCGAGGCACACTGGGAGGTGGTGGAGCGTATCCTCTTCATCTACGCCAAACTCAACCCCGGGATCGCCTACGTGCAGGGCATGAACGAGATCGTCGGGCCTATTTACTACACGTTTGCCACGGACCCTAACAGCCAGTGGAAAGGTAGGTGGTCCACACACATGAAGGTTATAACTCTTATCCCACATTCATAGTATTCAAACGCAAAGTTTGACTCACACACTGTAAATCAGCTCCTTTTGTGATGTGAGTGTGTGCTATTTTAACGGTGCAGAGCACGCTGAGGCAGACACATTCTTCTGTTTCACCAACCTGATGTCTGAGAACAGAGACAACTTCATCAAGAGCCTGGACGACTCCCAGTGTGGAATCACCTACAAGATGGAGAGCGTGTACTCCATGCTTAAAGACAAAGACATGGAGCTCTATCTCAAACTGGTAACCTCACTGTGTTTTACTGTTGACATTTTCTTACTATCAGCTCGTCAGTCATCTGTATATCACTAACCCACATGATGTGCACTGATTGATTATCATGAGGCATTACCATGCAGTCATTCCTAGAAGGTATTCATAGTTTTAATCAGCTGTTTACATAAAAACTGATAGAGATAGTGTTGTAAAGAATGACACACACCTGGCCTATCACTGCATGAAGTGGAAGAGAATGTCTTAAGCCTAAAACTTTATTCTGTTTGTGACAAATGATGTCAACTCAAAGTTCCGTTTTGTAGCTTTCATGAAACTCACAGCTTCACTGCTGAGCGATGTCCTAAATGTGAAATGAAGTATAACATTATTATTTATTAATGATTTAGATCACAGCACAATTCTTCATATATTACAACATGTTCAATATTTCCTCCCCCTTGTATTATTATACTATTATATTATCATTATATCAGTGGTATCAAATGATCTTCAAATGACAATAATATAGTTTATCGCCATTATTTCTGAGACAATATATCTTCCAACAGAAGTAGTTATTGTGACAGATCTATGTTCATTTGAAGTCCCTGTGTTAGTTTTAGCATTAATATTAAAACGTCCTCTTTTTTACCCATTTCCACACAGGAAGAGCAGAACATCAAACCGCAGTACTTCACATTCCGCTGGCTGACCCTGTTGTTGTCTCAGGAGTTTCTGCTGCCAGACGTCATCCGCATCTGGGACACCCTGTTTTCGGACCAGGACCGCTTCCACTTCCTCATCCTGGTCTGCTGCGCTATGCTCATGTGAGCTGTTCAGATTGTGCTCCCTTTTTACCCCCACAATACAGATTTACATCTCTGCATGTCAGTCATGGTTAATGTTGACTTCCTGTGTTCACAGACTCATCAAAGACAACCTGCTGGCAGGGGACTTCACAGTCAATATGAGATTACTGCAGGTAAAGATCTGACCAGTGAAACATGAACACCATAAATATTTAAAGGCCATGTAAAGTGAATTCAGACATTTTCTCCTAAACACATTAAATTCTGGTAGAGGTGGTGACTTTGATTGACAGGTGACACTTGGTAGGGGGCGGGGTTTCAGTGAACTAGGCGGGTACTCCCACAGCGTTTGGGAGCAGAGAAAGAGGCTGATTTTTACACAACTTTGAAGCCTAATTTCATATATTTGGTGATTTTTTTAATCATTCAAATTTGGCAGGAGGGTTAACAACACACTTTTCTGTGGTATGTCAAACTCAGAACACATATTTATTCTTACTTTACACAGACTTTAAACATAGAGTTGATCCCCCCCCCCCCCCCTTTTCTCTCCTTTCTTTATAGGATTACCCCATCTCAGATGTCCACACCATCTTGACCAAGGCCAAAGAGCTGCAGGATAACTCCTAACTTCTCACTCTTTTTCCTCCTGCTTCCTCAGCTCAGACGTGGTAGGTGGGATCTCAAACATTTAAAAAACAAAAGAAAAAGAAAAACATTGTCATGTCAAACCTGTATGTGGAAGGACTTGATCAATGAAGAGCTTGAACAGTTGCGTTGGGGGGGGCAAAACCCAGCGTACTGCTTTATAACTGAGTGTGGGATGTTTCGGGGAGCGGGGGCTGGTCTGGAAAAACCTGGAGGACAAGCTGAAACTATTGCTTCCTCCAAAAGTGGGGAGGAAAACGCCACTCGCTTCTTATGGGAAAAATGGCTACCTTGGTACGTGGTCGTGTCCCCCCCCCACTGCCATCTCTCCCATGGAGACTTTGTTGCACTCAGATAATAATGATAAACACCTAAGGGAGAGGGGGCCACATTAAATCCTACACTACCGATGTTAGTTCGTCATGAAAACATACCGGAAATGTTCAAACACGGAGCCAAGAATTTAAGAAATAGCCCTCAGCAACCACGTATGTAGTCAGATTCAGCAAACAGTTCAGTTGGGTTGAGCAATAGTTTGCATGTTTGTTCTTTTTGGGGGTTTTTTATTTTTAATTTTTGGAAGTTTTTTTAACGTAAGGAACATGTATGCCTTATCTGTTTTAATAATGATGTGAAACAGGAGACAGTATTTATGGGTAACTTTTCTGTCTGGGTAAAATAAATATGAAGTGATGGGACTGGCCTGTTGAGTATCATATCAGTAACCATCTTAAAAAGCATTGGCTGTTTCTTGAGCATCGTGCCTTTTATCTCATGATTCATTTTAGTTAATTTCCTTGTGATGTAATATTGAGCAAAATGTTATTGAAAGAAGGGCAAAAACATCAGAGGAGATCATTGTGCTTTTCACACTGAACATTATTTGCAGAGTTTTTTCTCTAACCTGGGTTTACACACATCTCTACAGCAGTTTACTTACCATACTGTATCCTATATGGCTAATACTCACAGTTAGACGGCAGTTTGAATGAGTTTTGGTACTGATACCAAGATAATACATTTTTTCAATACTTTAGATTATTACTTTAAACTATTTTCTCTACAAGACATGTAACACAATGTTTACAGACAAGCAGCTGACAAGGAACTTGTCTGACCAGAGAATCATTTAAAAAGATTACGGTTCAGATCAGACGGTCATTGCCAACAGTTTGTGACACTCACAAACACATTGTGGTCAGTTCAAGAAAACCTTAGATTTGAGAGACATTTATAATTTCCATTTACCAGGTGGTATTGAGTAAAATGGAAATGACCCTAAGCCAGGTAATACTCTTCACTTTGTGCTACTATCAAATTACAACACACCAAATAGAGGCTAAACCCTTAGCTGTCACACTGGAGATTATTTTCTGATAACTATACAGCATGTTCCATCAGTATGTTAGTGACGTACTGTGTCAATGTGTTATCAATTAAATGTATATGTGATAAAAATGTGGTGTATTGCAGGCTATCTTATTGGCTAGAGGGTGTACATTATACTCAGATAACAGCATGACTGACATTGCAGCCTCATCAGTGTTTGTTATTAATACTTATTTGCTGTTATGCTAACTACAAACAGCTAGCTAACCCAAATCACTCCCTTATTCACTCATTCACTACTCCTTATATAATAGACACTAAATAATTTACTTAATAGTGAGAAGCAAAGAGTTGCATGATGGTAGTTTTCACAACTTTAGCAGAAAGTAGTCTACATACAATAGACACTACTTTTTTTGTTCCATTGTTGAATATTTGAGGGCTCTATACAGTGGAGATATTTATACACTCACTATTCACACACCTAAATAATATGGTGGAGGGTAATGTTAGTTCGCTATATACTAAATAGGGAGTGATTTAGGGAGCGACAAACAAGCTAGCATGAGCATATTTTGAATGGAAGTGATTCAAATGAAAAGAAATTTGGAAGCGGACTAGAGTAGATTCTGATGTGCTTTACTCAGCAAAACGTACAGTAAAATGTTGAGATGTTAAAAACAAAAGAAGAAAAAAAAAGTCTTAAGTTGAGGCTCTTGGATGGAATTATCCAAATGGCCGACTGGGTTTTAGCTTACTCTATTTAGCTAGCAGCTGCTATTCAAGTAGAAATGAAAAGGAAGTAAGTGGTTACGCTTCATGTCTTTTGTTTCCTACGTTAGCTTACACAGCTAAAGTGTAAAATGAATAGATGACCAAGTTAAAGTAGCATGACTGAACAACAGTGTTGTTAACTGGAAACAGGCCCGTGCTTGTTTGCTTATGACCAAGTAAAACACTTTATAACTTGGAGATGATAGCTAAGCTAACGTGGAGCTAACGGTGTATTCTAACCTTTGGTTAAGCCGGATAATTTTCAGTGTGAATTACCAGCACAACTTGACAGAAAGTGTTGATTCCTATCTCTTTATTATTTTCTCTTCTGTTCTGATCTTCAGTATGTGACAGACATAGCTTAACTTAGTTTAGTTTCTGAATGAATGTAAGTGTGTATCTGCAAACTTTAATCTACCACTTCCACAAGGTTAACCGGTGGGAAAACTGAAATGAAGTAATCTCAGAAACCTGTTAAAAAGCTGAACATATGTATTGAATCATTGAATGCACTCTGAGATACGATGGCATTAAGTAGATCTTTGATGAAATGTTTGCCCTAAGAGACCTCACATTAATATAAGCAGGACAGATGATATTCACTCATCTCATCACCTACATGCCTAGAATGGTAACAGACACCATTTCAGGGTAACTGAAGTATTCCTGTAATCTATAATTTATATAATTATCATAAACACTCCTTAATGGGATGAGACATTAAAAATTCATGAAATTTCCCTCTTTTTTTCTGCTACCTGAGAACAAATTTTACAATTTTTTTTTTTTATAGTCAAAACGTACTATTGCAATGTAATATTTTGGAGGGTTTTGTGTGTGTGGAAGCTCTGTTTACTTTTAACATACAGTGCTTTTAAAAATGTGTTAACAAGCTGCACAAAAGAACACATTTATTTGTGTGTGTGGGGGGGGGGGGGGGGGGGGGGGGTTCAGAAGTGCTCTTTCATTACACCTAAAAATGATATTCTTTTAAATTGTGTTAAGTTAAACATTTCTCAATGTCTCCTAGCAGATCATGATTGCTGTCATTCTCTATTGCCTTTTTAATATTGGATGGTATTTGAGTAATTTTCTCAGATTTTTAAATAATGTTTTTTGTTGTAAGTCCCAAATGTTTTTTTTTATTAACATCTAGGAAACAGCTGTTTCATTGTAAGTCAATGTTGTACACCAGTCCTTGATATATAACACTAACTGTATATCATTCAAGAGGCTTAGATGAGAATGGAGTTAAATGACAGATCAAAAACTAATGTTTCAGCCATGTAAATATTCAGTGTAGAAGTGACAGCACCTCACTTGAATATGATTTATATTTTAAAATAAACAGCTGAAAAGCCCTTACTACAGTGAAAAAGATAAGTTTAGACATCTTTATCCACCACTAATGTGCAAAGCATTATGTTTGCTTTGAAAGAGCGAGATAGAGCAAACATTCAAAGACCAAAACAAAAAAGACATTTTTTATTTGAAAGTGTTTTCATCATGTGCAGGAGTCCGGGTTCGGAGTTTTTTTTTTTGTTTGTTTGTTTGTTTTTGAGGGACTGTTACTAATTGATGGCACCCACACATTATAATGTGTGTTTATTTATATCCTGATGGTTTTTGTGTGTGTGCGTGTGCTGGTGTGTGTCGGGGGAGCGGGGGGGGGGTTCATTATTCTCTTTATGTCTTATGTCAGTTATTTGCATGGTTCCGATTTTGTAAGCACATTTTTTGTATTGTCTTCAGTGTTAAAACTTGTATATATGTTTTTAAAATGTGCATTAAAATGAACGATGGTATAAATCAAATGTCTCTCATTGTTCAGTGATGTGAATAAGACAATAATCACTGCAAACCAGCAATAACCCAGAGAGGAAATATATTTGATGTTTTTATTAATATTTGGACACATGCCTCATGAAGTATACTGTTCTAAAATGATTTGAATTAAAGTGTATAGAGATGTGACTACGATGTTGCATGATGCATACTGTGGATATTATGATACAGATGTTATGTCATCACTGCAGAAATGACAAATGAAATTGAGATGCTGTCCTTAAAAGTGCAGAAACAATAATTATAACTAATAATTGTCATACTGGCTGCGGTCCATTCAGATGTGCGTAGTGCAGGTCTTGGTATTGTGCATGCTGGGGTAGAACTGAGTCTATTGCAGGACAAGCAAGGTGTAATTAAACAATAATGGCTGCATTTGACTCAAGTGTACTGATATACTGTTACCCATGCTGACATAGTGACATGGCTTGATGGGACACTTGAATTTGAGTCATTTTTAATTCATGTTATTAGTTGCACTTGGAATGATAAGTCAAACATATTTCCTGTATGAGGAAGAGGTTAGAGGTTTCATTCTTGGGCCTGTGTCACTACTCAGAATGACCTGATTAATATATAGACCTTTTTCACAGCAGATATTTTGACATGCCATTACACGAAAACCACACATAATAATAGCACAAATAGTGGCTGCACCATACTAGACACAGGTCTAACAGGTGTTTCTACAGGTGTATACTGGTTGTTGCCACAGATGTTGACCTAATACTAGTATTTAAGTAGCGGTGTGACAGTAGAAAGTGGTGGCCAGCACACATCTCAAAATGTGTATTAAGTACCAATACAGAAATGTCAAAATACATAAAATGTAAAAGTACTGCATATATTATTATATATGACATCATTAGATTATTAATAGTGAAGCATCAGTGTTAGAGCAGCATGTTACTGTTGCTGTCAAATAAATGTGGAGTAGAAAGTACAATATTTCCCTCTGAGATGTAGAAAGTAGCATCACATGGAAATACTGCAGTGAAGTACAAGTACCTCAAAATTGTGCTTGAACACAGTAAATGTATTGTTACTTTCCACCACTGCATGAAACCATGGATTACTTTTGTGGTGAAACTGACGTAAGTCCCGCCCATAGCACGTTGAGCCAATGGGAAGACGTGACAGCGCGGCCGACTATTGACCGTCGTCCTCTGTATCCGTCCACTGACTGTTTGAGGTAAGCTGCTGTTGCACAGAAAACTCGATATAAAAACGTCACGTTGGTCTGCTTTTACACTTCTCACTACGTATAAAAGCTCATTCTGCTCTTTGACTGATGTAACAATTCACAGAAGCGACTGACTGTCTTCTAAACTGGCTGGGAGCATATTCAAATCGAGACAAACAAACTGGCAAACAGTGCAGTGACTGTAGCTAGCAGACGTTATAAACGAATGAGGTGACGTAATGCTCCTCTGTCACACTTCAGTTCTATTATTTTATTGTTTCATGTCGGAAGTGCCACACAATAGTTTGATATCTCCCTCTTCTCTAACACTGGATGAATGTAATTACAGGACATTGGTGTTGTGTCAGTGATTTTTAATATGAAATTAGTGGCAAGGAAGAATAGTGGAGTTGGATGAACCCTAGTGATCCAGGGGTATAAGTTATACCCCTGGATCACTAGGGTTCATCCAATTATACGGTATAACTAAGATTGTGCATATACTATAAAATAATATCATAAATAATATGAGTCAAAAGTCTTATTATCTCCCCACCACCAAAACAAAGTATTTAGCTAGTTTTTAGCAAATTATATTTAAAAATGCTTGTGAAAATCAACTGCTTATGAAGTCAACACAACTACCTACACTGAAGTAACTGTCTCACAACTGTGTCTTTAAAATAACAACTTTCTAGGAAATGATAGACTAAAGCATCACGGTTTTACTGTCAACATGAAGGTGTAAATGCTAATTCAAAGCCAGGACAGAAATGATGGATAGTATTGGTTTCATTTGATATGTTTCTATTTTATTGGCTTTTAAGTAGTAAATAATAAAATCTTCTAATATTACTAAAATCCCCAAATTCCCAGATGAACATACGTGATACATGATCAGTAGTAGCTGGGTCAATGACGAGTATTTTTTCATGAAAATCTGATTATATACAGGAAAACAAACATAAACTAAAATGTGGAATAAATATAATCCACTTTAGCAACGCAACACTGTGTTTTGTAACAGATTTTACATGGTAAAAAATGGTTGTTTTTAGAATATGGCCTGCTCAATATTAACTAAATGAAAAATGAAATAATTAAGTGCACTTAAATACACTGTAGGTGATTTTGTGGTTACACCATTTGACATTTTCAGGAGCATTCAGTCTTACTTTAAAATGTACTTCTTTTTTTTATAGATTTATTTTTAGGCATTTGTTTGCCTTTATTTGACAGTTGATGGTGTAGAGGCCAACAGAGAAGAGGTACAGAGGGGGGAACGACCTGTAGCAAAGATCCCTTGCCTTGGCTGGCAGCTACAAAAACACATACATGATAAAATCACTGAATAGAATATCTAAAGAGAGCCAGTTAAGCCAACTTTTCAGTGAGTAAACACAGTTGCTCCTCAGGCAACTTGTTCCAAAGTTCAAGCTCAGCTTTTATCTTCCTTGCGATGGCAGACAGCTTGTCAGTAGATCTGCACCTTGTAGTGTGGAGGGACTAAATCATATCTAGACATTTGTCTTTTGGAAGAGTTTGAAAAGAGTTGTGTCTGCTACAGAGAGGTGAGTACTGTGTGTGTGTGTGTGTGTGTGTGTGTGTGTGTGTGTGTGTGTGTGTGTGTGTGTGTGTCAGATAGTATAACAGACAGAGTAGTAAATATGTGTGCTGACTGTGCAAGTGAGATATTCTTCAGAGTCATAATGAGCTCTAGTAAAGTGACATTTTAATCATGTTGGCTGTTCATTTACTGTTAGTGTCTGTATCGTCTGATTAGATTGACCATATACAGCACAAGACAATACAGCAGAACTGCACTGATCATGTGGAAAATGACAGAACTGTTTATATTAGTAGTACAGTTCATGTTGACTGCTCACCATGAATGTCTGATGGATAAATGCACATGTGTTAGCTTGTATCCACATTGCTAACACTCTCCATCCTTTTAAATTCAAAGTGTTGTATAATCATGTATATGTATATTTATAACGGTAGAAATATAAAAGATCAAATAACTTCAAGGTGAACCAGACCAATATTACGAAATCAATGAAATAAGTGATAAATATAACATAAAATTGAGAAACCAAATTACAATAACTCTCGTGTTCACAGGTTTGTGCGATGCAGTACTGCAGTACACGGGGCGGGGTCCGAGGATGGGACTTCAGAGACGTGCTGTTTTCGGGTTTCGCTCCAGACGGGGGGATGTTCATGCCGGAGAGCTTGCCTGTGCTGAGCCCTGACACCCTGAGGAGCTGGAGGGGGCTGTCCTACACCAAACTGGTGGTGGAGGTCGCCTCCATGTTCATCCCCTCTCAGCTGATCCCCAGACAAGACCTGGAGGGTGAGCTGAAGAAAACATTCCCTTTCATTGTAACATGTCATATAGGTATAAATATGCATAATTAAACAGACACGGGTATGCTCCTTTAATATTTAAGGAGAACATTATGCAAAGAAGGGGAAAAGTATTCCACAGGAAGAAAATTATCTTTATTTCTGTCCCAGCCCTGGTGAGTGCAGCCCTGTCTGGATTCTCAGTGCCTGAGGTGGTCACAGTGGCCCGGCTGAAGGATGGTCTGTCAGTCCTGGAGCTCTTCCATGGAGAGACCCTGGCCTTTAAGGACCTGGCTATGACCTGCACTGTGCGCTTCCTTGACTATTTCCTGCAGAAGGAGAAGCGCAAGGCCACTGTCCTTGTAGGTAAGGGGGAAAAAACACCCATAATGCAACATGATGACAGTAAGGGGTTTATGAAACCTTTTTGTATGTGGTTGTGTAAATACTGGACAAATCAATATACAGTACAGTGAGTGGTACAGCAGAATAGACATGCAACAATTCCAACATATTACCTTCAAACATCTATGTTTCCTCTGTTCAGCTGTCATGTTTCTAATAGAGGGGAAAGTTCATGTCTCACAGCCAGTGTCACAAAACTGATAAAAGACACAAGTTCAAACATCTTGACTTTTACCTGCAGAGAATCATTGACCTCATCATGTGCTGCTGGGTAGGAAAACTGCTGACAGCACACACACTCATATGTGTGACAGGTCAATAAAAAATACATCCACTGTGTTATTGGGTTGTAAATTGTCTTTTTAACCCTAAACCTGCTAGTGGTCAGTTACACAATAAAGTCTCAAGTTGTCCCTGGTTAGATTTATAAAAGTGACTTTGTTAGACTCATAAAGAAAAGAAATGGCTATTGATACCACCATAGGTTAAAAAAAGGAGATTAGATTCATTTTGTCATTGCACACAGTATCAGTACTATGAAATACTGTTATCACTCTACCAGACAATGCAAACCATAGTAAAAGTAAATGTAGAGATATGAAGTGATAGAGCAAAAACATGAGAAAGTAGTATTACAGCCTGAAGAGATTTCTATATATTGGTCTGAAGGCAAGGATCACATGTACTCCCCCAAATTTGGTGATCAAGTGTCCCGAAGCACCAAACCTTCCTCTAAGCCATGAGACTACACAGAGTAGAAGAACTGATATCATAGATTCTGATGTTCTGAATCTAATCACTCAGATCTTTCCTCTCCAGGTACATCAGGAGACACCGGCGGCTCAGCCATCCAGAGCGCTAAAGGTCTGTCTGGGTTAGATGTGGTGGTGGTCTACCCCCGAGGACGCATCACTCCAGTCCAAGAGAAACACATGATCACCTGCCTGCAAGATAACGTCTACGTGTTCGCAGGTAAAGCTGAAGATGCTAAAGGACTAGTGGCTGTTCTTCAACCAAAAAACAATGATTCACCATCCAACATGTGTGTCTGCTGATCTGTGTCCACAGCGGACGGCAGCTCAGACGACATCGATCAGCCTCTGCGCCACCTGTTTGCAGACCAGGACCTGGTTCAGTCTGCAGGCCTCATGAGCCTCAACTCAGTCAACTGGTCTAGAGTCATGATCCAGCTGGCTCACTTCATCTATGCTTACCTGCAGCTCAGCGGTGTGGAGCAGGCCCCGGACAACGCCCCCTTGCCTGAGTTGGAGGTGGTGGTGCCCACTGGGGGGGCGGGGAACATCGCAGGTAGGTTGAATACCGCTGGGAGGGAATTGGATTAAAGAAAGACTCCACCAAAAATCAGTCTTTTGAGCGGTTTCTGTGGATGTTCTGGTGCTTCTTTTTGCCAGTTGAATACAAACTGATCACATCCACCAAAGGACCGAGGTGCAAACATTTCAGAGCCGCTTTTCAAACCTACAGAGCTTTTTTATTTAGTGCTCAAAATCCAGATTTTGGAGTATTCCTTTAAGTACAATAAATAGGGAGCATTTCTTTATCTGTGGCCTTCAGAAAAAACAGTTTTTATTTTCATCTATTTTATTTAGAGCGCTGCTGATACTGGATGTTTGGGGCTGATACTGATATTATGGAGTCAAAAGTTTCCTATATTGATATATTGGCCAATAATATTATACGTACAGAATATATAGATAAATACACATTTTTTTGGAATGATCCCTCAAATGTAATGAAGGTATGAGAAAAGATGCAAAACTAAACAAAAACAACCTATGCATATATTAAATTTGAATTAAGAAAAAGGGTCAGATGTACATAAAATACTGCCTGTGTTACTTTGAATAATAAAAAAACAATATATTGGCACATATCAGACAACATATTAACCAATACAGATATATCTGTGATAGCTATATCAGTCGGGTTCCAAATTTATTTATTAATATATTTTCATATATCATTTTTATTGCCAGTATTGATTATTGTAGCAATTTTTGCGATTAATTTACTCAAACAATCAAATATTCATCTTTGGTTTCTTGGGTGTGTGTGTGTGTGTGTGTGTCTCAGCTGGCTACGTTGTAAAGCAGATGGGGTTACCCCTGAAGCTGGTGGCCATGGTGAATGCTAATGACATCGTGCATCGAACCGTCACCACTGGAGACTTTTCCATGGCAGCTGATGTCACACAAACACTGGCCCCTGCTATAGACATCCAGGTAAGATTATTAAGGTCATTTAAATTATGACATCCACACATAGACGTTTTTGTTAAGATTTCTTGTGTGCGTCTGTCACACTGCTTGATGTTTGGACCTGCAGGACCCGTACAACATGGAGCGAGTGTTCTGGCTGCTGCTGGGAAAAGACAGCACTGCAGTGAAGAACATGATGGAGGAGTTTCAGAATTCACATAAACATTCTCTGCCTGAAAATCACCACAAACTGGTACCAGTCATTCAACGATCACTGCACCCATACATCCATACAGCTTCTTCTTTTTGTGTTTAAGATACTTTAATGATATGTCCCTCTTGTTTTCATAGTTGTCCCACGTTTTGTCTACTGGAACAGTGAATGATGAAGGCATCCTGGACACCATGAAGAGATGCTGGGAGGAAAACCAGTATGTGCTGTGTCCTCACACAGCTGTGGCTGTATGGCATCACTACAACTGTCCTCACAGCCCTGGACTCAACAGGTCAAACTTACTGTATTCACATTCACACAAGGTGTCAAAAACAAAATGAAAAGGGTGATTTGTCTTTGTCTTATTCTTGTAGTTTTGACATAATTTCTTCTACTTAAGATAATATTGTTAAAGGGAACATATGTTCATTTTCAGCTCTGCCTTTGCATTGGGTGAGTGAGCTTTATTTACTGTGGCAAAGGTCTCATCCAAACTCCTACTTTTATTGCAGGTGTTACATTGCCACAGCATCTCCAGCCAAGTTTCAGGCAGCAGTGCAGAGGGCTGGATTGACCTTTGACCTACCGGAGGCAGTGCAGGCGTTGGATAAGTTGGCAACACGTTATGAGAACCTGGAACGGAGCCCGAACTGGTGCAAAGACTGGGAGGATAGACTGAGAGAGAAAATCCAGTGTGTGAGCTCAGCCAGGAGAAAAACAGAGTGATTTACAGATGAGTGTTTGTATCAAACTGGAATATAGAGTTTGACTTCAGGAACCCTGATAGGACATTAAACATACTCTACACATGGCTGAGGTCAGGTGATTGGCAGATTATCCTTGATCTATGCACTTCCTTATCTAGCTTAAGTAAATCATGTTGATGGGAAAGGCCGTTTGTCTTTGATGGACTTCGGTCTGAACTGTCAGAAACTTAACTTTGTGTTTTTACTGTTATATCATTCACCACAAACCAATCAGCTGTTCACAATGTTCAATCTTTGTCCACAACTTTAACATGAATGCAACAAAAATGTATGTTAAAGAATAAAAACAAGCCATATCTATGTGTTAATTTGTCTCAAAAATAATAAAAAGACCAATTTTTAAAAAATGTAATGGTCTCAACACAAACTACTATGTCTATGCAAGTCCACACAGATAAAAGGCCTGCTGATTTAAAGGACAACTGCAGTTTCATTTTCATACATTTTCACACAGAAGGAGGACTGTGGATTTAGTCCTCCATCACTTACATTGTAAGCGCATTATGAAGAGATCTTGAAAATGTCATAATCATATCATATTACACTTGTGCAGTAACTGGTTTCTACCGCGGGGTGGCGCCCAGCTCATATAAGCCACATGTATTAATAAGACTGGTTGCATTCACTGATTTTGCATTCACCATGTCTAATAGACATTTAAATGATTATTTTTTAGAGAAGTTGACTTGAGGTCATTGCAATTCTTTACTTAGATATATTCCAATAAACTGAATATGAATATTGCAATATCATTTTATGTGTTGTATGATATTTTTTAAGGTATTTTTACAGTGTGAACTTCTGTCTACTGTCTTGGTTATTTAAAAAAAGAAAAAGGAGTAAAAGTTTAAAAAAATAAAAAGTATGTCTGCTCCACATTGCCAGAGGGAGAACATCTGCCCAACCAGTGACGAAAGACTCCACAGACGAAATTCTGTGTTTTCCGAGCATCCTTGAATGCACCACGAGGTTTGACAGCTAGACAGCCAAAACATGGCGGCTGCTAGCTAGAGCACCTAGTCGACAGGGTACCTTCGTCTTTTATTGTTATTGACAACAGTCAGGAAATACACACGGGTCCGGTAAGGATTCACGGACGGTAAACGGCTGTGGAGAATTTTTTTGGCCTTTTCATGTTTTCACGCAGCAGCTCTCCGGTATGCAAAGGCGGTTTGTGAGGCACGGCAGACGGCGGCAGACAGGAGAGAAGTGACGGGGGACTGTGTATGCGTGGTTTCCTCACCTGCTCCGTCGATATGCTGCACAGGTAAGACACCGTCCCACCCTGTTACATGTTAGGCTAGTGTCTGTGCATTTCAGCGTCCGGTGACACGTAGCTCCAGGCTAATTATAACCGGGACTCAGGGAAAAAAAAGAAAAATGAAGCGAGAGTTGCTGGTTGTCAATAAAAGATAAAGGGCAATTTACTTTAGGTGTCGACCTCTACTGAAAGATTAGGACAGACAGACTTAACATGGAGCTTATATTCTGACCTATAAGCTCTTAGTATTGTCTCTATTACGTACTGTATCATGAGAAAAAAGGCCTTTGTTTGTAATGTCAAATAAACAGTCAGTTTAATGAAGTGGCTGTCACAGCATCCTTTGTTATGGTCTGCACTGCTCTGTACTCACTGTGGGATTATGGCTCCATCCAGGGCAGATTCATACACAGTCATAATACCCCATTAACTAATATTCATACCCTCTGAGACAAAAGACAGCCTGACAAAGGAAAGGGACTGTGGTAGTAGCTTGAAAGCAAAGTGCATTGATAAGTCCCAGGATCAGCAGGCTCCATCACTGTGAAGTGCAAGTTTGGCACGTTATCATCCATTAATCAGTTCATTACTTCCTTAGTCTACAAGCTCTCTGAAATAATGTCAAAAGCCTGTTATTATGTGATGTCTTCAAATGCCCCATCAGCAGTCCAGAATGTCAAAGATATGCAGTTTTCTGTCACGTATCACACATAAAATCTTAAATTTCACATTGAAGAAGCTGCAATCAGCAAATGTTTTGCATTGTTCCTTTTTTTAAAATGGCTAAAATGGTTATTTAGTCACCAGAATAGCTTATTGATTTTCTGCTGGTGTACTAATCGATTAATGGACAGCTCCAGAGTTGCTGGGACATCAGGAGAAGTCTGTGAACCATCCATAAAGATCTGCACAGTTCACCAACACTTCGCATCTGATCTGCAGCAACAAATAAACCCAAGGTGATTCAAAATGTAACTGCTGCCAGTGAAGTGTTGAAAGCTCAGGATGTATGTATGTCATTACTTTTATTCTGATATCTTTTCATCTTAAAGCTCCTCAGCTATTTATGGAGTAGCTATGACTTATTGACACATGGTTTCTGAATCTTCTATATAACAAAGTTGACCGTTGTGAGTGTGAGCTGCTGAAGGGCTCATTTGACTATCACACTGCTGAGAGAGAGAGAGAGAGAGAGAGAGAGAGAGAGAGAGAGAGAGAGAGAGAGAGAGCACGCTAGCATGTGACTCTGCTATCTGTCTGTATGTCTTTGTTGGTAGTGACTCGGCTGCAGGAGTGTGTGGGAACCTGCTGCCATTTAATGCCACATGTTGTTTGTCATCACCCAAGTTGAACTGTTTAAAGGTGCAGTGTGTAGAATGGCAGGATGGAATATAATAAAGTATGTTTTAATTACTGATATTATCAGCTGATATTGGCTTATCACAGATGTTTTGGTATCAGCTGTCTGATATGGGCTGATTTTTTTTAAGATATACAGGCAACATTTATGTATATTTGATCCTTTTTAAATACATACATAATAACTTCCCTGTGAAGATTACTGTGTCAATGCATTGATGTCATTTTTATAATTGTGGTTGTGATTGTTGGTCAGGACAAAATAACATTTAAGAATGTTACCTTGGACTTTGGAAAACAGTGATTGACATGTTTGACCTTTTACTGATTTTTTAGAACAAGTGACTGATGATGAGAAGATAAATGTGAGAGTAATTGATGATGAGAATATCTACCTAGGTATAATACAGTGTAAGGGTTAGGTAACATGATGATATACAGCATGAGTTGACATTTATTTGCCACTCCTTCATTTTACCATACTGTTTGTAAAGTGGTAGCTCTGGTCATCTCCAGGCTATTGTTGACAATGACTGCTTTATGGTGGTGCTATATTAATAGAATTGATCCCTTCTGTTGATTTGATCCATATTTCACACTACTGTGGACAACCAGTGTACAAAGTACAAGTATGGTTCTGTCTACCAAGCAGATTTCTATCCTTTCTTCTACTTTTCTGTCTCAAGCATGACTGAACCAGCAGACCAGCAAGGTGCCTGCAGGCTTTCTTTTCCTTCACAAACACATAAAGTCTGTCACAGCTGCCCAACACACTCAGTGGCGTCTGGGTGGAGACACACATTCCACAGCTAAATACCAAACATGCTGCGGGTTCCTATGAAGGGCCTGTTTGAGGGGATAGAGACAAGAAGCTGAGATTAATTTGTTTTCTTTGCCTCTCTGCAGGTAAACACAAGCATCTCTGTGCACCAGGCTTCCCTCACTCCTTCCTCACCCCCGCCCCATTTTGCTGATGATGTCCTCACCACCAGCGAAGCCCTCCGCCACCTCCCCCACTTCCGGGTCCCGGCTGAAGCCTTCGGAAGCCCTAGACTCTCTGTCCGTGTCTTCCCTCCTGTCTGGGGATTTAGATGACGATGGGGACGGAGGTAGAGAAGGGGATGAGGAAGGGTTGGGAGATCTAGAAGTGAACCCGTACGATGGTTTGCCCTTTTCTTCACGTTACTACGCCCTGCTGGAAGAGAGGCGGAAGTTTCCCATATGGAGGTTCAGACAGAGTCTGCTGGAGAACCTGGAGAACAACAATATGGTGCTGATCAGTGCACCCAGTGGAGCTGGAAAAAGCACCCAGGTAAACAGGGACCAAGGGTGACACAAGTCTGATAAAAAAGGGTGTATTTATACAGGAGAAGCTCTAAAAATGAACCTTTTTTAATCTTTAATTGACAACGTTTGTTATAAATATGGAAAGCTCAACATGACTTAAACACTTATAGCCATGTTTAATATTTCCATTATAATTTAGTACTGATACAAATTACTGCTTATTTCAACACAAATGAGTGTCACTTTTTTATTTCTATAAAACCATTTTTTCATGCAACTCCATAAACTAGTGCTAGCTTTTAACACAAACTGCCACATGTGTGCAAGAGCCTTGAATACAATGTAAAATTATTTTAAATTTAATCAATTTAAATCAGGCAACATCTGATTTAAAAATACAACACTAAAATTTGGTTCAACAAACGCAATTGTATTTATTTTTATTGATTAAGTTAAGATTTATTTGGCAGGGACAGTACACGTCTATCAACATTATACTTCACACCGCAATGTAAATGTGTCAGAGATAGCCAAGAGACTAGTTTACATCTGTAGTCCCTGAGTTGGTCAACTGCACAATAAAAAATAAGTGAAAATAAATAAATAAACATTACGGTCAGAACTTTATATTCAATGGATTCTGCTATGCCCGAAAGAGCTCTGTCAACTGCAACTGAAGAAAATACAAGCAAAGAAAATCATACATGCTACATTTAATGAAAAATTCATAATTAAAACACAAAAGTAAATTAAGCAACATATTCAGCAATTTGATAACACATTGGTGACATAAGGCTATAAATGCAAAAAATCATACACAAAACAAAAGAATGAAGTTCTAAGTATAACTGAAATTAAATTGAATGCTGATGATTAATAACAATGATAATAATAATAATTATAATAATGATATAATGTCTCTCTAAAATATGTGTTGTCTTTATTTGAGGTATATTTTTTAATTTGGTTGTGTTTATTTATGTGCATGTTTCTTTAAGTTGCAGTGTGTTGATGTCTTTGGGCCACCATACTTTTCTGTTGCATTGAGGTTTAATGAAGGTTGAATAAGTTGTTATAATTGTAAATAGCAGTATATTTGCATTTATATTCACATGTATTTTCCAGATGAGAGTTACTAAACACATACAGTACTCTCTTTTTATAGCGGGTGTGTCATTGTGTGTCGGGCCTTTCCCTGTGATGACCTGGTTATCAATCTACCTGCTGCTCAACCACACACACCCCCCACACACACACACACCCTCAGGCTAATGA
Organism: Scomber japonicus; assembly: GCF_027409825.1. Taxonomy (NCBI): domain Eukaryota; kingdom Metazoa; phylum Chordata; class Actinopteri; order Scombriformes; family Scombridae; genus Scomber; species Scomber japonicus. Next base: position 1,560,136 of record NC_070596.1, on the reverse strand, counting down.
ATGGCTACACTAAACCACTCCAGTAGATTTACACTGTCCCGCTGTAACCTGAACGCTCATTTCATCTAGAAACACCCTGGTCTCTCCTTTCCAGCTTATTCCTGTTTACCTGTACAGTTAATACTACTGTCAGGTGCTTCTAAAGAAAAGAAAACACTTTCTCCTGCTTGCATCTTTTTCTCTCTGCAGACACACACAGTATGATTACAGCTGGTGTCAGGTTTCTGTCACTTTGACCTTTGCACCTATAACTGTTGGCTGTATGTAATGTGGATATTTCTCTGCTTGTGTGCTCTCACTTTCTCAAACCGCACCCTGCATCTCTCTGTGTCCTGCTCATTACTTCTAATACAAGTTTGATTAAATATTTATCCAAGGGCTATGTTAATTTGTTCACTCCCACTCATCCGTATATGGCATTTAAGTTGCCTGTTAATTTATTATTGGAGCATATACTCACCTTTATTACTGAGTCATGTGAATAAAAAGCATTGAGCTAATGGCTAATGCTCTATTCATCACACGTCTGAAAAAAGACAGGAACTTTGATTCAATACTGTTATGATATGGTCCATTTGTATTTTATAGCTGATAGATTTTGTTGCAGATTTAAAGGTACCTTGTGGGATGTTGGAGAATAATGCAAGTGCCAAGAAACATGGCTAGCAAACAAGGTGAAAAGGAAATACATTCTTCACATTTGTCAGGCCTTAAGGATACACCGAATGTGTTTTAGTAAGAATTACTGAATGCAAACAGACACTTTATTTACTAGAAAACGCCACAGGGAACCTTTAATCTTGGGATTTGTATTTACCACAAACTGCACAGTTAGCATTGTGATGACACTACCTTAATTGACTTTCTTTTGGGTTTTGTCATCTTTTTAAGCTTCACTAATTACTATTTTTTATTTTAATAGGTCAAATAATTACATGTAATGCGAAAGAGGTTTCTCTCAGTGACAAAGTGACCCTTGTAGCCTGTGTTAGCTCACATTTACTGTGTCTTCACTTTTTATCAATATCATTTTCAGCATTAGCTAACAGTTAGCATTAGCTGTTTTCAACCACTAAGCGCTAATAAACCCACTGTACACTACCTGCTTAGCATGTACCAAACAGTAAACAGTTAGCAACCAGCTGAACGCTGTGGAGCATTTAATAGTCAGGTATTAATGGAGAACAAACCGAGCTAACAGGAGAGTGAATAATGAACTGTTAAATGTGTCAGTGTTCACCGGCTGGTTGCTAACTGTTTCCTAAGCAGGTAGCGTATAATGGGTTTATTAGAGCTTGTTGGTTGAAAACTGCTAAATGCTAACTGCTTATCACACACCAAACAGCTAACAGTTAGCAACCAGAGTGAATGTTGGACTTAATGACCAAAAATGTAGGTGTGTAAATAGGCACCTCTTTACTAACATGATTGACATTCCCACTTAAAGGATAATTGGTGTTTTTCGGGTTATTGTGGATGTCTTCTGCCCCCCAAGCAGCTGATACAACTTAAAGCAAATTCTAGTCAGTTTAGTATGCTCATTTTTGAGATTGGTGTCAGGCTCAACTGAACAGTCTTTAACACTCCTCTTTCTATTTTACCTCCTTAGTGTGAGATGTTGATCTACTCAGAACTTCCACTTTGAAAAGCACATGAAAGCTGAGCATTATAAGTAGTAGGGAATGTCTAACACCCAGGGTAAAAGTGTTCCACCTATATTTTCAAGTAGTATATGTCCCCAGTATTATATTACTACTTCCCCCTGATGTTGACATGTCTTTCTTCTCTCCTACTCCTCCCTTGTCATCTCTGCAGGTGCCACAGTGGTGTGTGGAGTATGCTTTGTCCTATGAGTTCTCTCAGGGCCTGGTGTGCTGTTCTCAGCCCTATTCAGCAGCAGCAGTGAGTCTAGCTCTTCGTGTGGCTGATGAGATGGACCTCAGCCTGGGTCTGGAGGTGGGCTACAGGGTCTCTCATGATGACGGCTGTACCCCAGACACCTTGCTCAGGTTAGGATACATGCATCATACATGGACACTACATGATCATGATTTTCATTTTCAGTTGGATACAGTGGAAAACAGAAAGCAGTCTTTTCCCTTAATCATTCACAGGAGAGGTACATAAGCTATTGATCTGATGATGTGTTTTTTCATTACTCATGTTATGACATCACTCTTAACCCATTAATAGTCTTATGCAGTCAAAAGCTTTGTTCCTTATGTTAGTAACAACACATTTTTATTGAAGTGCCCGCAATTTTTAAAGTGTGAAGTGTGAATGTCCACTTCAACAAAAGTGCTCCTTAAACAGTCTGTATACATTTGTCTCATTTAAAGTGAAACAAAAGGTTTTTGTTTTTTTAATGGCACATTTGTTTTAATGGTTCAATGCATTGTGTAAAATCCACTTAATGTGACATTTTATATTTAACATAAACATGAAACATTTTTAAAGAAGAATATATAAAAGAAATACCGTAGTTCACTTTAGTTCATATAATGATAAGAAAAACATATATACAGTGCAGTTTTTGTAGAACTTGTAAGACTTGTTAATCTGTAATGGTGCAACAACAGGTTTTTTGCATTCATGACTTGTATTCATACACAAGGAAACAGATTGTTTTTTAAGATTCTCACACTTTCTTGTCATGATCTATATCTACAGTAGAATTGCCTCAGCATCTAAAATGAGTCCAGTCACCCGTGACTTAGCACTTGTAGCTATTCTTGTACATTTTAATGCGGAGACACCACTTCACTGGCCTTAATTATTAGACTGCAGTGGTCTTTGTCCACAGCTGTTACTGTGCTTAAAGCTGCTCTGGGGAGTTTTAAGTATTTAACATTTGCAAAGCCATTTTATTTCATTCTGGAATATTCAGTGTTCACTTGCTAATAGTTTTTTCATCACTTTACCGCCATCCATAAATCACAATAACAGTGTAAAACTATAGGCAGGAGGTATATTGCATAAATCACATGCTGGTCTATGTGCACAGCAGAGATCATAAAAACAGTGATCTGCCAGTGGTCAAACATTTGTTGAATCGTTATTAATAATATTAGCATTATCACCCTGAATCTACATCAGTAGTGACTGCCTTTTCATTGGAAAAAAAGTCAAACATTCATAATAATTTCAATAAACTTTTTTTTTTTTGCATACATTCATTTTTAAAAAAACTCCACATTGACATGGAAAGGTCTGGTTTTAAAAAGCACAGTGCTTCCTGAGGGTTCTTTGGATATCACAACTCAAAATGTGCTCAATAACCACTGAGTCATCCATTGCTTTATTTTGTAGCTGATTGCTGATCTGCATCATGTTTATTTGTCTTCTCTTCCCTGAAAGTAACAAAGATCACATCATTCACCGCTTTTATATGATAATGTTACCTGCTCTTTCTTTCACCTACAGCCACACCTTGATTCATTGTATTCTGTTTAGCTGCTGTTTGTTATCCAAGGTGGCAGTAAGAATTACAGCAGGGTAATTTACTGAAAACTGATCCCTGTGTCTCTGTTCCTGCACTCTCAAATAATGACATGAATAAATGTACATCCAGAAAGATTTTAGTCAAAATGCTCTAAATCTGTTCTTAAAATATCTATATTTTTCCTCATCTATATTTTCCTCTGTCTTCTCACAGGTTTGTCAGTGACACTCTCCTGCTAGAAGAAATGATGTCAGACCCTCTGCTACACCAGTATGGCGTTGTTGTCTTGGACGAGCTCCAGGAGCGCACCGTGCCCACAGATGTGCTTCTGGGTCTGCTGTGCGACGTCTGTCGCCAGAGGCCAGACAACTTCCGGGTGGTTCTCCTCACTCACCCGACACTAGCACCGTGTCTGGCTACCTTCTTGGGACCTTCTATCCCTCACCTGTCCCTTGACAACCTGCTCTCTGAACCCCCTACCAGAGGCGAAGAAGAGGGAGGCGAGGAGGAGGTAGACGAGGAGAGGAAAGCTGTGGAGGTGAACAAGGTGGAGACTCTGTACCGGGAGCTTTCTTCTGGGAAGGAACCCGTTGCCGCTGCCTGTCACATGGTGCTGGATCTGCACCGGAGGGGAGAGGAAGGAGATGTGATGGTGTTTCTGGCTAGTGCACAGGTACAAGTTTACTTATATACTTCGGAACATAGTATCTAGTTCTCTGAATATATATCCATGATAGCTAATCTGTCAGAAATGTACCTGGTGCTTCTGTTTACAGAGCATCCAAACAAACCCTGAGCTGACAGGATTCATTACCTCACACTGTTTTTATTAAGGAGAATGAAGAGGACAGTCCTGTACTGATGCTATTGTTGTAACAACAGAATAGTATCAACAGTCCGGCTACAACATGGTACAACTCAGTTAAAAGTAGAGTCAGTCATTCTCGAGAGATATTATTTATTTGAACTAAATACCCAAACAAATATGCATTCAGAAGGTCCGCCCTCCAAAATTATGGATGTGCATCACCATGGCAACAACTAAACGAGCAATATGGCAGAATTCAGAGTAGACACACCTCTACTCCTCTCACACATTATCAAAAATGGAAAATATATTACATCCAATGGGACCAAAACAGTCTTCGCCTCCCTGCAGTCTCCCAACTTCTCACTCAACCTGCATTCAGTGTCTCTGTCCACAGAAACAGTTTTAACTGAACCAAAACAGTTTGCATGTTGGTTCTAAAGGTTGAAATTGATAGCATTTGTATTTATTGATTCATTGATATGGTTAGTAAGTTCAAAAAACACATATACAGTGAGATATTTGTGTGATTTTTAAACAGCTGCCTGCTTAGATTCCGCTTTATTAAACGCGACAAAAACAAACTCGGAGCATAAAACAAATGTAAGTGGATTGATGCGCATCTCCTCGTATCTCCCATCCTCCACCATTCAATGGGTCCTCACACAGACAGCTGCTAAGAAGACTCTATCCTCTATCCTGCTGCTGATTTGTTAGAGTAGTGTTGTCCAAGCTGCTGTATTTACATGTCTATTTACAGAGCTAGAGCGTGTATGAAAACTAGATTTCTGCGGAATCACTGACTCTACCTTTAACAGAGACACAGTGAATGCATCATCCTGAGAAAGAAAGAAAAGTAAACCACCCTACCCAGATTCCTTTTATAGTCCGCACAGCTGTATCATCGTGGCCCCTGTTTCATTGGTAGGAGTCATGATGATCTCAATGTCCCCAAATGCAACATATGACACCATTATATACCTGATTTGACGTAAAAGCATACAGCATAATAAAGAGTCTAACATTAGTTAATAGATTTTGGTGATTTGCAGTGAAAACCTGTCTTGTTTTGTAGTGTTAACAAAGGAAAGCAACACTCATTCTGTGCTGTGCTGTTTGAGTTTCACCTCCTTTGTCTTATAGAGGAGCGAAACAAGGACACCTCAACCTGAGAGGCCTCTGGTGCATTGCAGGTGTCTGGTGTCCTGGTGCACACACACACACACACACACACACACACACACACGCATACTAGATTGGAATGAGATTGTGTACACTGTGGTGCCCCTCAAGAACTCAATAATGATCATAATGATATTAATAACTATAGCCTATTTACTTTTGATGATGTTATATGTATTAATAAATGTAGTTTGGTGTACCAGGTGTATATTGATTTGTTTATTATCATCTAAATTAGATTGGGTATAGTTGTTTTTATTGGTCTTCAATATGAAGCTCCACAGAGGATTTAATGTCAGTATAACATTAACAGTGTTCTCGTCAGATTTGTTGACAGTACCTTATATCAAAACAATCATGAACCATGTGGAAAAACAAATGAGGTCAGGAATTTTAATTTATCTCCATGGAAACACTTAGTCTTTAGTCTGTGTTAGAGTGCATTTTCCCCTTGTGGTCCAGCGCTCTTGCTCTAGGCTTGACGTGATGACAGTGAACACAACACAAAACGTATGACTGAGCTCTGTGAGGGTTCAGCAAGCCATTTGAACTGAATGGACATTTGGATTGAGTCCTACTGGCTCTGAGGCTGCCTCATGGATATTTGCTGACAGTGGAGGGTCAGTGTAATATGAATCACCTGAGCCTGTCACACTATAATAGAAAAAACACTTTATTGTTTCATGTTTGCTTTAGTTTTAAACACTTTCTCCTCATGTGACCTGCACTGTATCAAACTATGTCATGCATGTTAAACTCCCATTATGTCAACATCAGCACACCTGCTGCTCCTTGTCTCTCTGTCCGTCCTGGTTTCCATACACACACACACACAGTCTGGCGTGGCTGCGTGTGTTGGATTTGTAAGTCAAAGTCCTATCTGGTGATACAGATCTCTTCTGGTTAATCCTCAGTGAAGGACACACACACACACAAACACAGTGTATGTGGAGGGGTGGATTAAAACTTAGGCTCCATCTCTCTCTCTTCCCTTGTTTTCTGTAGGAAATAGAGGAGTGTGTGTCTTTACTGGAGAAGGAGTGTGTGGCTCTGAGTCCTCAGCTGGGTCCTCTCAGGATCCTCCCCCTGCACGCTGGCCTCGGTGAGCTGACCCAGCGGGTGTATGGGTCCGACCCTGAGGCTTCTAAGCTGAGGGAGAACGACAGCTCTGAGGGGGCGCACGGCTCGGTGCTGGGAGTCGGAGGCCCTGGGGTCAAGAGGAAGATCATCATCACTGATACCATTGCAGAGGCTTCCTTCTCCCTGCAGGCTATCCGTTATGTCATAGACACAGGCCTTCAGCTCAAAACTGTGAGTGTCCATTACTGATAGATTAGTTTAGTATCATTAGGAAGTGAAAAGGGTCTTTAATATACTAAACTTATATACTTGTTTAATAGATCTAAAATGTCACTGTATAATGAATCAATATATAATAGTATAACACTATTTAGTCTATATCAGGCCTATAATATTGCATATATGGATATATATGTGTACCTATGCCCCTACCTATACATACACACATACATACACTTCTATACATGTACGTAAATGCACCATATAACAATCATTACCTACGTAAACATGATACATAATATGATCAATACAATGTTATAACATGTCAGCACTTACTCCCACAAGATTTGATTGCATTTATTTTCTCTAATAACTGGCTGCTTGTTCATTTTGAATACAGTAGATACTAAATCAGGGAAAAATGCAACATTTATTGTGATAGACAAACAGTTATTTGATTAAAGGAGAACTCCACTGATTCCATATAAGCTTGTTTCCAGGTGTTAAGGAGTATTACTATCATAAAGCCTAGTGTCTATAGAAAGAGCTGAGTGAAATCTGATCAAGTGCTTCAAGTGATGTCATTTGAGTAAAAAGGGTGTGGTGTTAGAGAGACCTACATTAACATTGGCTACATTAACAGCTACTAGTCTGACACACCTGAAACAGTAAAGTGAATCATGTGGAGTTGCATTCTGGGTAATGAAAGTGTCAGATTTTGTCAGAGAAGAAGAATGTGTGAGTTTCTGCTGCATTGACTTCTGCTGCTTTTTTGCCTTTATGTTACAGGAGTGTTTTGATTGGTGGAGTTTTCTTTTTAAAGTGAAGCATGTAAAAATCTATTCTCATTCCTGACAGGATATGTGTGTTTATTTTGTGTCACAGGTTTACAATCCTCAGATTAGAGCAAACTCACAAGTTCTGAGGACTATCAGCAAAAACCAGGCTGACATGAGAACTGAAAGAGTCAATAGTCATCTTCCAGGTAGGTCAAAGGTCACTGCTGTCAGTCAGACTGGACATTACCTAACATAGTGACATTTATTTCATCTGTCAGATTTCACTTAAAGCACATACATTCAGGATTTCTCTCTAATTCAGATTTTGGTGTTTTCATAGTCAAGGATACTTTGAGTTATTTTGACATAATGTATGCAACCACACTTCATTTTTTCTGTAGTGTAATTCCACTGATGTTCCTATCCATTGCATCGATGCTGTCCAGATTCTGTCCATACACAATTTTGGAAAAATAAAACAACAAAAAAACTAACTAATGGCTAAAAATGGAAATGTACAACTATGTGACTGTCATGTGTGTTTATTTCTTATTGTTGTCTTTAGGGCTGTGTTTGCGTCTTTATCCTCAGTCTGTGTATGATGAGGGGATGGGGGAGTCTCACTGTCCGGGGGTGGCGGAGGAGAACCTCAGTCACCTGGTTCTGTTGCTCAAGAGACTTGATATTGCTGACATGGGACAGTGCAAGTTCCTGGACAGACCAGGTAACCTTATCAACTAACAACTCAAGTATAGAAAATATATTCATAAGGTTAAAGTAAGAATAAATATGTGTTCTGAGTTTGACATACCACAGAAAAGTGTGTTGCTAACCACCCTGCCAAATTTGAATGATTTAAAAAAAATCACCAAATATATGAAATTAGGCTTCAAAGTTGTGTAAAACTTGAGTGCCCGCCAAGTTCACTGAAACCCCGCCCCCTACCAAGTGTCACCTGCCAATCAAAGTCACCACCTCTACCAGAAACATGGACGCTACGTCTGAGAGCTTTCTGCTGCTAGATCAGCGGCTAACTCGGCAGCTAACTGGCTAACTGTAGACTGTAGTAGTAGTAGTGTGCCTGAATGTATTTATACCTCTACAGCAGCAGGGTTTGTGAAGCCTAGCTCCACAATTCAAATCTAAATGATTGAAATGCTTTTTACACCTTTTTTAGAAATACATTTATGACCTATGTAATGTGTTTAGAAGAAAATGTCTGAATTCACTTTACACGGTCTTTAAGGTAGAGCTGTCAGGTGTCTCTATTGTTTGTCTCTCTTGTGGCTTCAACAGACCATGATCATCGTCTGAAAAAAAAACATTTCTTCTTCTTTCTCTCTCCTTCTCTCCTCCACATTTATTCTTCCCTCCCTCCCTCCCTCCCTCCCTCCCAGCCCCCGAGGCTCTAATGCAGGCCCTGGAGGACCTGGACTACCTGGCAGGACTGGATGACGATGGTAACTTATCAGAGGTGGGCATCATAATGTCAGAGCTGCCGCTGGAGCCGTCTCTAGCTAAATCCCTGATCGCTGCCTGCGAGTACGACTGCGTGGATGAGCTGCTCACCATAGCTGCCATGCTCACAGGTAGAAAAAAAGATGAGAGATGCACAATAAGCAGACAACACATTTTTGAGTGGAAGAGGACTTTCATTTGCTTTAAAGAAAATAAGCATCTGGTGTGTGATATTTGTCTTCTTTTAGCTCCACCCTGCTTCATGATAGTGGAGCCCAGCAGAGAGGAAGCTGCTGTCACTCACTGGAGACCTCTTATGCACACAGAGGGAGATCACATGACTCTCATTAATATCTATAAAGCCTACATGGAACGTATGTACACTGCTGCCCTCATCATATACATACATTGTTAAGTACATGGTTCCTACTGATGGTGAAATATATTGAATTCAGTCATTTAACTGGATCATATATGTCATATAATAACAAGGATGAATACAGTGATTATAATGATCTGAACAAAATGATCAAAGCTTTCATCTACATACAGTAACATGATACATGAGTTATTAAAAAGTCTAGCTGTGATCATTACAGATAATCAGGACGAGATTTGGTGCACAACGAACTTCCTCAACCACGCCGCCCTACGATTGGCTGTGGTGATCAGGGCGGAGCTGCTGGAGGTGATGCAGCGAATCGAGCTCCCTGTTTCGCCTCCCGCTTTCGGTTGCCAGGACAACTGCACCAACATCAAGCGTGCTCTCATCTCAGGCTTCTTCCTCAAAGTAAACATCCTGCTTTAACATCAGACTATAACACCTCATCCTACGTTTTCCTGCTGTTAACTGTTAGAAATGTTCCTCTCTTCCTCAGGTGGCTCATGATGTGGACGGCTCAGGTAACTACCTCCTGCTAACTCATCGCCACGTGGCTCACCTGCATCCCTTCTCCTCCTACCTGTGTCGCCAGCCCTGTCCTGACCCCCCCAGCTGGGTCCTCTACCACGAATTCACCATCTCCCGCGACAACTGCATCCGCATCGCTTCAGAAGTGCATCCTCAGATGTGAGTCACACTGTGAAATTCATGCAGAATCCTGCAGGGCCCTACTGATGGTTCCTATATCTCAACATGTCACTATAGAAGGGACTGGGCCTTTGCTGTTGCGGCCCCTTAGCTGTGGAAGTCCCTGCCTGGAGATCTCAGGCAGGAACACTCAGTGTCATCTGTGAAATCTCTTTCAGGCTCACTTTTTCTTACTGTTGGTATTTGTTGTGTTATTCATTTATTGTATATAGTCTTTATTTTTGTTTTGGATCTGTTTTTACTGTAAAGCACTTTACTTTGTTTGAAAGGTGCTATATAAATTAAGTTATTATTATTATTTTAACTTTAGACAGAGTCAGACTAGCTGTTTCCCTCCACTTCCAGTCTTTATGCTAAGCTCGGCTAATTGCATCCTGGCTCCCTGGCTCTCTCTGTACTTGAATATACAGACATGAGGTTTATAGTAGAATAGTAGAACTGCAATAATTAGTTCATTAATCAATGAGTCCATTGACAAAAATTTATTTTCCAACTATTTTGATAATCTGTCATTTTGAGTCATTTTTAAGATAAAAATGATCAAATGTTCTGGTTCCAGCTTCTTAATTATGAATATTTTCTGGTTTCTGTAGTCTTCTATTATTGTATTGTTGTGGACTGTTGATGGGGACACATCAAGACATTTCCCAGTAGCATTGGGAAACAATGGTGGAGAATTTTGACCATTGTGTGATATTTTATTGATTGAACTAATCAAAAAAATAGTTGATGGATTGGTTAATAATGAAGCTAATTAGTATTTACACCTTGTATTGATATCTCTTGCAAAAAAAAAGCCAACAAGCATATTTTCCAAAATGTTGAACTGTTCCTTTAATGACTGCAGCGTCTAAAACTTCAAGAATTTCCATTATGGCTTTTTTTTGTTTAGATTTTGTTTGTTTTTTGTAAAGAGTATGTTTTGGGGCAGTTTTTTCCTTTATGTGCCAGTAGATGGCATAGAAGCTGTCAGGAAACAGGAAGAGAGAGAGAAAAGGGAATGACCTGCAATAAACCAGGGACGTTACAGTAATGTGGCATGATCAGTAACCTCTTGGCTACCAGGGTGCTCCATTATGTCTTTTTTTTATCTCTAAGTGTGACCCTCTCCCTCTCTCTCTCTCTCTCTCTCTCTCTCTCTCTCTCTCTCTCTCTCTCTCTCTCTCTCTCTCTCTCTCTCTCTCTCTCCCCCTGTGCAGGCTGGTGGAGCTCGCCCCTCAGTACTACCTGGGCAACCTGCCAGCGAGTGATGGCAAAGAGCTGCTGATGGAGCTGAGGCAGAGTCTGGAGCCTCAGACGTACGATCAGGACGGAGTGTCGGACGCACGCAGCCGGACTCACAAAGACGGAGATGCAGACGGTCAGCCCAGCACTGAGCTCTGCGTTGTCCAATGAGACGAGACGAAAAGAAGAGACGCAGCATCTCAGGAGAAGACACTAAAGACACACACACACACACACACACACACACACACACACACACACACACACACACACACACACACACACCGCTGTCACTTTATTGCTTGATCTGAGATTGGGTACTTTGTATGAAGTCTCATCTGAAAAATTGAATCATTATTGATGTGTGATTTCAAATGACTGACAGTTAATACTATAAAACACAATTGTACAGTAATATAAATATACAAACCTCTTCATTTTCTCCATGTTTGCTTGTGCTATTGACTTATTTATGAAATTATTTAAATTTCAATGACTTTTCAATGTTTGAATACGTTATTTTTTATCTGAAATGAGGGATTTCTGTTTGTCTGTTTCAGTAATTCTACAATAAAATGTAAATTGTCTGTAACACAACAAAAGTGGGAAAAGTGAAGGAGAAATTGAACCTTTTGAAGTGTATTTCTTTTGTAAGGACACACTACAATGAGCTGACACACTGTTATTGAATGGATGACCTTTGACATCTATGCATATTTACAGACTGATGACGGACTGACGGCTTCTCAGGGCTCACTGTGATCTGCAGCAGTGATGCACAGAGCTTCTATTTTCTTCTTTTTTATACTATTTGTATAAAGTTTGAGTTTCCTGCTTAGATCATTCTGCTTATTGTTTTCTCTGACTTTTAGTGTCAATAATGAAACATCTTTGTGTAAAGTGGATTCTTATCTTCCTATTTAATAGGATCTTTCTGTCAATACAGTATGAGATTCAAATTAAAGTGTGTTTTTTCATGTTGGTTGTATATCAGCTGACTCATTTTTCACTTTCCTTCATTTTTGTACTCACAGATTTATTGCAGGTGCTGGTATTGGGTGGTAGAGTAATATATATATATATATACACTGAAACAAACTGTTTTAATGATCAAAGACGCATTTATTTTATTTTATCTTATCAATTTAATAATCCATTCTGTGTGGCTCAGCAGCCCAAAGTCTCGCGGCCCTTCTGGTATTTGCCCGGTCTGCCAGATAACCAGTCCATCACTGCCCAGCAGATGTCTTCAAATAATTAAACCTCATGTACTTAAAGGGTCACTCCACTAATTTATTGCACTATAAATTATATTGGTTGACTTGTCAGAGCCACATTTTTAAAAAGAGCAAAACCAAAATCAGAGGGAGATGTACTGGTAAATAAATGAATGGCACGCATAAAGGTTTAAAGTGTAAGAGAGCAATGGACAAGTAAAATAGAAGAAAAGCTGACTGAGCTGTAAAGAGAATAAATATCTATATCACCTCCACCTGTAGTCCACATTAACCACACCTCTCCCTGGACTTTGTTTTTATTTTTATTTATTTTTCTTTCTTTGCATTTTCAACATAAATTACACAGAATATATAAAGTGAAAGCAGCTGGTTGTAGTCCATGTTTGTTCGTTCTGGCCCTTCCTGACAAGCTGCAAGTTATCATTATTATTGTTGTTGTTGTCTATTTACACATCACACAGTTACAGAGCAACAATATCATTCATTTAGAATAGTGGTTGTCTCTGCCTGGTGAATGTAAGTTCAATATTCACTCTCCTTTTAGCTCTATTTTGGGTCTCCACCAGCACATCTTTTAATTTGGTTTATTTGGATTGAAACAGTGATGTGCAGTCAGGGGCAGCAAGGCTAGCACTGCTCGCCCTGTCAAAAATGGGGGGGGGGGTTCTGTTTTTTCCATAATTAAAAGGTCATTCTGAAATGTATCTGGAGTCCATTACTTGTTCAGTATGCAACTTTATCCAGAAAACGAATGGTTATATTTTGTGGAGCTCAAATCTCCTATGTCCTATAAACACATCACAGCTCCTTTCCTCTGCTGGGGTCAGCAGGGTCAGCAGTAGTTGCATTGCTAGCTTCTGATCGAGCTGGATGCTGATATTGGGTGCGTAACGTTGAGTGACCGTATCATCAGCCAATCAAATTTTGATGTTGACAGAACGCCCTATGTCACGCAGAGTTTCTAGTGTTGGCCTGGGCGTCGTCATTCAAATGAGCTTGGCTGATTGGCCCATGGGCAGGTGCGTGATGACGCACTGTCTGTTATTCTGGAATCTGGTTGATTTAACCATAGATATATATACGTAGATGGCGTATTGACTGCTGCTGCTGATTGGAGCGATGTGCCTACATGGCGGCCATCTTGGTACAGGGCCAATCACTCCTGCAGAGCATTATGTCTATAGACTAATGACGTGTTTGCACTATTAAAAAGTGATCATACATCGCTCAGTTAATTATAATAAAAATAAATAAATAAAATTGTTCATTGTTAACATATATTCACATGGGTTGTTTTGTTACAAATGTCAGACAGATAGACAGATACGTTTTTAACAAATCAAATCGTTTGGAAATCGGTCGAGATTTCAGTGAATAATTCTACTTAGAGATTATGGAGTAGCTCTTACCTCCATAGATATACATGCACTACTGCCTCTGCTAGCCCTGTACCAAGATGGTGGCTCTTTAGGCACGTAGATAAAGATATGATCGCGGACCTGCTTCGGGTGCCTTTTTCACAAGGACGTCATAGAGCGATTCATCATGAAGGATCACAGGATGGATTTCATCTACAAGTAATTGGTGAGTGCAAGTTTTTTTTTACTTTCTCTGGACCAGATTGACGCTGCTGTTGGTCTAATCTCTCTCTCTCTCTCTCTCTCTCTCTCTCTCTCTCTCTCTTTGTGAAGTAAATTTAGAACCATTTTTGGAGCATGTTTATGTCTGTTATAGAAATTGATTTTATTTTTGAAGTGATTTAGAAGTTTCCTCTAAGGGTGCAGAGCAGTCGGGCAGTATGTGCTGTTTTTGATGTTGTGTCACTTGCTATGTGCATTGTAAAGTGGGCAGTGATGTAAGGGAAGATGATCTGATGGCGCTGATGCACAGTGGTGTCTTGATGCGTTGCGGATGTTGATTAGCTGTCATGTTGGTGTCAATTAAGTACCGTTGCATAATAGTGGCCTTACATTGGATTCGCAATGTGTATGTATTGTAGGATATAGGCCTATATGTGTGCGGCTGCCCTGTTGGCTGTATGGCATACAATACTTTGCTTTATCGTCAAATATAAAATCAGGGAGGCCAAAATGTCACAAATGAACATCATACTGCATTGAAGAAGGCTTTAAACTAGCGATTGAGACCATAAACACATTTTGAAAACGTTTACTGAGGTTAGAAATCAAGTGAGAAGTTGGTGAATTCTCCATTGACTTGTATAGAGACGGAAGTCCTTTTGACATCAAAACAGTCGCCCCCTGGTGGCCTTTTGCGAGAATGCAGCTCTAAGTTACTTCCGCGTTGGCCTCATTTCAGAGGACCGGAACTCCTGGCCTGGGATTAACAACCTCTAGCTATAACCCTGCTTGTTAGAATTTCTTATTGCTGGCATGGAAGTGATGCAAACACATGTATCTCCACTTTTATTGTAGATACTGTACATGCAACATGTTGTGATACATCAGCACATGTTGGTTTTAACAGAAGAGTCTGCATCGTCATATATTGACATATTGGACATTCACAATCTCAGCACAGGGACTGGGTGCAGTGCTTTAGAGTACATACAGTACAAAGTATGTACATGTCAATGCTAAGCTAGCTGTGCATCAGAACATCAACAGGGTGTGTTCTGATAGGAGCAGCAGCGGTGCAGGTGATTATCTCTGGCGGAAGAGGCCTTTAATGCTTTCATGGGCTACTTAATGCAGAACCGCTTCCCTCATGTTGTGGTACGCCTCTTTATCCTTCAAATACATCTTCAGCTCCATCTCAGTCTGTGTGCGCATGACCTACAAGAAGAACATGGTTTAACTTACAAAATGCAATAATATACAATAAATTGTATATTGTTTTACCACTATATTTTCATTATGGACTTATCACATAAAGTTGTGTATTAGCATACCTCCAGGTCTCTGGTCATGGCGTGGTTGGGTCCGTGGGTGACCATCAGGATACGGTAGGCCTTGCAGATCATGCTGTGACCCATCTCAATCTGACCCCCGTGCCAGTGTGTGACGCCTGCACGCATGATGGCCATACCCAGCTGGGCATTGTTGGGGTGGTACAACTTCCTGTTGAAGAGGGGGGAAAGAGTTACTGAGTGCAGAGGATCCAGTGAGGATCATCCCCTCCTTTCTGAGGTGGTATACACTGTTTTTTTCTGAAAAAGGACAATTAAGAGCAACAGATTAGTTTGATGGTATTTCAGGCTGTTGTGGTGATAAAACAGTGTTAAATCAGTGAAAAACTGCACATTTATATATAGTAGTTATGGGAATAAGAACATTTCAAGAGGATAATGTTTATATGGAGGTATTATTGTGGCAATATTATTTGCAAATTTGTGAATTGAAACTGTGTCTCAATCCATGTGTGTAATCAGATCTTACCTTGCGAGACAGCTGGATTCTCAAGATCCTTAAATCACCAAATCATGCAAAAATCTATCTTGTCAGGCTTAAAGTCATGCGCATGGATGTATTATAAGAGCTGGATACTGGACCAAAAATGGCGCCCATTCAGTTCTATAGGAATTGGTCAGCTGGTGTATACGCCCAGGGTTGTTTCCATGTGATGTGGCCAACTTAATATGCACAGTAGTGTTACCCCCAGTGGCCCCACCTACAAGTTCCTCCTTGGCCCACAGACTTTACATTGTGATGATGATATTTTTAAATCACTTTTCTCAGCTCGAGGACAGTTCTACAAATATAAAACCTCCATGGATCAAATATTCAAAATAGAAAGAGTCATAATTGACCTTGTCTGCTGTTCGAGGTGTCCTGTCAGCACTTCCACAAGGATGGTCTATGGGGGAAATGTTTTTTGGTCCATAAGGGGATTTTCTCTGCAACTGATGTATGATCTTGTGATCTCGTGAGTCCAGCTGCCTTTCAAGGTGAGACAATGATAAACGGTGGTAGACAAACGGTTCATCCAATCACCTGCTGTTAGTATGTAAGTATGTACCTAAAGTCTGAAGAAACATGTCAAAGAATGATTGATAATAGACCGGAATAACTTGAGGTGCCCACAAAGGAAATCACATTCTGCTCAAACTCTGTACTGAAGATATTTGACCCTCTCTGTGACTGTATAAGACTCTTGTGTTCTGGAGTGAATCTTTGTCAGTGTCTCAGGCATGCAGACATGAACCAAGCTCGTATTAAAACATATATAAAGACAGAACTTCTGATTTGATTCATCTTTACCGATCCTCCGAGACAGTCTTCGCACTATCACCTGCCAAGTTTTTTTGAAAGTGCCAAACAGTTTCCAAGAACAACTTTTCAACTTCTGTTTTACCATCTGGCGTGTAAGGTTGTGTTCTCCCCCAACTCTGAGAAAAATCTGGCTCTTTAGCTGCTAGATGATCCGCTATGTTCACCTGCTGGTCATTAACTTTGTCTGTCAGCTGCTTGGTCTTCTGTCAGCTGCCTATTGGAGTGTTTCAAGTCACCAAACTCTCTTTACCGAACAAACTTTTGAGATTTGACTACCCAGTACAGTTTGAAAACATGAATCCAGCTGCCAACAACATGTCATCAAACAGCATTGCATTATGACAGAATTAAAGATGGAACGGTTTGACATGAATGCCTGAAAACATCTTCCTAAAGCAAAACACTCCATTACTGTATCTCACTGTCACTCACTTGTATCCGTCCACCATCTTGTGGACAAGGGTAGCAGCCTCAGAGAAGTGCTTCATGTATGAAAACACCTCACTGGCAATGCTGAGCACACGCAGTCTACACAGGTTAGTATCAGCCAGGACGTGGTTCTGCTTCTCCAAACACTCCTGACACAACTTTACCACCTGAGAGAGAGGGGGACAGGTCAGGACAGAGGAACTCATACAGTGAAAGACTATAAGAGATTTTGGACAGGTGTACCTCTTCATAATCCCCCTCAATGCGAGAATTCTCAATCTTTTCCAGACACTCTTTACTGAAGGCAACCACGTCTTTCACTTTATCAGCAGAAGGCTGAGAGGGACACGTAAAAACAAGGGAAAGAAAGACATTATGAAGAAAAGAATCGACTGTTTTTATATGTGTGTACTCCGTATGTCCCCTCTCTCACTTTGCTGCCCTCGCCCTCAGCGGCAGCCATCATCAGGTCGTCCTTGATGTGCTGGCTGCAGTGCTCGCAGGTGCAGTCAAAGTAGAAACGCTCCTTCAGCTTCTTCTGGCGATCAGCAGACAGATTGAGGAAGTCCACGTAGCTGACGGTCAGCTCCTCTCCCTCTGGGATTTTACCCAGAGCTCGCAGCTCAATCCTGAGAGACAAGAGGACAGGATGGGTCTGGTTTTCAGGATAATACATGATTATACATGTTTTATGATAGCGGTCTACACTGTCTGGATGGACCTAAAAGCCTGTCAGAATCCATTTATTTACCTTAAAAATACTTTTGTCTTAGACTTAATTAGGCCCCACAGGTTAGTTAATGTAGCCTAATGTTGATTACACATTAATTACCTATGTTAAATACCTTAAATTAAGGCCACATATTTATTTTCCTTTCCTTTCATTTTACATTACATTCACTTTCTCTTCACTTTATACCCATTTAACTTTACTTTCACTTTTTTTCCAGTTTCACTTTGCTTTCACTTCACTTTTACTTTACTTTATTTCAATTTCACATCACTTTCACTTTATTTTAGTTTCGCTTATTTAACTTTCATTTTATTTCCAATGCTTAGTTTAACTTTCACTTTCCTTTAAAGGAACAGTGTGTAGGATTTAGTGGCATCTAGTGATGAGGTTGTACATTGCAACCAACCTAATGCCCCTCACCCTCACCCTCCCCTTCCAAGTATGCAGGAGAACTTACAGTAGCTCTGAAACTCACAAAAAATGTGAAATGCCCTCTTTAGAGCTGGTGTTTGGTTTACTCATTCTGGGCTACTGTAGAAATATGGCAGTGCAGTATGGTGGCCTCTGTGGAAGAGGACCTGCTCTCCATGTATATATAAAAGAGTCATTCTGAGGTAACGAAAACTGAACAATTCTTATTTTCAGGTGTATAACGCTAATTAAAACATACTTTTTTTTTTTTTCATCTCAATAGATCTCCCTAATTCTTACACACTGGACCTTTAACTTTCACTTTATTTCAATTTTACCTTCACTTTACTTTACATTTCACTTAACTTTTACGTAACTTTAATTAGTTTTTACTTTACTCATGGAAAGTTTACGTGAATTGCCAACACAATGGTCTTAGCACTGCCAAATCATTCAATTAAAATTATTCATCTATATATTATGAGTACCACAGCTTATTTTAGGAGGTTAATCCAGCCATTGGTTGAGAGGTGAACAGCAGTAACACGTACCTCCTCTTAGAGTGGAGAGCAGAACTCACAGCTGACTGGCTGCAAAAGAAAGAGACAGTTCGTAAATGCATAAATTTATACAGTATGCGTTACTTTCAAAGGTCTGAAAAATGAAGCCAACTTTGAAGTGCCAAAAACTGTAGTTCCTCAAATGGCCAGTTGAGGCTGGCTCCTAAAATGAGTCGATCCCCAACTTTACAGCAGAAATAAACATGTTTACAGCCATGGACAAAAACGACTTTTATCTCTATAGCTAATTTCCACATTCATGACAACTGTACAGGGGCCTTTTTTAAAAATCGTTAACCCATTTAGACTTACAGTTATGCATAATTAAGTCAAGTTGCTACCAAGGTAACAACATAAACATGCCATAACCATAGATTCACAGAGTATTGGCATAACAGGTCAGCGTGTTTTTAGTTCGATGTCTATAATAAAGTGATATGATGATATACAAATATGATAATGATAATAATATGATGACATGATAAGTGATATAGTATCCCGGTTGTCAGAGGATAGATTCAGCATCACAAAATGGTCTTTATGTTGTTGTTTCAGAGGCTTTTCTTTCCTAACAAGAATTAAAATACTGGTAGGAAATGTTGAAGCAAAAGACCTTGATAAAGACTTTCATTGTGATTTTAAAGGAGCAGTAGTTGGGATACATACTTGCCATGGTTGAGGCTGATTGTGCAATTGGGCCAGCAGTCATGGTTGACCAGACACAGGTTGGGGAACAGACCCACACCAACAGCCTGCAGGCCTCTCTGATCACTCAGAGTGAATCCATTACACTTGATCTACAGAGACAGACAGAGAAGAGGAGGAGGAGGAGGAAGAGGTATACAGGGTTGGAAGGTGCGGTGTACAGGAGGAAAAAAGCCTCGCCCTGTGCTATATAAAGGCTCAAATTAGCACTGGTGGGTAATATTGCATAATGAGACATTCATACAATGCCAAAGATGCGTGAGATGTAGTCAGCAGAGTGCTTTTTGCTTCCATAAGACCAGTATTCCTGAAAAGCGTGCACGTCAGCATGGAGCTTCTTGAGGTCGTCTTCGGACAGGTCAGCAACGTGGTCCTCCAGCTGGTCCACTGAGACCAGCTGACTGTCTGACACGATGCCTGTGTCCTTGTGTATGCGCCACAGCAGACGGGCAGCCAGACTGAGCAGGGGAAATATGGATAGAGGGTGGGGGAGGGGGTGTTAAAAGATCAGTTATGAGTCAGAGATGATCTGATATACAGACGCTCCATAAGTGGCCCCTAAATTCTGCAATGTTCTTCACAGACGATGAAGTGAACTATAAAGTGATACAATTAACAAAAAACATACTTTCAAATTGCCTACTTCACTGATTTTAAAGATTATGGTCTGTTTGTTTGAGAGTACTACTGCATATATGAAAAAGCTAACTCAAGCTGACATCACGTGACTCAAGTGATGTCACGTGATGTCACTTGAGTCGGTGTTGGAGGGGCTGAAGACTACAAGCTTGAGAATGAAACAAATCTGGGGGTGTGAAGTTATCTCTGATTGACACTAACTAGCCTAAACGTCAGAATCAATTGAGTTGCATTGTGGGTAATGTAGGCACCAGGTTAAGAAAGCAGATATGTGGAATAAATACACTTTTTAAGTCCATTGTAAGTCCGACAATGTTATAGAGGCACAATGCTAATTGATGGAGGACTCTTTTAAGGGTAAGGACACTGGTGGTGCTAGAATGCAATGTCTGTCCTGAGAATGGCACTAGGTCAAAAGTCATAGGGTTATTAATTTCAAAGGACCTCATTCTTTGGCAGTATGAATGTGCTCAGTATGCCAATTAGCTTGGGAGACATCTGGTGAAGTTAACATTGTGGCCTTGTCCTGATGATCGTCAGGATTGTTTATACTCTGGGGAACATGAACATAATACCACATTTTAATCCACAGTAATATGAGCAGTAGTTGAGATATGGATCGAGTGTTAGACAAACAACTGTCCATGTGACTATCCCTTCACTATGTAAGTACACACTGGCCCTGACCTTATAAGCCAGAGGTGTCCAAACTATTCCATAAAGGTTCATGTAGCTGCAGGTTTTCATTTCAACCAAGCAGGAGCACACGAGATTAGACTCATTTATTCAACTGATCTCAGTCTTCAGACAGTTGATTGGTCAAACTGAGTGCTCTTGATTGGTTGGAGTAAAAATCTGCAGGCACACGAACCTTTATGGAATAGTTTGGATGCCTGTTATAAGCCTATGAGCCTGAACTGACTGTACTGGCAAATCTTTCTATTCTCCTGAAGAAATACGTATGTTATAGTTTGGATGATGTTATCTAAGCTAACCAGCAATTTGCTCTGTTTGAAGTCAAAGCACTGATCAGAAAAGGCCTAGACAAAGTGACATCATTGACACATGAAGAACACCTTCAGCTTCTTCTCAGGTCCAGGCAAGATGGACTCTTACCGAATGTTCTCGCTGGGTGCAGAAAAGTTCAACTTCCTGATGGCTCCACACTCCCTCTTATGTTCGTCCCAGCATGCAGTCTGGCAGGTGCGGTCACAATAGTGGGCGAACTTGCACTGGACGCAGCGGTGTAGTTTGGCCTGACGGCGGAAACAGCTGTGACACACCTGAGAGGCCAAGCTGAAAGGCAAACAGAGAGATCAGGGAAACATTACAGCTGAACTAAAAATAACATCTACTGGATGCCCAGTGAGAGGTGTTTGAATACTGAAGATGTCTGAATCATGTGAGGTGATGTCAGGGAGATGTCTCAGCTGGTCTGTGGTGTCTCACACCAAAGATTAATTGAAGACACCGTCTACTGTTTAGAGGACCTTTAAGATTTCAGTCTTACAGGATAAAAACAGTTCCCTTTCCTTATAACATGCACTATCTCCGACAGTCAGGAGCAAATAAACACTTCTACAGTTTCTAAATGTGTTAAAAATAGAACCAACAAAACAGCTGGAATACTTAAAATGTGAAAACCAATCCACTGGTTATGGTTTTAGGACACTGTGGATCATTGTAGATAATTATAGGTCTTTTTTGAATGAACTTGATCTTTCTTTCTACATGAGGCGTTTAGGTGCACAAGCAGACACATTTGCTAACTAATCATCCTCTTCCGGCAGGTTTTTATGACTTCCTCTTTATTTAGAAAGAAACAAAGCACCTCTCATTCAGTCACTGCTGTAGTGTTATTGACACAGAAGCATGGGAAGTACAAACAGACATTTTAAAGACAGACTTGCTGAACATAAACATGCAATAAAATGTATGACAAACAATGGTGAGACATTTCTATATTTTTAGGATTAATGGGTTTGGAGAGGGTAAAACCATTCATTTAAGGCACTTACTGTTCAATACACGTTCCTCTAATGTGAAACGTAATGCAATATATCCAGACCTGTTTTTGTAAAATATTCATCAAGCAAATAACAATTTATGCACAATGCCTATTTTTTGCAGATTGCATGTACTTAATAACTACAATCATGATTTCATACAGTATGTTTGGACATGTGAAGAATCAGATGCCAGTAGCGGTCAGTGTACTTACATTACACATAAACAAGAATGTACACATACAGAAGACAGTAATTAAATATGAACAATGTATTCCATATTGCTCCTGTTCCTGTATGTGTGAAGGCATGAAGATTGTTTTTTGTTGTTGTTGTTGTTGTTGTTATTGTTGCACATTTTATGATGATGTCATTGTTATTTACTTTATACTGCTCTGTATGCTATATATTACCACTACATACAGTAATAAAGCAGCAACCCTGGTCAGCTTCAGTGTTTTTTAATCTCTATTTATATGTTTAAAAAAATCTAAATAAAGACTTTTAACATAACTGTTACGTTTTAATTGCTTTTTATTTTAGGGAGGAATTAATGTATTGGTTGATCTCATTGCTAAATGCAATAAAGCATGGGTTCTTACCTGTAAAATGACTTTCATGGATATGGAATTTGGCCATTATAATAATATGATTTATTATGTACAAATAATAAACAATACATTATTCCAAAATAAAATAAAACTTTCGTGAACATTTTCAGTAATAAAAGCACAAAGTTCTTGCCAGAATATCCAATCACAATCGGGCAATGTCAAAATAAAAGCACGACAATTTGTGGACATAGGCAACCTCAATGTTTATTGTGAGCGGTTTAGAAAAAGTTTCATCAATGTTTGCTAGCTTCTGGTAAAGTACCCAGAAACATGTTTTCAAAAGAGGGAAAAAGGTAAATCTAGTTAATGAGATTTTCAGCCTTTTGGATTGTGACGACAAACAGAAGCTTGCAGTGTGTGAGTGAACACAAAGGTCTGAGCTGCAGCATGTGTGTAAACAGTTTATTCAGCTAAGTCTGTTCTGTCTGTCAGAGGGACAGTGAACAGACTTGTTAATGCTTCTGATGATAGTTGGAACAGAGTGAAGCCCTGTACAGCTTCATTCAAATACACACACATACTGCAAATCTTTCCTCTGTGGAGTTATGGATCATTCCGGTCTACATTCGGCAGATCCTCTCAGTGTATACCTGCTCAGTTGGACGCCCTCCCTGAACCAACATCCTGCAGCTACTAGCTCTTATATGGCTTTGACACTACGCTACCAGATCTGTGTTTCACATTCCACCCTGTAAACAAACCAGGCTGCACTCACCGTTACCCACGCAACTATTTACAGAAAAGACCAAAATACTATGAGCACTGCAAATGTTGCTAAATGCAAAAACTTTACTTGATTATGGCTTTGAAGAAGAAACATAAGCCTTGTGGGGACATGAAAACCAACTAGAGACAAATCGAAAAAAAATGAACTTCAAAGTCAAACAAAATGTAGGTACATCTTACATGAACACAATTAGGATAAAGGGCATGTTAGTTAAAATAACTGATTCATAACCCCTATTAGACATTCTAGTCTCCTTCATGAAAACATGTTAAATTACTGTAACACTACTATTTTTTTGGTAACAACATATCTGGGCAAACAAAAATTACATGGAGTTCCCCAAGGCTCCATACTTGGGCCTCTTCTGTTAAACATCTACCTGCTAACAACAAAATCTTAACACATTTTCGATAATATGCAGATGACACACAAAGTTACATAGATGACTAAGTGCATTGTACAAATTATAAGATGTGCCACTGCCAATGTTTCCTTCTGTTAAAGGAATAAGAGAGTTAATTGAGAAGGTCAATACTACACTGGTGTACACTACAGATTGACTTAGCTTAGTATAAAGACTGTACACAGAGGGAAACTACTGTCCATAAACCGACAATTCTATATTTCTGCTTGTGTATTTATTAAATAAACTAGATACAATATGTTAAGTGGTGAGTTTTACAGA
Source organism: Scomber japonicus (assembly GCF_027409825.1). Classification (NCBI taxonomy): domain Eukaryota; kingdom Metazoa; phylum Chordata; class Actinopteri; order Scombriformes; family Scombridae; genus Scomber; species Scomber japonicus. The sequence goes on along the minus strand of NC_070596.1, from coordinate 1,535,875 downwards.
TGTTTTTTTAGCTTTAGGCTAGCTGTTTATGCTAAACTAAACTAATCACCTTCTGCCTTTAGCTTCATAGGCAAGAAAGTGAATATGTGTGTTTTCCAAAATATTTCTTATATTTGTCTTGCACTATTATTTATTTTCTAGCACCTTGGCCCCGGATTCTTTTCATTCTTTGCTATATTTGTGAAACTTGCTTTGCCTTTTCATTTTAGGAGCTGTAACATCACAATATTTCAAGTGCTGTGTAGTAGTGGTGGTGTGTAGCACAGAAACAGTATCTAATAATCAGATATATGATCCAAGTATCAAAGCACATATACATTCAATAGACATGGGGTCATGACACCATGCGAGGTTGACTGATGTTTTATTCTTCAATTAGAAAAATGAACTTTAAAGTTTGAATCCTTATAGTAGCGTGTCCTTGCTATTGGAGACTGAATCCAAAAGTACGTCACATGACACCTTGACAGCTCTCTCATTGCTGCTGTCATGAGAATTTGGGGTTCTACAAATGAGGTCACAGCCCAGAGAGGGTTGAGGAACTCTAGCCAGAAGTCAGAATGTCAATCAGACCTACAATGACACACTCTATATGAGAGGACCAATGTTCCTACAAGCACATCCTGCTTAAAAACTCAATAACCAGGAGACACATACCTGTCAAAGACCACAGCAGAGTAACTGGGTTCGGCGAAGACCACTTCCCCAGCTTTGAGGTCTTTGGTGGCCCTCAGGCCTCGACCTTTCTTCCCGGCATCAAACAGCTGGGCACTCTCCATGTTCCCCACAGTCATTGTACTGGCCAAACAAAACACAGAGGAGAGAGAGAAAGTGCCTGAGAGTGGGATGGGCCGAGGGCTAAACAAACTGCAGGGAGTGGAGAGTTCTCATCAAATCCTCACAAACATCCAGGATCACTTGTCCCCCCTCTCTCCTTAGCCCGACCCCTGCTACTGCCAAAAATAAATTCGCCCCCTCTAGGGGGTTGTACCACCTCCCCAGAGTGGGAAGGGGGATGAGCAGTGGGAGGTGTGAGGGGTTGGGGGTAGAGTTGAGGAGGAGGTAGTAGAGGTGGAGGTGGTCTGTGGGTGTCGTCCCCTTGTTTGGGTTGGTTCCTCCTGTGGTATTTTGGTCTGGGGCAGCTGTGGCCGTCTGTCAGAGGTACATTACATTACAGGACCCACAAGTGCTCCAACAGATTCAGTGACAGCGGCTCTGCTGTATTTCTTTCTAGTTTTACATGTACAGTGGAGTGATCACATCCTGTCACTCTAACCCAGCCAGTAAGCCTTTAAAGCAGCATTCATTGATTTGTATTTGGCCACATGGGTGGGGGGGGGATGTATGTGCTGTAAACACAACACTGACACATTATCACTTTTTAAGTTAATATGGTGAGCTGCTCCCTAGTGTTTATTTTACACTTGAAGCAGACACAGAGTAGCACTAGCTATCATTAGACCACATATTTCTGACCAGCTGATGAATATTTACTCTCCTTTTTAGCTCTGGTTTTTATTTTCACCAACTCCAGAGAAACATATCTGGCTCTTTGGCTGCACCCCTCCCACTTTCTCAAAATGAATGAAAATGATGTTTATGTTACTCATTTGTTCAAGCCCTTGCCAAACAAGTTCACTCAATGACGTTTAAACTGGATTCATCTTTGTATTTTCACAGCACACACTGTTATTAAATCTTGTGTCTGCAATAAAATATTGATTGTACTCATTATGCAAAGCTTAATATTTTAAACTATTTATTTCAATTAAATTCTTAAACAGTTTGAATCAAGACAGCTTTTTAAAAATGGTAAGAAAAATTTGCAATAATACAATTTGGATTATTAAATGAGTACACTCTGTTCTGATTGGCCAGCTTCCTAGAACCTGCTGCATCATATTTGTGTTAAGTTAAGCAAATAAGGAAAAGCGTAATAAGTTCCCTTTAACTTTTAATCATACCTCATAAAGCAGGTGTGGACAGTATTTTTGTAATTACTCTCACAGCCAGAAGGGGGAGACAAAAGTCCCTCACTATAGAGTTAAGAAAATAAATGCATGGTTATATTTTTGCATCATACTCTCCTTATGTGAATAAATGACATGTATGAAAAGAAAAAAACTTCAGCTTTCATTGATTTATTTCTATAACGTACAGTATAAGGCATCAAGGTTACAAAACTTATTTGGATAAGAGCTTGAGGTAAGCAGTTACAAACTAATCATTTCACACAAATCACATAGATTGAGGAAAGTGAAAAATATTTGTATAGAAAAACTAAAACATATTCACATTTCTTTCACACATACTGAAATAACACTCTCAGAAGAGAGACAACCTCATTTTACACACAGATATCACATTAAGGCACCTTAAAAGTAAAACGTCCACACTTCGTCAGAAATGATAGAGAACAGAACAAGAACATTCATCACAATAACATCATTAACTAAATGAAGAACTCATGAACTAAAAAGTAGATATTACATGAAATCACCCAAACAGTGACAACACAGATTCAGTTTCACAGGTCTGATCACACCAAACAGTGTCACGGCAAAATGAAATAGGTGGGTTAGGGTTAGGGTCAGGGTTAGGATTAGAGTTAGGGTTAGGTTCTCATGGTATCTACTTGATGCATGGTGGTCTATGTATTTTTCATGAAGTTGGAGAGGTTTTCTATTCTTTCAATTTTTATGAACAAATTGAAGTAAAACAATAAGGGAACGTTTGTGAATGAGGCTGTTGATTATCAAATGTTCTACACAGTTGATAATTTCGGAGGTGTCTTGTGTTCCATTCATTGTTCACTTTGGAAGATTGCTATCTTGAGAAAACCCAGCAACTCTGCAGTCTTGGCAATGCTCAGACCAGCCCTCATGTGTCCCACCATCATGTCTTTTTCAAAGCATCTTTTCAAAACAATGCTAACCTTAGCAACTAGACGCTTATATTGAAATCTACACTACATGAGTAACCAGGTTACATGTAGCTTTCTACAGGAAGCTGATTTCTTGCTATTTTGACAGTAAACCTGTTTTTTGTCACTGGGATAAGGGATCAGAGAACCCTGATTTCCCCAGCTAGATTTATTTTGGATAACCCAACCCTTTCTTTTCCATATATAATATAATGGAGGTAGAGCAGTCGTCCACTAATCGGAAGATCGGTGGTTTGATTCCTGGCTCCTCCAGTCCACATGTTGATGTGTCCTTGGGCAAGATACTTAACCCTAAATTGCGTGAATGGATGAATGTGACATGTAGTGTAAAAGTACTTTAAGTGGTTGAACGACTAGAAAAGTGCTATATGGAGTAGTTAATTTACCATTTAGCATAATCATAACCAGGTTTCTAACAGGCTTTTTACTTGTATGCAGGTGCATGACAATACTTTAGCCACAGTGTGTGTGATGGCAGGGTGACAGGATGAAAGAGCATAGTGATGCATTCCATCCAAAGTCTGTTCAGTGAATTTTCTTACCACATGCTGCTCTGGTTGGTTACCACTCTCTGATCAATCATACAATGTCATGACTGATCAATTATTATTAGATCCTGACATGTATGTGTTATTACAACATGAAGGAGTATGTTGTGTGATGTGGTGCTTCTGCTCTTTTTCTCTGAAGGTTAATAAACAACAAACTGTCTTCACACAACTAAAATTGTTCTATTTTTAGTATAATATTTTAACATCGCAATACTGTAAATATCATGATATGACAACTCTTTAATTTTGGGTTAATATGTCACACTGCACTGTAACTTTTTATTCTCCTGTCTTATACTATTTTAGCTTAATTTCATATCTAATGTAACACGTTTAATAATATTTAAATGTCTTATTTTGCCATGTGTTGATTTTGGAATGTGCTATATAAATAAATGTGTCTTGCCTTTATCACATTAAGATTTATATTGGTATTATTCATGAATGATATGGACTTACTGGTTATGTGTCATCACTAGATGTGATGGATGATGGAATGTTATGAATGTTAATTTGATGAACATGGCTTTAAAACTTTACACTGTCATATTGGTCAGTTCAACAAGGCTCCACCTGCAGGGTTAGGACTGGTAGTGTTAAGTATAAATGAAAAGACTATCAATTCAAATCAAGGCACACATATGTAAATAATCTGGTCCTAAAGCTAAATGTTGTGTCTATATGTCATAGACATCGATGTGAGCTCCTGATGTATATTTGTCCTCCAGCAGCAGCTTCATCAGCTTTGCACAGGAAGCCTCACAGGTGAGCACCTGGCCCTGAGAAAAACTGTCTGAGAGAGACTTCCTGATGTTGGGATCAGCTGTTTTGGATCTGGCCACCAAATGCATGTCTGTATCCAGAGGTCCTGGTTAAATACAGAGGACAGGAAATAAGTGAGAGAGGCTGCAATAGACAGAATAAAAGACATACTGAAAAGTCTTCAATGTTATAGAAGTCAAGCATGTATATCTACTTTGAATAGAAATTACATTTGTGTTCAAAGTAGTGATGACTTGTAAAATAATTATTCTGCTTTAGTAAACAGACACACTGAATTATAAAAAATATTTGTGATGGAAATATTAAGAAATACCCATAACACATTCCTATAGAGACCCAATGCAGTGGAAATTAACAGACATTATGAAATATATAAATGTAAAACTAATTATGATATCTAGTTTCATCATGCTTCTTATGTTTTTTTAACAATAGTTTTGGGGGTAATTTTATTTTGTAATTTCAATATGTCTTTTCTGAAAGTCTGTTTAGATTTAACAATGACATTTTTACCAATAGCTATTGTATTTAATATTTATAATCATCATAAATTATTTAATATTTTAACTATTTTTATGTCTTTAATGACATAACTGTAGCTTCGGTATGAAAGATCAAACATTACATTTGTAAATAAATATATATTTAACAGTGGAGTTTCAATTAGATTAATTTTTCCATTGATTGATTAATTTGTATAATATCTTATTAACATTTCTATATTACAATAAAATAGCTATCATTTAATTGCTTTTCATTTGATGGCTTATCTCATTTTAGTGATTTGATTTATTCTAGTTAAGTGTTTTAAAAGTAGTAGTTCAAATATCAATTAGTTACCTGCTCAATCATTTGTTTAGCTTATTTACTGATCTGCAAGGTTCAGGGTTAACCTAACCCTAACCCTTGACCCTGTGTTATTATTTAACTAATAACAAGTCAACATATAAACATACTTGTAACCTCTTGCATGGCTCTTTGGATCCTCCACATTTTCTCAACCTTTGTAAAGGTTTGAAATTTGAAGTATTTCAAGGTAGTTTTTCAGGATGTTTTAATTTAGAAAAGGTAGAAGTGGCTTAATATAGAAAATGAAACAATGCTGCATATGGAAACTGACTTTACTGGTCTGATCCAGTATTGCTATGATTCATTCTGATTAATTCAGTTTCTGTCTAACTGGTTGGACTTGTTGGCTAGTTAGTTCCCCACCTGGAGCGTAGCTGAGCACCCGGACATCTGGCTCTTCTTCTGCCAGCACCTTGAACATCATATCTCTGGCAGCCTTGCCGGTGCAGTAGAGCACCCAGGAGCTGAAAGGCTGCAGGGCGCACAGTGAGGAGATGTTGACCACAGTGCGCTTCAGACCTGGACGCTGTGGAAAAGCCTGCAGCACGCTGGCGGTGAGGCACAGAGAGGAGCTCACATTGAGAGATAAGTAGGAGTCCACCTCGGCCATGTTGGTGAAGCTTCTGGTGTAGCGGGACACATCACCTAGAGAGGCTGGGAGGAGACAGATGGAGGCGTTAGTCCTCCTGAGTAGTGGCATCATCTAATACCACTGTTGGCAAAACATTTTGACTCCCACTTCAAATTCCAACCACACATCAAGAAACATAAGAGATAAAAGATATTATTATAAAAGATATTATTCTGATTATTATGTGTCTTAATGTGTTAAATAAAAGATCATTACAGGTTTCAAATAACAGTGGAGTTAAGATGTACAATATTTATCTGAATGGTGAGTGTCATAAAACTATATATTTAAAAACCCCTGAAGCTTAAGTACCTTTAAATGTATTTTTACTCTAGGCGAATAAAAACAGACTGAATGAGTGGAAGCAGCTGTTACTACTGTTACACAATGACAGCCAGACTTTGTTCTTCACTTTAATCCACATTGGCTCAACAGCTTTCAACTCACCTGCGTTGTTGACCAGAAAAACATGATCTATGTCCTCAGAATAAATCTCTTTAGCTGTTTTGATTACGCTCTCCAGTCCTTCCATCAGCCCCAGATCTGCCACCACACACTGAACCACCATGCCCGCTCTGCCTGCCTCCGACTCGGCCAGCTCCGTCTGCAGAGCCCGCAGGTCGTCACCGGAGCGGGCCACCAAGACGAGCGCCGACCCCGGCTTCACCAGCAGGGATATATCCCGCGCTGCAGTCCGGCCAAAGCCTCTGGAGGCCCCGGTGATGATGCACAGCGCTCGGCCCAGGTTTCCACTGTCAGAGGACTGCATGGCGGTGGAGGAGGTGGAGAGAGAGAGAGAGAGAGAGAGAGAGAGAGAGAGAGAGATATGTGGTGAAAGTGCCCTGCAGAGAGAGTGATGTCTCCCTACAGACTGCACACCATTCTTCTTCTGCCAGCTGATTGGACACGCTCAGCAGCCTGTTGCCTTATCGCCACCTACCGGTTACATTATGACTCACAGGCATCATTACAACATCTCATTATGTTGTGTAGACTCTAGAAGCGCACTGCATTTATTGAAGAATATAAATAAAAGAACAATATCAATAAATGAATAAATAAACAAATACATAATTAAATAAATAAATACAATTCTCAATGATCATGACTGAGCATATCTGCCTTTCATATCTCATATGAAACACAAAGCCACTATTATGAGAAACATTTGGCATCTTTTTTTTCTTTGGTGAATGCAGTGCACTTGCGTGTATTTTGTAAAAAAAATTAAACAAAACACATTATATTTATATTCTTACATAATACATCATGAGGTGTGTAAACATGCTCGAGGTCCCGTGCTCCCACAATCTAAAAATCCATGTAATCTAAGTTTGTTGCCTTCAACCCCCGCACCAGACACGTTTTAATACATTTGAAATGCTCTGCTTTGAATTATATTGTGTGTCTGATTTGTTTTTCCCATAAAATCTTCAGTTACATGGTTACATATTTTTAAATGACGCCTACTTTCTCTGAGCATCTAGAGTCTGGAAACTACTGGACTAATGAGATAATGCTGAGTTGCTGAGTATGCAGGTCGTGATCCACAGAAGCAGGCGTCTGAGGACATCTAGTGGACAGGTGTGGTATGACAGTGTCCTTGTCTCATAGTTTCTATTAGTAATATACAGTAGGTATATTGTAATAGTCATTTTGTAGCTGACATACAATAAATAAATGTACGTCTTTAGTACTAACAGGATAGTATGCAATCTATATATTTTTTCAACATACCTCAATCAAACTGCTACTTTAGAATGCCAGGCTTCCAACTATACACATAATAAGTCAAATGTTTTTCAAACTATGATACTAATAAACTTTTTTTAGTTAGTTTAGTTAGTTCTCCAAGATCTTTTGCCATCATACTGGAAATTAAAAAGAAAAAAAAAAAAGAAGAAACTTACCGAAAGTTCAGTCAGGAAGACTTTCTGCATAGTTTTATTTCTCCCTGCAGAGCCAAAGCACCAGAGACTTTTGACAATATTTAATCATTGATATAATGAGTATAATAAACATCGCCTTTGCTTTATTCGTTGGTCTCTCCTGATTGAAATGAATAACAACCTTCTTATTATTTGAAGATGAAGCTGTGTCAATGTACTATTTGATTCCAGCTATAAGTAGCAGGAACAAGGGTTTTGATATGGTATGTCCAGACTTGTGGACATGGTTTTTTGTTTTGTTTTGTTTTTTACAATATTAGATTAAATTTTATCATAGCTGTTGAACCCAAACAGTACATTTTACACACCTATCTTAAAGTCAAAGGCTATGTTTGCAGCAATAGGACTTGTAATATCTGTCAGTAGACACATCAAGATAATGTCAGAATGAGTGAACATCTGCCATCTGGAAAATCTGTAATATACTTGAGAAGGAAAGTGGTTAACAGGATAAAACCGCAATTCATTGAAAAGTTCCTTCACTTTCTTTGTGCAGTCAGTGTGGGACAATAGTTTATCACCAATAGCACACCCAAAAAACAAACAAATTGATTTAGCATGATGACATCTTAACCTGCTTTGAGTTATGTTATATGGAGCTGAAACAAAGTGTCAGACTGGGAAAGTAATGTCAAGAATGAAAGAGCGTTTGGGATTATTGGAGTATGTTCCCATACATGTTAATCATTTAAAGTAGCCTTTAAGAAACAAGTCCAGAAAAGAGACAAAGGATATTGTGTATCTTTCCTACAGAAAGTGATATCAATGCATATACATTTGATGTACATGTGACTTCATCTTCATAATCTACATACTCTGTGACAATCTCTTTAAAAGAAATGTGGAACTGTCAGTGTAGGCTATATGGGAGAGCATAATAACTTTACACACATACAGTAATATTCACGTCTCAGTATTCTGCCCAAGTCATGCTCACTGACCTAACCCTAACCCTAACCCTAACCCTAACCCATAGATCCAGTATATAACAGATGTATTACTTTGCTTCTTTGACAAATAACATATCACAATTCCTTGATTTGGCTGGAGACCTTCAAGGTGTTAAAACTCAAAAAACATGTCAACCTACATCCCAGTACAATAAGATTTTCTTAAGAATCTAGAAATGATTTAAAAATACATTTGAATTTTTTACCAGCATGTGTCATATCACAAATATACCTGTTATTCAGGATAATCCACATACCTCACAGTGGGCTAAATGAAACTAATCTATTTCAATGGCTAGATACCACCAAGATTAAGTAATTGAACAGACAAAACCAGCTGACTCAGAAACGGTCGACTGTATGGATGGCTGCATGCCTATTAAGACATTAAGATCAACATTACAGTTGAATAACAGTCCTAAGTTGTGTTCATGAGGTTTACTGTGTTGTCTGAGTAGCTGTAAAACTTAAAACGACCTCATTGGCAGCTAACACTGTTTTCTGCTGTGATCAGTGACGAGACACTGCAGACATGCTACATTATGGCTTCTCTTGTGTCCAAAAATGAACCAGTACCATTAGCATTCGGTAAATCTAAAATTAGAAACTTGTCTCCAGCCACAGAGTCACAGTGGTTTAGTTGAAGGGAATCATAGCTACAAGGTAAGATTGTGCTCAGTACAGATGGTGTGGTTTTCTTCTTTCCTTAAAAAAAAAGAAAAGTAATGGACATGGAGTTGACATGTTCATCCTGTGTGGATGCATGGTTACACATTGTTCCCAAGTTGCATAACATTATAGCGTGAAGTAACAATTACATTTTAAATTATTATCAAAATGAAAATACAGCTAAAAATTGTAACAATTACAGGTGGACCAAATCCACAACAAACTGACGTCACCTTATGCTGGTAAGGCTAATGTGTGAATAACATGCACTCACATCCAGCAGTCAATGAGATATTATAATATTAGAACCCCATCCAAGTCATGTTTCTGGACTTTAAGGTCAAAAAGCACTAATTCAAATCTCTGTAACCTTTAGTACTCTCCTTTGGTCTGACATCTATTTGACTTTGTTCACCAGTTTGTTTTCTAACTTTGGCTGCTATTTAGCGTGGCATGTATGTGATATTTCAGTTGAACAGCTGCCTGCTGCTGGAAATAGGCTGAATCATACAGCAGGCATACCATCAAATGAAAACGATGAGCTAAAATAGGCTAAAAATACCCATTCAGCAGGGTTATCACTGCAAGCAACACATTTCAATCATACATGCAGTAATTTGTGTCACTGTTAACATAAAGATATTGATTTGTTTAATGCTTATGACATTAACATTATTTATGGCACTTTTAAGATGCACATTTCATCCTGTTACTTTCAGCATCACTCATAGTTTTGGTGAGGTCTGTGTACATGATTACTGTACTTACTGACAATGTAAATATGAATGTACAGCCACAAATGAGAGTGAGGTGATGGAGAGAATAGAACCTGTACAGATCTCACATGAGTTCAGCTTCTCTGTGTACTGGAGCTGAAACAGTGTTTTAATGTTAAGACTGATGATATTCTGTTTTTCTATTACAATTCACAAATTATACAATGTGTTAATACTGTTTTTCCCAGTCTGATTGTGGCACTCAGTCACCAGCCCATTTGTTCCTACTGAAGACATACATCTTTAAAAGCAGTTCAACATATAGTTTCACTTTTAGAAAAGATTCAGTCATTTTCTAAAACAGCTGGTCACTGTAGTTTTACTTAAACAGGAGGAAATGTAGTTCATTTGTTGGGGACTATTTCCAGTGGCGGATTAATACACATTTGGTGCTCTAGTGAGTATTTACAGCCGGTTTTTGTGTGACTTATCCTTTAAATTCAAAGCTAATATCTTCAGGACAAGTTGTCCTTGTAGGCAGCATGGTGGGTCCCTGGTGCTTCTCAGCTTCTCTGGTGTCTGTCTCTCTCAGCACTTGAGGGCTTTGCTGTTAAGGAGGACATGGCACGAATAAAAAAATGGTGCCATCCATGGACGAATTCATACACATAACCATCCCACAGCTGGGTACAGCCCAAAGTGATGCTGCCCTGGAATATTCCAGTATGTAAAGGATGATAGATCAATAAATGCAGCTTTACTTGGAACACCAAACTACAGATAACCACTTCACTGTATTGTTCCAAAAAACTGAATTTAAGAAATAAAGTGGATGTATTTACTCACTTTAATGACGCCCTGACGATTAAATAAGGAGACAGACAGGAAAAGGCTTTTTTTCTGTTTATTTCACTGAAGTATTAATAAACAAAAACTAATATAACCATTTTCACAAAAAGTTATTGGATTCCAGTCAAGTCTTGAATATCTGTTTCACACCTTCATAATGAAATCATATAGACTTTAATGTGTATTCATCGTACAGCATTCATGTGTCTCATATCTAAATGAGCAGTATTGGTAAAAAATTCAGCAGGTCACACACATAGTCAGAATGTGAACGCGCACACACACACACATTTGCACTGCTAGATGTGTGAGTTGTGATGTTTAACTGAAACATAACAATCCTAAAATGTCTACTATGCTTGTAATAACAGCACATCATATTAACCAACTATTTCGGGGGGATCATATAGAAATATAACTCTGCAGTTAAAATTTGAATTTAAGTCGAGTTGATTGTAAAATACTGAATATGTGATTTATTAAGATATCAATGATATCTTTAACAGCAGCCAGTTCCCTCATTATGCCATGCATGACTGTATGGAACAAAACACTCACTTCAGTTTATAAATCCTCATTCTTACATGAGGGTAATATGAAGTTACATGTAATTTCATTTTTCATTAAAGTAGTAAACATACAAAACAAAAACTACCGGTCCTATTTGAAACAAATAACAGATGCATATATTAAAGCGTGAGATCTTTGTAAATTTGAAGAGGAATGTAAGAAACTCATCACTTTCTGGGACATGACAATAAAGGAATGTTAACACATTCAAAGTGTGTGAAATAATGCTAATAATAATTGACAATAAAGTTTCACAAAAACTCCCCACAGCAGCTGTAAGTGATTGTGTGTGTTAACAGATGTAGCTGGTGCTGAGGGTTAAACTACATGTTGGATTCACTGTGAGCACGTTTGTCATTTTCAAAATCGCTATCCTGTGAGATGAGCTTGTAAGGTTTCTTCCTCTCCTTCTCCTCCAGCACAGAGTTTCCCATCTCCACGTCTTTGCTGCGGAGCTCGTGTCGAGACAGGAACTCCACGATCCCGGCTCCGATTGAATCCCCCAAAACATTGGCCGTGGTGCGCAGACGGTCCCTTTACCCAAAGATAGAGACCATTTTAGAGGGCAAAACACACATGTACTGTAATCTCATCTATATGTAAGGCAAACTCCACGATGATAGCTAACTTTGATAGCATTATAAAGTTAAGTGGTTTGGGGGCAGCAGAAACAAACTGTGAATATATCAACATATCATCAGCATATTATCACAATTTAAGTTGAATGTAAGTCCAGTGTTCACTCTCCTCTAGCTCTGCATTGTTCTCCACCAACTCCTGAGGGAAATATCTGTCTCTTTATTTTTTTTTAGGTTATTTTTTGGCTTTTGCCCTGATTGAACAGTCCATACAGGAAGAGACAGGAAACACAGGGAGAGAGAGGGATATTACCAGAGGTCTAATAGTGAGCCGACATTCTGTCATCACCCACAGCTGTTCCACCTTCTGTTATTCGATGCACTCGATCTTTGAACAATTATTTCATTGGTCTTTCTGAAAAAACTAAACATATTACTGGGGTTTACCCATATTCTAAGATCATATGTGTTTCTGTTATGGGGCTAACTGTAGTGGAAGCTGAAACCTTATTAATCTTAGCAAAGTCAAAGCAGTACTTCAACATTTTGGGAAATATTCTTTTTAGTTTAAAAGATGGACACCACTCTCATGCCTATACATTAAATATGATGCTACTGCAGGTAGCCGATTAGCTTAGCTTAGCATAAAGATTGGAAGCAAGAGGAAACAAGCTAGCCAGGTTCTGTTAAAAGGTAAAAGAAAAACACTGAATCTGAACAAAAAACAAAGTAAAACAACAAGTAACGTCCAGGACTTGTCAATGTGTCAATGCATGACTTTTTGCAATGAGTCTGTGTCCAGACTTTATAAAATTGAAATTGAAAAATTGATTTTGTGTTGTAAAATGGGCTTAATTAGTAGCCTAATGTTGTTTTCTGACACCTCAGCTTCCCTCAGCTATAGAGCATACAGATTTTTATTTGCTTTATGCTGTACTTTATTCTCTTCAGTGTAAGAAGTGCCTTTCTTCACAGGCTTTGGCAGACATTCATATTTGGTCCATCCTAGTTAAAGGAGAGAAGGGTTTCTTCTTATTACCCCAGTTAGCTGAGTAATTTCTGGGAAGGGTATTCTAATTGAAATGATTAATTTGGGAAACCTAATTATGTTTCTATGTTAAAACTCATTGCAGAAAATATTCAATACAAAAGGGAAGATGTAGAACAAGACCCATGGGAGAGAGGAGAAGTGTGTCACTAGGTGGTAGTAGATAAGAAGCTGCTTTTGACCTTTAAAATGACAAAGATGATTGATGCAGAGATGTGAGGTACAGTCAGAGCACTTTACAGAACATACACCATCATACACTTGTGTTTGATGGACATTATACTGAAATATTGTTTACAGGTTCATGACACAAGAAGCTACTCACAGAAACCAATCAACTGCAATGATGAGTGTGATGTCATCAGTAGGAAGTCCAACAGAGGTCAGTACAATCACCATGGTGACCAGTCCTGCCTGAGGGATGCCAGCAGCTCCAATACTAGCTGCAGTTGCTGTAATACTTGATTGAGGAAAAACATGGAGACAAATGAAACAATGGCTTCCCCTTGATAAACCCCGACTGTTAATCTCCTCTTTTGTTGAGTCCTACCTGATGGTAATGATCTGACCGAAGTTCATCTCCATGTTATTGACCTGGGCAATGAAGATGGCTGCCAGTGCTTCATACAGAGCTGTTCCGTCCATGTTGATGGTGGCACCCACAGGCAGCACAAAACGAGTGATTCGCTTATCAATTTTGTTGTTCTCCTCCAGGCATTTAAAAGTGACAGGGAGGGTGGCTGAGCTGGGAGATGAAAGAATAGAAGCAGGTTAAAAAACAGTGTGAAGAAAGGGTTAGGATCCTTGAGGTCTTCTGTGTTTCAATCCTTATAAAACCTTTTTTTAAAGATATTTTAAATTCTGCATTATTTACATCGATATTTCTAGCATGGTGCTGCATTTCTTAGAGCATTGCTCTGACTAACTCTTGATCATTGAAACAGTGGGTGCATGTGTTTCCTACAAACAAAAACCCTTCTTAAAAACATTGCTTTACAACGCTACTAGTGGTCAACACAGGGTACCTATAAGGTCAGGGTATGCTGGAAACAAATAAGTTTCTACAAATTTCAGTCTGACCCGATCTAAAGACAAAAGTGTTAACAGTTTAGTGGTTCCAAATGGCCATACTTGAAGGTAGGGCAATAATCAAGCCATTATAGACAGGGTCATAATGCGATAAATCATCAACACTTTCATATCATCTCTCCTGAAAAGTATTCATAGTGTTGCACTCATACACACAAAAAGTGTCCTAAGTAGTTTTGTGAAAAATCAAAAAGGCAGCTTCAGAAATTGTCAGATTCAGTCCCTGATGAAAAAGTATGAGGGGAAGAAGTTTCAGACTCCGATGATCCAGCAGCTAGCTGACAGTTCCCACCTGCCTTCACCTATCTTTGTGCTAAAAACCAGCCTAGATACTCATTTAACTTTGAGTTTCACTGCAAACAAGGTTAGTTCCTAGAATGCTAGCTAGACGATTCAAGCGAATATCTGCAATTCATTTGTGGATCCTTGATGGTAGCGCTCATGACTCACCTGGAGGACGTCCCCAGGGCTGTTACCAGAGCTTGCAGAATCCCAGCAATGAATATAAAGGGGTTCTGCCGAGTGATGACAAAATACAGGGTGGGAAGAATAACAACGCCATGGATCAGTAAGCCAATGATAACCGTGATGGTGTACATGCCCAGCTGGCCACCCATCTGTGTCAGATCATCCATCTCCACAATCTTTCCCGCAATTAGGAACAGGATGCCAATGGGAGCATACCTGAGAGGAGGAGAGGAACAAGTTAAGATAAGTGTGATGGTAACATGTTCATGTAACACCTTCCACTGAAAAGTAAAGTTTTACCACATGATGATGGAAACTAGGCGCATGATAGCTTCATTGAGGCTGTCGAAGAAATCCCTCAAGATCTGGCCCTGCTCCTTCATATTGCCAATTATTAGACCGAAGAACATAGAGAAGACCACCAGCCCGAGGGCGTTGACCCCGTTCACCTGACCCGGCACTGGTATCACTTCTTCCCTGGTGATCTCCATGACCTCCTGGGTGCCATTGGTTGAGTTGAAGAGGGTGTCATTCACTGTCACCGTCACATGGACTGCTCGCTTTCCATATTTGGTTTTGAACTAAAGAATAAAGGAATTTGAGGATCAGGGTAACACCAGTGGAGTTTGATAGAGCTGAAACAGACTACTAATCTCAACTTTCAGAATCAGAATCAATACTTTGAGTTACATTAGTGTTTCATCAATGTCCTGTCTCAACCTTACAAATGGGGACTGGGGAAAAAGTTTCCTGATAGTTTAATTGCTACCTTGACTTTTTGTCTTGTGGCTCCATCAGGTCAAATTTCCCCTTGACCTTTGGTCAATGAAAATGAATCACTCGATTTTTGTAAAGTTTGCTTCAGTTGCTTCAGTGGATGACTCACAATTTTTTGGGTGACACAATTTCCTCAAGCACCATTCTCAGATTAGCTTCCTCTTTGTTCATTAGAGATTGAAAGTGAATGGCTGGAATAATTTGAAAGTTGCTTTGGATATTCATGTGCTCATTTTTACTGAGTTTGGGTTTGGGCCGAAAATAGGCATTAATGATTATACTGCATGTTAATTTGGTCCATGTATTTGAATATTGAAAGTGCAAAACAGTAGCAGTATGTTGATTGTAAATAGTTAGCTAAGTTGTCCTATTCAATATAGGCTAGCTCATGACATTTGTCACAACCATGACATGCAGTCTGTGACTCATGATATTATTGAAGTTGGCTAGCCATCCATTACCTGCCTTTTTTTGGGTTTCAGTGCATTTCTCTCAGGGCCATCGTACAAAGCTCTCAGTTCCAGCTAGCCACTGTTGCTGACCATAGGTAAGTCGTATGCAACCCTCTGTCAGCCAGCATTCACTTTCTTTGCTGTACTCCACAACATCACTCTTCATCAAGAGAATGTGTTAGAGAATGAACTTAACTTAGACATGCCAGGAGCCAAAATGGTCAATATCGTAACACTAAGGAATTGTATAACTGTCAGTATGTTGTTAGTTTTATTGTGGGATGTAATGAACATTACAGGGACTACGTGCTGCTAGCTAAAATGTTTCCTGTTTTAAGAAATAATGGATACAAAGTACTGCAAATATAGTAAATGTTAGTTAAAAAGCTCACCTGCTGTGTGCAGGCTTGGACCAAGTTTGGTGGAAACATATTTCTGAAATGAGAAATGACACAGTGGTGTTAGAGGAATCTCAAACGTTCTAAATATCATTGTTCCACAGTCCCACTAATATTTTACTCTCTGACTTATGTAGGCTACCTGATCAGATCTAAGAAGGCATCAGCAGGACTGACTTGCTGTATTGTCTGCTGCTTTCCAAACTCATCTTTAGTTCCTTTTCCTGGGTGGATGATGAGGACGACTATGATACCGATGAAGACTGCAATAAAGGTGGTGGTCATGTAGTAAATTACGGCTCTCATGCCCATCTTTCCTGAGGCTTTGCTGTCCAAAGCTGCCATTCCTAGTGGACAGACATGGAGGAAACACACAAGACATTGACAAGACAAGTTTTTAACAAACAAGAACACCATATGGTGAAATTATGTGTATTAATGAGTAAGCAGTAGTAATAGGCACTTCTTCAGCTATTACTCATGCTTACATGTGATATTCATTTCCCAGAAGGTTGTCATTACAAAGGTTGCAGACTCTCTGACTTCTGTCCAGGCTTTATATCTTCCAGTGACATTTGGGATTCTGGTGTGACTAGCTCAAAAGTTATAAATAGTCTGTCTGTGATTTAGTTTAGAGATAGTTTTCAGACAGTTTCAAATTTAAATGTTTAAACTCAATGTTATAAACTCAACAGTAGTTTCAACCAGTTGCTGTTGTTATAAGACAAACCACAGTCATCTAGTATCTGCTTTACCTGCATCAGAGATGTACGAGTTAAGTAAATAGTGTTACATTATCCAAATTAGTTCATTGCCTTTATTTTCTAACAGCCTCTGCCGAGAGCCAATAATTCTCTTTTGTACAACACAAATATTCACAATTCACATTTTGGTTGAAGCCTAAACATATATGACAGTTAATAGATGTATATAACATCTTCAAACCAAATGACAAGAAAAGGTTTGAAAGAGCAAAAAAGTGTAAAAAGTGTAGTTGCAGTGACCTCTGTTATATGATTGTACTATACTGCTTTGTAAAGGGAGAAGAAAGAGCATGCAGTAAGAACTAGATGCTGCACAAGCATAATTTTCCACCTGATCGCAGAGACTGTGTTAAAAAATGACCAAGTTCCTTTTTGACCTCGTAGAAGGTCTCAGGAGGTTGGTCTGGGTAATACACATCAGATCCTCTCCGGTCTTGCTGGCATATGACACAGATATTATAGAGACAGTGCTCTTGCTGGTTGGATTCCCATCTTGAATTTATAAGTTACAAATGCTACATAAGCACCTCCTGATTTGACCAACTGTTAATTTTAATAGCCCTAACAGATTGGTAGACGATGGATCAATTCCCAAAACTCTGCCAAAACTCTGCCAAATGCCCAAATAGAGATGAGGAAGGTCTGAAAGACACATTTTTGGTGTCTATGGTTTCAAAAGTAAAAGTCTTGCTTATTTTCTGTATAGGTGATGGTATGGTCTGAGGATTTGCCCTTCTGGTTGAACAGACAAAGTTGGTTGAATCATGAAAGTTGATGTGGAAGTGAAAATAGTCATTTTAGGATTGTTTGTAAATATACTGTAAAAACTGTAATGGCCAATCTACATAGAAAACCATTAAAGTATTCACTCACCCTCAGGAAACAGATATATACTTCCATTCTATCAAATGTATTAATCCAAAATGACAATGGAGTCACCACAGGACCATCCATGTTTTGTGAAGGGATGCGTCAGCAGCTCCTATCTGACGCTCACATTTTACATTTTATATTGATTCCCAATAAAATATGTATCATGATGGGTCCTCTAAAAGTTTAGTTTAAAATTATAATCCAAAATATGGGTTGCTTGCTCTGTATGGTTTTGTATTCAGTACTCACTGCACATTAACATAGAAATTACTATAGAATAGCATTAGTTCAAGTAGCCTCCATGTCATTTGTTTCCTTTCCCTTTGCCCATTTTAGAGTGTGACCTGTTCAAATTGGTATTTGATTTTTTAAAACATAATGTGAACAGTATCACAAAATATTGAATCTCATACATATATCAGAATTGAGTATTAAAGCTTGTTGGATGAGTGTAGCTGAAACCAGTTCACAGGAGTTGTACCTGTCAGAGCTCCTTTGTCTGTAGAGCTGCAATAATTAATTGATTAATTGATTAGTTTTTTGTCATAAAATTACTCAAAAACTATTTGGATAATTGATTTAATTTTTTGAATAATTAAAAAAAAATAAGATGTCAATTCTCTTTAGTGTGAATATTTTCTGGTTTCTTTCATCATCTATAAAAATGTGACTGAATATCTTTGGGTTGTGGACTGCCGGTTGGGACAAAACAAGACATTTCAGGTTGCTTCTTGGGCTTTGCGAAACAGTGAGTGACTTTTCCTTCATTTTATCGTTAGTAGCACCCAAAATATCCTATCATGTTCATATGACATGAACATAACACACTACTGAAAAGAAATGAAATCAAAACAAAATGAAATTAAAACGATATGAAATCTGGTATCCATTGAATGCATAGTTACATTTCTGACATAATGTATGACATTTTGTACCTGTTATTAAACTGGAGATCAGTAAGGGCAGCACAAGCATCTGAAGCATTCTCATCAACAGCTCTCCAGGGAAAGAGAAGTACTTCACTTCTCGATAGGTCATCTTATGAGGTCGCAACGCAAATCCCAGAATAATACCTGCAAGGAGAAGGACAGTGCAGGTCTGTGCATTATGTGTATGTGTCTCTGTTGAGCTGGCATGACTTTGACTCTGAATAAAGTCTTAGACATTTTTTTCATTTAGCTGGTAGAGGCATACATACACACCTGCAATAACTGCCGCAACTGTGAAGAGCACAAAGGCATTCTTTTTTAGGAAAGCATGGATGTCCTCTTTAGAGATTTCCTCCACTTTCCTCTTGGCCTTCATGGTGCGTATGTGAATGCTTTCCCTGAAACGCTGCATCCTGCTGTAGTAAGCCAAAATATTTCCATTATTGTAGATGGAAGGTGTGAAGACCTACCAGCAGGTTGGTAAATCCAAGTCCAACTCTAGTGGCTGCAGTATTTAACCAGGATGTTAGGTTTTTTAAAGGACAGGTTTAGAGCTTTTACGAGTCTGCCTTTATACATTCCTCATACTGTATTGGAAGGGTTATTGGTTGCTCTAATAGATCTTCTTGTCTTTACTGGCAGTGAAGTGATTCCTTCCTAGAATCACTTCATCTTCGCTCTTTGTATGTTACCCCACACAGCTTCTTTGCTGAGCTGGTGTAGAGACACTTCATGGTAGTCATGGTTTGACTTACTGCTCTGGAAAGTTATCATTTGATTCTGTCTTTGAGCACTGTGCCTTCCCACATGATGTGACAATGCAGTGCTACAGCAAGTTGAGCCAGTTGAGCCAGGGTCAACTTTTTGCGACATTCATGAATGGATGGCATTTGTTGAAGCCATAGAACTGGACAGAACTATCAAAACAACACAGAGGGAAGCCTACAAGGGTCATTGCCACCAAAACTGGATTTTCGTAGTTTGGTATTCATGTTTTCATGAGCAGCAAAGCAAGGGAACTTAACCTGTAATCTGATGACCAGCAGATCCCACAGCAGCAAGGGGGCACTAGTCCTGAATTGTCCATCATTCACTCTCCATTGGAAGGAATGACTTCCGGTTTCCATTAATTGGACAGTGTGTGAAGTTGTGCCCTAAGGGTGACATCTATCTGAATTTGGCCTGTGAGTGACATCGACTGATGTCACATGTAGGACACACATTGTTCACTCACAGATTTGACTGCTGAAGGTTTTCCTGCAGTCTGTCTCTACAACACCATTGGCCATCACAGGTGAATGTGTGACACTCAAACTGAGATCACACCGCATAAACCGAGGATGTTCCTTTTATCTTCCTCCAGAACTCTCATACAGAAGTAGAAAATGGTTTTGTGTCAGGCTCTTCTGGGATGTTAACAAAGAAATATAGATATATAAATCCATAAATACACTAATAGACTGGCTCAGACTTAAATGTGCATGCAGCCCAGCTTACTACCCTGAAGAGTGAATTTTGTACTAAATATACTAGAACTTTTGAAGATATCCACTTGATTTGCCCACTTGAATTTCATGGTGCTGAAATCTCATATTAGCTAGGATAGTGGATTAAGTCCTTCTCTCTTTCATTGGAATCCTGTAGGGAGTGACCTTTTGACAGCTAGTATGGACAGGAGGAATAATCACAGCAGCCAGTAACCCAACCCAACTCAAAGTACATATGGACATGTAAGTATTGTACAAGGATAGACTTGGAAAAAATCTGAATCCAGCCTTTAATATGTGCATAAGTTAGTTGGTTATGAACAGTTTCAAGCCTTCAATCATATATTATGTCATAAATTATAAAATAAAGATTAGAAAGTTGAAGTACTGTTACAAATGCAGTCATACATATCATTCCTGTTTTCATTTGCATTCACTCAAATGACATTAACATATATTTACTCACTTATCTCTATTATAATATTTTTGCTGTTGTTGTGCAGATTTTTTAAGATATTTTTCTTGGAGCTCTCCACTATTCAACTGTATTTTTCAGTGCTGTGAGTACAGTAAACCTCCAATGCACTTCCAATGTGTTGGGTGGAGGCAGATGTTTCAGAGATAGATGTCTTAAACATAAACCAATTAAACCAGACTATCTGTATGTATGTAATTAGATTACGTTTGCTACAGAAAGATGAGTACAACCAGTCAACTAGTTATAGTACAAAGTAAAAAGAGAGGTTGTTCATCACTTACCTCTTTGGACTGGTGTTTCTTCTTCAGTGTTGAGGGGTCGACGTCGGTGGGACCGTGAGGCAGCAGGGAGTGACTGGAAGATGGAGCTCTGAGGTGAAGCACTGAGAGGATGAAGGCAGACAGTGCTCTCCTGCACCTGCTGTAATTGGCAAAGGAGGGAGGGGAGACATCTGAGGAGAGACGGAACAAGGAAGGGAGGGAGACTAGGAGGACAAATTAGAAAATGATCCTCCCATAATAACACTGTTAGCCCTGTGACACAGTTTGAGGTAAAGCCCAGAAGCATGAAAAACTTTGTTGAGAGTTATTAGCAAAATCATCACAGAAAGATGTGGTTGAGGAATGATCTACTATATCTTAAACTAGGTATCTCCCTCTCCTCTCATCCTCTTTTCTGGTCTTTTTCTCATTTTCCATCCCTTTCCTTTGTGTTTTTAAGCACTGTTTCCTTGCGTTGAAAGAGTTAGGATATAGAAGAGTTGTTTCTGGCATAGAAAACAAAAACCAGGTTTAAATGATACACATCATTTCACTCGGGACATGTTATAATTCGAGGTAATCCCGCAGAGTAAATGTCACGCCTCAATTAGCAGAAAAAAGTAGAGCTTGTGCTGTAATAAGTGACCTGACTGTATGGAAAAATATTCCCTGGTGAAGTTGATTATAATTACCCCTCAAATCAGGTCACGTAGCCTTTTACAAACACTATTCCCCAGTCACTGTTGCACTAATGAATGAAATATATCTGTAGATGTTTGTTTTGTGATCCAAATCAGATGACAGTGTAACAACGAAATGTGTTGTTATGTAAGAAACCCAGTGGATTTGAGTATCGCTTACTCATTTTTGGGAATCTTCCATTTAGCTTTCACTCTGCCAGTTGCAGTGAGGTGTCTGTGAGCCGTCATGAATCTGAAGAGTTTATGATGAAAACCACAGACATGCTTTGTGTCCACAGATCCAAGGGGAAAATTTTAATAGGCTTGTCAATAAAAAATAGAAATATGTAAAAATGCAACTTTACCCCTCAATTTTACCTCATTGGTTTAAATTTTACAGCCCACAATGTTGTTTTGGTTCAGTCTCTAGGCTCTCATCAGCTCTCTCAGCTATTTTCAGTTCCGAAATGCTTAGCAGCGGTTAATGACTAGCTAGCTTTTCTTCAACATTTGACAGCCAAAGACCCAGATTCACTCACCCACCAGAAACACAACAACAAATCAATGCTAATATATTTCCGTGTCTGCCAGATGTGTAAATATACCACTGTTCAACAAGTTCTCCATAACAACTTCATAAAGGGTTGTTAATGGTGTGTTTGAAAGGCTGACCTCCTCCAGATGGTCTGTACTATTTCAAAGCCTATATACACAGTTTATAATAACAGTTTGATCTGTAGACACAACGCTGTATGTCAATGTCCACTTCTGACATGTATTATTTACACAGGCATGAATAATAAAATGAATAATGGCTGAATTCAATTTAGCTGCTTCAGTTTCAGGGTCCTGGTATTGTAAATGCTGGTCACTCATGAATAGAACAGAGCAATTGTTAATGTTACTGTGCTTTCGCTTTTCCTATTTCCTATGACAAGTAAACTTAATGTTTGCTGGGAAATAATTCCTATAAAAAAGATTAATAGATTATGGATAAAAACATGACTCATACTCAACTTCCTGTAGGTTGAAATGCCATAGGCAGTTAAAAGTACGGCATTTTGATACATTACTGAAATGTGATTTGCATCTGTGTTTCACTCTCTTGTAGTATGCAGAACAACTCTATTGTTAGACCAATGCGTTTCGGCTTGTGGCCTAAATATTTCCAAAAAATAACCAATTATGTGCATCCAGACATGTATCAGCCAATGGGGTATCTACCAAGATGGGCCAGGTATATGGTCATGTGACTTCAGACCAATCATTATCCCAGACAGGCAGGAAGGCATCCAATAAGAGACATGGGTGACACCATATTTGGTCCATAAACCAGAAAAGTGCAACTTAAGGAGTGATAGTTGAGTTAGAATGTAAACTGTGCTTGTTTAATATGTTACGAATGAGGACTTTTAAATCGAGTTCTCCATGGTGAAAAATATTTTGTGATGACCCTGATGAGGGCCTCAAGCTGAGAAGCATTGGTCTAACAATAATGTTGTTCTTGTACACTACAAGTGTTGCTGGAGTTTTTGGAAGTAGGTGAAGGTGTGTTTCAGCCTGAAGCAGATTTTTGTGATTTAGGTCCACATACTTGCAGACGTTCCTGTCACGCTACCTGCATTTCAGGTTTACAGATTTAGAACATGTGGTCACCTAAGCAAATAGTGAATTACAGCTAGTGTCAAGTTTTGTCAGCCATTATCAACACTATAAGCACTGACCACAGCACGCCTCTGCTGACCGGCTTGCCAACTCAGTTTTCCTGATCCAACTGGTGCCTGAAATATAGCTCTGCTTTATGTAGCTGACCGTCAATGTTGGCTGGATAGATACATCATTTGCTCCGACCCCTAGCACTAAGTCTTGTGGATTGGTGCAGTTCTTTACCCTTTAGTTTTAGACTACCAAAGCAACTGGCTTGGATTTATGTGGCCAAAGGACAATTTCCATTTTTTTCATGTATAGCACCACCATCAGGACAAATGATCCACTCCACGACAAGGTATGAAAAGAAATGGCCATGAATTTTCCTGACGTTTGCTGTGGATATCCATGGATTTGGATGAGTCTTAATGTTGTTTCATGTTTTTCCTGACCATCTGACTTTTCCCTCCAAAATCATCAAGGAAAAAACGCCAACATGTGCACACAAGATATCACATAACCCTCAGGACAAACTATACATTTTAGCTCTACTACTCTTTATTTTTTTATTGTGGCATTTAATGAACATGGAGCCACTGGTGCTTAAAAAAAGATGACATGTTAAATAGTGAGATTTAGAGGCAAACACTATAGTGGTGCAAATCCCCTAATATATTTCTAACTAATCAAATAAACAAACAAAAAGATGAGCTGTGAACCTCTGGCTTTAGAGTCACTAGAGGTCTGTGGCCCCAGGACAGTTTTTCTGTGTTTCACTATGAAAACATCCATTGCTTAAGATCAGCTGTTCTTGGACCAGTGGCTCACACTACATGAGGGACTACGTGCTATCATTGCATCAGATAACTGTGTACACAGTAAACCCAGCCTAAGTCCAGGTATCTGTGTACAAAGATTACCTCACTAGGTTTACAAAAGTTATTCAGATTCAAATTCTCATATGATCTGTTGCTGTCAGTTCTAGCTCATAAAATAACATTTTATTAAGAAAAACTACACAACCAGTGTTTGAACTCATTGCCAACCACCTCCATAATAATTATTCAAAACAGATTTGGATGGGCTCATGGCCTGATTTAATTTGGTCACACTTAATGCTATAGGCAACTTCTTACACCCAAGAGAAATTAGCTGACATAAATGCAGTTTCCTTTCTGTTCAACAACCAAGGACTAATGGCTTTGATACTCTTCATAGGATCCACACAACCTATCTTGTGAAGCTCTGTACTCTGAGCTCTGCTGTATCCTGATTTAATAACTGTGTGATTAAATAATAGCATTAAAACATGACATATGTTAGTTTTATTAGGTCCATAATTTAACAAAGTGATTATGTCCTTTCTAATCACTACTTTAGTGGAGGGTGATGGTCCAATATTTCATTTTTCATATCATCTTTCATTTCAGTGTTCACATACTATACTATATATTTAGTGTGTGACGCAAACATGACATATGCAATATTTTTTAAATTGCAAATTAAATACACCTCCTGAAATGTAATAATAAAATTATTGGTAGGTCCTGATCTACCTCAAAGACATTTAACGTTTACATACTGTTTGTGTCAGATTTCACCCGTTTTGACATTTAACAGCTGTAAAACACCTCAAATGTCTTTTACCCTGAAATTTGTTTTGAAGTGGCCCAAAATGCACAAAAATTAAAGGTTTTAAAATGTTATACTTTTTTATAAGTGCTACACAGATTTGTCCATTGAGGCTGTTCTGGGTCAAAATTGACACATATCTTTTGACATGGCTTATTGTTTAATTAATAGTTTTAATAAGATAGTAGTTATGAGGATTTCTTTTTATCATGTAGCAGTGAAGACTGATGGCTCTAATGGTTATACAATAAACCCCACACTTCCATAAAGTTAATTTCACTTTACATAAAATACATTTAAACCATTATTGCTATGTTATATTTTCATGTCTTAGGTCAAATAGGACATGATATTGTGTGATAGGAGCTGTTTTTGGTGTAAAAGCTAAAAAATACACTCTCTCTACTCTCTGAAACATGAATCAAGGTTTAATCACATTTATTAATCAGTCAGATCCACTATTGGTGCATTTTGAATAGATCTGTGGTTAAAAATTTGGTATAGACACTCTTTTGACCTGTTTTTTAGACCAGGTCAAAACTGACCCAGCACTTACTGTGAGGGTGTAGAATATGGCCATGCTTATATTGAGGACACTGGGGTCACGACCTCTGCTTTTTTTCTGGGAATTTCTGGGTTTTAGCAACTTGGTGTCATTTTATTTTCATGTTGGTAAATTACAATGACAATGAAAATAAAAATGAATAGTAAACTGTCTATATAAAATATAGAAAAAAAGGCGAAATTAACTATTTTTGATGAAAACTTGAATTGTATCAGTCGTGCATGGGTCTTATTATGCACCCAAATCTGAGATGATCAGATTTATATGTTTATTGATGTAATGAAAAAAAGATCAGATTAGTCTTCCTCGTGCCTATGTATGGATGTATGTATAATAGGAGCTTATTATAGCTGATCCGTGAACGCACCATGCGCTGTGGAGCACACGAGCCAAAACAAAACGTCATCGCTCCGTCCTACAGGCACGTTGAACGTAGCCAATCAGATTCCAGCTTACGTAGCGTGCGCAAAAGAAGGCTGCGTCGCATGGACGGTACGTGCGGTGCAGCCACTCTTCTCTTCTGTTGTCGTTTATTCTTCACCTGCACATGTGTGTTAGCTCCTATTTTAAAAAGCTTTGACCAGAGGAGTTTACGGGTACAGTGCGGTTTACGGAAAAAACAGACCCAGCCGGATATGTCACACGTAGGAACGCTCACTTACGACTTTTGACCAAGCTGCTAGCCACTTTTAGCTTTGTAACGCTAGCTTTTAACCTCAGCAAATACTTGTTAGTTTGTAGGAATAAGTGAAGTAGCTCGTGTTGTTGTGTTGTTGTTTGCTAACGGAAACACCCGACTTGGAAACCTGTAACGTTAACTTCTAAACAGATAAGATAAGGGAAGAGGTCGGCGGACCTGCTGACCTTCCGTTGACTGCTGCTGGGTGTGTGTCTGTGTGTGTGAATGGACAGAGTGAACACCCGACCAGAGGACTGACAGCACCCGGTATGTCTGCTGCGTAACAGCAGCACCGAGCAGGACCCTTCATTCAACGCTCCCAGCTGGACTTTTTTTTTTATGGCCGAGTTTATGGTTGTTTGTTCGGTTAGAAGAATGACTCGCCGCTCCGTGGTGAACCTGGTGTGCTTTGGGAATCGAGCTGTCAGCTTGATGTACGGGACGTCGCCTCGCCACCTCCATACTACCATATGCAACACTTCATCACAGCCCAAAGCTGGCTTCACACCGGAGAAAGTGGCGGTGGTCACAAAGACTACACGGTATGAGTTTGAACAGCAGCGGTATCGCTACTCAGGGCTGTCAGAGGAGGACTTAAAACAGCTGGTAAGACTGCATTCACTGTCAGGCATGCTTTTAAACAAGCCACCACCTTTCACTTGACTTTTATTTATTTTTTTCCAATTCTCTATTTATTGATTTTTAAGTTGAAAACAATCACAACATATAACATCCCCCCAACAGTCTCAGCAATAAAGAATAAAACAAGTACTAATATATATGTATACACAAGAAATATACATGTTTACTCTCATACCTACATACATACACTTACACCTATACAGATACATTAAAATATAGACAATATACAGAGTGAGGAAAGGAAAACAATATAATAACAATATATATATATAACAATAGTAATAATAACAGTAAGAAAAATAAACAATGTGTATCACTTGACTTTTATTTTCTCTTTTTCTGTCTTTTTCAGCTTCGTATGAAAGGCTCTAGTTACAGCGGCCTGCTGGAAAGACACAACATCCACACCAGCAATGTGGAGCATATTGTGAAGAGCCTGCGGTAAGATGTGGCCTGTCAAAGGAAGCTGCATTCCTGAGAGACACATAGGGGAAGGTTTGCTTTTCTACCAGCTTGGACTGTGTTTTTAAAATTTCTGTAATTATGTGTTTGCAGGAAAGAAGGCATTGAGGTGCGAGTGGTGAAAAGAGGAGAGTATGATAAAGAAGTGGTGCGATGGGCAGATGCCATCATCTCTGCTGGAGGTATGGATTTCAGATTATTTGGTTGTTTGGGTTTTGTAGTTTTTTTCACTTTTAACCCTCTCTGTCTGTTCCAAACCTCCATGAAAATATAGTCTGTTATGTCATTATCTCTGCCGTTTGTTTGAATCAATGGAACGCTGAATAAAAGAATCTTCCTTGGGCATCAATATTTGTGTCCAGGCGGGACGTACAGAATGGGCAGGACAGCTCAGCAAGGGGGGGGCAAAAAGTCACACAAACAAAGGCTTCAGACAACGGATGCGACTACACAATGCAAGTTCTCTAACTGCAGTTTGTTTTGTTAGGTGACGGGACAATGCTACTTGTTGCCAGTAAGGTTTTAAGCAAGGACAAACCAGTTGTTGGAGTAAACACAGACCCTGAGAGGTAAAACACTGGACGGCACTGTTCGGGAAGGGCGTGGACTGTTAAATGGATAAAGAACAATTAAATCAGCTGATATACTGTAGCTGTTTGAAAAAAGTAGAGGAAATTCTTAGGAAGTCATTTTTTAAAAGGTGTTTCTGTTATGTAATTAAAGCACATTGTTGCTCTTATATTCATGCTGAGTTCACTGTATTTCTGTCTTTCAACTACAGGTCAGAAGGCCATCTGTGTCTGCCTGTGCGGTACACTCATGCCTTCCCAGAGGCTCTGGACAAACTCAGACGTGGTGAGTTCAGGTGCGTATTTACCCACGAATGACTGTTGACTTTCTTCTGGTGAACACTTGGCTCTGTCCACTGTCATCGCCTGCTTCCAGGAAATAGTCACGCCCTACATGTGAGTTACTTCATGAGCTGCTACCATAGAAAGAAAAAAAAGGAAAAAGTTGAGAATCAAGCAAAAAACAACCCAGAATGTGTTACTGACAGTTGTAATTTGGTTAATGTCTTGGGGGCTGTTGATCTACTAGCTTCTAGCTTAGACTTCAAGGCAAATTTAAACCTGTTTTTGGCTGGAACAAGACACATGGTCTCAAAATGTGTGCCGCTTTGTCCTCAGAGTGTGTGGGATCGCCTCACATCAGTTACTGTCCTGTAGAAGTCATCTAACAGCTGTTAGTGGGTTAGACTGAACCTGTTGCACACAGTGGTGGAATCAATGTGAAAGTCATAGATTTCAGTTTTAAAAAAAGATGTGTTGATTTCAGGTCAGAAGACATTTAGACATTTAGGGTTAAACCTGTTGTTTTTAAAGTGAAGATTTACATATAACAGCATTAAAGGGCTGAATGTCAAGAAGCAGGCTTGAAATGCTTTATGGAACCTACTCTAGTTTTTAGGCATTTTAAACCCAGATTTAATCCAGTTATATTAATGTATTTTAATCAAAAATCACTGCTTTATTGGGTCTGTTCAGATGAGATTCCCATTAGAGCGCAAGTCATTTTTATCTTTATGTATGTATGTATGTATGCTCAATGAATGGCTGCTGTAACAAAGCAATTTCCTGTGAAGGATTAAAAAAAGTACTCACTAATACTCGATTATGGGGCCAGTGGCGATACTGATAATATGGATATATCACCCTCTATATACTTATACAATATATACATCAATACACATGTTTTACAATGATCCATCAAATGTGGTTATCACTTGTGACAAAGATATGTAATAGAGACATGTTTTACAGTTTGGGAATAAACTTAATTGTATTAAGTGACATCAGTAAACAAAAAGAGTAAACTAATTATCAATAACTATAAACAAAAAAACTGCAAAAAACATGTATGTATATATCAAACTTGAATTAAGTAAAATGAAATATATATACAGTGTTTCCCACACATAGACTAATTTGTGGCGGTGCGCCACAGATTCAACACCGGCCGCCACATATTGCGTTTCGTTATTAATTTTTTTTTTAACGCTAATTAAAAAATACGCATCGTATTCGTTAAGCTGCATTTCCTTTTTCCTTTCTCTGCTCTCCCTGCGTCTCTCTGTCACTCACGCGTCTCTCTCACATAGCTCACACACACAGCCCCTCCCCTCCGTGCACACCGCGTGTGTCTCCATCAGCGAGATCATCCCTCCCCCCCCCCCCCCCGTCGGCCGGTTTACCGAAACCGACCAACCAACCAACCAACCAACCCATATATATATATATATATATATATATATATATATATATATATATAAATAAAATGCTGCCTATAGAACTGTAAAGAATTAAAATAATATTGACACATATGGGACAACATATATGCCGATACTGATATATTATATATATTGTATATATCTGTCAGGCTCTAATTTCTGTTGCTTAAAGCAACTATGATCAATATTTGTACTGAAAAATGAACATTAAGCTATGGAGTATGATTGAGTAATATTTATTCAATAGTGAAGAACATTTTCTGTGTTGGTTTATTAAAACTGGATGTTCAGTGTAGAATACGAGTCATGTTATAGATTTGTGTTATATTTTTATTCTCATGATCTCATCAGCCTCAATGTAAAGTGATTTACATTGAGGCTGTAAGTCACTGGGTCACATCACTTCCCAGATTCAATCACAATGTGGTTTAAAAAAAGACAAAAAATCTTTATTCTTGTGAGTGTACACTTGCATTAGTGTGAGTGCTAGTGAGGTGCTAGAATTGGCTGATGACACAGCAAGCACTGCAAAACATCAGATACTGAACATTTGTTTAGATCACAGCTGTGTAAATATTTACTTTCATTAGATTTTCAAGCTGCAGTTAATTAGCTTCCATCATGCTTTGTACTTTACCTTGTTGTCTTCTTTATCAAAGTGAAGCCACCTGTATACAACAGTCCATCTGTCACTATTACTGTGATGTGAGCCATGTACACTCATATCTAAACACACACACTGTTGCATAGATACAAGACATGGAAACATACATCATTGCAGATACGTAGCCTTTGTTTGCTATAATAAAGAGGCACTGTGTTCAGGAAAAGATAAGCACAGCTGAAATTCAAATTCTTTTTAATGGGTACCAGCATCTTGGCACTTTGGATTTGGTTCTAATTTGTTTTTTAGTTCCCAACCTTGCACTTATTTAACAGACCGCTGTGTGGAACAACACCAGAGCTAAACTATAACTGACTGCAACATACTCTGCTGCTGCTGAACGAAACTACAGAGCTTTGCTTTGTTGTTGAATAGCTGCATCATTTAGTTTCTGATAAACTGAAGCTCATATTCAACATTTACTGTTGAATTTAACATGCTGCTAGTCTGACTCCACTTTGATATATTTGCCATATTAAATAAAACCAGAGTGCACCCACATGATCAACAGAATACCTTTTTTGTG
Organism: Scomber japonicus; assembly: GCF_027409825.1. Taxonomy (NCBI): domain Eukaryota; kingdom Metazoa; phylum Chordata; class Actinopteri; order Scombriformes; family Scombridae; genus Scomber; species Scomber japonicus. The sequence goes on along the minus strand of NC_070596.1, from coordinate 1,505,029 downwards.
TATTCATTTGTGTTCCACCAGCTACATTTCTCTAACTATTTAGTCATTTTGTCTTCATTGGACTGATTGTGAAACTGTAGGGTTAAAGCTGTTTCACATTGATCAGACATGGATACGGCTAATATTAGGTTGGTTAGAGGGTCATAACATCACTTCTAGTTATGAGTCCTCTGCTGTGTTCAGGTGGCTCTGGCGTCAGAGGATCCGGCTGCATCTAGAAGGTACCGGAATCAACCCGACCCCGGTGGACCTGCACGAACAGCAGCTGAGCCTGGAGCAGCACAACCAAGCCCACCGCATCACCACCATGGACAGCCAGCGGAGTACGACTCCACCACCTATCATGTGTACCTGTCCCAGTCCTTCTGTCTGTCTGTCTGTCTGTCTGTCTGTCTGTCTGTCTGTCCTGTCTGCTCACTGTTGCTTTAACACATCTATTTAGGACTTGTTGTACTAATTGAGTGACGTTTCTCAGGGACAGGAACACTACATGAGAGCTTCTCCAAACCTAGCCTGCTCCCCGTCAGAAGCCTGAACGAAATTTTCATCGGAGAATCTCTGTCCTCCAGGTACCTCTGTCATCCAAACTGACTCCATCATCCAATCATGGTGGACTTGTATCTATGTGCATGTCCTAAACCCCGCCCCCCCCCAACCCCTGTTAATCCCCAGCATCCTTAACCGCCACCACCCTGCTCGTGTCTCCAGCACTCATCAGAGGAATCTCTGTCCACCACAGGGTGAAGTTAAAATCCTTCAAACTCCATGTCAAACTCTTGCTCCATAGGGCTTCCTACTATGAGATCTCAGTGGACGACGGCCCGTGGGAAAAGCAGAAGAGTTCAGGACTGAGCATTTGTACGGGAACAGGATCCAAAGCCTGGTACGCATGAGTATACTTAACTTTCAAACTTAACATCAAATGTTTAACTAGTGCATCATCCATTACTCAGGTACTGAAGCTGATACACAATAGACACAACTTTAAAAGAGTAAAAAAAGGGTGTTAAAGGATACTTCTGCTTTATTTCCCATAAATGTGGACATTTGTGACTATGGAACATGTAAAGCTTGTCTTGAGCGTGGTGGTAGAGGAAATTCTATGGGGTCAAAAAAAGGGCTTTATCATTAGTAAATGTCATGGCAGGTTTCTTGTTATATTTAACTATTGTCAGTTTCAATGACACTCCTTCCTTTAGCCTCTATGTATGTATGCCTACATTTCAGCTTTACATACTAGACATCTATCAGATTGCCACAATCATGCTCCTAAGAGGATGAATCCTTCCGATGTGAACAACCCCAATGCATTTCTTATAGCTGCATTCCTCCTGTTCATACTGACCATTAGAAGATCTCTTCATAATGTCCTTACAATGGAAGTGATGGAGGACTAAATCCACAGTCCTCCTTCTGTGTAACAATGGATTTAAAAGTTGATGTGAAGCTAATATGAAGCTTCAGCGTCCAAATGAGTCAAATCTTCATCTTCTATGTTTCAACGTTACAGTGTTTTTAGTACCAAAGTTCCTCTTTTTGTTACTATACTTCCACCACAGCTCAACAGGAAACACTAAGAGGGAATTTGATGGTAAAAAGACTGTAAATGTGTCAGATATCACTTGATATGACTAACTCACACTGATGAAGCTCAATAGAAGCTGATCATCTACTTTTAAATGAGTGTGTGGACACACTGTGGATTTAGTCCTCCATCACTTCCATTGAAAACACATTTGAAGGAGATCTTTTAATATTCAGTATGAACAGGAGGAATGATTACAGAGAGGAAAACTTCTGTACTGTTCATATGGACATATATAGCTCAGTAATGTCCTCTTCTCTCTCTCTCTGTGTGTGTGTGTGTGTGTGTGTGTGTGTGTGTGTGTGTGTGTGAGTGTGTGTGCGTGTGTGCGTGTGTGCGTGTGTGCGCGTGTGCGTGTGTGTGTGTGTGTGTGTGTGTGTGTGTGTGTGTTCACAGGTCTTATAATATCAACAAACTTGCTGAACAATCTGTGGAGGAGGTTTTAAAAATTGGTGCGTATGTTCTGCAGGTTTTGATGCCAACGTGTGTGAAAGCAGAAATAAGGCATGAAGTCATCTAATTTGTCTTTTTATTTCAGGAAAGGCCCAAACAGGTCTAGAAATCCCACTTAATCCTGAATTTATTGAAAAGGGTGAGTGGATTGTAGTTGTTATTATTATTGTTGACTGGTACATTATCAGGTGCTTCATTTTATGTGAGGATGGTGTTTTATTTGTGTATGTTTGTGTGTGTTCTCAGTTACTGAACAATATAATGATTCCCTGGTGTTCAGTCCTGAGGACAGACGCTTGTTGTTCAGCGTCAGGGAGCCCATTGTCAACAGAGTGTTCTCCAGCGGCCGGCAGAGAGGCTTCGCCAACAAGTCAGTGTCTCCTCCTCTTCCTCATCCTCCTCCTCTCATCATCATCTAAATACCAGCTGTAGACAGAGACATTTTTTCATACGTTTGTCGCCTCTGTTCCTTCAGGGTGTGCGTTCGCTCGCGGTGCTGGGACGCCTGCATGGTGGTCGACGGCGGGACCTCGTTCGAGTTCAACGACGGCGCCATAGCAACGATCAGCATGAGCGACGAAGATCAGCTCCGCACCGTGGTCCTGGAGAACTGAGACCAGTCCGGTTTTCTGCGGAGCCAGCAGTGTTTCTAAAGGGAAGTTACCAACGTTTAGCCTCCACCGGTGTTGAAGAATTTTTTTTATACCTGGCAAAAAAGGTATCAATGTTACTAAAGGTTTTTTTTTGTTTTTTTTAAATATTGTGGATTGTGCTTTTCCCCCCAATTATTAATTATAATTATTATTTTTGTTCTTTTTAATCTTCCATCCCACCACCCCAGGACTGGTTCTTATCAGTTTTATACACTATTTAAGTGTCTTTCACTGCATCCAATCAACAGTGAGTCTGTCAGCAGACAGGAATGATACATCAGGTATAAGGGTGGCTTGTTTTCATGAAATTGTAAATATGTTTCCTTTTCACATATGCTTTTGGTCCTGTTTGGTCCCTGCAGTGACTTCCTGTCATTGTGTCAATAAAATAGATACTTTGCCATGATGATGAAGACGATGATGATGGTGGTGCATGTTAAGGGATCAGAGTGAAATGAACAGATTTTGATGTGCTTTCACACCTGTCTGGCTCATTGGTTCATGACTTTTAAAGAATAAGGTTGAGGTTATGCTTTATTTTCTTATTGTCAGCGTTTCAGTCCCTTTCTCAAACACATGGGTTTATAATGATGCGTACATTTTTAAAAACTGCTCAAATATTTAGTTTCATTTTTGAAAAATGCTTGGTCATTTCCTGAAACAGCTGCTCACTGATTGTGACAAGTGAAATGGTAGAAAATACTACATTCAGTGGGGACTATTTTAAGCGGTGGATGAATACACATTTTTTGCTCTGAGTATTTCCAGCAGCAGGATGGTGTATGTAGGACTGAGTCAACATAAACTACAGTGTGTGTGTCCATAGTGATGAAGGAACATGTCATCTACTGCAACAGTGTGACTCATTGATGAGATTTATTAGTTTGTAGACAATAATAATAATAAGATGCGTCAGACTTTACACACACACAGTGTTTGTTAACAAAAATAGAGAATATGACCAGTCTTATCTGTTAAAGTCAGTCACATGTATGCAGAGAGTATATCAAAGTAAATCTTTATATGGTGAACTGAAGCATAGCAGCAGTTTGTTACGGTTTGTTTGTGGACTAAAGATATTTTTGGAACATAGCTTATATTTTTTCTAGCTTTTTGAGCCATTTGGGTGCTTAAAATGAAAAAAGAAGTTGGAGAGGAAATGATCAAGTGCATTAAACGCAGAACACCACCATGAAATGAATGTTTTACTCCGTGTGTTAGGTCCAAAGTTTTTCTTGAAACCTTCACGAAGCGGGCAAATTAGCTCGGAAAGTGTTACTGAAACAGCACGTGTCCAACGTTACCACAACCAAATCAGCAGAGTTTAAAGAGTAACTTCACACCTGAATCCTGCAGCTCCCTCCCAGCAGATTTAAAAGATGCGGCACATAGAGGGCCTCATAGCTACACAGTGTGTAGCACTGACTGACCAGCCCTCACTGTAGCATGAATAGATATAGAGCTACGAGTCAGAGCTAACCATCCATTAGCAGCTGCTTTCAGACTCTCCGTGTCCACACTGGAAACACACAGAGTCTGCTGGAGCTTTGACACTCACTAGAAACACATTCATGGCCCTTTTGTACAAGTTTGTGTGTGCTACCTGTGTTGTAGCTGAGCTAGCGACTCAGCACCCAGAGGCTCTTTGCTGTGTGTCTGTGGGGGAGTGTCAGCATGTAGCCGTAGCTCAGTGGCAATGGAACCACACTCCTATCAGTAGATATCAAGAGTAGCATTATCCCTTGACAAAATTGCATTCTCACTACTCAGAATGTTAATTTAAAAAAACCCACAATAACATTTTTGATAGTAGAAACTGTATTTCAGTTTCAGTTTTGATTGGATATGTCGCTAAAAAAATGAGGTATAATTTCATTTAAATGAGACCAGTTGACCAAAATTTCCAAAAATAATATATTTAGACAACAAGAGGGATATGATATCTTCAAATCTTTAAAGTGTAAGAGTTTCATCATTTAACAGCTAGACTGGTTATGTACTGCAGATATATCATTCAATTCTTCCTAGCCTAGTGTTTTCAGATTTAAAAATATATAAACATCATTTATTTTTGACTGGTGTTGTTAAGTTGTAGAAATACAGAAATACCGTTTCTATCATTAAGCATGTTACTGTGGATTTCTTTAAAGGTGCATTGTGTAGAATTTAGTGGCATCTTGTGGTGAGGTAGCTTATTGCAACCAACCCCCCCCCCCCCCCCCCCCGCCGCCTGCAAAACAAGCAACAAGACCATTTCTAGACCCAGTGATTTTGTCCATTCTGGGCTACTGTAGAAAACATGACGGTGTAACATGGTGGCCTCTATGGAAGAAGACCCGCTCCCTATGTAGATATAAAGGATTCATTCTATGGTAACAAAAACACAACAATTCTTACTTTCAGGTGATTAGACACTAATGAAAAACATAATCATGAATATTATATTCCATTTCTGCCAAGTCTGTTCCACAAGATACCACTAAATTTTACGCACTGCAACTTTAACTACCATGTATAATACTGTATATAAATCCCAAATGGTTGACTTGATATCCAGCATTAATTTGTTTCATCACACTGCAATCATATAATTTAGTGTGCAGCAACTCTTTAAACTCTGACATAAACTGATACAAATGATTTTCAGACTACTTGCCACTACAGCAGTGCTGGTTGGTGGTACTGAAGTGATAAAGAGGACACAGTGATATCAAATATTTCATAAAAATCCAAGGGTTCCCTTGTAGAACATTGTTAGTGCACCTTGTTAACGCCTCACTGCCATGGACTCTGAACCAGGAGGTGTTCTGTTCTTCTTGAAGACGAGTTTACAAAATGATCAGGAAATTGTAATATGCAGCGTGCCAAAGGTGGAAAATAATGTGTCAATGTGTTCAGGATGTGTTTTGTTTTTGAATCAGATAAACTGGTATAAAAAAGAAAATGTGTGTGTTTATTTCAGCTCATCTACAGTATGCTGAGTAGGCTTAAAATAGTGTCACATATTGGTAAATGTGCTTATTCGCTTTCTTTTCAAGTTACAATAGCTACAGCTAGCTGGTGTGGCTACATCCAAAAAATGTAATAAAATCCAACTACCTGCACCTTTAAAGCTCTCTTAATTAACATTGTATATCTGGTTTATTTAATTCTGTCAAAAACACTGCTTTAACTTTAACAACAGACATTTATTTTTAGACTAATCAGTTGTTGTGATTTTATGAGTCATCCACACATTGATCTCATCAAGGTAATATTTATAGATGGCATGGATATCTTTGTTTATTCAAATACTGAATGAAAACATGACTCCCAGTCTCAAGAGCTTGGCAGGAGAAGATTTTTCTAATAGCTATAGCCTTACTTAGATGTAGACTTATCAGTTGTGATTTTATGAGTCATCTAAACTCTGATCTCATCAAGGTAAGGCTGAAGCTTTACTTAGATGTAGAGGCTGTACACACACACACACACACACCTGAGCCAACTCCATCTACTGGTGAAGACTAAGATGTAACATTAACTTTTTCAAACAAAGCTCAGACACAGAATGCTTTGTGTATTCAGTGGTTTTACTTTTTAAGACTCACAAGGGAAAAATGAACAGTTTAACAAGTTTATAATAAAGTACAAAAAAATACATTGTTCTTTAAAATCCTGTCTATGACATGTGGATGAAACGGTAACATATAGAGCACCATAGAACCCTGCTGACTGTGATAATGAGCTCATCAAAAAATAAATCAAATGCACCCTGATGCTAACCTGGTCCAGTTCTTACAGTAGTCAAGTAGTGTCTTCAAGATTCTTCATCATCCTCCTCCTACATTAAAACCTCTGCACTGATTCCATTTACTTTAACAGGAGAGCATTATTATTATTATTACTACTACAGCTGTTACAGGACACTTTACCATCAGTATCATTACAACATACAAAGAATCAACTCAAATATTCATAGACATTCAACATTTCAAATTGAGTTTTTCAACCATGTTTCCCTTACAACATATTTTAAATTAAAACATTATTTGAACTTTAAAACAGATACAAAAACTTATTTAAAAAGTTTCTGTTAACATTCCAACAAGAACTGGGTTCAACATTCAAGTCTGAGTTTCCTATCTATTTAAAAAAAAAAGTAAAAAAAGAAGTATTAAAATACTCTACAAGCTTGCACGTTCAGTACTTTAAAAAAGGTCAAGTCCACTATTTGACCTTTTGTACCATTAATGCCAGCGAGGGCTGTGCAATATGACCACGTGTATTATGTGCAATAGAACATTTGTTCAAATTATTTATTTTCTTGTAACAAATCACTCTTTATGGCAGTATTTTTCATCATTTGGATGTTTGGCTTTTATCCACATGGCACGGATGCAGGCAGGAAATCTCCAAAAATATGGAGCTTCTTATTTCCAATTTCTATGGTGTGAAAATCGCAACATTCTAAATAAAAAGGAGAAAAATCTAATATATATTTGTTGAGTGTAGGATTCAAGATGTAACAAATGTTGTCTTTTTATTGAAGGTATTCATGGAATTCAGAGATAATGTATGAAATGAGCTCTATCAGGATGAGATACGGGTCATATCACATAGCCCTAATGCACGATAACACTAAAAAGCATCTTCTGTAGCAGCAAGAAACACTCAGTCGAGGCTCTGTCCCTGCACACCAGGCCACACTTCCTGGATGTGTGGCAGAATACTGCACCATTAAAAACTATTTCTCCATTAAAAAAAAAAAGAAAAAAGCTTATGACTTGAACCTCAGTCTACACTGCCTGGTCCACATGGCGCGGTCGCCGAAGCAGCCTGGCAGTGCGGCGGCGGGCGTGGGCCGGGCGATGCTGGAGAAAGGTCTGGAGTTGATGGAGATTCGAGGCAGTTCCTTCTTCAGAGCGGGCAGGTGGCTGTCCTGCACCAGACCGTACACATCCAGCAGGCACAGCGAGGGGAACGTCTTCCCCAGGTCACTGCAAGACGGAAGGCCAGTTAGATTTTAAACTTCTTCGCTGGGAGGTAACAGCAGGAGGAGGGGACGGGGTGTGACTTACGTGAGGGCGGCGAGGTGGATGTGATAGCAGCGACTCAAAGACAGGTGGCGCAGATGTTTGAGCTGTGCGAGGACAGGTAGGCAGTCGGCCATCAGCAGGGTGCTGTCACTGTAACACACAGGAAACACAGTCACTACTGTACACACGTAAACTACAGTCATTCAGTGTTTTTTGGACACTTTGAGGACAGCGAAATAAATCAGAAAACAAAACCTTGATGTATTTTTCCTTATCAGATTCTTACAGTGAATGTGTTAGAAAACAGCTGTTTATTAACATGTATTAATCACAGAGCAACATTAGTGTTCAGTTAGAGTTGAATTTGTGTCCACTTAATTAGTGTGAGTCATCATCTCCTTAAAGCCAGTGGTGGTTTAAAGGGGCGTTCAGGTTCTGAAGAATGGGGAGGAAATGTGGAGCCTGCATCAACGGGTCATTTATAATCTACTTTGTATAAAAGGTGATCCTGAAGCTGAGAAATAACCACCATCAACAGGAAAGGGAGGTTGGAGATAGGCCTGTAGCTGGAAAGAAGTGCTGGGAAATAACTGACTTTGAAGGCAGATGGAACAGAGGTTGGCAGTTTGGGTGGGGGGGTGGGGGCAGCCCTTATCTGTTTAGGAGTGGCTAAGATTGCCACTAAATGAGAATAAGGTGGTCCACCCCTTAAAAAGATCAATCCACCGTGAGCTTGAGTGTGGACAAGCAGCTGACAGAGCTTTGAAATAAATACAAAATAAATAATATCACAAACCAAATCATCATTGTGTAAAATGTAATATTCACACATATTCTCTGTGAAACACACTCAAGTGAAACATAAGAATCATTCCCACAGTCATACCTTAAATCTAGAGTCTGAATATTGGGGCATCTCTCCACCAGCACCTTCACATCTGGAGACAGAGACACACTTGTGAGGACAAGATGAAGCTCACGGTAGTTCTGTTCACAATAAACAGTGAGTGTAAAGCTTCAGCTCACTCCATCACTAACCGTCCAGTGTGAGGCTCTCTCTGTAGCCGCTGAGGTTGAGGTGGGTCACACCGGGTGTCACATTATTGACGATGCTCTTCACATGATTATTGGTGAAGTCACACCATGATATGTTCAGCTGCTCTATTCTGTACAGGAGAAAACACACACACACACACACAGTTAATAAATATACCCAGACACAGGAAGTAGAACAGCAGTCACATAAAGTAAATATATAAAGAGCAGAGAGGAGCTGACCTGGAGCAGGATTGGAGCAGCTCACTGAGAGCAGGAGCAGAGAAGCCAGAGCAGCCACTCAGGTTGAGCTGCAGCAGCTGTGGATTCTCAGCCAGAGAGCTGAGAGACACACAGGAAATAACACAGAAACCCACAAATGATTATGATTGATTCATCTATTTTTATGACCAGTTATAAAAGTGATAACTGTGGTCAAACAATGACAGAAGACAGCATGACATACTAACACTCCTCCGTTTCTTTTTGCCAGCTTAAATGTGTCTTCAATTGTAATAAATGTTTCATTACTATACCAACTGTTCTAACTATTGCTGATTGCAGCTTCTCAAATGTGACCATTTACTCAAATTCTCCGTTTAATAAATCACATAAACTCTATAATATCTCTAATACTACATCTAACATGTCAATAAAATAAACACTGACATCAACATGCTGGCTGAAGTTTAGACATCAGTCAGCATCATTGTTCCTGAGCTGATTCACTGCCTGATTTATGGCGCTTTTCCACTACACAGTTCCAGCACGACTCGCCTCGGGTCGGTCCCAGGAACGACCTTTTCCATTACAAAGAAGGTCCTTACTCAACGTGGGTGGGGTCGTCATAGCACGGCTCCGCAATACTGCCGTGACTTTGTTTTATACGCGACACAAACACATAAACAGTGGAGGACATGGAGGCGATGGTGTACTTCCTGCTGTATGTGGCTTTCTGTCACACACAAAGCAACAAAATTGAGGCGTATGGCTGTAACACTGCTGCTGGTATTTAAAAATGCCGGGTTTGATTCTTGTGTGGGACAGCTCATGACTCTTCCAGTGATGACTCTTCTGACCAATCAGTGGCCGGCAGTCTGTTGACATCACATTTAGTATCTGCTCGGCTCGCTTGGAACCTCAGTAGAGCAGGTACCAGGTACCAGGTACTATCCCTAGTGGAAACGCAAAAAAAAACAAAAAAACAACGAGTCGAGCCGAGTCCAGTCCAGTCGTGCTGGAACTGTGTAGTGGAAAAGCGCCATTAGTGAGGATTGTGGGAGAATGGATGCTTACTCTCTGGTTTCTCTCGCAGGGTGGTGTGATGTGGTGTGAGGAGAGCAACAGAACTGACCTGATGATGGTATCTGACAGCTGCAGGCCCTCCAGACTCAGATACTCCAGCAGTCTGCAGCGACAGATGATGCTCTCCAGAGCTGAGGTGGGGATAATGGAGCTGGACATATCCAGCTCAGCTATCTGCAGAGAGCTGAACAAAGGAAAATACTATGTGAGGAATTCAATTTTATATCACTTCAGATTGTTGGTTATTGTTCTTGATAAGAGGAGGGTTGGAAAACATTTCTCTTTTGGGTAGAAAGAAAGTAACACAGAACATTACAGAACATTAGTCCTGTGAACGCCACATCAATTCAATGTAGGATTAAATATTATATTGCAGGAACACTGAGGGGGGAAAAGCTGTTTTGTCCATAAGTTCTGTAAAAGTACATATAACATGTACAGCTTTTTAAAATACGTCTAAAATTTTGTTTTATTTTGAAAAACAGCTCAGCAGTTTCCTCAAACAGCAGGTCACTGTAGTCAAACAGGAGGAAATGGTGCCGTGGTTAGGGACAATTTTCAGCAGAGGATTAATCTCTGTTTGGTGCCCTTGTGAGTTTATATGGCAGTTAGATGCTATGTGTGGGATTGTATGAAAATAAACGTGTGTGCGTGTGTGTGTGTGTGTTCATGTAATGAAGAACATATCACCCAGACTCTGGTTTAGTTTAGTTTTAGGACAACAACAATATATCAGAATCAGAGTCTTTACATGGAATTGGTTGATAATAAACTTGTCCAGATGTGGAACCACTAACAGCTGGACTCACCCTGCCACTGTGAATTGCAGTTCTTCCACAAAGGAGCGAGGGCAGCGCAGCCTGCGGACTCCAGTCTTCAGAACCTGCTGTAGAGCCGGACCCATATGAGTCAACCCCTCCAGATCCACACTGTGCCACAGAGTCTCATCAAACCTGGGACAGAAACACATGTAGGTTGTTGTTACAGGGGAAAAACAAAAAACAAACACTAATATACAACACTAATGCGATTAAATCAAATAAGCAGCATCTGGGACAGAAATCAGATCACAAAGAGAGTTTGGATTGATTTTGACATGGATACTTAAATTATGGACATAGTGACAACCTGACTTCTCAATTATAGCACTAACTACACCGTAAAGTCACATGAGGTTATTTACAAATGTTAATCAGGCACCAAGAAGACTGACAGGAACAAAAAACGTGTAGAAGTGTTACAAAGTTTCATCTTTAAGCAGATTTTTGAGCAAAGGAAAGCCAACTGGAGGTTTAAAAAAAGGGAAATAATTATGGATCTTGGAATATTATGTCAGAACTAACCCATAAAAAGGGTCAGTGACACACCTTTTCATGTTTATAGTTATGGGAGAACTAATCTAGATTAAGACATATTTGGGTTTAAACTCTACCATACACTAGTTATTCATTTTTGGGGTGTGTAACAGCATACAATAATAATGTAATAGTGTGAAACTGGGTGCCGATGTAATAAGAACAGTAGTAAATGAGAACTAAGTGAGTTTTGTTGAACATTTCCCTCCTGTGGCGCTCTCTGACAGTCACTGACAGAATCCAGTGATGGGACACTCACACTAAGCGGTGCCAGCGCTTGCAGACGGTGGACATCCTGAGGAGGTCGTGCAGAGGGAGGTAGAAGAGGATCCTGAGAAGCAGCTCATCGGGAAGGTGGTCCCATGAAATGCCTGTGATAAAAGCAAAGAATGGCGGTTTATAAACAGCTTATGAAAGACAACACTAAACCTGTACAGCAGGTCAGAAAGGTTCCCTCCTACCTGATGTGGATTCCTTCTTCCTCCTGGAACGCCTGGCCAGGACAAACTCATTGCAGTCGTTCTCTTTCCCCTTTGAGATGAAGCGCTGGTGCTTGTGTGGAGGTGACCACTCCTGGATCAGGTCTGTTGGGGTGCACTCTGTGTCCAGACCCTCAACCAGAAAGCCTCTGGATTTGCGTTTGTTGACCCTCTTGGTCAACATGGAGCCCTGCAGACTGAGGCAGGGCAGATCCTGCAGTGGCAAGCTGGATGGAAGAACAACTAATTAATTTCTCTAATTAAAAAAAAAAACAAACGTTTAAGATACATCCCACATTTTATTTTGTCGTTATATCGCAATATTTCAAAATAATAGTAGTTTGTGACGCAGATGCTTTTGAGAGAAGAAACATGTCTGCCCGCCATATTGCTGCAGCCAGCAGCGAGGTGACCGCGCAAATTCTAACTGCTAAATATAATAGAACTACTCTGTCACTTCTGTTTCCTGACAGAAATGAGTGTAGAGCTACAGAGACAGTTTATGCACATTTTCCATGAGTATTTTACATTGTATTAAAGCGGAAATTAAGCATAGGTAGGATGAACAGAGGCCTGGCTCAGAAGAAAGCGCGGTATCCATTATTATTAGCAGAGTTTCATAGTAAAGCAAGTCAATATAGCTACGCACACACTCAGTCTGAGTGTATTACACCACTAACGTTATAAACTTGCATCTTAATGTAGTTTAGGAGATAAATAGTACTTCTTTCATTGGGACACAACCGAGCCAGCTAACTCGCTAGTGTTCTCATATAGATAGATAGCACGCTTAAAAGTTAACTATAACCGCTCAAACAACTCATTTACATTTATAAAGTGTTAAAAAAAACACAATTCAATCATACCTGTTTTTTGGCATCTCCTTCGGTTCTGACCTAAGTGTGTACCGTGTAGAGAGGAGCAGGCATGAAGTGTGTGACTGTTTTCACTGCAGCCCTCCAACAGAGACTCTTTAAACTCACCGCCAGCAGCAGGGCGCTCTGGATTCTCCACGTCATTGACGCGCCTGCACACTCTACGTCTTACGTCATACGCCACGCTGAGTAGCGCTGGCGCATGTTGCTTTCAATGACATAACGCTACGTTTTTTACGTGCCATCCAAATTTGAGTTGAATTCAATCTATACTCTAACCCTATGAACTAAAAATGTGAACAAAACCCTGTCATATTATAAAGAATTATTTTCTGTAGCCCTTGATTAAGATATGTTTAAGGATTTATATTATGTTTTATTTATTTTGCTTTCATAATTATAACACTATTTTGTTATCAATTTGCTTTTCCTTACTACAAAGCTGTGTTTATATGTCTGTTTCTCTTCTTTACATAATGTAAATGATTGACAGATTGTTGCTGAATGAACGCATTTACATTGTTCAATAAAGATTTTTGTGTGTATGTTGCTTTCAGGAATGAATGTTAAATAAGAAAAAAATAAGATTGTGAAAAGTGAAAGTACCTTTTACAATGAAAATACAGCTGCGATAAACACCAGCACACTATCCCATTAATGTTCTGTTGTGACTTGACTTTGTTAATTGGTCATTTGTAAGAATGAACTTTGTGTGGAGTTGCAACAGTCAGTTTTCTATGGAAATGTGCTACTAAACCACCACAGAATCTGATCTGGCACTCTAAATATCATAACATTGCACTTTATATACACATGTTCATCATTGTACAACACTATACAAGGCTTCTCATTCATGTATTATTACACAAATGCATTACTTCAAGAAATCAAATCTCATAAGTATGTATTTCAAAGTAAAAGGCTGTATGGGTGGTGGGTCAATCATCACCATTTAATTACTCATTTATTACTAGAAACTCCCATACAGATGTAAGGATTGTGATCTTAAGTGCCTATTAGACTACAAAAGATAGAGGAACACATACAACAAACAATGCTTGACACAATTCAAACATCATTATATTTTTAATTGACTCATATTTAACATGTGAGCACATTTCATTTTCACTACTCACAACAAGTGCCAGGTATCATTTAAGTGCATTTCCGTGTCTTGATGGGTCCACATGATCATTCAAAAATTGTCCATGTTACACTACTTAGTGTTACTTTATATTGAAATTAAATGTAAGAGTCATCTGAGATTACAGGCCGAGTGAATGTGAAGATGATTATGTTTCCATGGTGTCTGTCCAACACAGATGAAACCCAGAAATATATTTCGTACAGTTTCTGTCACCGATATACAGACATACATACAAACTGTATGTAATACAGCCAGATAATGCAACCATTTAAATATTACAATGTATATTACACAGACAGTTTGATGAATTTATCTGTTGCCAACATTAGTGTAAGAATATTTACACAAAGACATGAGTGGACCATGTGTGTGAAGTACATTGTCAAATACGGACAAAATATAATAGAAAGCATAGAAAGTGGCTTCCATTTAAAAAAAACAAAAACCTGTGAAAGGTAATAGTCAAGTGTTCCAGTACAGAAGTAAAAACCACAATAAACTCCATGTAGCACTTTCAGTACTGACAGCATTGTAAAAATGTATGTAATAATAACCATTAGGCGGCATCAGTGATCACTGAAGCACACACACACACACACACACACACACACACACACACACACACACTAGCAGTTTAGTCAGTTCAGCTCACATGATGGTACATGAATATACACCTGTGCAGTTCATGTAAACACATTTGGCTTCAAGTAAGACTAAAGGCATGAGCTCGGGCACGTTTGTGCGGTCGTCCGTAAGGCTCTGGGGTGAGGCTGGGTGGGGGGGGGGCCTCATGAGTCCTGCTGGTGCCTCCTCGGCCCCCGACTAGCCGGCTCCTAACATCAGACAGAAAGCGCTTGTAGCTAATCCCTCTCTGGTAAACATCTACTACCACTGCCCAAGCTAGTTAGCACAAAAACCTCATCTATACTGGCACGTTACATTCCTTCCACAAGAGGAGAGTGTGTTTAGAAGCAGAACGCCTGCTTAAATTCACAGTCCTTTCTACTTGGAGGATGCAGGGTGGAGGTGTTTGAGCGTTCCTCCCACCAGGTGGAGGCTTCCAGTGATGAGGACATGGATCTCGGCCGCGTCGCGCAGAGGAGCAGCTTTGGCAGCGATGCTGGGTTTCACCGCTAACACCATCTTGTCCGGGTCTGCCAGCACCGGATCCCTGCCCTGGGTGATCCACTGGAGGGCGCACAGGATGCTGGGGAAGACCAGAGTGTCCGCTTTCTTCTCGGAGACCAGAGGCAGGCTGTCCTTGATGAGCAGCTGCGTGCCGTCGTCATCGTCCCCCGAGCTGCGGTGGAGACGCCAGCTCCTCTCGTTGTCCAGGCAACGGGTCACCATGTTCTCCACTGAGACGTTGTAGTTCTTCTGGTCTGAGAGGTGACACGAAAAAACACTTCAATCCTCTACGCAGTCAAGATACAGGATCACAGATAGGACCACAGTCTATCTCAGTAGGAAATAAATATAGTATAAAACAGTCTGTGTCATTTGTAGTTCATAGAAGAAAAATGTGTAACAGAGTCGATGATCTCACCTGCGTTACAGGAAGTGTTGGCGTCAGTGATGTTTGGGCAGAACACAGCAAAGTCAAAATGACACGGCTGAAAAGAAACACAGCATTAAGTAGAAAAGCTGAATATAAGTTAACAAGCAACATCACTCAGTTCTGGAGCCAGATGGATAAATCCTGTTTTCTATTGAAAACACATGTGCTACTTTCCAAATAACTACAACTATGACAAAAGGTATGAAGTGTTGCATGCAGAGAGATGTATTAGTCAGCTAAGCAATAGGGATGCACCCATTGTGAAATTCTGGGCTGATAACGATTTTAAAAATAAGAACATGACCAATAACTGATATACACTAATACAGATTTTTTGATATTATAATGATTTGTTGTTATTAATTCCACAGGGGAATAAAGAAATGTAAAAAACCCACCTGAATTGTTATAAAGCAATTCAGCCCATCATTCAACTATATTTGAATAAGCACCAATTCAGTCATACACATTTATGAAGTGATCTTTAATAGCTTTCACAAGAAATTGTTTTTTATTTTGAAAAACAACTGCTTCAAAATCCCTTTAGCCTGCTGTACAATTACCTACATGAGAGGAAGTGTCTGTTCTTCCATAACTGCATCAGCTTGGCAGAAATTGAGTAACTGAGTCCCTTTAAGCAACAAATATATTGTGCAGTATAGTCTCCATATATTCTATAATAGCAGCAGCAGCATCCTGTTTAATAAGTGTGTAGTTACTGTAT
The DNA here is from genome assembly GCF_027409825.1 of Scomber japonicus. NCBI lineage: Eukaryota > Metazoa > Chordata > Actinopteri > Scombriformes > Scombridae > Scomber > Scomber japonicus. The sequence goes on along the minus strand of NC_070596.1, from coordinate 1,488,842 downwards.
ACTCACCACTAGTAGTTTAAGCATGGCTGCTGAGTCTCTCTCTCCAGTGGCATTGAACAGTAAGACTCTGGCCACAGGTCCACTGCAACACAAACATGTGGAGCTTTTATTATTAGCATTGTGTGAGCAGATCACTGAAGTGTGGAGGTGCTCTGTCACTAATAATCCTACTTAACCAAAGTCATGTCACAGCTTATAACCATTGTGATGATCAGGCAGCAGGAATGTAGTTACAGTTAAAAGGTACAAAACTGTGTACAGAAACACTTTAGGGCACATGTTAACTGTGACTCATAAAGTAAATAAAGTGAATAAAAGCTGATTTTGCAATCAAAATCAATCAGTTCAATCTGAAGTGAAATAGAACTGCAAGTGGTTTGAATTCATTTTGCTTCCATTTTCTCCTCTGGCTGGCTTCTTTTCTCTATACTGTAGCAACTGCAGGAGAGCCTCATGGGAAGTGTAGTGTTTACAGACAATACTGTGATTTCTCATAATTGAAGTAGAATCAATTCAACTGCTGTTCAGAACATAAACATATATTATCATGACATTATCCTGCAGAGCTCTGGGTTTCATTAAGTAGATTGTTTCAAGAAAGAACTCAAAAGGAAATAAAAAATATCAGCTGCCTCTCTCACTTCACAACTCCATACACACTGATGTTACTGTGTCTCATTAACAGTGTACAGGTGCAGTGGATATGTTTAAAAAAAAAAGTCAAATGTAAATGTACTAATTTTACTTTAACATCCACAAAGTTAAATTTTCATAGTCTCGCAAATCATGTGAACCTTTCAGGACTGAATTTAGGAAATATTTGGAGTCTATTCAAATCATTAACAATACATAATGAGCTCATACTATTATTAATATGATACAGGAATTATTTAAACCAAACCCTATTGGATTATATTGCCTTACTTCTCTAATAAGTTAATATATTAATTTCTTCTGTTATTTATATTATACACTTATTTTATTATATACTAGTCCAACAGATGAATGTATTATCTAATTGAAAATGGAGCTATGTGTGTTATATTATTATTACATGATGATGCCTAAATGTTTTATATTCTTGTTCTATTGTCACATACTGTAAGTGATGTTTCAATGCAATATTAAAAAGAAAAGTTGAAAAGTACAAGTAATGCTGCTTCTGATTATAGTTCAGTGTTAATATACTGCTTATAGTATGCACCAATGCTTAAAACTATCCTATTAGAAGTGAAATTTACTCTACAGCAGTATGACATTAAGTGGTTTGATGTGTGTGTGTGTGTGTGTGTGTGTGTGTGTGTGTGTGTGCGTGTGTGTGTGATGTTCACCTTGCATTCCTCTCATGCTGTGCTGCGATCTCTCTGAACCAGTGTACGCAGGCCTGCATACTGCGCATGGTGTGAGCTCCATCCAGGAAGTAGGTGACCTCTCCGTGTTTCAGAGTCTGATTCCTGCCGGGCCACTCTGTGTCTGCCAGCCCTGACACCACCAAGACAATAACAAGGCAAGGCAAGGCAAGGCAGTTTTATTTATATAGCGCATTTCATACACAATGGCAATTCAATGTGCTTTACATAAAACAGAAAAACATGTAATTTGAGAAACTTAAAACATACAATTAACCCCCTCCCCCACCCCCCCGTAATAAAAACAAAGTACAGAAAAATAGAAAGACATAAATAAAATGACATAAAATAATAAATTAGCTTTAAAATCATTAAAAGGACAAAGAGTGCAAATGAAAGATTAAAATGTAAAGTGCTTTAAAAGAGCTCAATCGTAAGCACACACACACACACACACACAGGATTATGTCACATTTCAGCCTAATAACTGCTTCACATGGTTATTTGACATTAGAAGCACTGACCTTTCACCATGATGGGGCATGGCTTGAATAAAGCTGCTGGAAGTACAGCTGTGCTCTCATCAGCATTGGGGGGAAAGCTGTTATCTGTTGATAGAGGACAAAACACAGACAGCTTTTAGCCCTTTAATGCAATATATATCATTACTGGATCTGGTAAAATGATGACTCAGATATGATTATTGTACTTGTACAGTGTTGTGTTATAGTGTTTTTTTCCATTTTGTGCTTATCTGGCATGACAAGACTCTAATCAACTACTTATAAATGTGCTCACTCACTGTATTTTGCGGTTTATTTAACTTTATTTATTTTCTATGCACATCAGAAATGATATTGGACACATATTGCATCAGTCGGCTGCAACTCTATGGCTTTAGTTCACTCTCAGTGCTCTCATAGTGTTGTGTTTGGCCAAATCAAGCAGCTGCTTCCACAGAAGAAGCTGTAAAAAGCTGTTATCTAGCTGTTGGAGATATTTTATAAAGCTAATTTTATTCTTCTTGTTGCTGACATGCAGTCCAAATGTTAGTAGACCACCCCGACCCCGACCCCGACCCACCTGGTAGACATCTTCTCTGCAGCCAGGTGTGACTGAGCTGGAGGGCCAGAGATGCATTAGAGCGCTGGTGCTCCCCTGCTAGGCCCAGATGTAAAGGTCCACAGTCTGTCTGGTAGCTGGCCAGCTCTGGACACACACGCAGAGGACACTACAACAAGCAGGTTAGACTGGAATAAATAACATGGAGCGGCTTTATTTATATGACAGTAGCTAGAGAACATGCTTATTGTGCTTACACTGATCTCTTTGGCTCTGTCCCTCAGTACTACCATTGCATCTTCAGGCTGTTTGACGGTGAAGGCGGGAACCCCTGTCTGAACACATGAAAACACACATGAGATGACAGAGAAGTGGAGAAATAGAAGTGTAAGATAAGTGGTTTCAGCCTAAAAGAAGGTCAGTGTCTGTATTCTAGTAGACAGCATCACTTCCAACTGAGAGTCAAAGGTTTTGTCTTAACCTTCCTGTCATCCTTCCGGGTCAAATTGACCCCGTCTTTTTTAACCGTTCCTTCTTTCCTCCTTTTCTTCCTTCCTTCTGTCCTTCCTCCCCCCCTTCCTTCCTTCTTTCCTCCTTTTCTTCCTTCCTTCCTCCCTTCCTTCTTTCCTCCGTCCTGCCTTCCTTCTTTTCCTTCCCTCCTCCCTTTCTTCCTCTTCCTCCCTTCCATCCTTTCTTCCCTTCCTTCCTTCCTTCCTTCTCCCTCCCTTCTTTCTTTGACTCGAATACAACAGAAGGGTTAAGAAACAAAAAAACCAAAACAAAAAAAACCCCAACTTAACTCAAGGTCCTCTTGTCTTTTTTTTTTTCTTCCTAGAGCTTTAAACCATCTCTAATGGCTTTGGTCAGCAGATGGCATTTGCTCACTTGTCATGGAGATGCAGTTTAGCTCCATCAAAATCAACTCAAAAAATGCCCCAATCTCCATCTCCATGACAACCAAACACATGCCAATCCATTAACAAGCTGAAAGCTCTCCAGACAAACAGTAAGTGGACATTTAGTTAAGTTTAGATCAATGACTCACCTTAAAGATGCCTCCTTTTTGCCAGGCGATCTTTTCGATGGTGTCTCCAAGAATCTGCGTGTGGTCTATACCCAGAGAGGAGATGCCACACACCCACGGCCTCCTGTTAACACACGTCAATAAAGTTATATTATTATTATAATCATAATGTTTGCATTTTAGTTATTGGCCCCTTTCAAAGCACTCAAGGACATCTTACAATACACATCACATCAAAACAAATAGAGTGTCATAAAATCAGCAAACATTGGAGCAGAAGTTACTACAATAGTACAATAGATAAATATGAATGTGATTACATTGTCAATGTGAGATAGAATATGCCAATCAGAATAAAGTTGTTTTCAGGCAGGATTTAAAGATGGAGACAGAGTCAGAGGTGCACAAAAAAACAGTTACTGCAGATTTACGCCTAATTACTAAATGTCACAGATGAGGACGGGGCATAATCCTATAGATTTAAAGCAGGAGTCACATGCTTTCTAAAGGAACATTAAAGTAGGGAGATAGTTTTCCTTCTGAGTTTGCTGTAGTCTCTGTTGTGAAGATCTACTGACTTTAACAGAGGAAACAAAGTGTGGTTGCTGAATGAATGCAAAGCACTGCTTACCCAAAGACAAGAACATTTGATACGCATCACTGCACCCAGTCCAGTGGTCAGAGGAGCTTTGGACTGAGGCCAGTATGTGTGAGAGGGGACAGACTGACTGACTGTAGACCAGAAACCATCATACTGTTTGTGTAAATGCTCATTAACAGCCTCAGATGTATGCTTCTTTAACACTTGATAGTAAACTTCAATTATTTGTCTTCAGACATGAGAATAAACTGTAAGGACAGTATTCATATTAACAGATGTATGGATCACAAACAGCAGCCCACGCTAGTCTTATTATGTCTGATCATGAGACGGTGGATTAAGTAGCTATACGAGTATCAGCTGATGATATCATGTAAATCAAGACAGACTGAGAATAAATGATCATCTAAAATCACCTTCTGGAAGATAAAGGATGCAGTAATGTTCTTTATGTTTCTAATTATACTGTGTGTGTATCAAAGTCTGATAGAGTATATATTCTTCTGTAGTAGAGCTCCATTGTTGTCCACATTAAAACATGTGACTTGTTCCTTCAACACACACACACACACACGAGACTGTGAGCTGTGTACTGACAGTGGGCATCATGGTGGCTCAGAAGCTCCTGGGTTCAATCCCTGGCTGTGTGTGTGTGTGTGTGTGTGTGTGTGTGTGTGTGTGTGTGTGTGTGTGGAGCCTGTATGTTCTCCCACCATCAGAGACATGAATGTTAGTGTTAACACTCCTATCACTGTCACTGTCAAAAAAGAACTGGAGTTGGTCCAGAAGCTTTAACGCTGCAGCTGCCCTCTGATCCTAGTGTGTGTGTGTGTGTGTGTGTGTAGAATGGGTCAAATGCAGAGGACAACTTTCATTTTAATGTATGTGAGTGCTGAGAAATAATAAAGTAATCTTAATCTTAACACTCAGCCACCTGTAAGGATTAATACAAAGTGTATCAGTAGCTGTTATTTACACTGGTGAAGTCCACTCTGCATAGACAGCTGTTTAAAATCACACAATCCTGCACTGTTTATGTGCTGTGAGCAAATAAAGAGTGTCACTCATCAAGGCCACAGACATCAATGAATGACTACATATAACCAATGCTATTTCTACCTGTGAACACCTAAAGGAGACTATGTGGAAAAGCCTTATGAGGACAGTATGGTTGGCAGCTGTTCTCTCAGCTTCTCCAGCTGCTGCTCACAGAACATCTGGTTCTGAGGACAGACGCCCCCCCCGACGCAACATTCACACTGATGCTTAAGCTGATGGTGATACTGCAGACTGGGACCAGTGTTTGTATTTGTATTTGTATTTATTTTTGTTTTTGGGCATTTTTTGCCTACTATCATCGATAGTAGATGATAGTAGATAGACTTTATTCGATAGTAGATGGTATAGAGACCGACAGGAAGCAGAGAGAGAGGGGAATGACCTGCAGCATAGATCGCTTAATGTAAAACTGGGGGCCATCAAGTAGCGTGCGTAGTAACCACTTGACTACCAAATCCCTCCCTATCTGTATTTGTTGAGGGAGCCAAATGATTTGTATTTTTACCCTTTTAAAAGTGGAAACAGGTGCAACAATCCTGTTTTTATTTTCATTACACCTCTAATTTTAGAGTATTAAAAAGTTCAAATGTGTGTTCTTAAATAAACTGTTTTGTGAAGGAGATCTCGAACCCCGACCATGGACCACTACACTGCCCTCTCAGCCAAAGCTCAGCACTGCCAGACACACACCTGCAGTTATTATATGTGTGCAAGACAGACAGAGACGCTGATGCAACAGCCTTTTATTGTGTCTGTCATAAAAAAATACAGCTGTGTATCAAAGCCGCATGTGAGGAACATCAAATACTAGTTTATTATTTACAGATTGAGTAATGCAATAATAAGTGACAGCAGTTTTATATTAGGAGTGGATCTTACCTTATAATGTTGGTACAGTCGTATGCTCCACCAATCCCAACTTCAATCACTGCTAAATCCACCTGGAACAAAAAAGTTATGATTGAAGGAAAGAAAGTATTAAAGAAATAACTACAGACCAGACTGGAACTTTGCAGTAAATGTTGAGCTCTAGGAGTGTTTTCATGCCAAAATACTAAATCTACATCTATCAGCTGTCATGTGTGATGTACGATAGCGAACCTTCTCCTGGAGAAAGACGTGGAAGGCCAAGATGGTGAGGAAACGGAAGTATGCTGGCATTGTTCCTCCGTGAGCTTCCTGAAGAGGTCAAAGAGAGGGAAGGAATGACCCACAGACATTACAACTGTCTCTCAGCTGGTTTTATATAAGTGGAGCTACTTGTTAATATGTCCACCATATCAACTTTATACACTGATAATATGTCAGATGTTGTGTTTGCAGCTTGTTCCAATGCCCCCTAGTGGCCAAAAACAACATCTAACTAATATTAAATTAGCTTGAACTCCTGAATGAACTGTTGCTATATTCTAATGTTTACATACAGAAAACATCTGTATGTGAATGGACAGACAGATGTGAGAAGCAGGTTAACAGGATATTTAGAGCTTCACAAATGTTATTAAATGTACTTTCAGTGTAAAAAAAAAAAAAAGAAGCTAGGTTGGCAGTCCTGTTTTACTTTTTCTCATATTCTATTTGTGATAAATATGAGTTTTAAAGGGCTTCAATCTGATGCAATTGTTCAAAACGTTCACTCACATTTAGGTGATGTCATGTTGTACATGTGTACATTTAAAAAAAAAAACCCTATCCTGCTGATTTCTTTGGCTTCACATCACTATGCCATGCACTAAGTGGGTTTTTTAAGAGTGTCCATTAAAATGTCTGGAATATTTAAAGGAGTCTAACAGCTGAATGCTAGTAATGTGACCCAAGTTGCTGTGTCACATGAGGCTCACGCTCATCCTGCTCATCCTGACGTGAGGGGTCTCATTTTGTGCTGGTAGACTCAATTACAACCTGTGACACTGATAATACATGAGGGGAGCACACCACTTACTAAAACACACCACACAACCCACCATTAGCTTTAGACAAAGATTCATCTGCTGAACCATTACACCCAGTGAGGTCAATGAGTAGCCATGGTTAGACTGGCAGTCCTCACCTTAGTTTCATCCAGCCGTCCATAAACCTGCCAGAAGTATTTGGTGAAGAGCTCTTTCCCGATTGGCTGCCCGTTGATTCGAATCCTCTCCCGGACTTGGACTAAATGTGGAGAACTGAAACCAAAGGAAAATAATGACATAAATATACTGCACATGTTCAGATGTTATTACACATGCAGATCCATGGAATAGATGTTATATAATGTTAAGTGGCATTTCTGTAGGAATATATGATGATATATGGTATTAAAACAGCACTGTCTGATACAATGTATTAGGATTGCAACCCACATCTCATCTGCTCATCTACTTCAAAATCTATTCTTTTCAAATATGTGTTTTTAACCTATAAGAAACATTCATGTGAAAGGAATATTACTGAACAGTTTCAGACTTACTTTTAAGCTAATTCACAGGTTCATTCATATTCAACTCGTTAATCCAACTGCTTCAGTTACTAAGCATGTGTCATGTACAGATGTTGAGGCCAATGTCTTTTTTTCTGTTGTCATTGTTCATATGGTCATATATTTTTAGGTGGAAGCTTTAAATAAGCTCCTTCAGGTTTTCTCCCTCCTATATTATTTGTTCTTTGTCATTTTTTTTGGACTAAATTTTAACTCTTGTGCTTGTTGTGTTTAGGCTAATCCTTCCGTTTCTACCTGCACTTACTCTCTGTTATCAATACTGGATGATCAAAAGAAATGAAATGAAAAGATATTAGTACCTAATCCTGATTTTTATTTTGTAATGTTTTGTGAATTTATTTATTCATTTCATTTGTTTAACTTATCATTTTTGCTGTTTTAATTTGTTTTAATTCACAGATATTTGCACATAATATTATTTAGGTCAATTATATTTGTCTATATTGTTATTTGACTTTGCATTGTTATTATGTTTAGGTCAAATCTTAAAATAAGCCCATTGTGTGTTTCTACCTCACCTGCATGTTTTATTAGTGCCACGGGTGCTCAGCTCCGAGGCACTCTTTTTTCGGCGTGTAACTCCTCCCGCAGCTTTGAGAAAACCCTGACAATATATACATCAAAACGTGCGGCTCGATCGGGAAAGAGGTGCTATGACTTTTGGTGTTGAAATTCCAATTTTTCCCAAAGTTATTCCCAAAAAACCGGGAGATTTCTCCATTGAAAATGAATGGGAATTTTTTTTTTTTTTAAAAACACAAAATTTCACCTTTTTTCAGAGTCACCTAGCTCTCTCATACGTGCATGTAGAAACGCCATTCAAACTTTAAAATGGAGGAAACACTAAACTGTTTTTACATAACATGTAAACTTTTCAAACTATGAGCAGTCAAACGAGGAGTGGAAATCACTTTTTCGTCAAAGTTAGAGTGGAAGCAGCAGTTAGCTAGAGTGTGAGAAGCAGTAAAACATAACCTTAATTTTTATTTTTAACTTGAGCTCACGGCCAAACCGTGAAAAGGAGACAAACAATTTTTTGTCAAAATGTAGACATAGGTGTTGGGATTCATAAAATGTGACGTTGACAGGCGGGGTCTGCACTAAATTTAAACGGGGGGGCCCCGAGACCGGCAGCAATACCTGTCTCACTCCCACTGCCTCTAATGTAATCGTCTTTATTTTTCAAAAGAATCTCACTCTGTCTTCGCACTGAGCTTACTCGCTCATTTTAAGGAATATGTGAATAAAATAAACACTGTCAGAATCTGCCGGCTTCTGTGTCTCTCACGGTGTTTTCGGTTTTTGGACAGGAGTTACGGTTTTCTCACAGTTTGCAATTGTTCGGGACCTTGTCAGAAGCCAAATTCTTCAGAATTTTGAGATTTTTTTCCAAGCAGATCCTCAAATCGCCGTAGCAACCGCAGGGCCTTAGCTGCCCTTGGAAACCTGTTGCTGGGCAGAAACTGACCTACTTTTTTGTGATTGGCTGAACTGACCTACCTTTTTGTAATTGGCTAATTCTACCTGTCTGTCTGTTTTGCCAGTTAACTGAGCTAATTCATTTGAATGGAGATTAATTCATGTTTACTGTGGACACAATAAATAGTTTTATTGTTTTGTATTGTAGTTATATGATTTGTGGTGTATAAAAAGATTCAACATTTATCAATAGAAGATGAACAAAATGTACATAATATAATTTCATACAACCAAGTAATTTAAAATAAAAAATATAATAAAATCTATTCTCTTAATGATAAGATTTACTTAATGATTTCATAACAGTGATGTTCCTGTCTGTGGAAAATGAAGTAGACTTTAATTAATAAGTTTAAATAAATATTATTTATGCTTAAATATGATAATAACATTTACTTAATATTTTCAGGGATATTAAGTTGAGAATAAAGTACATTCATAAGAAAAAATAAATTGTGTACTCGTCCCGGCAGCTAGCCCCGTGGCACTCAAAATTTCCCTGGAATTTTCTAGTTTTTTATTTCTATTTTTCTCTGACTTTGTGAAAACAAACCAAACCCAAATCAAATTAAAACTGCAAGCAGTGATGAACGGGCCCTCGCGCCCCCATGCACCGCCCCGTACTCGCATGTCGGTGCGTGCTGCACGCACACGGCAGACTCAGCGGGCACGTAGGCGTCTTGGCACCCGGGCTCGTAATGAACGTTGTGTGATGGGGCTAAGTCACATTGCATGTGTCCACTAGGTGGCGCTAGAGATCACCCACCAATTATATGTCATGTTGCAGTGTGTGATGTGGAGAACACATCCTGTAAATTTCATGTAAATCGGATAATGTTTGTCATGTGAGGCTGACTTCCTGTGTCCAGTAGGTGGCGCTGTGTATTTGACACAGTATTGATGCATAGATGTGTTCAGGGCGGGACCCTCTACATGCATGATCAATTTGGTGTAGACGGGACAATGTCTGTAGGAGTTATAAGGACTTCCTGCTTCATGGCGAAGCATCGAAATTGTTTGCACAGCCACGCCCAACAGGAAGAAGTCATAAAAAAGCTTTTGATAACTTGTCATCTCCAATGTCTCAAGCTGACTCTGTGTGAATTTGAAGTGGATGGGATGAAATCTCTAGGACTAGTGCGTTCAAATATGAGGCCTGGAAATGACCACAAAACTCACCAAAATTGAGCATTTTTCCCAAGATGGCCGACTTCCTGTTGGACTTAGGGTATGGGTCCAAATGGCGTTTTTGTGCGTCTGGAGATGATACATAAACCTACCGAATTTCATTCTTCTATGTCAATCGGGAAGTCTGAGGTTCAATTATGAAATATTCAAGGGGGCGCTATTGAGCCATTTAGTCAGGTCCATCCCATTGAAGTATATAGGATGTGAAATGACCCCACTCCAGATGTGTGTGTTGAGTTTCGTTACCGTGGATGCATCCTTTGCCTCTGAAAACTGTAATCGTATTTCATGGCGTTGAATGCGTTGTCATGGCAACAGTATTTGATGATGGGTCACGAGTTGCAGAATGTAGCATCACCAAGGTCTTATGTCTCAGCTGAGTCAATTTCAGGTGTAAATACTTAAGATTATGGGAGTAATTAGTGAAAGAATGAAGCAAGTGACTTCCTGTTGCCAGTAGGGGGCGCTATGACTGTCACTAAATATGAGACTGTACATGTGTTCAGACGGGGACACTGTACAAGCATATTAAATTTGGAAAAGCTCAGACCATGTGGAGTCAAGTTATGAGGGTTTGAATTTTCATGGCGAAGGATCGAAATTCGCCACGTCACCACGGCAACCAGGAATGACGAGGGAAAAAGCTTTTGATAACTTTTCATCTCCAATATCTCAAGATGATCCTGTGTGAATTTGAAGTGGATGGGATGAAGATTATGGGAGTAATTAGTGAAAGAATGAAGCAAGTGACTTCCTGTTGCCAGTAGGGGGCGCTATGACTGTCACTAAATATGAGACTGTACATGTGTTCAGAGCAGGACCCTGAACAGGCATCTGAAATTTGGAAAAGCTCAGACCATGTGGAGTCAAGTTATGAGGGTTTGAAATTTCATGGCGAAGCATCGAAATTCGCCGCATCACCACGGCAACCAGGAATGACGGGGGGAAAAACCTTTTGATAACTTTTCATCTCCAATGTCTCAAGATGACTCTGTGTGAATTTGAAGTGGATGGGAAGAAAACTCTAGGAGTAGTGCATTCAAATATGATGCCACAATTTGCATTAAAATCAATATTTTGATTCAAAATGGCCGACTTCCTGTTGGTGTTAGGGTATGTGTCCAAGAGACTTTTTGGTGCGTCTTGACATGTTGAACATGTGTACCAAGTTTCGTTTCTCTATGTCAATCTGTCACGAGGGGCTCGCTTTTATTGATTTTGTAGGGGGCGCTAGAGAGCCATTTTGTCACGCCCATTTGTGCAAACCATAAAATATCGAAATTTTCGCCGGGTCTGGCTTGCGTGCAAACTTTGGTGAGATTCGGGGCACGTTCAGGGGGGCAAAAAGGCCGTCGTCGTGCAAGAAAAATAAAAATAATAATAATTAAAACTGCAAGCAGTGATGAACGGGCCCTCGCGCCCCCACACACCGCCTTGTACGCGCATGTCGGTGCATGCTGCAGTCACACGGCAGACACAGCGGGCACGTAGACGTCTTGGCACCGGGGCTTGTAATGAACACTGTGTGATGGGGCTAAGTCACATTGCATGTGTCCACTAGGTGGGGCTAGAGATCACCCACCAATTACATGTCATGTTGCAGTGTATGATGTGGAGAACACATCCTGTAAATTTCATGTAAATCGGATAATGTTTGTCATATGAGGCTGACTTCCTGTGTCCAGTAGGTGGCGCTGTGTATTTGACGCAGTATTGATGCATAGATGTGTTCAGGGCGGGACCCTCTACATGCGTGATCAATTTGGTGTAGACAGGACAATGTCTGTAGGAGTTATAAAGACTTCCTGCTTCATGGCGAAGAATCGAAATTGTTTGCACAGCCACGCCCAACAGGAAGAAGTCATAAAAAAGCTTTTGATAACTTTTCATCTCCAATGTCTCAAGATGATTCTGTGTGAATTTGAAGTGGATGGGATGGAATCCCTAGGACTAGTGCGTTCAAATATGAGGCCTGGAAATGACCAAAAAATGCACCAAAATTGAGCATTTTTCCCAAGATGGCCGACTTCCTGTTGGACTTAGGGTATGGGTCCAAATGGCGTTTTTGTGCGTCTGGAGATGATACATAAACCTACCGAGTTTCATTCTTCTACGTCAATCGGGAAGGCTGAGGTTCAATTTTGAAATATTCAAGGGGGCGCTATTGAGCCGTTTAGTCACGCCCATCCCATTGAAGTATATAGGATGTTAAATGACCCCACTCCAGACGTGTGTGTTGAGTTTCGTTACCGTGGAGGCATCCTTTGCCCCTGAAAACTGTAATCGTATTTTCATGGCGTTGAATGTGTTGTCATGGCAACGGTATTTGATGATGGGTCATGAGTTGCAGAATGTAGCATCACCAAGGTCTCATGTCTCAGCTGAGTCAATTTCAGGTGGAAATACTTAAGATTATGGGAGTAATTAATGAACAAATGACGCAAGTGACTTCCTGTTGCCAGTAGGGGGCGCTATGACTGTCACTAAATATGAGACTGTACATGTGTTCAGATCAGGACGCTGAACAAGTATATTAAATTTGGAAAAGCTGAGACCATGTGGAGTCAAGTTATGAGGGTTTGAAATTTCATGGCGAAGCATCGAAATTCGCCGCGTCACCACGGCAACCAGGAATGACCGGCGAAAAAGCTTTTGATAACTTTTCATCTCCAATGTCTCAAGATGACTCTGTGTGAATTTGAAGTGGATGAGATGAAATCTCTAGGACTAGTTCGTTAAAGTACGAGGAGTGGAATACGCCAAAATCGCACATATTTTTCAAAATGGCCGACTTCCTGTTGGAGTGACGTCATGGGCCCCAGTGACTTTTTTGTGCGTCTGGACATGATACATATATATACCAAATTTCGTTCATGTACGTCAATCTCTCACATTTTTATATTCAATAGGGGGCGCTAGAGAGCCATTTTGTCACGCCCATTTCTGCAAACCATAAAATATCAAAATTTTCGCCGGGTCTGGCTTGCGTGCAAACTTTGGTGACTTTTCGCGCACGTTCAGGGGGGCAAAAAGGGCGTTGTTTTGGGAGAAGAAGAAGAATAATAATCATGGCAAAAACAATAGGGCTTCGCGCTGGTCAGCGCTCGGGCCCTAATTAAAACTGCAAGCAGTGATGAACGGGCCCTCGCGCCCCCACGCATGTCGGGCTGTGTCTCGGTCGGAGAATGTAGCATCACCAAGGTCTTATGTCTCAGTTGAGTTAATTTCAGGTGTAAATACTTAAGATTATGGGAGTAATTAGTCAACGAATGAAGCAAGTGACTTCCTGTTGCCAGTAGGTGGCGCTATGACTGTCACTAAATATGAGACTGTACATGTGTTCTGACCAGGACGCCGAACAAGCATATTAAATTTGGAAAAGCTCAGACCATGTGGAGTCAAGTTATGAGGGTTTGAAATTTCATGGCGAAGCATCGAAATTTGCCGCTTCACCACTGCAACCAGGAATGGCGAGGGAAAAAGCTTTTGATAAGTTGTCATCTCCAATGTCTCAAGATGATTCTGTGTGAATTTGAAGTGGATGGGAAGAAAACTCTAAGAGTAGTGCATTCAAATATGAGGCCTGGAAATGACCAAAAAATGCACCGAAATTGAGCATTTTTCCCAAGATGGCCGACTTCCTGTTGGACTTAGGGTATGGGTCCAAATGGCGTTTTTGTGCGTCTGGAGATGATACATAAACCTACCGAATTTCATTCTTCTATGTCAATGGGGAAGTCTGACGTTCAATTTTGAAATATTCAAGGGGGCGCTATTGAGCCATTTAGTCACGGCCATCCCATTGAAGTATATAGGATGTTAAATGACCCCACTCCAGACGTGTGTTGAGTTTCGTTACCGTGGAGGCATCCTTTGCCCCTGAAAACTGTAATCGTATGTCATGGCGTTGAATGCGTTGTCATGGCAACAGTATTTGATGATGGGTCACGACTTGCAGAATGTAGCATCACCAAGGTCTTATGTCTCAGCTGAGTCAATTTCAGGTGTAAATACTTAAGATTATGGGAGTAATTAATGAACAAATGAAGCAAGTGACTTCCTGTTGCCAGTAGGGGGCGCTATGACTGTCACTAAATATGAGACTGTACATATGTTCAGACGGGGACACTGTACAAGCATATTAAATTTGGAAAAGCTCAGACCATGTGGAGTCAAGTTAAGAGGGTTTGAATTTTCATGGCGAAGGATCGAAATTCGCCACGTCACCACGGCAACCAGGAATGACGAGGGAAAAAGCTTTTGATAACTTTTCATCTCCAATGTCTCAAGATGATCCTGTGTGAATTTGAAGTGGATGGGATGAAGATTATGGGAGTAATTAGTGAAAGAATGAAGCAAGTGACTTCCTGTTGCCAGTAGGTGGCGCTATGACTGTCACTAAATATGAGACTGTACATGTGTTCAGACGGAGACGCTGTACAAGCATCTGAAATTTGGAAAAGCTCAGACAATGTGGAGTCAAGTTATGAGGGTTTGAAATTTCATGGCGAAGCATCGAAATTCGCCGCGTCACCACGGCAACCAGGAATGACATGGGAAAAAGCTTTTGATAACTTTTCATCTCCAATGTGTCAAGATGATTCTGTGTGAATTTGAAGTGGATGGGATAAAATCTCTAGGAGTAGTGCGTTCAAATATGATGCCACAATTTGCATTAAAATCAATATTTGATTCAAAATGGCCGACTTCCTGTTGGTGTTAGGGTATGTGTCCAAGAGACTTTTTGGTGCGTCTTGACATGTTGAACATGTGTACCAAGTTTCGTTTCTCTATGTCAATCTCTCACGAGGGGCTCGCTTTTATTGATTTTGTAGGGGGCGCTAGAGAGCCATTTTGACACGCCCATTTGTGCAGACCATAAAATATAAAATTTTTTGCCGGGTCTGGCTTGCGTGCAAACTTTGGTGACTTTTAAGGCACGTTCAGGGGGGCAAAAAGGCCGTCGTTGTGAGAGAAGAAAAATAATAATAACTAGAACTGTTCGTACCGAACAGTTATCAACGGGGGCCAAGCCGTCCCGCGCGACTCGTCCCCCGCGTGATTCGCCCCCCACACGACTCGCCCCGCGAAGCCCACGCAATATTGCCAACAAGGACGACGGGGCTCTGGGCGTGCGTCAGGACATAGACCAATGTCTGAGCCTCAGTATTCACTGTAATGGGAAGTGCGAAAGGCCGAATGTGTGGCGATTTGGATTTGTCGTAATAAGTCCCGCCCACTTTCACCGATTGTTACATAATTTTGCAGCTGGCCTCTGGAGTGATGTCTCATCATGCTCACCAAATTATGTGTGAATGCGATCATCTTTTGGGAAACTTGATATTTGTGGGTTTATAACGCCCCCTGTTGATTGATTTGCACCATATTTGGCACAGAGCCTCTGGATGACTTCCCGAACAAGTGACTTAAGTTTGAAGTTAAAAGCATTTACTTTGACCAAAATATGAAACAATGTGTTTTTTTTAGCAAGCAAAAAAGATTGTTTGGCTATAAGCAGAGCATTTTTTGGAGTGCCAAAATTCTTTTGATAAGTTCTCACCAGACTCATCTGGAGATTATATGTGCAAAGTTTCATGCATATAGCTCTTAAACTGTAGGAGGAGTTCAAAAAAGTTGGTTTTGCATATGCAGTGACTTAGCAAAGGAAATCTGCAGCAGAAGTGGGCGGGGCCTATGTCAGAAAATCCAGCTCTATTCAGGGAATACATGGATATGATGTATATGAATGTGTCATTTAAAATGTGAAAGTTACAGGCAAAAACGCGTTTGTATCCGTTATAGCGCCACCTAGTGGTGGAGATGTGCTATTTTTGTTGTGGAAGATCTGTGTCCTATTCTATATGTACCCTATAAATTTCACAACCCTCATCATAAGAGTTCAGCTAAAATAAATGCTTGTTGTTTATGTACTTATAAGCCACGCCCACATTGACCAGTCATGACCACCTTCAATATATGGCCTCAGGAATGGGTCTGCATCATACCTACCGAATTTGGTAGAAATCCGTGAAGCCGTTCAAGAGATATAAATGTCCTAGATTTGTAGCGCCCCCTAGTGGTCAACATTCACAAAAATTGGCTCATACCCTCACAGTCACATGCCAACCAAGGATCTGACATTTGGTGTTAATAGCATTTAGTTGGACCGAGATATCCAACACTTAGCATTTTCATAGCTAGCTACAGAAATTAATTTGTTAATAATTTGCGCCTACCTTGGCCGAGCAAAATTCTTTTAATAACTTAAGATCAGGTTCCGCTGGGCAGTGTACGTGCCAAGTTTCACGCAGATGGGACAAAACCCCAAGGAGGAGTTCGAAAAAGTAGGTTTTCCAGTTTTTGCGATTTTGCGCAAAAATTTTCTAGGCGGAAGTGGGCGTGGCCAATGGCAAAGTGATTCAGTTCTATTCAGGGAATCTGGGGATATAAGGTTTTTGAATGTGCGACATACGGTGTGAGAGTTATAGGCCAAAACGCGTTTTCCTTACTTATAGCGCCCCCTGCAGGCGGACATATGTAGTTTTTTGCGTCTGAGGTACGTGCAGGGGTCTGGACCAACCCTCCAAATTGCACCGCCCTCCCTTGCACGGTGTAGCCTGCAGCACCAGTTTTATCAACGGAAAAATAAAAATAAAGTATAATAATAAAAATCAGCACAAAAACAATAGGGTTCCTAGCACCGCTGGTACTAGGAAACGCGTCTGCTTGCATACGCGTTTCCTCGTCCCCTCGGGCTTGGCCCCCTAATAATCTGGACGATTACAATAGGGCTTCGCGCTGGTCAGCGCTCGGGCCCTAATTAAAACTGCAAGCAGTGATGAACGGGCCCTCGCGCCCCCATGCACCGCCTCGTACTCGCATGTCGGTGCGTGCTGCAGTCACACGGCAGACACAGCGGGCACGTAGACGTCTTGGCACCCGGGCTTGTAATGAATGTTGTGTGATGGGGCTAAGTCACATTGCATGTGTCCACTAGGTGGCGCTAGAGATCACCCACCAATTACATGTCATGTTGCAGTGTGTGATGTGGAGAACACATCCTGTAAATTTCATGTAAATCGGATAATGTCTGTCATATGAGGCTGACTTCCTGTGTCCAGTAGGTGGCGCTGTGTATTTGACGCAGTATTGATGCATAGATGTGTTCAGGGCGGGACCCTCTACATGCGTGATCAATTTGGTGTAGACAGGACCATGTCTGTAGGAGTTATAAAGACTTCCTGCTTTATGGCGAAGCATCAAAATTGTTTGCACAGCCACGCCCAACAGGAAGAAGTCATAAAAAAGCTTTTGATAACTGGTGTTATGTCTTAGCTGAGTCAATTTCAGGTGTAAATACTTAAGATTATGAGAGTAATTAGTGAAAGAATGAAGCAAGTGACTTCCTGTTGCCAGTAGGTGGCGCTATGACTGTCACTAAATATGAGACTGTACATGTGTTCAGAGCAGGACCCTGAACAAGCATCTGAAATTTGGAAAAGCTCAGACCATGTGGAGTCAAGTTATGAGGGTTTGGAATTTCATGGCGAGACATCGAAATTCGCCATGTCACCATGGCAACCAGGAATGACGGAAGAAAAAGCTTTTGATAACTTTTCATCTCCAATGTCTCAAGATGATTGTGTGTGAATTTGAAGAGGATGGGATGAAATCCCTAGGACTAGTTTGTTCAAATATGAGGCCTGGAAATGACCAAAAAATGCACCAAAATTGAGCATTTTTCCCAAGATGGCTGACTTCCTGTTGGACTTTGGGTATGGGTCCAAATGGCGTTTTTGTGCGTCTGGAGATGATACATAAACCTAGCGAGTTTCATTCTTCTATGTCAATCAGGAAGGCTGAGGTTCAATTTTGAAATATTCAAGGGGGCGCTATTGAGCGATTTAGCCACGCCCATCCCTTTGAAGTATATAGGATGTTTAATGAACCCACTCCAGACGTGTGTGTTGAGTTTCGTTACCGTGGAGGCATCCTTTGCCCCTGAAAACTGTAATCGTATTTTCATGGCGTTGAATGTGTTATCATGGCAACGGTATTTGATGATGGGTCATGAGTTGCAGACTGTAGCATCACCAAGGTCTTATGTCTCAGCTGAGTTAATTTCAGGTGGAAATACTTAAGATTATGGGAGTAATTAATGAACAAATGACGCAAGTGACTTCCTGTTGCCAGTAGGTGGCGCTATGACTGTCAGTAAATATGAGACTGTACATGTGTTCAGACCAGGACGCTGAAAAAGCATATTAAATTTGGGAAAGCTCAGACCATGTGGAGTCAAGTTATGAGGGTTTGAAATTTCATGGCGAAGCATCGAAATTCGCCGCGTCACCACGGCAACCAGGAATGACGGACGAAAAAGCTTTTGATAACTTTTCATCTCCAATGTGTCAAGATGACTCTGTGTGAATTTGAAGTGGATGGGATGAAAACTGTAGGACGAGTTCGCTCAAATATGATGCCAAAATCGGCATTAAAATCAATACTTTGATTCAAAATGGCCGACTTCCTGTTGGAGTGACGTCATGGTACCCACAGACTTTTTTGTGCGTCTTGACATGATGAACATGTGTACCAAGTTTCGTTTCTCTATGTCAATCTGGGGCGAGGGGATCGATGTTCTTGATTTTGCAGGTGGCGCTAGAGAGCCATTTTGGCACGCCCATTTATGCAAACCATAAAATATCAAATTTTTCGCCGGGTCTGACTAGCATGCAAACTTTGGTGAGTTTCGGGGCACGTTCAGGGGGGCAAAAAGCCCGTTGTTTTGGGAGAAAAATAAAAAGCGGAATAATAATAATCCGGGCAATTACAATAGGTCTTCGCGCTGGTCAGCGCTCGGGCCCTAATTAAAACTGCAAGCAGTGATGAACGGGCCCTCGCGCCCCCACGTATGTCGGGCTGTGTCTCGGTCGGAGAATGTAGCATCACCAAGGTCTTATGTCTCAGCTGAGTTAATTTCAGGTATAAAAATACTTAAGATTATGGGAGTAATCAGTAAAAGACTGAAGCAAGTGACTTCCTGTTGCCAGTAGGTGGCGCTATGACTGTCACTAAACATGAGACTGTACATGTGTTCAGACCAGGACGCTGAACAAGCATCTGAAATTTGGTAAAGCTCAGACCATGTGGAGTCAAGTTATGAGGGTTTGAAATTTCATGGCGAAGCATCGAAATTCGCTGCTTCACCATGGCAACCAGGAATGGCGGGGCAAAAAGCTTTTGATAACTTGTCATCTCCAATGTCTCAAGATGATTCTGTGTGAATTTGAAGAGGATGGGATGAAATCTCTAGGAGTAGTTCGTTAAAATATGATGCGTGGAAATGACTAAAAAATGCACCAAAATTGAGCATTTTTCCCAAGATGGCCGACTTCCTGTTGGACTTAGGGTATGGGTCCAAATGGCGTTTTTGTGCGTCTGGAGATGATACATAAACCTACCGAATTTCATTCTTCTATGTCAATCAGGAAGGCTGAGGTTCAATTTTGAAATATTCAAGGGGGCGCTATTGAGCCGTTTTTATTCACGCCCATCCCATTGAAGTATATAGGATGTTAAATGACCCCACTCCAGACGTGTGTGTTGAGTTTCGTTACCGTGAAGGCATCCTTTGCCTCTGAAAACTGTAATCGTATTTTCATGGCGTTGAATGCGTTGTCATGGCAACAGTATTTGATGATGGATCATGAGTTGCAGAATGTAGCATCACCAAGGTCTTATGTCTCAGCTGAGTGAATTTCAGGTGGAAATACTTAAGATTATGGGAGTAATTAATGAACAAATTACGCAAGTGACTTCCTGTTGCCAGTAGGTGGCGCTATGACTGTCACTAAATATGAGACTGTACATGTGTTCAGACCAGGACGCTGAACAAGCATATTAAATTTGAAAAAGCTCAGACCATGTGGAGTCAAGTTATGAGGGTTTGAAATTTCATGGCGAAGCATCGAAATTCGCCGCTTCACCACGGCAACCAGGAATGGCGGGGGGAAAAGCTTTTGATAACTTTTCATCTCCAATGTCTCAAGATGACTCTGTGTGAATCTGAAGTGGATGGGATGAAATCCCTAGGACTAGTTCGTTCAAATATGATGCCACAATCGGCATTAAAATCAATACTTTGATACAAAATGGCCGACTTCCTGTTGGAGTGACGTCATGGAACCCACAGACTTTTTTGTGCGTCTTGACATGATAAACATGTGTACCAAGTTTCGTTTCTCTATGTCAATCTGGGGCGAGGGGATCGATTGTATTGATTTTGCAGGTGGCGCTATTGAGCCGTTT
Source organism: Scomber japonicus (assembly GCF_027409825.1). NCBI lineage: Eukaryota > Metazoa > Chordata > Actinopteri > Scombriformes > Scombridae > Scomber > Scomber japonicus. The sequence goes on along the minus strand of NC_070596.1, from coordinate 1,468,293 downwards.
AGCCACGCCCATCCCATTGAAGTATATAGGACGTTTAATGAACCCACTCCAGACGTGTGTGTTGAGTTTCGTTACCGTAAAGGCATCCTTTGCCTCTGAAAACTGTAATCGTATTTTCATGGCGTTGAATGCGTTGTCATGGCAACAGTATTTGATGATGGGTCACGAGTTGCAGAATGTAGCATCACCAAGGTCTTATGTCTCAGCTGAGTCAATTTCAGGTGGAAATACTTAAGATTATGGGAGTAATTAATAAACAAATGACGCAAGTGACTTCCTGTTGCCAGTAGGGGGCGCTATGGCTGTCACTAAATATGAGACTGTACATGTGTTCAGACCAGGACGCTGAACAAGCATATTAAATTTGGGAAAGCTCAGACCATGTGGAGTCAAGTTATGAGAGTTTGAAATTTCATGGCGAAGCATCGAAATTCGCCGCGTCACCACGGCAACCAGGAATGACGTGGGAAAAAGCTTTTGATAACTTTTCATCTCCAATGTCTCAAGATGACTCTGTGTGAATTTGAAGTGGATGGGATGAAATCTCTAGGACTAGTTCGCTCAAATATGATGCCACAATTTGCATTAAAATCAATATTTTGATTCAAAATGGCCGACTTCCTGTTGGAGTGACGTCATGGAACCCATAGACTTTTTTGTGCGTCTTGACATGATGAACATGTGTACCGACTTTCGTTTCTCTATGTCAATCTGTCGCGAAGGGCTCGATGTTCTTGATTTTGCAGGTGGCGCTAGAGAGCCATTTTGCCACGCCCATTTGTGCAGACCATAAAATATCAAAATTTTCGCCGGGTCTGGCTTGCGTGCAAACTTTGGTGACTTTTCGAGCACGTTTAGGGGGTCAAAAAGGCCGTTGTTGTGGGAGAAGAAAAATAATAATTAAAACTGCAAGCAGTGATGAACGGGCCCTCGCGCCCCCATGCACCGCCTCGTACTCGCATGTCGGTGCGTGCTGCAGTCACACGGCAGACACAGCGGGCACGTAGACGTCTTGGCACCCGGGCTTGTAATGAATGTTGTGTGATGGGGCTAAGTCACATTGCATGTGTCCACTAGGTGGCGCTAGAGATCACCCACCAATTACATGTCATGTTGCAGTGTGTGATGTGGAGAACACATCCTGTAAATTTCATGTAAATCGGATAATGTCTGTCATATGAGGCTGACTTCCTGTGTCCAGTAGGTGGCGCTGTGTATTTGACGCAGTATTGATGCATAGATGTGTTCAGGGCGGGACCCTCTACATGCGTGATCAATTTGGTGTAGACAGGACCATGTCTGTAGGAGTTATAAAGACTTCCTGCTTTATGGCGAAGCATCAAAATTGTTTGCACAGCCACGCCCAACAGGAAGAAGTCATAAAAAAGCTTTTGATAACTGGTGTTATGTCTTAGCTGAGTCAATTTCAGGTGTAAATACTTAAGATTATGAGAGTAATTAGTGAAAGAATGAAGCAAGTGACTTCCTGTTGCCAGTAGGTGGCGCTATGACTGTCACTAAATATGAGACTGTACATGTGTTCAGAGCAGGACCCTGAACAAGCATCTGAAATTTGGAAAAGCTCAGACCATGTGGAGTCAAGTTATGAGGGTTTGGAATTTCATGGCGAGACATCGAAATTCGCCATGTCACCATGGCAACCAGGAATGGCGGAAGAAAAAGCTTTTGATAACTTTTCATCTCCAATGTCTCAAGATGATTGTGTGTGAATTTGAAGAGGATGGGATGAAATCCCTAGGACTAGTTTGTTCAAATATGAGGCCTGGAAATGACCAAAAAATGCACCAAAATTGAGCATTTTTCCCAAGATGGCTGACTTCCTGTTGGACTTTGGGTATGGGTCCAAATGGCGTTTTTGTGCGTCTGGAGATGATACATAAACCTAGCGAGTTTCATTCTTCTATGTCAATCAGGAAGGCTGAGGTTCAATTTTGAAATATTCAAGGGGGCGCTATTGAGCGATTTAGCCACGCCCATCCCTTTGAAGTATATAGGATGTTTAATGAACCCACTCCAGACGTGTGTGTTGAGTTTCGTTACCGTGGAGGCATCCTTTGCCCCTGAAAACTGTAATCGTATTTTCATGGCGTTGAATGTGTTATCATGGCAACGGTATTTGATGATGGGTCATGAGTTGCAGACTGTAGCATCACCAAGGTCTTATGTCTCAGCTGAGTTAATTTCAGGTGGAAATACTTAAGATTATGGGAGTAATTAATGAACAAATGACGCAAGTGACTTCCTGTTGCCAGTAGGTGGCGCTATGACTGTCAGTAAATATGAGACTGTACATGTGTTCAGACCAGGACGCTGAAAAAGCATATTAAATTTGGGAAAGCTCAGACCATGTGGAGTCAAGTTATGAGGGTTTGAAATTTCATGGCGAAGCATCGAAATTCGCCGCGTCACCACGGCAACCAGGAATGACGGACGAAAAAGCTTTTGATAACTTTTCATCTCCAATGTGTCAAGATGACTCTGTGTGAATTTGAAGTGGATGGGATGAAAACTGTAGGACGAGTTCGCTCAAATATGATGCCAAAATCGGCATTAAAATCAATACTTTGATTCAAAATGGCCGACTTCCTGTTGGAGTGACGTCATGGTACCCACAGACTTTTTTGTGCGTCTTGACATGATGAACATGTGTACCAAGTTTCGTTTCTCTATGTCAATCTGGGGCGAGGGGATCGATGTTCTTGATTTTGCAGGTGGCGCTAGAGAGCCATTTTGGCACGCCCATTTATGCAAACCATAAAATATCAAATTTTTCGCCGGGTCTGACTAGCATGCAAACTTTGGTGAGTTTCGGGGCACGTTCAGGGGGGCAAAAAGCCCGTTGTTTTGGGAGAAAAATAAAAAGCGGAATAATAATAATCCGGGCAATTACAATAGGTCTTCGCGCTGGTCAGCGCTCGGGCCCTAATTAAAACTGCAAGCAGTGATGAACGGGCCCTCGCGCCCCCATGCACCGCCTTGTACGCGCATGTCGGTGCATGCTGCAGTCACATGGCCGACACAGTGGGCACGTAGACGTCTTGGCACCGGGGCTCGTAATGAACACTGTGTGATGGGGCTAAGTCACATTGCATGTGTCCACTAGGTGGCGCTAGAGATCACCCACCAATAACATGTCATGTTGCAGTGTATGATGTGGAGAACACATGCTGTAAATTTCATGGAAATCGGATAATGTTTGTGATATGAGGCTGACTTCCTGTGTCCAGTAGGTGGCGCTGTGTATTTGACAGAGTATTGATGCATAGATGTGTTCAGGGCTGGACCCTCTACATGCGTGATGAATTTGGTGTAGATCAGACAATATCTGTAGGAGTTATAAGGACTTCCTGCCTAATGGCGAAGCATCGAAATTGTCCGCATAGCCACGCCCAACAGGAAGAAGTCATAAAAAAGCTTTTGATAACTTGTCATCTCCAATGTCTCAAGCTGACTCTGTGTGAATTTGAAGTGGATGGGATGAAATCTCTAGGAGTAGTTCGTTCAAATATGAGGCGTGGAAATGACCAAAACACTCACCAAAATTGAGCATTTTTCCCAAGATGGCCGACTTCCTGTTGGACTTAGCGTATGGTTCCAAATGGCGTTTTTGTGCGTCTGGAAATAATACATAAACCTACCGAGTTTCATTCTTCTATGTCAATCGAGAAGTCTGAGGTTCAATTTTGAAATATTCAAGGGGGCGCTATTGAGCCATTTAGTCACGGCCATCCCATTGAAGTATATAGGATGTTAAATGACCCCACTCCAGACGTGTGTGTTGAGTTTCGTTACCGTGGAGGCATCCTTTGCCCCTGAAAAGTGTAATCGTATTTCATGGCGTTGAATGCGTTGTCATGGCAACAGTATTTGATGATGGGTCACGAGTTGCAGAATGTAGCATCACCAAGGTCTTATGTCTCAGCTGAGTCAATTTCAGGTGTAAATACTTAAGATTATGGGAGTAATTAGTGAAAGAATGAAGCAAGTGACTTCCTGTTGCCAGTAGGGGGCGCTATGACTGTCACTAAATATGAGACTGTACATGTGTTTAGACTGGGACACTGAACAGGCATCTGAAATTTGGAAAGGCTCAGACAATGTGGAGTCAAGTTATGAGGGTTTGAATTTTCATGGCGAAGGATCGAAATTCGCCACGTCACCACGGCAACCAGGAATGACGAGGGAAAAAGCTTTTGATAACTTTTCATCTCCAATGTCTCAAGATGACTCTCTGTGAATTTGAAGTGGATGGGATGAAAACTCTAGGAGTAGTTTGTTCAAATATGATGCCACAATTTGCATTAAAATCAATATTTTGATTCAAAATGGCCGACTTCCTGTTGGAGTGACGTCATGGTACCCACAGACTTTTTTGTGCGTCTTGACATGTTGAACATGTGTACCGAGTTTCATTTCTCTATGTCAATCTGTGGCGAGGGGCTCGATTTTATTGATTTTGCAGGGGGCGCTAGAGAGCCATTTTGCCACGCCCATTTATGCAAACCATAAAATATCAAATTTTTCGCCGGGTCTGACATGTGTGCAAACTTTGGTGACTTTTAAGGCACGTTCAGGGGGGCAAAAAGGCAGTTACTTTGTCACAAGAAAAATAAAAAGAAAGAGAATTAAAACTGCAAGCAGTGATGAACGGGCCCTCGCGCCCCCATGCACCGCCTTGTACGTGCATGTCGGTGCATGCTGCAGTCACATGGCAGACACAGCGGGCACGTAGACGTCTTGGCACCGGGGCTTGTAATGAACACTGTGTGATGGGGCTAAGTCACATTGCATGTGTCCACTAGGTGGCGCTAGAGATCACCCACCAATTACATGTCATGTTGCAGTGTATGATGTAGAGAACACATCCTCTAAATTTCATGTAAATCGGATAATGTTTGTCATATGAGGCTGACTTCCTGTGTCCAGTAGGTGGCGCTGTGTATATGAAGCAGTATTGATGCATATATGTGTTCAGGGTGGGACCCTCTACATGTGTGATCAATTTGGTATAGACGGGACAATGTCTGTAGGAGTTATAAGGACTTCCTGCTTCATGGCGAAGCATCGAAATTGTTTGCACAGCCACGCCCAACAGGAAGAAGTCATAAAAAAGCTTTTGATAACTTGTCATCTCCAATGTCTCAAGATGACTCTGTGTGAATTTGAAGTGGATGGGATGAAATCCCTAGGACTAGTTTGTTCAAATATGAGGCCTGGAAATGACCACAAAACTCACCAAAATTGAGCATTTTTCCCAAGATGGCCGACTTCCTGTTGGACTTAGGGTATGGGTCCAAATGGCGTTTTTGTGCGTCTGGAGATGATACATAAACCTACCGAATTTTATTCTTCTATGTCAATCGGGAAGTCTGAGGTTCAATTATGAAATATTCAAGGGGGCGCTATTGAGCCATTTAGTCACGGCCATCCCATTGAAGTATATAGGATGTGAAATGACCCCACTCCAGATGTGTGTGTTGAGTTTCGTTACCGTGGAGGCATCCTTTGCCTCTGAAAACTGTAATCGTATTTCATGGCGTTGAATGCGTTGTCATGGCAACAGTATTTGATGATGGGTCACGAGTTGCAGAATGTAGCATCACCAAGGTCTTATGTCTCAGCTGAGTCAATTTCAGGTGTAAATACTTAAGATTATGGGAGTAATTAGTGAAAGAATGAAGCAAGTGACTTCCTGTTGCCAGTAGGGGGCGCTATGACTGTCACTAAATATGAGACTGTACATGTGTTCAGATCAGGACGCTGAACAAGTATATTAAATTTGGAAAAGCTGAGACCATGTGGAGTCAAGTTATGAGGGTTTGAAATTTCATGGCGAAGCATCGAAATTCGCCGCGTCACCACGGCAACCAGGAATGACCGGCGAAAAAGCTTTTGATAACTTTTCATCTCCAATGTCTCAAGATGACTCTGTGTGAATTTGAAGTGGATGAGTTGAAATCTCTAGGACTAGTTCGTTAAAGTACGAGGAGTGGAATACGCCAAAATCGCACATATTTTTCAAAATGGCCGACTTCCTGTTGGAGTGACGTCATGGGCCCCGTGACTTTTTTGTGCGTCTGGACATGATACATATATATACCAAATTTCGTTCATGTACGTCAATCTCTCACATTTTTATATTCAATAGGGGGCGCTAGAGAGCCATTTTGTCACGCCCATTTCTGCAAACCATAAAATATCAAAATTTTCGCCGGGTCTGGCTTGCGTGCAAACTTTGGTGACTTTTAAGGCACGTTCAGGGGGGCAAAAAGGGCGTTGTTTTGGGAGAAGAAGAAGAATAATAATCATGGCAAAAACAATAGGGCTTCGCGCTGGTCAGCGCTCGGGCCCTAATTAAAACTGCAAGCAGTGATGAACGGGCCCTCGCGCCCCCACGCACCGCCTTGTACGCGCATGTCGGTGCATGCTGCAGTCACACGGCAGACACAGCGGGCACGTAGACGTCTTGGCACCGGGGCTTGTAATGAACACTGTGTGATGGGGCTAAGTCACATTGCATGTGTCCACTAGGTGGCGCTAGAGATCACCCACCAATTACATGTCATGTTGCAGTGTGTGATGTGGAGAACACATCCTGTAAATTTCATGTAAATCGGATAATGTTTGTCATATGAGGCTGACTTCCTGTGTCCAGTAGGTGGCGCTGTGTATATGAAGCAGTATTGATGCATAGATGTGTTCAGGGCGCGACCCTCTACATGCGTGAGCAATTTGGTGTAGGTGGGACAATGTCTGTAGGAGTTATAAGGACTTCCTGCTTCATGGCGAAGCATCGAAATTGTTTGCACAGCCACGCCCAACAGGAAGAAGTCATAAAAAAGCTTTTGATAACTTGTCATCTCCAATGTCTCAAGCTGACTCTGTGTGAATTTGAAGTGGATGGGATGAAATCTCTAGGACTACTGCGTTCAAATATGAGGCCTGGAAATGACCACAAAACTCACCAAAATTGAGCATTTTTCCCAAGATGGCCGACTTCCTGTTGGACTTAGGGTATGGGTCCAAATGGCGTTTTTGTGCGTCTGGAGATGATACATAAACCTACCGAATTTCATTCTTCTATGTCAATCGGGAAGTCTGAGGTTCAATTATGAAATATTCAAGGGGGCGCTATTGAGCCATTTAGTCACGGCCATCCCATTGAAGTATATAGGATGTGAAATGAACCCACTCCAGACGTGTGTGTTGAGTTTCGTTACCGTGGAGGCATCCTTTGCCTCTGAAAACTGTAATCGTATTTCATGGCGTTGAATGCGTTGTCATGGCAACAGTATTTGATGATGGGTCACGAGTTGCAGAATGTAGCATCACCAAGGTCTTATGTCTCAGCTGAGTCAATTTCAGGTGTCAATTCTTAAGATTATGGGAGTAATTAGTGAAAGAATGAAGCAAGTGACTTCCTGTTGCCAGTAGGTGGCGCTATGACTGTCACTAAATATGAGACTGTACATATGTTCAGACGGGGACACTGTACAAGCATATTAAATTTGGAAAAGCTCAGACCATGTGGAGTCAAGTTATGAGGGTTTGAATTTTCATCGCGAAGGATCGAAATTCGCCACGTCACCACGGCAACCAGGAATGACGAGGGAAAAAGCTTTTGATAACTATTCATCTCCAATGTCTCAAGATGATCCTGTGTGAATTTGAAGTGGATGGGATGAAGATTATGGGAGTAATTAGTGAAAGAATGAAGCAAGTGACTTCCTGTTGCCAGTAGGGGGCGCTATGACTGTCACTAAATACGAGACTGTACATGTGTTCAGACGGGGACACTGAACAAGCATATGAAATTTGGAAAAGCTCAGACAATGTGGAGTCAAGTTATGAGGGTTTGAAATTTCATGGCGAAGCATCGAAATTCGCCGCATCACCATGGCAACCAGGAATGACGGGGGGAAAAACCTTTTGATAACTTTTCATCTCCAATGTCTCAAGATGACTCTGTGTGAATTTGAAGTGGATGGGAAGAAATCTCTAGGAGTAGTGCATTCAAATATGATGCCACAATTTGCATTAAAATCAATATTTTGATTAAAAATGGCCGACTTCCTGTTGGTGTTAGGGTATGTGTCCAAGAGACTTTTTGGTGCGTCTTGACATGTTGAACATGTGTACCAAGTTTCGTTTCTCTATGTCAATCTGTCACGAGGGGCTCGCTTTTATTGATTTTGTAGGGGGCGCTAGAGAGCCATTTTGTCACGCCCATTTGTGCAAACCATAAAATATCGAAATTTTCGCCGGGTCTGGCTTGCGTGCAAACTTTGGTGATTTTCGGGGCACGTTCAGGGGGGCAAAAAGGCCGTCGTCGTGCAAGAAAAAGAAAAATAATAATAATAATAATCTTGACAGATACAATAGGGCTTCGCGCTGGTCAGCGCTCGGGCCCTAATAATCTTGACAGATACAATAGGGCTTCGCGCTGGTCAGCGCTCGGGCCCTAATTAAAACTGCAAGCAGTGATGAACGGGCCCTCGCGCCCCCACGCATGTCGGGCTGCGGCTCGGTCGCAGAATGTAGCATCACCAAGGTCTTATGTCTCAGCTGAGTTAATTTCAGGTGTAAATACTTAAGATTATGGGAGTAATTAGTCAACGAATGAAGCAAGTGACTTACTGTTGCCAGTAGGTGGCGCTATGACTGTCACTAAATATGAGACTGTACATGTGTTCAGACCAGGACGCTGAACAAGCATATTAAATTTGGAAAAGCACAGACCATGTGGAGTGAAGTTATGAGGGTTTGAAATTTCATGGCGAAGCATCGAAATTCGCCGCTTCACCACTGCAACCAGGAATGACGGGGGAAAAAGCTTTTGATAACTTGTCATCTCCAATGTCTCAAGATGACTCTGTGTGAATTTGAAGTGGATGGGATGGAATCTGTAGGACTAGTGCGTTCAAATATGAGGCCTGGAAATGACCAAAAAAATCACCAAAATATAGCATTTTTCCCAAGATGGCCGACTTCCTGTTGGACTTAGGGTATGGGTCCAAATGGCGTTTTTGTGCGTCTGGAGATGATACATAAACCTACCGAGTTTCATTCTTCTATGTCTATCGGGAAGGCTGAGGTGCAATTTTGAAATATTCAAGGGGGCGCTATTGAGCCGTGTAGCCACGCCCATCCCATTGAAGTATATAGGATGTTAAATGAACCCACTCCAGACGTGTGTGTTGAGTTTCGTTACCGTGGAGGCATCCTTTGCCTCTGAAAACTGTAATCGTATTTTCATGGCGTTGAATGTGTTGTCATGGCAACGGTATTTGATGATGCGTCACGAGTTGCAGAATGTAGCATCACCAAGGTCTTATGTCTCAGCTGAGTCAATTTCAGGAATAAATACTTAAGATTATGGGAGTAATTAATGAACAAATGACGCAAGTGACTTCCTGTTGCCAGTAGGTGGCGCTATGACTGTCACTAAATATGAGACTGTACATGTGTTCAGACCAGGACGCTGAACAAGCATATTAAATTTGTAAAAGCTCAGACCATGTGGAGTCAAGTTATGAGGGTTTGAAATTTCATGGCGAAGCATCGAAATTCGCCGCGTCACCACGGCAACCAGGAATGACGTGGGAAAAAGCTTTTGATAAATTTTCATCTCCAATGTCTCAAGATGACTCTGTGTGAATTTGAAGTGGATGGGATGAAATCTCTAGGAGTAGTGCGTTCAAATATGATGCCACAATTTGCATTAAAATCAATATTTTGATTCAAAATGGCCGACTTCCTGTTGGTGTTAGGGTATGTGTCCAAGAGACTTTTTGGTGCGTCTTGACATGATGAACATGTGTACCAAGTTTCGTTTCTCTATGTCAATCTGTCACGAGGGGCTCGCTTTTATTGATTTTGTAGGGGGCGCTATTGAGCCATTTTGCCACGCCCATTTGTGCAAACCATAAAATATCAAAATTTTCGCCAGGTCTGGCTTGCGTGCAAACTTTGGTGACTTTTAAAGCACGTTAAGGGGGGCAAAAAGGCCGTCGTTGTGCAAGAAAAAGAAAAATAATTAAAACTGCAAGCAGTGATGAACGGGCCCTCGCGCCCCATGCACCGCCTTGTACGCGCATGTCTGTGCATGCTGCAGTCACACGGCAGACACAGCGGGCACGTAGAAGTCTTGGCACCGGGGCTTGTAATGAACACTGTGTGATGGGGCTAAGTCACATTGCATGTGTCCACTAGGTGGCGCTAGAGATCACCCACCAATTACTTGTCATGTTGCAGTGTATGATGTAGAGAACACATCCTCTAAATTTCATGTAAATCGGATAATGTTTGTCATATGAGGCTGACTTCCTGTGTCCAGTAGGTGGCGCTGTGTATTTGACACAGTATTGATGCATAGATGTGTTCAGGGCGGGACCCTCTACATGCATGATGAATTTGGAGTGGACAGGACAATGTCTGTAGGAGTTACAAGGACTTCCTGCCTAATGGCGAAGCATCGAAATTGTCTGCACAGCCACGCCCAACAGGAAGAAGTCATAAAAAAGCTTTTGATAACTGGTGTTATGTCTTAGCTGAGTCAATTTCAGGTGTAAATACTTAAGATTATGAGAGTAATTAGTGAAAGAATGAAGCAAGTGACTTCCTGTTGCCAGTAGGTGGCGCTATGACTGTCACTAAATATGAGACTGTACATGTGTTCAGAGCAGGACCCTGAACAAGCATCTGAAATTTGGAAAAGCTCAGACCATGTGGAGTCAAGTTATGAGGGTTTGGAATTTCATGGCGAGACATCGAAATTCGCCATGTCACCATGGCAACCAGGAATGACGGAAGAAAAAGATTTTGATAACTTTTCATCTCCAATGTCTCAAGATGATTGTGTGTCAATTTGAAGAGGATGGGATGAAATCCCTAGGACTAGTTTGTTCAAATATGATGCCTGGAAGTGACCAAAAAATGCACCAAAATTGAGCATTTTTCCCAAGATGGCCGACTTCCTGTTGGTCTTAGGGTATGGGTCCAAATGGCGTTTTTGTGCGTCTGGAGATGATACATAAACCTAGCGAGTTTCATTCTTCTATGTCAATCAGGAAGGCTGAGGTTCAATTTTGAAATATTCAAGGGGGCGCTATTGAGCGATTTAGCCACGCCCATCCCTTTGAAGTATATAGGATGTTTAATGAACCCACTCCAGATGTGTGTGTTGAGTTTCGTTACCGTGGAGGCATCCTTTGCCCCTGAAAACTGTAATCGTATTTTCATGGCGTTGAATGTGTTGTCATGGCAACGGTATTTGATGATGGGTCATGAGTTGCAGACTGTAGCATCACCAAGGTCTTATGTCTCAGCTGAGTTAATTTCAGGTAGAAATACTTAAGATTATGGGAGTAATTAATGAACAAATGACGCAAGTGACTTCCTGTTGCCAGTAGGTGGCGCTATGACTGTCAGTAAATATGAGACTGTACATGTGTTCAGACCGGGACGCTGAAAAAGCATATTAAATTTGGGAAAGCTCAGACCATGTGGAGTCAAGTTATGAGGGTTTGAAATTTCATGGCGAAGGATCGAAATTCGCCGCGTCACCACGGCAACCAGGAATGAGGGACGAAAAAGCTTTTGATAACTTTTCATCTCCAATGTCTCAAGATGACTCTGTGTGAATTTGAAGTGGATGGGATGAAAACTGTAGGACTAGTTCGCTCAAATATGATGGCAAAATCGGCATTAAAATCAATACTTTGATTCAAAATGGCCGACTTCCTGTTGGAGTGACGTCATGGTACCCACAGACTTTTTTGTGCGTCTTGACATGACGAACATGTGTACCAAGTTTCGTTTCTCTATGTCAATCTGGGGCGAGGGGATCGATGTTCTTGATTTTGCAGGTGGCGCTAGAGAGCCATTTTGGCACGCCCATTTATGCAAACCATAAAATATCAAATTTTTCGCCGGGTCTGACTTGTGTGCAAACTTTGGTGAGTTTCGGGGCACGTTCAGGGGGGCAAAAAGCCCGTTGTTTTGGGAGAAAAATAAAAAGCGGAATAATAATTAAAACTGCAAGCAGTGATGAACGGGCCCTCGCGCCCCCATGCACCGCCTCGTACGCGCATGCCGGTGCGTGCTGCAGGCACATGGCAGACACAGCGGGCACGTAGACGTCTTGGCACCCGGGCTCGTAATGAATGTTGTGTGATGGGGCTAAGTCACATTGCATGTGTCCACTAGGTGGCGCTAGAGATGACCCACCAATGACATGTCATGTTGCAGTGTGTGATGTGGAGAACACATCCTGTAAATTTCATGTAAATCGGATAATGTTTGTCATATGAGGCTGCCTTCCTGTGTCCAGTAGGTGGCGCTGTGTATTTGACGCAGTATTGATGCATAGATGTGTTCAGGGCAGGACCCTCTACATGTGTGATGAATTTGGTGTAGACGGGACAATGTCTGTAGGAGTTATAAGGACTTCCTGCTTCATGGCGAAGCATCGAAATGGTTTGCACAGCCACGCCCAACAGGAAGAAGTCATAAAAAAGCTTTTGATAACTTTTCATCTCCAATGTCTCAAGCTGACTCTGTGTGAATTTGAAGTGGATGGGATGAAATCTCTAGGACTAGTGCGTTCAAATATGAGGCCTGGAAATGACCACAAAACTCACCAAAATTGAGCATTTTTCCCAAGATGGCCGACTTCCTGTTGGACTTAGGGTATGGGTCCAAATGGCGTTTTTGTGCGTCTGGAGATGATACATAAACCTACCGAATTTCATTCTTCTATGTCAATCGGGAAGTCTGAGGTTCAATTATGAAATATTCAAGGGGGCGCTATTGAGCCATTTAGTCACGGCCATCCCATTGAAGTATATAGGATGTGAAATGACCCCACTCCAGACGTGTGTGTTGAGTTTCGTTACCGTGGAGGCATCCTTTGCCTCTGAAAACTGTAATCGTATTTCATGGCGTTGAATGCGTTGTCATGGCAACAGTATTTGATGATGGGTCACGAGTTGCAGAATGTAGCATCACCAAGGTCTTATGTCTCAGCTGAGTCAATTTCAGGTGTAAATACTTAAGATTATGGGAGTAATTAGTGAAAGAATGAAGCAAGTGACTTCCTGTTGCCAGTAGGGGGCGCTATGACTGTCACTAAATATGAGACTGTACATGTGTTCAGACGGGGACACTGTACAAGCATATTAAATTTGGAAAAGCTCAGACCATGTGGAGTCAAGTTATGAGGGTTTGAATTTTCATGGCGAAGGATCGAAATTCGCCACGTCACCACGGCAACCAGGAATGACGAGGGAAAAAGCTTTTGATAACTATTCATCTCCAATGTCTCAAGATGATCCTGTGTGAATTTGAAGTGGATGGGATGAAGATTATGGGAGTACTTAGTGAAAGAATGAAGCAAGTGACTTCCTGTCGCCACTAGGTGGCGCTATGACTGTCACTAAATATGAGACTGTACATGTGTTCAGACCAGGACACTGAACAAGCATCTGAAATTTGGGAAAGCTCAGAGCATGTGGAGTCAAGTTATGAGGGTTTGAAATTTCATGGCGAAGCATCGAAATTCGCCGCGTCACCACGGCAACCAGGAATGACGTGGGAAAAAGCTTTTGATAATTTTGCATCTCCAATGTGTCAAGATGATTCTGTGTGAATTTGAAGTGGATGGGAAGAAAACTGTAGGAGTAGTTTGTTCAAATATGATGCCACAATTTGCATTAAAATCAATATTTTGATTCAAAATGGCCGACTTCCTGTTGGTGTTAGGGTATGTGTCCAAGAGACTTTTTCGTGCGTCTTGACATGATGAATATGTGTACCAAGTTTCGTTTCTCTATGTCAATCTGTCACGAGGGGCTCGCTTTTATTGATTTTGTAGGGGGCGCTAGAGAGCCATTTTGCCACGCCCATTTCTGCAAACCATAAAATATCAAAATTTTCGCCGGGTCTGGCTTGCGTGCAAACTTTGGTGACTTTTAAGGCACGTTCAGGGGGGCAAAAAGGCCGTCATCGGGAGAGAAAAAAAAAAATAATAATAATCATGGCAAAAACAATAGGGCTTCGCGCTGGTCAGCGCTCGGGCCCTAATAATCCGGACAGATACAATAGGGCTTCGCGCTGGTCAGCGCTCGGGCCCTAATAAATGAAGCTGATGAAATAAATGTATTATAAGTGCTGCTGAGCTGTAAAATCATTCTTAGCCCATACTGTTTAGTATTTAAAGCTGCATGTCTACTTTAATGTTAACTGTGTATAAAGACCTTTGAACATCAGAGGGACAAGAGCAGCTTAAACACAGACTACAAGAACACTTAAAACACTTTACAGGCTAGATGTGTAAGCTGAGAAGCATTAAGTGACTATCTGACCATTAAAACACATGCTGAATATCTTAACATTTCTGATCTGTGGGGGTAGAGCACATCCTGCACCGAGCGGTCCTATCCTGGATGTCATTCCCCCTCTCTACCTCCAGTTTCCTGTCTCTCTCTACTAACCTGTACAATAAAGGCAAAAAAGTCCCCAAAAAACACAAACATTTGTGTTTGTTCATATATATATTAAATTATTAGTATAAAAATGTGCATGTTGAGTGAGAGGCACTGCTTATGGAGCTCAAGCCAATGGCAGCTAACCTTCAATTATTGGCCAATAAGTTTCTTTATCAGAGTGTGACTGAGTTGGTGCTCATCAGCTTTGATTGAGTGACAAAGGAGGCTCAGGATTGGTGTGTTAGGTTGAACTATTATTACCATGCTGCGGTTTTACCTGTAGAATCCTGTGTGGAAGCCGTAACTCCTCAGAATCTGCTCTGTGAAGGCACACGTTGAACCCTGCAGGATAAACATGAGTAGTTGATGAAGAGGCTACTGTCACGATACTACTCTGCTTCCTTGCATCAATAAACACACATTTAAAAACATGTTTGCGTGACCTTCTGTCAGACTTGCATAATGTGAGCCCGGAACTCAATATTAAAAAAGGAACACACTGTTATAGGAGTGTAAACAAACACAAAAATAATGTTGTCCACTTCTTCAGTTCTATGTGTGAATATAAGTATGGTATGAAACTGCTGTGTGAGCCTTTAAAATGCAACACACAACACACAAGACCTGAAGAGTTGGGTTTAGACCTGCTCTATGTGTAAAGTGCCTTAAGATGACTTTGTTGTGATTTGGTGCTATACAAATAAAGATTGATTGACGAGAGCGGCTCACCTTGCCCTTTGTTCCAGTCACATGAATGATATTGAGATGGTCCAGTTCCTCCACCTTTGAAACAAACACACACACACACACACACACACACACACACACACACACACACACACACACACACACAGAGATCAGATAAGATTCCAGATAATAAGTATTAGCTTGAGTATGTTTCTGTGTATATGAGTGACTGACTTTGAGTCCGGCTCTCTCCAGGAAGCCTCTCATGGCCTGTAGCTGCAGCTGAGGGTTGCCTCGCTCCCTTCGGACCTGCTCCAGAGCGCTGGCGTTGGTCTGCAGCGTGTTCAGAGTCCAGATGGCATCCTGCAGGAAAAAAAAGAGAGGAAAAAAACTTTTTAATGTACAAGTAACTATGCATGTGAGTTTTTCACTGAACAGATTAGAGAAGCGGGGTCTCATGACTTTAAAGACACTCTGTATTGATTCACAGATTAAAGCCTCACTCTTATCCATCAGTTCATGAGAGGAATGCACTGACTTGGTTAGCTAATGTTACAAACGCAGAGAGAAGATACACAGTGGTTAACTGATAAAATACATGAATCATGAAACACCACAGTGACCATTTTCAGCTTTTTGTAATGTAATCTGAACACTTTTGAGCTTCCTGATTGTGTAGCATTTGCTTGAACTACAACGATCAGCTGTAATTGGACATGCCTGGTTTTTAATGTCTTCTGTAGAAACGAATGTGCCTGGAGCTGAGACAGACTAACACATGCTTGGTTTCAGTCTTGAGGAAAACAAAAACTACACAGATGGCACCAAAAAAACTAATCTAGAAGCTGCTCCGTTGACAGTTATGAATAGAAAAGCTGCTACGAGACACCTTTTCATTTAAATACAACCCATTAAATTGAGTGTCTCCATCAGTCTCCTGCAACATATAAAAGCTCTTATAGCTTACCATGTCTGTCACTCCTCCAAAAGTCACTACTACTAAACCTGACAGCGCTGCATCACCTTTTATAACAGGTATGCTTCCTTCCACCTTCATTATAAACACACACCTCTGACTCCACCCAGCTACAGTACAGAATGTCCTGCTGGGAACCTACTGTCTTTTCTTATATAACATTTCTTTCACTTTTAGACCACAGTTATATTGTGACTGTTTTGATAATTGTTCAAAATTCACTGGTTCCAGCTTTTCAAATGTACCTTAAATTTTGGTTTTTGCTATCTTTGGGTTTTGTGCTGATGGTCAAAAAGACAGCTGACTGTCAGCTCGTGCTGTGGGAACATGTGATGGATATTTGTTATTATTTTCAGACATTTTTTTCTTTGTAATCTGTTATTTGTTTTCATTCCTTTTCTTTATGTTGTCACTTGTTCTGTCTTATTATCAGCTTTTAAATCTACTGAGAAGCACTCTGAACTCCATTAACCCATATGAAAGCTGCCGCGTAAATAAGTTTGATTGATTAAGTTTGAAATGGGCTGAAGCAAACAATTACTGGTGAAAATAATGGTGAGAATATAATAATCAATAATCTGCTGAGTCAAACTGAGAAATGCAACTGTGATGGACACGTTGTAAATACTGAACCAAGAACTTTCACAGAAGTACTCAACTGATTTCTTTTATTTTTTGCATAAAGCCAATTTTACTTTTCTCTCTATAATTATTAGAATAACCCAGTATACTACTTGTTTTAATGTGGATTTACCCTTGCCAAAAAAACATGTATCTCATTATAATAAGGTGAACTGTATTAGCAACTGTTTTGTTAATTGTTTGAAATTCACTGGTTCCAGCTTTTCACATGTACCTTAAATTTTGGGTTTTGCTATCTTTGGGTTTTGTGCTGATGGTCAACAAGACTGTGGGAACACATGACAGACATTGGTTACTATTTCATGAACCAACGAATTAGTCAAGAAACTAATAGTCAGATTAGATCTATAATCTTATAAAAAGTAAAATGTATGCTGCTGTGATGCTGTGCTGTTATGACTGAGTCAAATGGAGAAATGTAACTGTGACTGACAGGGTTGTAAATATTGATAATAAGAAGATAGTGGCAGTGTTGGTGTATGTAATAACTGCAACACGTATAGTGAAACCAATCTCCTGTTACTGTAATGACAGCTCCATGTTTGTGTGTGTGGCTGTCATTATAATTATAGCTTCAGTAGTGTCAGTTAAAATAAAACATACACACACATACACATAAGGAAATGGGAAAACACTAGTAATAGTCAAACTGTCAAATATGGCATCAAAGCAAAGATTTAGACCACGTGTAATTAAGCAGGCTTGACTGTACTTTGACGCTGAGCCGGTCAGTGTGGCAGTAATTCAATATAGTGGAGCTGCCGGTGTGCTGCTGTCCATATTCACTTTTACAGCCCAGCCTTAACACTTATTTACTACTTTATAACTCCGCTCCTCTATTAACAACGCCAGGTGAAGTTACTAGAGCAGGACTGGGTGCTGTCAGCCATGTTTCTGTGCTCTAACTTTACACTTATGAGACAAACTTATCCAAACTAAGTTAGCGCTGGTGGCTAACTAGCTCGCTAGCGACCCGGTGTGAAAGACAAGTGAGACGGACGGTAAAGCGGCTCACCTGGTACTCCATGCCGGGTATGTGAGGAGCCGTCTTGGTGCTGTAGTACCGGACTGAAAAAGCCGCCAACCTGCTACACGCACAGTCCTGCTGCCGGAGCCGCGCGGCAAACCCGGAGCCCCGCCGCCACACGCGCGACATGCACGCCATGATGCGGAAGCTGAAGCCCAAATACGGGAGACTCCTTTCAATGGCGTAATGACGTTAAGACACACCCCATCCACGAGCAACAAATTGTTTTAGGTTATTACTCCTCCGGGTCGCCAGGTGTCACTCTCTGTTCATACCGCTAAAAGTCCCAACTTGCTGCTTTCAGGTACCATCCTAAGAATCAGTTTTACAAATATTAATGTTAATTGTAATGTAGTATCTGTAGCGTAAACCTGAATGTGTGACCTAGGAACATAGCAAATAAAGCACAGAGAAACATCACAGTCAGAGGATGTAATATAATTATGAAAGAGACAGAATTTCCTGTGACAGGTGACAACTTGTACAACATTTAATCTGTCAAAACGTGACGAATGACAGGCCTATAAATAAGATTTCTTTCTATTATATGTTATTGCATTGCGATGTCAGTACAAAATAATTAATGAAGTTGTGTATTACTGTATTATTTTTCATCTTTAATCATTTTAATTGGCTATAGAAACCGCCCCTACACTGCTACTGTGGATTCCCGAGTTTCACTCGAATGCAGCGTGTAACGGGGTCACGGACAGAGATGCAGCGAGACAAAACAAGCAACGCCGGCGCGGCTGAAAAGTAAGGATTTACATCATTATTCAATACATTTACACTCTGACTTGTAAACCAATTGTATTATAGACACATTAACTACCCGGGAGATGTTCTAAATAGTATTTTATGTCCATAAACGACCTAATGTGGAGTGAAATGTGTCCTCTCCAGGCCCGACCGGGAGGCCGCCATAATGTCGAAATACTACGATGGAGTTGAGTTTCCTTTCTGTGACGAGTTCTCCAAATACGAAAAAATGGCCAAAATAGGACAGGGGACCTTTGGGTGAGTTATACACTAATGCTGTAGCTAATCATGTAGCTAAGTTGAATATCTGTGAATGCGTTTCGTGTGCGTGCGTGTGTGAGTGGCTAGCTGTGCTAATAGCTAACTAAGTCATGAGGCAAAAACAAGAGAACAGGGGCCCGTTTCAGAAAGCAGGTTTAGTGAGAACTCTGAGTTAGTTAACCCTGAGATGAGGGAAACTCTGGTTTTTCGGTTTCACAAAGCCAGTTCAGCTTAACTCTGAGTCAGTTACTCTGGCAACATACTCCGTGAACCTAACCTGCTCGCTAGCAGGTTTTCTTCAGCTAACCCTGAGTTTCTCCTCCGTTTTAGTTGAAGCCCGCAGACTGAAGGAGGTGTCAGACATGGTGTGTCCTTTTCTTAAAGAGTCAGTTAATATTGAAGCACAAATACGAAGCATGAATCTCCGTCAGAGGGTGATCAGACCCTGCTAGAATGTTTTATCATTCTCTGATGATGTTCTGTTTGAGTGTTTCCATTTTTTTGTACAATCGATAATTTATCTGAACAATATTCTCAGCCCTCGTATCGTCTGTACGACACCACATGGACATGCTCTCAGTTCAGAATAAGTTCTCTGTTCAAGTTCATGTTTCCAAGGCAACCGTCTGTCGGGCTGTCACAAAGGCAATATTTGAAGGTGATTGATAGCTAAGTGGTTACTGCTCATGCTTCACAGTGGCAATGTCGCTGGTTCGGTACCAGTGAGGAACTTTCTCTCTCTCTCTATACCAGCTACTGTTAAATTAAGGTGAAAGTGCCCAAACATAAAACTAAATTTGACTATTTCACTGAAAAGTTTACTTTTTTAGTGTTGTATGTATAAAGGCATGTAGGTGTTGCTTTCAAATAGACAATATTAAATACTGGCAGTGTTGGGATGGCTGAAAAATTGACTTTCTTTTTGCTTAGAAGATTTCATCAACTACTGAAATATATATCACATGTTGAATGTAGTATTTAAATGCTGTTTAATGAGGTAGGGCAGGCTAAACAACACCACAATTGTTTGTAATCAATACCTTACTTGTTTGAGCTATATTTTTATTTTTCATATTCAGTTGCTGCCAAGTAGGCCTATGTTTTGTACCTGTTGGGGTCTGCATGAATGTTAAATGTGCCGCATACACACATACACAGAATATAAATGTTGAATAAGTCAACCACTCGAGACAAAATGTTTCTCTTTTTTTCATTATTACTTTTCTTAAATATAAACTCATCATCTGCATGTATTCATTAATATTTCTAAATCCTTTGGGGAGAAGTAGGAGGACTGAGCCCTTTGTTTCTCCTGTTGTCATGGTGAATCATGTTATCTGTGCTCCATTGATGAGGGCTTGGTATCTCCTCATGCAGAAGCTTCACTCAGAGTTACTTTGACTCAGAGTTGATTGAACTAACTGTTAACACTTGTTTGTAAATTGTAAATTGTAAAGGCTTTTATTTTATACTGCTAACATAATCACATATAGGTCTGTGTTGGCATTGTGGATCTTTCAATAATACGCATATTGAATTGGCTCATTTGTCTGCTCGAATTTTAAATTAACTCAACTTAATTGTCTAATCATGAAATAATAGATAATTCTCTGAGGAATGTTTAATAATTATTATTAATTTCAGCTGCTGCCCAGTATAGATAGTATAATATTGTAAGTATAAATTTCACAACTCCGACTAATTGTAGCCTCAGTTTGTGTCTCTAACACAGAGCTGCTGATAGCGTTAATAAATCTCGTTGTGAAACTCAGAGAATTGAGAGATTTATGATTTTTTTTATGGCAGTAAACGCAACACCTACTGATAACTCTGTCACATTCAGAGATTAACAAGACGTTTTTATCTGATGACGTAATGTCAATTAAGATAAACAGTAAGGCTACAACTATGTACTAAAGTCCCCCACACACTCATACTGCAGAGCCCTCCTGGGTCTGAGTCACTAACTCAAAACTATCATACAGAAACTTTTACAAAAAGTCACCAATGTGCTTTAGTGACTGTCAACACATTGTTGTAGCAGCTGTACAAACCATTATACAACCAATAATAATTATATAAATGTTCAAGTACAAAAATACAGTTGTATTTTTGGAGAGGAAGCGTATTGTTCAGCTGGCAATTTATCTAAAGATTGTGATCACAAAGCAGACAGCTATATACTTCCCCAGAAGCAAAGTTAAAAACAGTCAGCTTCCACAAACTGTTCCCCCTTTCTTATGAGTGAGATAGGTGAGAGAGGTGGACCTTATGGTCAATAACTTCAAACAACAAGAACATCCTTCATATTTAGTTTATCTACATACCTCATGATCCACACAGTTTTTAAGGCAGTAGGCTTAAGCTAAAGTGACTGTAACTGCAAACAAGCCTCAGATAGAAACAAGTTCAAGAGTTCAGCTAGCCTAGGAGCAATATTTCTTCTGTCACATCAAACTGAATACAAACTTTGACTCCTTAGTTTGAACATATGTAACATATTTAATATGTACAAGAATTACATTAAATGATAACTATGATCTTAATCTCTCTCACATCCTCCATGTGGTCAACTTCTTCATGAGTTGTTTTTAAGACCAGATGAACAGTATGTCAGCTGTTTAGGAGATGCTTCATCTAGCTAACAAAGATTTACACAGTCTAGTTCAAACCTGTTTAAATAGGTGCTGCATAAGATATGAATTATGGGCAATTATATGTCACATAATAAAGAGAATAAAGTAAAAATGTGTTTCATGTGAAGCTCGTGTTGTAATCGTCTCTCTCATGTCTTCCACAGCGAGGTGTTCAAAGCAAAGCACAGACAGACCGGCAAGAAGGTCGCACTGAAGAAAGTTCTGATGGAGAACGAGAAAGAAGGGGTAAGAGAGAGGACAGTGGGATGCTCAGCACTGCAATAGAAAACAGGAAAACTGAATTATATTTTCTCAAAAATGTTTTCATTAGATCATCACATCAATGTGTGGTTAAAATTTTGAAGTTGATTTTGTTAATGTTAATGTTTCTTAGCAGAGTGTTGGATGGAAAAATGCACATTTGAAAAATAGTTTTATTTCTATTGATGTCCTGGTGATCTGTGCAACCAATGAACTAATATCTGATTGGCTGGCAGGCAGCTTGTCCCGCCCACCTATATGTGTCTCCTAAAGCACACATAATCCTATAAAGTCCTATATGTGCAGCCCTCTGACCCTGGTTTGTATGCATATATAGTGTCTTCTAAGGTGTATACTGGTATAGTAGGCATAACAAGTCATAACTCTGACTGAATAAAGCTGCTGAATTTTTATGAGCTCATCCCTCACAGATGTTTGTGTGTGTCTGCTGTGTTTCAGTTCCCCATCACAGCTCTGAGAGAGATCAAGATCCTGCAGCTGCTCAAACATGAGAACGTGGTGAACCTGATAGAGATCTGCAGAACTAAAGGTTGGTGCTACATGTCTCCATACAATGACTGCTATAACCATCCATCTCTGTCTATGTGTAATAGACAGAAATAATGTAATAAGTGATTGGAGCATGTTTTCATTAATTTGTTTCTCCCTCATCCCGCAGCGACTCAGTTCAACAGATACAAAGGCAGCATCTACCTGGTGTTTGACTTCTGTGAGCACGACCTGGCTGGCCTGCTGAGTAACGCTAACGTCAAGTTCACCCTGGCAGAGATTAAGAAGGTCATGCAGATGCTGCTCAACGGACTGTACTACATCCACAGAAACAAGGTGGGGTTTAATACGGCTTATTGAGACTTAAATCAGTGTCTTTTTGTTTATTTCAAACATATCTCCTGGTTGTAATCGTAACATTTCCCCCCGTGTTGAATCAGATCCTTCACAGAGACATGAAGGCGGCTAACGTGCTCATCACCAGAGACGGGGTCCTGAAGCTGGCCGACTTCGGTCTGGCTCGAGCCTTCAGCCTGGCCAAAAACAGCCAGGGGAACCGCTACACTAACCGCGTGGTCACACTGTGGTACAGACCTCCAGAGCTGCTGCTGGGTGAGGACAAGACTGAACTGCTTACCTTCACCACTTTACAGAGATCATTGCTGTGTCTATAAACTGTGCTGCAGCTTAGTTTAAAGATGCTCTGTGGAGTTTACTTGTAAATCACGTTATTGTTAATATTGAATGTTACTCACCAAAACACACTGAGTATCATAAAACATTAGCAAAGCTGATTTGTCTATATAAAAAAGTGTGACTCCTGGTTTGTTTATATTGAGTCTTGTAGCATGTGGCTTCTGCTGGCATATTGCTGTGTTTCTTTGTGACTTATTACCACCTATAGATCAGTGGAATAGCACTGATTTTTTTTTTCCCCTTATCGCACAAATGAGCAAACTATTCAAACCAACATGGTAATCGCCACAAAACAAATACTTTACTTATATGTTATAAAATAAAAATCATATTGGTCCAAATATAAAGCAACCCTGATTATAATATGAATCCCCCCCCCCACACACACACACACACCAGGCTCTTGGTTGATTTTCTCAAGCAGTTAGTATTTATACGACTTCCTTTCAGAAGATGGTTTGGATTGGTTTCCTCTTGTCTTGTGAATTTATTTCCTCTGTGGAAGAAAAACATGTTGTATGAGCCTTCAGAAACTCCTGCAGGTTAAAATGAACTAACAAATCACTTTTAGAGCTAACTGACTCTAACACACTCACTATGGGCACAGTTTAATGCACTCACTAGCCTAGCATTGTTAATGCTATAAACAAACCATAATGCAACAACCTGTGTATGAGTTGTTTTTACATCACTTTGTGAGGTTGTGAACACTTATCTACACCCCAAATATAAGACAATCCCACTTTTTATATTCAGACTATAGAAATACAGAAATACTTTATTGTCATGTCCTGCATGAAAATTGTCTTTGGTCTCACTGGTAAGAAGAATATAAAACACATAGAATACATAAAATAAACACATTCATTCCATTACACATAGACATATGTTACAGTAAACTTTTCAAATGTATTTATTCCTGTAGAATCTATTCTCTATAGTCTAAACGTCTACCTTTGTCTTATGTGTCTAAATGTCTTATCACATCAGCCTGAGATAATAACTTCTGTCCCATCACTGGAGCTGCTGACTCAGCAGTGAAGCAGTAATCAGTTAGACTCTACAGTGGCTGACTCACACATCAAATACTGCTCTACTATTGGCTAAAACTTCCACAGGGTTCCTTCTTATACATCAGAGGTGCCCTAACTATTCCATAAAGGACCATGTGGCTGCAGCTTTTCATTCCAACCAATCAGGAGCACACCAGGCTTAACTTCAGACAGCTGATTGGTTGGAGCAAAAATCTGCAGACACACGGACCTTTATGGAATATTTTGTACATGACTGACAGTCTGGAGCAAAGCCTGTTTTATTTATTTATTGGTTCATTTTTTTCCCATAGGTGAGCGAGACTACGGCCCCCCTATTGACCTGTGGGGAGGGGGCTGCATAATGGCAGAGATGTGGACCAGAAGTCCCATCATGCAGGGGAACACAGAGCAGCACCAGCTCACTCTCATAAGCCAGCTGTGTGGCTCCATCACTGCTGAGGTAACAAGAGGTTTACAATGAAGCCGCATCACTTCATGTAGAATTGAGTTCATGCTTTTAAAACAAGTGTCATTTGAATTTTCATCAGGTTTGGCCTGGCGTGGACAAGAAATATGAGCTGTACCAGAAAATGGAGCTGCCCAAAGGCCAGAAGAGGAAGGTGAAGGATCGCCTCAAAGCTTATGTCAAAGACCCGTACGCCCTAGACCTGATCGACAAGCTGCTGGTCCTGGACCCGGCCCAGCGCATAGACAGCGACGACGCGCTCAACCACGACTTCTTCTGGTCCGACCCCATGCCGTCAGACCTGAAGAACATGCTCTCCACCCACAACACGTCCATGTTCGAATACCTGGCGCCGCCCAGACGGAGAGGCCACATGCCCCAACAGCAGCCCAACCAGAACAGGAACCCTGCTACCACCAGCCAGACCGAGTTTGACCGAGTATTTTAGAGAAGAAGGAAGGACGGTTCAAGCAGGTCGGGCTTTCTGTTTCGGTATTCCCCAACCGGCTACACATTCCTGATCGGTCGAGAGTTGGCGGACTTACCTGGAGATCACTACGGCTCTGTGAGAGGAGCTGCTGGTTGGTGTCGCTCCTGGACAGGACTGAGATGTTCAGAGTCATGTGACACCTTCTGCAAGACAAGTTCTAACGTTCCAACTCTGCTTTTTTTTTTCACCCAGGTGATAACGAAGAGACAGTCGTAAACATGGCAGATGTCAATAGTTTTTATTTTGCTATATTTGAGTAAGTTTGGAATTTTAGGGGTTTTTTTCCACTTGTTTTATCATTGTTTTGTATAAAATATATTCTATTCTATTCATCTCCTGTTCAGTGTTTCAAGTTCTTTGTTGAAAGAGAGGAAATGTAAAGCTTTTATTTAAACTCTTTTATAAAGACAGTACACACATGGACAAAATAAATGATGTTCCTGAACTCATATGATCCTCTTATTCCACTCAAACACAGAAAACAAATGACAATTCAATGAAATTATACTAAAAGGGAAAATAGTACAAAATGCTTTACAGATATAATGCAATTATGAAACATTTCAAGACTGCAACATTCTAGAACTCTAGACTTATTTTCTGAGATTGTTGGTTTAGGTTTGTTTTCAGCTATTCTGACATGTTAAAATAGCAAATATTATGGAGCTTTGTAAGTGTTTAATGTATGCACTACACAGGCTGGAGGCAAAGTTGGTGTTAGAACTCTGGGTGTAAAATATCTCTAAAGACTCTATAAAGAAAACCAAGTGGAAGTTAGAAGGATTATGTAAGTTAAATGTAAACTGTTCATTTCTTCATAGTGGACGAGTCAGTGTTACTGCACTGGGCAACAAAGACCTTTTGTACCAGTTCTTATTAAAGGAGCCTATGACAGAAGGTTGTATAGACGGTTTGTGAAGTTGTTCATTGTGTTGAGCTACTTGTGCAACATCCTTATCTTCACAACCAACTGTAGAAGCTCCAGAGTAGCACAGAGCCTTTCTTCTATCAGTTAGTTCATAACACACTGGTAGGACTTGAAGGACCTAAGCTTCCTCAAGAAGTAGAGTCTGCTTTGTCACTTCCTGTAGACAGTCTGTTACATTTCCTGTCCAGCTTTATGTAGCCCTCACTACCACTACCTGTAAACTTTTCTCCAACTATGCAAATAGTGTTTAGTTTAGCATAGTCCTGGTCCTCTTGGTCTTGGTCACATTTAAACTGAGGTGGCTGATGGTATGCTGAGTTAGAATAAAGCTGTAACCACACAGGAGATATGTGATGGTGTTTAAGTCCAGAAGATATGGCTCACTTCTGAAACAGGTGCTACTGTGGAAGTTGAATTTAAAAAAAACAACAACCTTGAAGTTCACTATGAACTTTAAAAAACCTGAAAATATTTGAAATTTCAGTTTCAGTTCCAAATTTGCTCACAATTCAATTTCCTGGCTTTTAGGGTTCAGTGTATTGCTTAAAGACGCTTTGACATGTGGATAAGAGGAGAAGATGATGGAACCACACTTTCACACATTAAAACCTCATATTAAAATGCAAACCACAGTCAATTCCAGACTTTTCTGCTCTGCAGACAATCAGCCATGTGGTTAACACATAATAGACTTTTACCAAGTAGTGATTAGTACAGTACAGTGATTAGTTTCATCCAGTAGGTGGCAGCATCATACTATTGTATCAGCTAACCATATTTCTTATGCTTTTTCCTATACCCTTCAATCTTCATAGCTCAGTAAATGCAAGAGCTTTAGCTAAATCAACATAAAATAACAGTATTTTCTGTTAAAGATTCAGATATTCATTTATGACCAATAAAATACAATGAAGACAGTGATGTACAGTAGTTGACTATTTACACATCCAGCAGACACAGAGTAACATTTAGTAATCATTTGCAGTGTGTCTGTATAAGTGATTCATTGAAGTCCAATACTCCTTTTAGCCTTGTTTGGTCTCCACCAACTCCAAAATTCAAATATCTTACCTGCTTCATCCTTTACAATGTTCCACAAGCATTTTTGTTGAAAACAGCCAAAAAATAGTGCAGATGAGAGCTATTAGAGTCAACTACAGTAAGAGTGCATGCCAGGAAACCAAAACAATGCTGAAAGAAGCTACATTTTGCTAAGCTGAAGGGAACTTATAAACTTATATTATAAAAAATATTGATTGTATCTGCATTGATATTATTTTTTTTCTGCAATAAAAGCAGGAATACATTCCGTGTATGCTTCATCAGGCTAAACATATGTAGCAGGAAGAATTACTGATCTAGTATAACAGTTTTAAGTTGGTCCAGAGTCAAGTTTTAGTGTGTAATTATGTTAAGGATATATTTTACAAAGATTCAGTCAGATGTTATGCTGTTGCTTATCTGATGTCATATCCTTAAATATGGGTTGGTTCCATAATGATTCATCTAACCATTTCTTTCACCTTTCTAAGATTCATCAAATCATTTTTTGGAACTGGTTTCTTTAAAGTATAACATTTCTTAATATTCATAAAGTGTTGACATGTTGGTGGAAA
Source organism: Scomber japonicus (assembly GCF_027409825.1). NCBI lineage: Eukaryota > Metazoa > Chordata > Actinopteri > Scombriformes > Scombridae > Scomber > Scomber japonicus. The sequence continues at coordinate 1,440,797 of NC_070596.1, read as the reverse complement.
AAAGGCTGTCTTTAATGTTCTATGTGGAACTGTGTACTCCCTTTTCTATGTAGTGAAAATATAGAGAGAGAATAAACAGTTTTGAAAAGGTGTTTATTAGTGTGTACATATATACTTGCCATGTGCATGAATTTGGTATGAATCACCTCAGGCTCATAGTTTTTGTCTCTTCAGGCTAACAACAGTGTACGTGTGCTGTCAGACCGGAGCTTTACTCAGATGATGGATTGCTCTTGTAGTTCCACCGCTCCTCTGCTGTCACTTATGTTGAGGGGGACGGTGTGCTGTGTGTTGACAACAATGACAACAACAACTAACATAAATTAGAAAGCGCTCCAATGGACAGATGGGCCTCCGACTGCAGCCTCCTGCATGTAAATGGATTCCCAACTCTTTGCCATAGAAATAGCACTGTCGATTATCTGTATGGAACAGAGGACGGGATGCAAAATGGTGCCAGGTTTGGGCTCCAAAGGCCTCCTGGTGTCTTTTTTTTCCCTGACTGATGTGATGACACTGGGCTTCAGGGTTTGTCTGGGGCAAATGTCATGTCGGATTGGGATAAATGTCATGTCAGACTCACAGGGGCCTTCCTCCTGAGCGCTCCGAACACATCACTGCTATATTTGGTGAAGTTCTGCTCTGTAGAGGTCATTTAATCTGAACAGCCTGATACATACTCTGCATTCCTACAGTCTACATGTCACAATATTTTACCCAATCCCGAAGAAAAGTACCTGTCACGTACACAGATAAAACTCTACATCTGTGCCCACTTTTCTAAAACTATCCTGATGACCGTAAGAGATCTCAGACTGTATCCAGTAAAGTTCTGTTTTACTGTTGATGGTTAATTGCTGCTTTTGTCATTCTTTGATTGTTATGTTGATGGAGACATTTGAGTTAGATCAAGCACTAGAGACGGTGATGTTGGTCGTCATCAACTTTGGCCTAGACTGAAATATCTCAACAACTATTGTATGGATTATACAGATATTCATAATGTCCAGAAGATGAATCCCACTGGTGGTCCCCTGTCTTTTTAACTGTAGGATGGGTTGTTCTAAAATTTAGAATAGACATTCATGATCCCCAGAGGATGAATCCCATTTAGGTGAACCTCTGTCTTTTCCCCTAAAGCCACCTTGAAGTTGACATTTGTAGTTTCAGGTTACATTGTTCTGTAGAATGGACTGTCATACAATTCGGTACAGACATTCATGATCCCCAGAAGATGAATCCTATTTTGTTGGTCCTCTGTCTTTTCCTCCAACGCTACTTTGAGGTTAACATTTGTAGTTTTGTCACTTTGTTTCAACAACTATAAGATGGGTTTTCTCAAATCTGGTTTCAACATTCATGATCCCCAGAGGATGAATCCCACTTTTGCGATCCTCTGTCTTTTCCTCTAAAAGCCACGTTCAGGTTGACATTTGTAGTTTCAGGTTACATTGTTCTGACAACTATGGGTTATGCTAAAATTTCCTACAGATATTCATGTTCCCCTCAGGATTAACTGTAAGCACTATGGTGATCCCCTTATATTTCATCTAGCGCCATCATCAGGTAGAAAATTAAAATTGTCCAATACTTTGGTTCATGGTCAAATACCTGCAGAACTAATGAAATTCCCATCATAGTAAGGGGTCCCTGGGGTCCCATTACACAGAATACATCACCATCCACCACAGTGGTTCAGGTTTTTTTAATGCTTTTTTCCTACTTTCCACCTGACAGCAACTGGTTTCCATTACTTTCAAATCTAACTGATAATAATATGCCTTTATCAGCAATTTGATTTTTATATCGTGAAATAAATGGACATTTAACTCCACTCTAGAAGTCGATTTGAGCTCTTCCCTCTAAGCCTTGTTGAAGGACCTTCAGATGTTGTGGATCTAAGTGTGTTAAGTATTTCAAAAATGTACTTGACTTCCCCAAAATATGAGAATATTATTGCAAATTTTCCAACCTGCATTTCTCTGAGTAATTTGGGCCCTCACTTCCCTGTAGTGTCTGGGAGTATCTTATAATGACTTTTTGGACTCTCAAATAAGTCACCAGATGTACTTGGGTTTACTCTTCTTCTCACACATCTTTAGTGCAGGGATTGTCAGCACAGAAGCTTGGAGTTACACTTTCCTGACAATTTATTTTTTAGGGAGGCAGGGATTGGAAAGCCAATCACATGAGGCGCAAGAATTCTCCTCTACTCTCTCCATCACTTTCTTCCTTCTCTTTCTTTTCTCATCCCCATCCCCCCCCCCCCCCCCCCCCCCCCCACCATTCCAGTCCTAGCCAGCAGCGACTGTATGTGGCTGATGGCATCCGGCGTGCAGGGCAGCACACATGAAAGGGGTCCTGTCACTCACTTGAGGCGACCATATGTGTGCCTGCATGAGCTCTGTGCCAGCGGCAAGCTGCCTCTGCCAGAAGACATTAGGGAAGCAGCAGGGTGTCATTAAGGCGGCACGATGATTGATTAACCGTAAATCGTGAGCATGAGACCTACCAGTCCCAGCTTCTACTCTGCCTTCAAATCCAATACACACACACACACATACACACACATACACACACCATCCCACCTACACACACAAAGTCACTAAGAGTGCAGTGGGCTGAGGTGGAGATGGAGACAGAGGCAGCCCCCTGCATATGCAAGGGTGTAATTGCATTAGCTGCCCAGTAGGGAGAGGATGAGCTTGGGTTGCTCTGAAATGAACACAGTGAGGGGGCCACATCAAGCCATTAGCAGCACTCAAGCCCCTCTGCTTTCACTCCTGAGGCGGATTTCATACATAGCTTTTCTGCAGCGGCTCAGAGCGGTGGGGAGTTAATGGCAGCTCCCAGTCGCTCATCCTGTGTTGCTAAATGTCTTTCTGTGGAGGATGAGAGTCTGACTGGGAAGTTGAGCTGTGAAGTGAGTTTTAAGAATCCAAAATTGTAAAATCCAAGGTGACTAACAGGGATTTTTTTTAGTGTAGATGCTACCAAACCTTGGGTTTTTAGTATATAACTAAGTTGTATGGAAGAAAAATAGCATCATAATTTACATAATTAACAAAGCTATCTTAAAACTAGAGTTCAGATTATGGATGAGACAGGAGGTTTTAACATCCATGAAAGTGACAGCTTGAAGCAATAAAACATTTATTTCTGTGGTTAAAGAAAATTGATAAACAATTAAACTTCATCAGATTTGTGATATGACAATACATTAATAGTGATAAAAAAATACAAAGTCCTGTCTGTCTGGTCAGCACTAGTATGTGTGGCTGAAATTGGGTATAGGTCCCTGGAAGATACTTTTCTATCAGCACTGACAGCAGGTCAAAGCTTTCATTTATTCAGTTACATATATGCCATCTATTGGATGGATTGGCCCTAAACTTGGTTCCTCCATGCCTTAGCCTCATCTGTACTTTATCTTTAGTGCTGATTAGCAAATGTGTGCATAACTATAAAGTAGTGTAAACTAGCTAACTAACTGTATATAAAGTAGTATAAACTAGCTAACTGTATATTAAGTAGTATAAACTAGCTAACTGTATATAAAGTAGTGTAAACTAGCTAACTGTATATAAAGTAGTATAAACTAGCTAACTGTATATAAAGTAGTGTAAACAAGCTAACTGTATATAAAGTAGTATAAACTAGCTAACTGTATATAAAGTAGTGGAAGGACTTTGTGTAAACTAGCTAACTATATAAAGTAGTGTAAACTAGTTAACTGTATATTAAGTAGTGTAAACTAGCTAACTGTATATAAAGTAGTATAAACTAGCTAACTGTATATTAAGTAGTGTAAACTAGCTAACTGTATAAAGTAGTGTAAACTAGCTAACTGTATATAAAGTAGTGTAAACTAGTTAACTGTATATAAAGTAGTATAAACTAGCTAACTGTATATAAAGTAATATAAACTAGCTAACTGTATATAAAGTAGTATAAACTAGCTAACTGTATATTAAGTAGTGTAAACTAGCTAACTGTATATAAAGTAGTATAAACTAGCTAACTGTATATTAAGTAGTGTAAACTAGCTAACTGTATATAAAGTAGTGTAAACTAGCTAACTGTATATAAAGTAGTATAAACTAGCTCCACCTCCAGCAGCTACAACAGTAACTTGCTGCTCTAACACTGATGCTTCACTATTAATAATCTACTGATGTCATATATAATAATATATCACTACTTTTACTGTAATACTGCATACTACATCACTCATAATACTGCAGTACTTTTACTGTAATACTGCATACTACATCAATCATAATACTGCAGTACTTTTACTGTAATACTGCATACTACATCAATCATAATACTGTAGTACTTTTACTGTAATAGAATCTTTAGTACAGGACTTTTTGGGGTATTTTTCCATTGCTGTATTGGTACTTTTCCTTCAGTAAAGGATCTGAATACTTGTGTTTGGCTTGGTGAGATGGTTTTTCTATCAAGGATGGAAATAGAATTAGTGATACCAAAGTTGAACACCATTTAACCAACTCACCAAGGAAGAGAGAGAGAGAGTGATAAATGTTAATGTAAATATTTGCTGTAAGTCAGTGTATGTGACAAACAGCAGACAGGCGTCTCTGCTAACACTGAAACAATGACAGCTGTCTCATAGGAATAAATACAACACAGACTAGGGTCATATGAGTTTCTATTGTGTGATTCATGTGTTGGTTTACATCCTGTTAACCACATAGAAAACTTGTTAAGAGCTCAATCACTGTCATCCATCATCTCCAGTCTTTATCTGGTCAATAAATGACCAGGCGTTCATGTGTTCATTCCAGATGAATCCACAGTCACTGACTCAAAACGGATAAAACAACAGTTTCCATCAAACTTGCGGAAATCTCATAGCAGCATGCGTGTAAAATTACCACCCTTTAATGGAGTCGGCCTTCCAGTTTTCCCCTCCGTCTCTACATCTCTGTGTCCTGCAGTCATGTGGAGCAGCAGAGAGAGACGAACGATGAAATCAAGCAGAGAGGGAGTTAGCAATGGGACGGCTCAGGCTAATGTTTCCTATGGTATTAACATGCAAGAGGCACTTAAACTCCCACTGACTTGGATGAAAAAACATTTGCAGTAGGGCTCATCAATCAAAGGGCACACACACAGGAGCTGTCAAAATCCCGGGGCGCTCTGTGTGTTCATGTGTGTTCCATTGCTCAAAGGAATCGCTATCATAAAGGAGGAAGTGTCTTTCTCCGCTGTGCCTTTAATGATCCGTTTTTAATCTGCTGTTTGGTTGTTTGAGACCAGTGGATAGAGGAGGGTCATCTGCACATGTGATGCACCTGGACAGACCCCAGATCTCTACTTTAGATATTACATAACCACAGCAACCCTTGCCTCACATATCCAACCCATTTAAGAAATGATAGGGTGGATATGTGAGGATTTAAGAAATACACTTACAGTAGATGATTTCGCTGTACATATTGTAGTAGTTTCTTTTAATACAGATACAATACAAAAGTGTCATATTTAATGTCCTATATAGTGTCAGCTATAGGTAGAAATTTGCAGTTCCCAGTAGATATACAGGACAGGTGGACCTACTTTCAGTCCTGGAGTTAAAGGACGAGTTCAAAATGTTTCAAGTCTGTCCTAATCAACAGCCAGGAGCCCAAATGAACATTGAATCATGTTTTTCTTGTTGTAATGATTCCTCCTGTTCATACTGACCATTAGAAGATCTCTTCATAATGTACTTACTATGGAAGTGATGGAGGACTAAATCCACAGTCCTCCTTCTGTGTAACAATGGATTTAAAAGTTGATGTGAAGCTAATATGAAGCTTCAGCGTCCAAATGAGTCAAATCTTCATCTTCTATGTTTCAACGTTACAGTGTTTTTAGTACCAAAGTTCCTCTTTTTGTTACTATACTTCCACCACAGCTCAACAGGAAACACTAAGAGGGAATTTGATGGTAAAAAGACTGTAAATGTGTCAGATATCACTTGATATGACTAACTCACACTGATGAAGGTGAATAGAAGCTGATCATCTACTTTTAAATGAGTGTGTGGACACACTGTGGATTTAGTCCTCCATCACTTCCATTGAAAACACATTTGAAGGAGATCTTTTAATATTCAGTATGAACAGGAGGAATGATTACAGAGAGGAAAACTTCTGTACTGTTCATATGGACATATGACGGTGATGGTTTATGACACACCTGAATAATTGAGAACCTGTCCTTATAAACACTGCAAAGTGACCCACCTCAGTCACAAAACAAGTTGCTTTTGTCTTCACTGAAAGTTAATAAGACAACCAGGCTGCACACAGAATACATCCCACTATACATTCATGAGCAGTCAGCACATTTGTGGAAGTTTACTTTTGTATGGCATTCACCAAAAAAATGTAGATCATGTAAACTGACCGGAGTTCAGTCCAAACAACCATTACTGTCCATGCCTTTTTGTTTTTGTGAAATGTTGGTTTTCTAAATTCTATGAATCAATACATGAAATGTTATTTTAAGGCCATACCATTAAAATGATCCATCATACACAGGATAATGTAACATGCAATAAAACAATAAGAATAACATGTTCAAGCAGTTGACATTCATGTTTCCAAACAGTATCAAATCATTGCAGTAAACCACATACTGTATGTAATATAGGGGGAAACAGGTTTTGCAAAGAAAACAGACAAACAATATAAACACTACCTGTATAAAACACTTTTAAATGCCAGATCTCTCTCTGATCAGACATTTCTCCAATTAATCCCACAAGGCAAAAATATCCACTTTGTTTTCATCATTTATCTTTTGTTCATTTTACTGAATAATCCCTTTCTGTTAATTATAATACAAAACAAAACTGAAAGCGTTTCATTCTTACTCACAATTAATGTCCATGTTCCAGATGTAATGGTAAGATACAACATCTAATGTGTTCTAATGTGTTTGGCACCTCAGGGCCACTGTAGAAACTCATTCTATTGGAAACAGAACAGATTTTTGTTCGCTTATACTTCTTTATTCTTTAGTAAATAGTAAATGGACTGTACTTATATAGAGCAGTTTTCTAGTCTTTTGACCACTCAAAGCACTTTTATACTACGTGTCACATTCACACACATTTACACACAGTTGGTGCAGCCATCAGGAGCAATTTGAGGTTAAGTATCAAGGACACATGGTCATGTGGACTGGAGCTGATCTTCTGATTGGTGGATAACCTGCTCTACCCCTTGAGCCACAGCTGTGCTGTACAAAGTGACAATATTTCTCTACAAAATATAATTTATGTGCTTGAAAAAATCCCGTCCTGGTCTCAGAGTTTCTGTTTATGTGCTCAGGAAAGAAGCACAAATATAATTTACAGACTTCGTTTAAAAAGTTGTCCTCTTCTCCAAACCTGAGCATTCATTTTCTCCACATTCAGCCAGTTTCACAGCCTCAGTAGTACTTTCCATACAATTAAACTGACATTTATGTGTCAAATGTGTGGACTCCAGTGTTCTACAGAATGTGAAAATGGATGCATTTTTAAATCCATAATTAAGTTTTCATTGGGTTATGACTTGTAAAATGTTAATTTTTACTGTTAGGTCCTTCTGAATGTCAAGTGTGACTCATTTCATTTCAAACCAGACATAAAAACTGTATAAAAACTAAAACCTGGATTAAAGCAGATATTTGAATCTGGCTGGAAAGTTTGTGTATTTCTGACTTTTGGCTGAAACTCAGAGTTCACAGTTTAAAGAGCAAATGAGAGAGTGCTGCCAGCTGTCACCATCACTTTTCAAGCTGTGAACCTCAGCAGGGGCTTGATGGGAGTCAGGAGCAGCAGACTGATGATTCAGGTTTATTTTAAGTTTTGACATTTCTGAGCAGATCTATCGTCATATCAGCAGAGTACTGACGTGCTCTGCTCGCTGAACGATTATAGTCTGCACACTTCTGATTCCAACTCTACAAATAGTAGTGTGAGTCAGTGAGTGAGTGAATTTCATATATAAAAATATAGATTAGCACAGCTTTAAATTATTACATGGTACAGAATGGAAACCAACAGGAAGTGAAGGTAAAATAAGGCATGATGTAATGCATTTTAAAATGAGGATGTACGTAGGAAAGCAGTTGGAGAGACCCTAAGCCACATAACAGACACATTTGGTTCAAAATGTTTCAATAATCTACAATGTCGACATATGCACCAGGAAATATGGTTGTTGGGGTTTGTAATATAAGGGAGCACACCTCATGACTTGGTTACAGTAATGTTCTGTTATAACTTGCATGAAAACAGTGTCTATGTTAATGAGAAACATGAGAAAAACTCTCACACACTCTCACTCTCTCATTGTTATTCAAGCTGTGTTTTCCTCCAACACACCTGTCACATATTCAGGCGGCCAGAAAACCTTTTTTCCATATTTTAACAATTTCTAGACTTCAATTTTTTCCATTTTCTTTCATGTAATGGAGGTTTTTTTTTTTTTATTGAATCAGTACCTAAATGCCTAAATGCAAAGTTGACTTTCATTTAAACTAGAATGATGTCATCTCTTGGATATTAAATGCAAAGGAGATAATGTACATATCATTTAAAAGAAAGTAACACAAAGTGTCTTAAAAAAATAAAATAAATCTCAAGTGTAAGACTGATATAGATAATTTAAATATAGTGATGATTCTGGTGGAACATCACTGCCAAATGTATTTTTACAATCTGTACCATGGCCAGACTTTGTTCACATTCTCTCCAAAAAAGAAATACTGAGCTTCTGAAAATGCCAAATATATGTCAGTAATATTTTATAAAGACAACATGATGCGTTTAATGGACTTGATTGACCTTCTGTAGTGTTCTACCAGCAGAGGGCAGCATGGAGCAACCTGAGCACACACAGTATGTCAGTGTGAATAGAATGAGGTAGGTTATTGTGTTTGTCAAGGCAGAAATCACCCATTTAAACCCTGACTAGAGTGTATTAAATATCATTGAACACACAGGTGGAAGTAAGCCTACAGTACCATGAACAGGCTCAGGGATCAAGAGGTCAAGAGGCCAACAGCCAGAGAGTTTCAAAGTTTTGAATCAGTTGAGAGTGACTAAGTATAATCCAGCTGTTAATTAGCATACTATAACAATAGTACAGTATTTTACTATTTTTAGAAACAGCGTCTAAGTTTCAAATCTCGCAGCGGTAGACTGACTTCTGACTCACATCGTAACCTTATATAACCTTTAAATGTTGAGAGGAAGCAAACCCAACAACAACGACTGTGTGTGTGTGTGTGTGTGTGTGTGTGTAATGTATAGTAAAGTACAGAACACCATGGTAAACCCCCTCATATAGAAATACTCTGCTTTGAAGAATAATTTGTGTCTAATATTGTAATAATTTTCCACAAGAGAGTTTAATTGCCTTGTTGAGATTTCTTAACTCTTCTAACCCTAACCTTCACTTTAAAATCCAGAATCTGTGAATATGAAATAGGTTTTATTTTTAAAATCTAACTGCTGGATGTTTTTCTACTTCACTGTAAAGTCCATTCTCAGTGTTTGTGCTTCAAGTTTCCACATCACACTCTTATGATGTCAAATCATGCTCATGTGTGTGTGTGTGTGTTAAACTGAGGTTTAAATTGAACTTGTTTCATTCCTGCTGCTGTGTGATGGCTATCCTTCATACATACTGAACTACAATACTGATATATTAATCAGAGACATGTGAACATATTTACTAAGATTTATTGACCTCATGCATTATAAAATAAGCATGAGTCTGCAATCCTTTTTTAAAAACATACTTTATTTATTGTCATCATTTCATTTTAATGCATCTTGCACATGTAATATAAGATACATAGTGATGAAAATGTGATTAGGTGTCAGACAGTGATACAACATAATAACAGTTAATCAATATAGCAGTTCAAGTAAATCAATAACTATATTTACAGTACAGATTTAAATTGTTACAGTATATTGTGGTCATTTTAGATTAATAAAAAATCATAGAAAAAGAAAGAAAATTCAACTTTGATTTTGAATATCTCCACCTTTTCTTAAACATCGAAGAAAATTTCAAAATTAAAAGCAATTTTTTAGGGCGTGCAGGTGGTCGAATGGTTAGAGAGCATGCCATATACGTAGCCGACCCCGGTTTGAATCCCGGCTGGAGGTCCTTTGCTGCATGTCACACCCCCCTCTCTCTCCCATGTTTCCTGTCTGTCTGTTGAATAAAGGCATCTATGCCAAAAAAAACCCACATTTTTAAAAAGAGAAGAAGTGAGAATATCTTCCTCTTCAAACTTTGCCGTGCCAAAAGTATTTGTTGTCGTCTGCAAGATTATTAATTTGACAGCATGAACCATTAAATCATGTGCATAAATTAGTTTTTGGTCTCTAGTTTCCTTTGATGGTTTCCTGTTTCTATACTATTTTATATTATATATAGTATAGAAACAGGCTAATATATATGTGTGGATCTGCAGCAGCTTTGTAGATGATTTGGACTACAGAGTGATGTTTAACCTGAAAAATGGTGCTGAAAAGGAGGGAAAAACAAGCACAGCGTAGAGATCCAGGGTCCCATTGTTTCACAATCTGTCCACTTTAAATGCAAAATGTCCCAAGTGTCTTAATTTGGCAAGCACTCATTCAGAATTCAGATCATTTCGTTCCATCCTCAGCATGAACTCTCATATCCAACAAAAACATGTTTTCTGTAAAGTTCATGTCTCTAAAGAGAAATCTTTCAAAACCATCACAGGTAGATATTTCAGACTTTTTCAATCAGACACATGCCGTTATTGAGTTCATAAAGTTCACTGAGGTCTTGTATTTCGGTCACAGTCCTTCTATATTGTAGCTTCTTCCCTGTTCTCTTGAAAAGTGTCCAGGTCTTAGAAACTCCTTGTCATCTCTTCTTTTATATGATTCCCCAAAGCATGAGTCCCCAGAGAGCTGGCCTGACTGAATATCAAAAAGAGCAATTTGACTGGGCCTTTGAAATGCTTAGTTGTAATGTCAGTCCTGGGCTCTTTTAGATAGAAAGGAGAGGGAAATGTCACTGCAGATTTCTATCAGCCCAGTCAGTAAAGAGTGCCCTCTTGGTGGCCAACTGGGCCTGCCAACAGGACAACTGCCCTTTTATTGCCTGTGTTTTTTAGAGCTTTTAGCCAGGATTTAGAGATGCGTTTTAACATTCAACTTGCACACGTTTTCTCCTTGGGGAAAAGACTCGAGGTCAGCAAAACAAAAAAGTCTTCCTGTAACATTCACTTGTTAGAAAGGTAAACTTCTTATTTTTAGGGTTATGTCCATCACTGCTGAGTGAGGACACATGTGATTGCAGCTCTCTGAATTCACGTTTAACTGTCATATTACATGTTTCTCTCTCTGCATTATTCAGTAAATCAATATGCTCAACCTGCATCTTTCATTGTACTGCATGATAATCATTTAATTATTCATTTTAATGATTATTAGATAGATAGATTATAATTAGATAAATTGTTAGGAATAACAATAACGTTGTGTTTCAGAGGGATTTAAGAATAAATTGCAATGTAAACAAGTTTTACAAACATATTTACAAAGAAAAATAAACATTTTAAATATAAGATTAGTATTTGGTTATTCATATTATTCATCATTTGTTGCACATAATTATTGTTGCTGGGGAACAAAACATAAGTGTAAGTGAAGGAGAGTGTACCTCTATAGCTCTATGTGTGGTCTGAAATGCAGATATATACAGAGGAACAGTCATTTAGTTTTGGGGTGTAACAGGAACCAAATGATGATAAAACTAATCAGATCTGGACCCACCAGGATTTAAAACAGAGAGGTTTCACTGTGAATTCAATCATTCTAATGAAATTACTCATAATTCATGTGTGGATTCACTCATGGTGGTGCAGTCATTCTGTGTGGATTCAAATTGGGAAATTTGACTCATAAGCCATCTTCACAGTGCTGAACTTTGAAGAGAACCAAGAGCTAGACAGTTATAAGAGAGGGGTCAATGGTACACACACACACACACACACACACACACACACACACACACACACACACACACACACATATATATATATGTATATTGATGGTGTGAAGTTATTGTCTTATTAGCAACCAAACTATGCTAACAAGCTAACAAGTTTGCACTTGCAGTTTATATAACTTCTTTTATTTAACAAAATGGTGTTTAATGGTCAACAAAATGCCAGAAAGCAAACAGAACATTAGAAATTTATTATGACTGACTTTGTGAGCAGGTTAGCATTTAGCCATTTAGCTGCAGTAGTTCACCAAATAGCCCTGCGAGCAGTCACCATGTCGACCAATGTCACTTTATGGTGTGACGTCACTGTAGAGAAGAAGCTATGGACCAAAAAAACTTAACTGAGGTTTATTGAACAATATAAAATCAAAAAAAGGCCTAGTGGTTAATAGTGTGGCAACATAATCATGACTCAAAAATGACATTTCAGTGTTGTTACTCCAGCTGAGGTAATGGCTGTTACATTGTAGCACTCTATCATCAGGACAAGCCATTTAAAATGTAAGGAAAAGCTGTAATGTAACTCTAATGTATGAAGGCTTTAAAATAAACATTGCTGTTCAACTCTTTTCACTGTTAGGTATGCAGCCTGTCATATGTAGCATGTTTATTCCAGTATGCCAGTAAGTACATTAAATCACTCCAATAAATGCTATTAAACAGACACAGCTTATACAAACAACTTTATCTCACTAAGTCATGATTAAGAAATAGTAATTCCATTTTTTTTTCTTTTACTGGCAGAACTGGGCTTCCATATCTCTGCTCAGTTCAGTTTAGACACTAGCTGTCATTAAAAAGAATGCATGCAATGTGTATCATATCATTAGGGAATGGTTGAAATGTATCATATGTGGTTCATCCAGCATTAAGAATATGGCTGGCATGTAGAAAATAAGTCTACGTAATGATATGAGGCAATAAAGGAAAGATGGGCAATCAGCAAAATGTATTTTAGCCACCTAACAAAATGCCTAAACTAAAAAGAATCAATATCAATTCAAGTTACACTGCAACAGCACATTTTGACCCAAACAGCTGATGGTGTAATACAGTATGTGGCATGTGTAGGAATATGGAAGTTCTATATCGTGTACACATAAACTGATACACATTTTTTATTTTTAGATGGGCCTTTATTTGGGTGGCTTAGGTAGTTATTTTGCTTGGTACTTGGGTCTGCCCGCAACCGTCATCTACTGCAGGTAATGCACTCGCTCTGGATAAGTACCTCACACAACCCCACTTCTAAAACAGTTGGTTCATCAAGATAAACTGTTGGTGGTGCTAATTCTCTCCAGTCGGTGCCATTGAGTTATCGCAGAAGAAGAGGACACAATGAGATGTCATTAAAAGACACACATTCAATTGAATTAGTTTTGTCTGTGTGTGTGTGTGTGTGTGTGGTCAGTTAGACAAATGGCAACAGGCCAGCTTTTTAAACAGAATGCTATCACAGCTCTGTAATTACACAGGCCTGAGTCTGGACTATGTGTGTGTGTGTGTGTGTGTGTGTGTGTGTGCATGTGTGTGCGTGTTGTAATGTGTATTATATGTTTATTTTCTGTAACTGAAGCCACATGTTCACAAATGAATATGTTATTATCTCAGGGTGCTGTGTTTCATCCACAATCTACCCTAATCTCTCATAAAAGGTCAAACCAGCTCATTAATGAGGACACTCTATATTTTCATGCTTACACTGTCGTTCTAACAATAATAACTATTAAATCCTCATTGATGGTTGATGCAGTTGTATGTCGTATGGGAGGCTGAGTGAATGGATTCTACATTTCACCTTCGTCCTTTCTCATTCACTTCTCTGTGATGGTCCACTTGTCTCTGATGAAAAACAACATGACTGTGTCCAACAGAGCCAGCAACAGTGCAACTCCACAGTTGGGGAGGGCTATTTTCAGCATTTGGACATTGTGACAGTGTTTATTGTGAGATTAGACTAACCCCATTGTCTGCACGTTATTTGTTGCAATGGAAAATAGAAGTAAATCTTAAAAGGGACATTCTGCTTTTTGTTATATTCTGTCATGTATGTACTGTTATGATGTTTGATATGTATGTTAAAATGGTTAAAAAACATGAACATATATAAAAATGTTCCCTGAAAGTCAAAAGCCAAACACTTTTTTAGAGCAGGCGATGTTTTTCACTTTCCTAACACGATGACATCAGCTGAGCGTGCATGTCCATCAAAGGCCATCTGTTCAGTAATCTTTGATGCTGAGGTTGTCCGGTTATAATTCCAACTTGGAAGTTGATGTGCACGCTATTTACAAGTCGTTACGATAACTCTGATACTACTTGAACGCAGCATAAAATCTCCCCCCTTTCAACACTCGCCAGTCGGTCCAAAAGGTTCTGATCACACACAGGTGCAGTCAATTAGAGTTTACTAATTAGCGTCCCTCCAACTTTTACAAGAGAGAGAAAGAATGAACCAGGAATGACTCATGATGAATGTGGTCAGTGTGTCGACTCACAGGTATTTATGAATTAATCATTACCTAATGATTCATTAATATAGTATATGTCCCAGTTTGTTCTCTAGTAACTCACAGTGGTGGAAGAAGTACTTCGATTCTTTAATTAAGTAGAAGTAGAAATACCACAATGTAAGTCCATCATTAATACTGGTGAATCAGTGCAGAAGCAGCATTTTATTATTATCAGTATCAGTATATTATCAGGCTCTTCAGGACTTTATGAGAGTCACCAGATGGTTGTGAGGCATTGTGAGATGATAGTTTGTGAAGGACAGAAGAAGAAAGTTCTGATACAAACATTTAGATTCAATTTCCAGAACTGTTCTCTCATCTTTGTGATTTTGTCAAATGTTGGAGTTTTACCTCTTTGGGTTTTTATTTATAGTATTTGAAATAAAGTTTATAGGAGCTAAAACTCACATCTGACATCTAAAACATGACAAGCAGACACAACTAACATAAAGGTTTCATGTGAAATTTGGGAACCGCTGGTTTATCTTAACCGTTACAGTACATACAAGTTCATATTCTACACCCTCACAGTATGTTGTTGGACTGGTTGACCCGGTCTAAGAATCCCCTCATAAAAAGTGTCTATACCACATTTTGAACCACAGATGTGTTTATAAAGCATCAATAGTCGATTTTACTGATCAATAAATGTGATTAAACCTTGATTCATGTTTCAGAGAGCAGAGAGAGTGTATTTTTTAGCTTTTACACCAAAAACAGCTCCTATCACACAATATCATGTCCTATTTGACCTAAGACATGAAAATATAACATAGACATGATGGAAATGTATTTTATAACTTTATGGAAGTGTGTGGTGTATTATATAACCATTAGAGCCATCAGTCTTCACTGCTACATCATAAAAAGAAATCCTTATTAAAATTATTAACTATTCATTTCACTAAAACACATGGCAATAGATACAGGTCAAATTTGACCGAGAACAGCCTCTATGGACAAACACTAGTATCACCTATACAAAAGTATAACATTTAAAAATGTTTTAATTTTTGTGCATTTTGGGCCACTTTAGGAAAAGTCATCAAATTTAAGAGTGAAAGACATTTTTTTACAACTGTTAAATGACAAAAAGTTTCAACAGTATGTAAAGGTTAAATAATGCAGCAAAATTCAGAAGTTAAATTTATTTAATTTCATATTTTAATCTGAAAAGTGACTAAACCTGTTAGATAAATGTAGTGATTATACAAGTAAGTAAGTTCAATATTTCACTCTGAATTGCAGCATAGAACTGAAAAGTAGCAGAACATTTACCTCAAAATTGTATTTCAGTATAGTACTTGAATAAATGTACTTAGTTACTTTCCATCAGTGGTGATTCATCATTCTTTCATATCCTCAATTCTGAGTTACTGGAGAACTTTTTATTGGCCATTTCTCAGTTATCAGGTCATTCCTAATTCATTCCTTAGTAACTACTCACAAGTGTGAGCCTATACTTACAATATAACTTCTAGCTTACAGCTAAAGCTTCTGGTATGTCTATTACTGCTCCTGCTCCTGTAGACATCACAGCAAACACTGTTAGTACTGCTAGTGTGAGGGTGACAAACACTGCCAGATTTAGAATTGGTCCAAACCAAAGTCTCTACCACTCACATCCTTGGGCATTGACCTCAAGGCTGAAAGCAGCACAAATGTACAGAGCCAACACAAGGTCCATTTAAGCCTAATAATAAACACTTTAAAGTTAAAGTCAGCGGTGAAAGGGGGATTTGGGAAATCTGGGTTTCCAGAGTCAATTAAACCTAAAAAAAAATATGTGGAGGCTTTTTTTGTAAGTGTGACCAATGTGGACACACTTGACTTGTTAAAGCTGCTATATTTAGAAACTGGGGTAGACTTCTCTCAAACATGAAGTCCAGGCTTCATGGTGTTTTAGGGAATAAAAGAAAATAAAGCAGAAACTTTATTGAACACTGCCGGTGAAGCTCTCATTAGATTGTCTTTGAGTTATTCAGATGTCTAAATTTCTCAAACACAGTTGACGTGATTGTGAGATTATTTAATTTATTCTTTAACTTAAATCACACGACCAAATTCAAAAGGAGAAATGGACAATTAGTTGTTCTGTATTGACATACTTTCTGCAATGTACTATAATACTACTTACTAGTGTGTATGTCTGCCAGTGTATGTGTTGTTGAGTCAAAGGTGGCCTTGTAAAATACATTAATATGTTAATGTAAAAGAGACAAGTTAAAACCTTCACAACTTTCTCATCTTCACACAGCTAGCTAATCACTGTGTGAAGTTATCGTGCTCAAGCGTGGAAGTTCTAGCATGTTTAGCAGCTATAATGTTTATCATGTTCACAAAATGATGGTGCTGTCAGGTTGTACTCAGAAGTCAGAATTTCTGAGTTCAATTGAAATGTCCCCCTGAAGTCGGATTTCCAACTTGGAAAGTCGGACGAACCTCAGCAGTCCTGACCTCAAAATCCAAGATGGCTGCCCAGCGCATCAACAGTGTGAAAGTTGTAGTAATATCCTGTTTATTTGTTGTTTTGTCTCATTTGGGTCTTATTAAATCAGTCGTACACACAGCACTGTCCAACTTGTATCTGTGGACATGTTGCTACACTGTTTGTATGTGCAAAAGACAGTGAAATATGTTTTTATTATCAACTGGTATTGCTAACTAGTGGCTAACTCGGCTAGAACTGGTATTCTGACTCCCAAACTGGAATGATACAAACTCAGGTGTGATGTCACTCCCAGCCCCAACTTCCAACCTCCAAGATAAATGGAATGCATCATAAGGGCACTTGTAAATCAGAAATCAGAAATCAATTGAATTTGGCCAGAAAAAAGCTTCCATACAAAACATCTTCCGGTGGCAGGTTAGAATCAGTAAGTGAGCCACCTCACATGTCTACTTAAAGTTAGACTGACCTACATTATGTGTTAGTAAAGTTCTATCTGAGCAATTTACAGCTTTGAATATTTCACACCCTGCTGATCAGTAAAGACCAACGACGTGATGGAAATTAAACACTCTTCCTGAGCCGCAGACTCATCTGGTCACCCAGCTGCTTTCTCTCATAATGCTTCAATGGCTTTTGATGCTCACAAGCAATTTCCTACAGATGACTATCACATTACATCAAATTAAACTGCATTACCTCACACCCAATGAAGAGGTTTATTTACTCAACAGATGGCCGCCTTATCCTGGGGAAATATGAAACGTGCCTCTTTGGATCTTTCAGGTTTGCTCGTATTTAATGGCTTTATTTATGAATTAAGAGTCAGGTTAGGTCATATTGCTTTAGATCCACACACGGACTTTGGAGATTAAGCAAGAGCAATTAAATGTAGAGCATTTCAGTGGATATATTAATAAAAAAAAAAAGCTGTGTGGGATATAAAGTGATTTCCTGTCCTGGGTTGTATCAGTATGAATCAAATGTTTTGGGCTGCAAAATCTCTTAACTCCATCTAACACACCATCACCCAATAATCATCTGGGTAGTATTAACCTAACAGGGGCTGCTTAAGGCTGATGTGTTGTGTAAGAAAACAAGATTTCATCAGCAGACTAAAGTCCTGAATGTGTTGCAGAAGTGGGATCAAAACATGTTCCATGAGGAAGCACGCTGTATGGCTGTTTCCTGTTGTGCCTCGGTGAATAGACTCTTTGTGTGATTCACTCTGCTGCAGTCACACTGAATGTGTCTCTGAAGTATCCTGAGTTCAGACCTGGACTGTGTCTGAGAGGCTGCTGACAGTGGAGCTAGATAAAGACAGAGGTGGTCAGTGTTTTAAGAGGGGAATGGAAATAATGACCTCTGTTTAGCAGAGATATGGCATTATCATTTGCTCTTTAGCTCTCTGTCTCCATCGTTAGTCACATCAGAGGTGTGTGGAACAGTAGTGTCGGGCAGGAAGGGCCAGAGACTTCTCATGACATTGTTTTTGTAAAACTTGAGCTTCCCCCTTCAAAAGTTGCCTGAAATCATGTCAAAGTCTTTGAGTTGGTCACACACACAAGCTGAACAACAATGGAACAATGGAATTTATATACTGTCTTTCTATACTTTCTATATTCTACATAAACACTGATGGTCCAATGTGAGAGTGACAATCATATTTTATTATTTTATTTTATAAAAGGATTACTACTGACTGCAGCATTGTTTTTGTTTTTCAATTGTACATTCATTCATTGCCTAAGACAATGTATGGCCGGCTACTTTTATTTTATTTCAGTAAACAAGTAAAGCAGAAGCATTTTTCAGTTTAAAGGGTAAAGTAATGAACAAAAATGAAAAAAACTCATTATTGCTGTAATGTACATGCTATATATTGATGTATTATTTAATAAAACAGTTAATTTATTTAAAGTCATTTTTTTTCAACCCCCGAATATTGTGATACATTTCATATTGTGGACTGTACATAATTTTTTTACATACCTACTACATACAATATTTCAGACCTGCAAAACATTTTTTGGCCACTTGTGGGCAGCAGACCCCACATCGACATATTATCACATTTTTAAGAAGTTAATATGGCAGACACCCAGCAGCTACGGAGAAACATCAGCATTCATTGCATGTTGTGCTTTAGCTGATGAATGTAAGTCCAATGTGCACCTTCCTTTCAAGCTTCAGTTTCCTCTGCACTAACACATGAGAAAAATATCTGACATGTAAACAGCTACAGTAAATTCTCCACCATAGTCACCAGCTAGTCACTAACTTTGTCTGCTGTGATAATGGACAATTAGTGTACAGTGAGTCTTAAAGAGGAATTATACAGCTTTATATATGATGATGTCTTAAAAGTGTAGCTCATCTATGTAGTAGAAATGTTTTGAAGTTAGTGCGCTCTGACTAGAAATCACTGATTTTAAAAAAGGCTGTAGATTCCTTTATTGTGTTAAAGTGGGAAATCCTACAACAACCAGAATGCATTGCGTGTGGTGTGTTTATGGAATGCAGGTTGTGAACATGATTTTTAACAGAGGCTGGTTATCAAAGACAAGTTAGAAGTGATCACCATTATATCTCTTTACTGAGGGCTATTTTCATTTTCATTTTTCCTCATCAAGTCTATATAGCCTATATTGTACCGGTGTGCAAGGACCATAAAAACAAACGGTGCACTGGAATAACTATATGGATCATTGCAAACTTACTGAGAACTGCACACAAGCCAAAGTGCTATCTGAGCACATTGGTGCCAGTGAACACTTAAAAACCTCCAAGTCTGCTCTGCACTCTCTATTTCAGCTTGGTTTGGAAAACAATGCTGGACAAAGAGATGAACAACTTCAACCAAACACTGTTTTTATTGTCATAGACGATGAGGACCCAGGACCTAATTTACAGATAACACACTCACTGTTGTTCTGTACTGTATTCAGAGCTGGCAAAGTCTAATATGATAACTTATTCTATAAGTTTGCCAAAGTAGGCTACCATGAAATGGGCCTAAAATTGAACTTTGTGGTACACCAAAGGGTGGCATATCATTGCATATCATGATATCAAGTTATTCATGGTCTCCATTAGATTTTCCCTATGTAATTGGTGACCCTCTGGTCTTGCACCAATATAGGCAATTTAATATTATTTTTTGGGCTTTTTTGCCTTTATTGGACAGTTGTTGGCGGAAAGCCGACAGGAAACAAGGGGAGAAAGAGAGATGGGTATGACATGCAACAAAGGTAACTTATCAGACTCAAACCAGGGATGTTGCAGATATATGGTATGTGCTGTAACCACTCAGCTAAAAAGTCACCCAAGGGTCAAACATTTTGACCAGGCAAAAATGATTTTTAAAAGCATATTGCTCCCCAAAGGACGAACCCTTTCCATTTAGATATGCCATGAGGGGGGCGCTCCACTTATTTTACACATGGATATCAGTTTATTAATCATTGGGAGTGCTCTGCATGTGTAAACATAGATATATCATATCTTCTGTCTCTCTGGGGGAGCTTTGAAAAGTGTGAAAAAATAACCCTGATGATGTCATGGCAGTTCATCAGGGTTATCTCAACCTAGGCTTACAGACAGTGTTCTGACAGAAAGCCAGTGTTATGGACTGGAGTTGCAGAGTTTGAAAGATAAAGGTATCAAATGAAAAATGTGATTGCGATGCATTTTAGGAAATGTACGATAGAGTGTCTGGAGTATGGCCCACACTAGTGACTAAAAGTCAGGACATCTCAGCTTTTGCTATTTAAATTTGGACCATTCTGTGGTAAAAACTTTCTCCTGTAAGTCTTCCATCTTTAATTGCAACACTAAATCACTGGGAGTACCCCTTTAAAACATTCATGCTCCTCAGAGGTTGAAGAGTTTTGATTTTAATGACCCCTTGGCTTTACTTCTTATAACACCCTCAAGCCAAACTTTACAATTCTAGCCCTACTAAATAAGTTAAAAAGCAAAAATCTAGTCAGTGTACTCAATTCAGTGCTTTGATATTTTTGATGTGTAGAAACAGTGCAGCCTCTGGGGGACACCAACAGGGCTTTCAACTTCAGGTTTTGTCCTTATTTCACTGTGTGTGTGTGTGTGTGTGTGTGTGTGTGTGTGTGTGTGTGTGTGTGTGTGTGTGTGTGTGTGTGTGTGTGTGTGTGTGTGTGTGTGCCTGAATAAGGTTAGGGAGTGCTGGCCACCGGGTGCAGATCCTGCGTCAACAAATGACTCTAAAGCTATTCTCAGCACCATGTCCTCATTAAAACATTCCCCAAAGTGCCCCTCCATAAAATGCCCTTGGCTTCATGTTTAGGTGTCTAATTAGGGTCCTCGCCTCAGCTTTGGTCCTGGCTTGTGTGTCAATTTAATGAGGCAATTAGGGATATTAGTGATATTGTATCTGGAACTATCTGGAGTATCAGGAGAGTTGAGGGGAACTGGGAAGTGTAGTGCAGTCAATGGGGGCAGTGAGAGGACAGGGGTGTAGGGTTGCAGACATGTTGGTACAGGCTCCAGGAATGACCCGCTGTAAAACCAAAAAAAAAGGAAAGAAAATACAAAATTTTAATTAAAAAAAAGTGTAATCCCGAAGTCAGGAACTTTTGTGTCCCCCTTCAGGCAGTGAGTGTAATTACAAAAACACTGTCAACATCTGGTCTATGATGTATGCCGACCAGCTGGTGTCACCCAGATGGTTATGGTTAGTAAATGGCTAGTTTATTACCTGAAAATAGATTAAAACTTAATAAAGTGACATTTTACTGCAGTACGGCATGCATGTCCAGTATGCCTTATGGTCCAAAGTAGAAACTCGAGGGCCAAGCATCCATCAGGCAGGGTCAAGGTGCTGAACATAATGTCATTTCCCCAGCAAATCTGAAAGAAACCCAATCATTGATGTAGAAGATATAAAGGCTTGTTGACGCCAATGCAGGAATGTCATGCCAGACACCACATTTAAGAACTCTGTGAAATACAGAGAGATTTATTTAGTCCTGATAGGCTTAATCAGCATTGTTTGAACTTATCTGACAAGGGCTTGAAGGTAACAGATGTTCATTTCTAGCAAAAGTCCTGCACTCAAGCTTTGGGAGGGAAAGGTTCTTAGGATAATTACAAGAAGTACTGATTTGCAGCTTTAAAGATTAGAATGGTTATCAGATACGTATCATGTTTAAGTGTTATATAACAGTATCTTCTGAACTAATGGGAAAGATCCTGTGACTCCAGCAACACCATCAACACACTGGAGGCCTATTTCATCAATCTCTATGGAGCCTGTTAACCTGACAAACAGTGTAGCCGGCCAAGAAAAGATGATGAACTTGGTCAATGTCCCCTCCTGCATTCCCATAGAGTTTGTGGACATACAGGAGACAATTTAAAAAAAAAGTCCAAATCAAAGAGACAGAGGCTAAAATATCTTGACTTTTAGTCTCTAGTATGGGTCAAACTCCTACATTTCCAAGAATGCAACCAATAATACCCCAAGCCAGGTCATTTCTATCATGAACACATTATGTCACATCCTACATGTCATACCCCTCTCTCTCTCCTCTTATTTCCTATCTGCATCATCCTGCATACTGCATCATACAATAAATGTGCCATAAAACCAAAACAATGAACTAAAGAAGCTAAAAGCTCCATAAATCTGCAGAGTTGGGCAATAAACCTAATGATTTCTTTCATATGTGATTTCCTTCAGTGCATGCACAGAGATGTGTATTCCTAGTCTTATTCCAGAAGCATTGGCCCTGAGAACTCATGAAAGTAAGTTGGTTAACCTTTGCTTAATACAAGTGTAGTCTTGCTGCTAGACATTGGAAAACTGTTTGTTGTCCATTTGTTCATTGTCCATTCTTCTTGTGGGGGGAGGAAAGGAAGATCTGATATGTAATAGAAGTTAATATTGATTAATGCAAATGTATGTATTAGTGTAATGTATTTGCTCCAAAGACAGTCATGTTACAAATGCAAGCAAACCCCTTTAAAAGTAAAGTTTTACAGTTGTATACACATGACTTTGCTGTGAGGTGAAACAGGGCACAGTGCATGTCGCTGGGCCTCCATGTGTGTAAGTTTCTTGTGTGTTAGCCACTGTGTGAGCTGAGTGTCGTGCTGCAAATTGCATCTGTTCCTAATTACAGAGTGCTAATGAAAGCCTGTACTCCTGGTGGGCCCACTGAGGACCGGCTTGGCACCTTGACTCTGCCACTCACAGGAGGGTCGAGAGTGACGACACATGCGTAGTCATAAACAAAATGACATACATGAAGTGCTTACCGCAGACTGATGAAGACAGAGAGACGGTGGGCAGCAGCTGATTGCAGGATCATGGAAGGACAGCTGCTGAACTCTGCAGTCCTCTGGTTGTCATTGAACAGTTTGTCTTCATCATCCCAGCAGGCTTCTGGCACATCTCCATTATAACCCTAAAATAGATGAGACTTAGGAGTGTAGTTGACAACAGCCATACTGTATGTATTTCTAGTTGTCAATACATTGACAAAATCTCTTCATATTAAAAGCTTTCTCAGCAGCGAACCACTGGAAGGCTTTTATTGTGAAGCACCTAGAGGAGCGTGGAGTTTAAAAAGTAGCATCACAATTATTCAGACCTGTCTTAAAACAATATTCAGGTATTCGTATGAAAATTAAACAGGTGCTTTATGCAGCCCCTCAATTCACCCTCTGTCTCTAACAGGCAGTCTTGCCCCCCTACTGATCAGCCCACTTTGTTCTGATTGGCCAACTTTCCAGAAGCTGTCAAGAGGCAGCATATATCAAAGTCGTTGTTAAGTTGCCACTGATGCAAACCCAACATTTGTTGCATTACTGCTTTATTCATATTGTAAGCTTTTAAAGGACTATTACAACTTTTATTATGAAGAATTTACAGGAAATGGAACATATTACTCACTAAATTAGCAGAGTTTCATCAGTCTTTGCTATGTGCAAAAATATATTAATTTGTGTATATATCTGTAAAATGTATCTGAAACAAAAATGAGGCTTAGGTGGTC
This sequence comes from Scomber japonicus, assembly GCF_027409825.1. Classification (NCBI taxonomy): domain Eukaryota; kingdom Metazoa; phylum Chordata; class Actinopteri; order Scombriformes; family Scombridae; genus Scomber; species Scomber japonicus. Next base: position 1,416,727 of record NC_070596.1, on the reverse strand, counting down.
TGACTTAGTCAAGTGTTTATCTTCTAAAGTGAGTTATTTTAGTGTAATATTGCTTCTTTGTGTTTCCCTGTTGAGCTACAGTGGAAGGACAGTAACAAAAGTGGGAGGTATACAATTGATTTGACTGATTTGGACGATTGTAGCTTCAGATAATCTTTTGAATACAATTTTGCACAGAAGAAGGACTGGGGATTTTGTCCTCCATCACTTACATTAAAAGCACATTTGAAAGAGATATCTTAATAGTCAATATGAACAGGAGGAATTAATACAGTGAGCAAAACTAGTTTCATTGTTCATATGGACACCTGGCTGTTGTTTTAAGACAGACCTGGAAAAATAAAATTGTGAACCTGTCCTCCTCTTGGGTATATCTTTTTCCAGATTGAATATTTTTTTGCACTTTTTTGTCAATCAAACATTGCAAGGTAAAAGCAACAGGCAGCAAGTGATGAGGAGGACTCAAACCTCCACAGCTTATTAAGTTGTGTCCTTTCAGCTTGCACTTAGCAAAGAAAAAAAACACATAGTATTTGGCTTGGTCAAAAGCATAAAACAACCCACTTTTATGTTCAGTGGCAAAATGAGAAATTACTTGTACCCTGCACACACTTATCAACACTTCAAGGGCATTTTGGTTTTTAGGTTTGAGATGTGTCACTTAATTTCCTGTCTCTTTCAGATGTAGTTTTTATCCATCTCATTCAAAAGCTCAATTAAATCATACACCGGCAGTTTTCCATTTGGCTCACCTCCCTCTGGTATTGAAAATGTCTTTCATGTTTTAGATCTGTCCAGAAGTCAGAATGTCTTGCCTGTACAATGTGACTGCGACAGACAAAATAAACCAGAAAATCAGAAGATCAGATTATATTGAAAACATATGTGAGAATTATGGGAGACCTTTTCAGACACCTGCTGGTATGTTGCCTTGGAAACAGCAAACTTTTCATAGTTTTTGCAAGGATTCCAATTTAACATGCTTCACCAAACACTTAAGCAAAGCTAAACTGGCACAAATGTACCCTGATGTTGTGACAACTGTGGCAATCTCCCAAACTTCATGTGATCTTACATATATGTACTCATTCTGTTTTACATTCTCCAAAGTTCACATTGATCAATATAACATTAACATGTAATGTCCATGAGTGGGATAGTCAGTGGGGGTCCTGGGCCTTGTCGATGACGCTGGTTGATATTTCCTGCTCGCCTGTCCTGGAGGTAGGCAGATCCTGGAGGGACAATAGGTTGCAGCCAATCACTTTCTCAGTGGTCATTGTGGTAGGGGGTGAAAGGGTACAGTACAGTTGTTTAGCATCTCTCAGCTGTTTAGCTAAAGACTAAATACATTTCTCAAGTACCAGCACTTACCTCAGATCCCTGCTGAATGGGTTCCTACATTTCAGTCAAGTCAGTTTTATTTATATAACACCAAATCACAGCAAAAGTTATTTCAAGGAACTTTTTACATAGGGCAGGTCTAGACCATACCCTTTCATTTAATTTAATTTAAGTTAAAGAGACCCAACATTCCCCCATGAGCAGCACTTTATCTCCCCTTTAACATGAAGAAACCTCAAGCAGAACTGGACTCTAGGTGTGCAGCCATATGCCTCGACCGGCAGGGAAGAGGGGAGAAAGAAACAGAGAAGCACAGCAACAACAGTGATAACGATAACAACGCTGGACAGCTGTCGAGACAAGAGACAAGAAAGCACAAAACTAGATACCAAGAAGATACCATATACATTTGTTAATGGTACATAAATGTGTACAGATGAAAAGGAGTTGGAAGAGAGAGGAAATCTGTGCATCATGGGAAAGCTTCCAGCAGTCTAGGCCTATAACAGCATAACTAGCAGGTCATCCAGATGTTTATGTTCTTAAGGCATACATGGAGTTTAGTTAACTGATTGGTTTCATCTGGCTTCATTGATAAAAATAGGTAATATTACCTGAATAGTATTGGTCCAAGCACTGAACCTTGAGGAACACTGTGTTCCTTGAGTGCATGAAGGATTCATCGTTAACGCGTACAAACTGAAATTGATCTAAGAATAGGACTTAAACCAGCCTAATCCAGTTCCTATAAAGCCAGTCAATAGGATGTGATGGTCAATGGTATCAAATGTAGCGATAAGATTTAACAAGTTGATTGGAGAAAGAAGTCCTTTGTCCAATGCAATTAGGAGGTTATTTGTAACATTCACCAGTGCTGTCTCTATGTTATAATGCGCTCTAAAGCCAGACTGAAAATCCTCAAATAAACTATTGTTATGTACAAAGTCTCATAACTGATTGGCAACTGCTTTCTCAAGGATCTTAGAAAGAAAGGGAAAGTTAGATATAGGTCGATAATTGGCTAAAATGCCTGAATTAAGACACTTATCAACAAGTTCTTAGAACTTAGAGCCATAGGAATACATGGTTCAATAGAGTTATGGCTCTTTGTCATCCTGGTCAAAGTGCTGAAAAGAAACCTAGAGCTGTTTTTATTTGTTTTATGAGTAATAGGTGGCTCTGGCATCACAGAGGGCCCTCCTATATCTTTTAAGATTATCTTGCCGGACTAAGATTCATCAAGTTTTGTAGAATGACATATTTTTTCAAATTTTACTTTAATGTTTGCTTTAATTTGCAGGTTTTTGAGTTATACCCTGGAGCTATTGAAGACATTTTGTTTAAAGGCATGTAGTCCAGTAACAAGAATTCAAAAGTAATTCAATAATGGGCTGATAAAAAAGGATTTTGTGGGAATACTATGAAATTCTCAGTCTGATGCAAAATGTCAGAACAAGGTTGAGGGTGTGGTCAAGACAGTGAGTATATTTACACTCTGAGAAGTCAATTGAGTCTAATAATGAGATGACTGCAGTCATTATCGACATCGTATGAATATTAAAGTCACCTACTATATTTATTTTATCTGTACTAAGGACTAAGTTTGATAAAAACTTGTTCTTGTGTCTGATAATTTGTTCCCTCCAGCAACATTACAGGTTCAAAGCTCACTAATAGTATATAGTATTTGCTGTCTAACAGTCACTATTCTTACCTCTGTGTACAGGAAATAATATGGCAGAATTGGTATACACCCACACCGTTTTTCATTTCCTCATAGACAGAAGGTTACGCCAAGTGAAAATCAAAGATGATAAATATCTCCACTTTCATTGCCCAGCCAGCACTTCCTCATTTCCAAGCTTGTGGGATATAACAATAGTAACTGCTGAAGCCATCACTTATCCTACTGACTGTACTGGAATGTTAAGCTTTATGTGTCTGCTGTAAGTCCGAAGCCATGCAGAAGGATGCACATGTGTTTAACGAACATGTGTTCTATTCTTCTTTTTTGTACAGTTGTTCCTGCTTTGTTAAGAGGAATGCACCTCCATTCATCTTCTCCCTCTTTCTTTTTTCCTTCCCATTATTATGGAATTGTGAAAACTATCTAGAAGGTTTGCTGTGGGAGGCGGGGTGTAACTCAAGCAGGGACCCTCAATGTTGCTAATTCATTTACAGATTTAATTAGATGGATGGAGCCCTTGCCGTTATTAAAACAGGGAGGGAGAGAATGTTGCCAGCACTACAGGACTTTTTAATTACAACTCCACATCCCTGCTTGCTGACGTCTGGGGAACCAGTTAATTAAAATCCTCATTATTTTACTTTTAATTAGTTCCCCCCTCTTTTGTTTCCTTGCACCATATGGCAGTGTTCTGTGGTCAAATCAACTTAATTGAGCTAATTAAGTTGATCAGTTTAATTATTCAAAGTACTCTGATTGGATGAAATTACTACCCCATCCCCCCCTCTTCTCACCCACCAAAAAATGCTGCTCAAATTCCAATCTAACCCTCTCAAATCAGGCACATATCCTTTTCACAGTAACTGGGTGGCAGCTTATTGGTGTAGATGTATATAGCGTATGGATTCATCAAATTTTCCCCTTAGGAGTTTATAAGAAAGGTCAACTCTTTTATCAAATCACCAGCAATACCTGTGTCCCTCAAACATTACTGTCCACCAACAATAAAGGGCAGAGCGTATTTTAAAGGCCATTGATTCCATGTCCTACCATTATCCTTTGACCTTCAGGAGGAGTGAGCAAGAGGGAAACACTAATAGTAAGTTTCCCATTCAGGAGGTTCCTGCTACAGTCCTCACACTTAAAGGGTTGAGAGCCACTGAAAAAGGAATATGGTCCCCAGAAAATAGGTGTGTCAATTCCTTGTGTCCTTTGGGTGTCCCATTAGGAACTATATTGAGCAAGATTCAAATATTTCCTCGCACAGGGTGGATTAGGGTAATATGAGACACTTTTTGTTTACCTTATTTACATATGAATCCAATACATTACATTGACACCTATACCATTTTGAAAGATGTTTCCTTGTTAAATCAGAAGACAATTTTGGATATTGGAATTTCAGAATTTGTGTATTTTGTAATATGGGACACTGGTTTTATGGTTTAGAAATCCTTTTTGTTTATATACAAAGCAGCCTTATCTGCCAAAACATTCTGAAATGTGCATACTCATATTTGGCCTTTTAGTAGGCATACCATTTTCAGGGTTAAAAAACTAGCAGTCTGTATGTTCATATGTATAATTATAAACAATATAACTTACACAGTAGGCAAATACTGGTTAGCTATAAAATAATTGAATAGAAAAAGAGCTACTTGCACTGGAGCTTAGTCGTCCCACATTAGACAATGTCCCACATTACCCTAATCCACCTTACATGTGTCAGCCAGGTAATAGCCATGGATCAATTCCAAAAATAGCAATTCATAGTTTGTTGCAGTGTTATGTGTGGCAGAAATACTTAGCCAACAGGGATAAATTGGTGAATTTAGATAAAGTGCATGTGGTGCTATTAGCCTGCTGCACAAGCTAACATTAAAACAATAGATAAGCATGGTGATCATGAGGCTTCAGGTTTTGCTGATGGAGTAGTTAGATGTATGGTGGAGCCATGCTCCCAGGCCTAACATAATTTACCCACTGAATAACTGGAAAATGTGAATAGGGGACTGATGAGTGGGAAAAGAAATAACAAAGGCCATAAAAAAGAAGGACAAAATGCCAAAAACACAAGAAAAAAGCAACCCAGTAGCGAAAGCTAACAATACTGGAACAGTTCAAGCTAGCATTGGTTGTGAAGCTGCTGCAAGCCAGAGCAACCCCAGAATGAGTATGGACTCTGAAGATATAATCAAGGTGAATAAGGAGCTAAAAACTGATATAAAGGGGGATAATGATTGCTTGAAACATGGTGCTCACCAGTGACGTGCGGTCAGGGGAGGCAGGTGAGGCCGTGCCTCACCTGTTATCATGGAAAAAGACTTAAAAATGAAAAAAATAATAAATGGTTATATTTGTCCAGTGATTTGCACTATAAAGTTATTTTCTATCTAACTTTACCAGTTTCGGATTATTTTTAATTCAAAATCGCTGAATTTTCACATGTACTGATCAAACTCTGAAAAGAGACGCACAGTGAGGCAGCAGTGAGACAAGCCTCACCATGGATTGCACAATGACTCGGCTTACTGCGCTGGCATGCTATGCAGTGAGACAGTACAGCTGTACAGCTGTCTCTCTGTATGTCGCTATTAACATGTTCAAACACTTTTACTATATGAACTAAATTTCCATAGTTTAGCTGATGATATAATGTACAGTGTTTGTAGCGTGTTTCATGTGCTGAGCAGCATAAAACGGCTGCAAAAAGTCACTAAGTGAGGCAGGCAGTTCTCCGGCCTCATGGCAGGGGGCGCTCATGATCCCAGTGATTCTTATTACGACTCATTAGCTGCAGAATAAGTGAGAGTAAGCTACAACTACAGTGAGCAAGTTGGCAAGTCATCCATTTTTTTGCCTTCTTGTCTGGCCTTTTTTCAGTACGTCGAGAAACGTCTGGTATGGTAACATAGTGGAGACGGAGAGGTGACAAAGAAACATCCAGAGAGGACAAAGTTAGAAGAACATTTAATATAAAAGTAGGACTTTGACCAGACAAGGACTCGTGGACACATCGGTGTGGTTTTATAACGGCGGAGGGACCGATGGAGACCTGGCGGAGGGACAGGTGGAGACCCGGTGGAGTAGCGGAGAGTGAAGGCAGACGCCAGACGGGGAGTTCCGGTCCTCTGAAATGAGGCCAACGCGGAAGTAACTTAGAGCTGCATTGTATCAAAAGGCCACCAGGGGGCGACCGTTTTGTGTTCAAAAGAACTTCTGTCTCCATACAAGTCAATGGAGAATTCACCAATTTCTCACTTGATTTCTAACCTCAGTAAACGTTTTCAAAATGTGTTTATGGTCTCAATCGCTAGTTTAAAGCCTATTTCAATGCAGTCTGGTGTTCATTTGTGAAATTTTGGCCTCCCTGATTTTATATTTGACGATAAAGCAGGGTATGCATTGGGGCGTGGCTACGTCGTGATTGACAGGTTGATTGACCAATATCCTCAAGATCCAGCCCTCGCAACCAATTGCAACCTCCCCGCTCCGCCCATGACTCCGCCTCATGCCCATATAAGTAGAATCTGTGTTCTTTTTTTCCCAGCATGCACCTGAAATTTTCAAGATGGTGGTGCCTGGTTCAAGACTATTGGCTTCCGAGCAGCAGTCCACAAACCAATGGGTGATGTCACAGATGTTACGTTCATTTCTTTTATACAGTCTATGGCGGACGCTGATCTGTCGGACAGGTGAGTAACATCAGCGCTGCTTCATATAAACTGTTACGGTACCTGCTGACATTCAGCTCACTGTTTAGTTAGTCAGGATGTTGTTGTTATTGTGATGTTATCTGTAAAGTAGCTGACGTTTGCAGCCTGCTAACGTAGCTGCTGCGTAGTTGCTGGTGTAGTTGTATCTGGTGTTTGTTCACTGCTTTCAAAGTGTTTACAGTCATGAAGACTTATAAACACAGGTTTGCTATCACAATAATCTCACATGAGATTGAGACGCGGTCTGGTGTTAGCCAGGCTAGCTACCTGTACTATCAGAGCTATAAATGCTGCTAACTTACCGTCCCGCAGCAGACGCTTCAGACTACGCCATGTTGGTCAGCTTGCACAGTGGTTACGTCCATTACCATCATCCATTACCATGACAATGCGTGTCCTTGAACTTCGGGGGTGGAGCCCGTGGAGCACCAGAAGGAGCACAAAGGGGGGAGGGGGGGGGGTTGTTTTGGTTTTCACTCGAATATCAACAACTTTTCTCCTCGTTTTCCCCCACATCGCTTACTATACCTTTAATTGTAGGAAGATCACATGGACTGACTCCATGTATCTCCTCCGTGAGTCATTTGCTGACACTTCTGACAGTTGGTTTATGCTTCACAAACTGACTCATATGAATACCACCTGCCTTATTAATACACTGACTATAAGCAACTGCACACTGCTGCAGGGGACCATAAATGCAGGAATGAGTAGAATAGAGGTCCTATCACTTTACAATATTTACATCGTCAAGGACGGCAGTCAGCTCATTGCTGCCATCTGGAAAATACTTCTAGAGCATCAAAACATGTACCAGCTGCTTTATAGTCTTTTTTCCCCCCACAGGCGCCCAGGCTGATTAATAGTACACATACTGACACACACTGTACATGCACCATGTAACAACACTAACACTATCCCCACAGGCTTCACGTTTATAATTAATGTGGACTATCAAATATAAATCTGACTAATTAATTCACTGTGTACAGGCAGTGATCAATGCATCAGCTGATCCCATAAATAAAGTAATTTGTTGGTCGTAAGTATAAAACAGACTAAATACACTCAGTGTCCAATTTATTAGGTATTCTACACCTGGTTAAAACTAATCTAGCAGCAGACATGTGAAAGTATAAAAATCACAGGTGTGATAAAATTAATGATGGCTGAATTCCATTTAGCTCGCTGAAACACTGTCCTGACTTGTTGGGACACTTGAATAGAACAGAGTCATTGTTAATGTTATCAGTAACACCTGTGCTTTTCATACCATGACAAGGCTAAATATCTACTGTGAAAAATGCTCTTACCACAGCCTCCTTTTTAATTAATCCCATCTTGAAGGTTATAATGTTGAGTTTTTTGTTAGAACTGTTTTAGAGAGGTGTTGATTAAACTTCACCATCATTTCTGAAGGCTGTACTTCGTGTTGTGTGTGATGGAATTTTAAATGTGTGGCATGCACGTGACTGGTACTGTATATACGTATTTACAGTATTTATTTTGAGAAAAATAATGAGCATAGGAAAACCTCATATCACAGTTTCATTACATTTTTTATGTTACTGTTTAAACTTGTAATCATCATCGCATGAAATATAGTATAAAACAATGAATGAAACTCATTCATTCATAAATCAAATGAGAAAAAATCTAAAAAATCTAATGAAAATATAATTAACACAAAAATCAAATGTATTAGAAAAAGGATAGAATATTAAGACATGTTTGTTTTAATACTGAACCGGTGAGGGCATTCTCTTTTGTGTCAAATGAATGTTCACTTCATGAAGAATACAGCCAGGGTTTTTTTCCAAATATAGCAACAACAAAAACCCCTCACATATATGAATAAATATCATGTAAAAACTATGAGCAAAGCCAAACCTCCACCTGTAATAAAAACAGTAACTTTAGGTGGAGGATCAGGTGGGTCCGGAGTGTCGGCTCAGATGGTGGGAAGGGTCTGTAACCCAGAAAGATCACAGAGGTTACAACATCTTTACATATCTATCACAGTCATATACTCTTATAATCTATTGATTTCAGTACTCTCAGTAGTAATTCTTTCTCAGTTTGTTGACTTCACACAGTTGTGACAAAAGCAGTTTGACATGCTCAGCCTATCTGCTCTGATAGCAAATCAATTATTTACTCCATGTCTGTGATCTTGAGAAGCATAAGACAAATTCATTAACGCATGCAAATGACTTTAATTGCAATTATCTCCATATCTTGATAAAGCAAAGAGGGGGTCTTCCCCATCTCCTTTCCATGGTGCAAAATCCATGCCACACTCAAACCCAATCAAGCCTCATCTGCATATTACTAATTAGCCTGACAAATGCAAGAACCAATTAGCGAGACGGCAAAGATGCACAATGAGGAGAATAAAAGTTTTTAGAGGGTATGACTTACAACTGTCTTCATATGTACACTATATAAACACCACCAGTGCATGAAGGATGCTGAGGTTCAATTTCAGCTATAATTTCATTTTCATTTTTAGGACAGTTACACCAACACACTAGTTTAAGAAATGTAATTTTATCATTTTGAATGATGAATTATATATTGTACATTGTACACTAATAATAACGTATTTTGTTTGTAAGGATTTCTTTCTTTCCCATGAATGGAAACCTCAGTAAGATGCTGATTTTAATCTTCATGATCACATCTGGATCTTTTTGCTGTTCTGTAAGTCGGATAATGCTTCATGTTTAAAGGTGAACTAATCAATACATTTCTATTAACAATGGGTCAAAAAGCTGTGTTGTTCATGCTGACAAACCCACAGAGAATAATCCCTCCACTGTGCAGTGCATCTTTTAGCATTTAGCGCTCAGTAGCCCCAGTATAGATGTTTTGGTTCACTCTTACAGCTCTCATCAACTTGTTTTAAGCAAAACTCTCTGATAAACCAACTGTACACTCAGCACCAATGACAAGATTAGTACTTACTGATCCAGAGAAAAGGAGAGTGAATATTGGACTTAAATTCTCCAGCTGTCTCTGAATTAATGCTAATGTTGCTCTCTGTCTGCTAAATGTATCTCCAAACACTGGTTAACAACAGTCTATAATGCTCTATAATGCTCAACCAACACATCAAATTAACCACAATGCTTTCCCTTTAGCTAGACTTTGTGCTAAAGGCAGTATAAGTCACTAAAACCAAACACTGTCATTAAATACACAAGGAGTTTATGTTTTCACTTTCATTCATGTGGAAATATGATATTAGCAACTAGCTTCACATGATTTTATGCTAATGTACATGTTAGCTTCTAAACCTGCACTTTATGTAATGTCAACCATGTATTTTTTTATGTAATTTACCACAGTATTTCTTTTACACACAGCAACAATGAATATTTAACTATTTTTATGTGACAAAACATTACAATAACTTTTGAGCAAAGAAATCTGCAGTTGGACCTTTTTGGTCAGTTGTTTAACATGGATGCCATCTTAGCCTAGCCTGTAAACATGCTAACGGTTTGGTAAGGAGTTTTTTTTAATCATACGACAGGTGAAGCAGGTGGGAGTGGCAACAATAAAAACTTCAGGCACAGACAGGACCATTTCTGCATGTGTTGGGTATAGTCTACTTTTTTTAGACACGTGTTGTCAGTTTAAAATAATTTTCTTAACACTGGAAAACCAAATTAATTGGTGTTAATGAGACTCTTCTTCAGAACACTGCATCAGCCTGAAAATAATATAGCAGGCTGTCACAGCTGCTTTAAAAACTGCAGCTAATGCGCTGGCAAGCTTCCTATTCTGTCACACTAGACAAATCTGTTTCCACATATTATTCATGTTTATTATAGCATACATGGAGCCAGTCACAAAACTCTCAAGGCTAAGACTTCAGCTGCCTTACAGATTATGGAACCGATGTTTTTCTTCTTGTTTCACTAAATCTCTTCTTCACCCAGCCCGACAAACATCTGAGACAAAAACAAACGGCGTTCGAGTCAGTTCAGAGGAAACTTGGTGTGACTCAGGTTTTGGAGTCATGACCGAAAAAACCAGAGGAATGTGTTCGCCCTCTGTCATTATGAAAGAGCACTTTGAAACACTACCATTAAAAGCCTCATTGTTACCGTGAATGTGAAGCTAATTGGACTAACCCTGAGAGAGAAGCTGCTGAGTTCTCTTAATTTGAAAAGTCACAGCTGGCCACTCATGTGTGCGCCTCTCTACCCCGTCCCGCGTGGTTCACTCGGCCCTTTAATTCCGCTCTCTGTAGAAACCCACACAAACAATATGCAGAAGGAGCGATTCTTAAATTAGCGTGGAAGAGATGATCTTATAGTTTCCATGCCAAATGTTCTTATAAAAAGGCTCATTTAAAAAAAAAAAGAAAAAAAAAGGCACGTTTGATGCCAAAAAGCAATCATGACAAACCAGAAGTAGAAACCTGGGAAAGATCACAGACTAGAAAAGATGTTAAAAAATGTCCATTTATAGCTTTTAATATGACAGAAGATGAAGGAAAAGTTTCTTGTGGTTGAAAACAATGCATATTCTGTCTTGTACTTTCTTTTTTTTTTGTCCTCCCTTCCCCTCCTCTCAAACTGCTGCCTGCCTGGTGCCCACAGGAAAGCAGCTCCCTCCCTTTTAATTAGACCAGCTCACCAGATTAGGCCTCATTAGGCTGCAACACTGGAGTGGAGCTAAAGCCCATGCAGGCCTCCAGCGCATCCCGCTTTAATTGCTTCTGTAATGGCCTCGGCTCAGGCCTTTGAAATCCCATTCCTGTGGGTAATCAGCCATGTTTGTCTGAGGACTGCGAGCGGTTTCTTACTTGCTCCTCGTGTCTTGCGGTTGGCTATCTGCAACTCTTTGCATCCTCCACGCAATCACACACACACACTAAATTATTATTAGTTCTTCTGAGAGGATTGATTCTCTGAAAAGGCAACACAGAGAAAGATGATTCATACACTATATCACACAACATAACAGGACATTAGTGCACTTTTAACATCTCGATCTTCCTTTGCTCTTTAGATCAGTTGAAACTTCAAAAACCTTGTAACTGTAATAAACATTGAGAGCGTACAGTAAACGTCACAGCTGCTAAATCTCTTGTTGAGTTATCTTTCCAAACACTGTACATGAACTCTAAATGTATTCACCATCTCTGGAACGATCTGAAGAAAAGCAGACATGTCATGATTACGTGTAAAGAAATGGCACACATGTGGAGGAGAGTGTTGATCTGCTTTGGCCCTGTTGTGCTTGTGTTCCTACTAAAGTCAAGAATGATGGAGTATATCTCCACTGATTATAAATCCAGAGCAGCGTATTTATTGGGATCACAGGCCTTTGGGGGAAATATAAAAATCTAATGGATGAAATACAAAGAAGAACCCTCCCTATAAAATTTGCTGTAAAAGTTTGTCCATTTCGTCATACGGATATTTTGTATCAATAAAGACTGAAATTGATTCGAAGTGCCATCGCTGCCACTAGCATCATGGATGTATTATAAGAATTATAACAGAGCTGCTCAGCTGGTGTATACGTTAAAAAAGGTTTCTCGCTTTCAGGTTTTCTTCCGTGTTAACTGAGTATGAATATAACATTGTGACAATGTCAGATTTTTAAATCACCATTTTCTGCTCGAGGAAAGTTTTACAAATATGAAAACTCTATAGATCAAATATTCATAATAGAAAGAGTCATAATTAACCTTATTTACAGTTCTTGGTGTCGTGTCAGCAGTTTTACAGATGTTTTTTTTACAATGGTGGTCTATGGGGATAATGCTTTTTGGGCCACTGCAATACCGCAAGTGACCACTGGGACAAATCGGCACCCTATCATTACTTATAATACATCCATAAATAGCACAGCAGTTAACATAAAGCTGATATGTTAATGGCTCTGGGAGGCTGTGATGCTTGTGTATAGAAACTTTACAACATTTATATAAAGTTATACATGAAGTTATGTTATGTCGTTTTTGACACTGAGCAGTTGTAGTGAAGTCAAAGTAAAAATGAATGTGTTTGTCTTGCTAACATGCTCCCAGTGATAAAGTTATAGGAAAACTATTGGGATTGTTTTTTAATATTTGGGGTTATTTTCATAGCTCTGCACGTCATTTCATACTTCAGTTATGATAAAATTGTACCCAAAGGTAATTGCTGACGTCAGAGATGCAGTGACATTGCTGAAGATAGAAAGATTGGCAGTCAGGATGAAAACAATCCAACATTTTTTCCAGATTATCTAAACCACTTTATTAAAATAAATGTTAGTGCCCAAAAAAATCCCCTCTAGTGTGATTGCTGGTGTTTGTTGCCCAATCTTACCTATGTTTTTGACTGTGGCGAGCATGACATTATCATAACTGACGGGAGGCTTGGATAGAGCTATGAAAATAAAATGACTTATAATAAACCGTAGTTTTCCTTTAACATGCTAATGTAGAGCAGGTTATGTCTAGCATGTCAACATCTTAGTTTAGCTTGATAGCATGCTAAGGATGCCATTGAAATTGTGACCTGATGATGGAATTAGAGGAAAGTCAGGAAGTCACCAGTCATTACAATTCATTCTGTCAATGTCTCTAACATTTGTGTGTGTGTACTTTGTGTTACATTTTTTTTAATGAAAAGTGCTATACAAATAAAGTCTGATCAATTTATCAAATTGCATTCCATTCAATAGTTGAACTGACTCTGGACCAAAGTGGTGGACTGTACATTAAAATACACACATTGATGATGATTTTCCAGAGCCTACATTTCATTTTTATACACCAGATGTATCTTCCTTCTAGTTTGTTCATGCCAGCATAAAGCATTAATGTTGATTTAAAATATAAAAATGATAAAATAATAATAAATGATTGGAATGGATCACCTACTGTATGCGAATTCCACTTGTCTGTCTGTTGATCATATTGTTCTAAAAATGAACTGCATTAACAGTGGCTGTCTGACAGGAAGTGAATCATTTGCACAGTTTGTAGTTAATTGTAAAAACACTGGTACACTGGTTTTATTACTGCAAAGAAGCCTAAGATGAGATTTATGTTCAAACTAGAGCCCAACCGATATATTGGTATTGGAATCTATGTTGTCTGATATGCACCAATACATTTTAAGTTATATATGCAGCATTGTATATATAATCCTTTTTCTTAATTCAAACTTAATATATATACACGTACATGTGTTTTTTGTTGTAGGTGTTTTATTATTTATAGGAATTTACAGTGATTAAATTTCCCAGTGAAGTTTATTGTTTCAGTGCACTAATGTCATGTTTGATAACCACATTGCAAAAAAATGTGCATTTTATGTATATATATTTGTATGTATAAGATTATCAGCTGATATCTCGCTATCAGAATTTTTTAAATCCCTCATATCAGTATCAGCATCGGTCCCAAAAATCCAATATTGGTTGGGCTCTTCAAACATTCAGTATGGAGACTGATTTCTGTCTTTAGTAGGAACTTTATCAACAGAGAGCCACTGTGGTAAAAAAAAAACTATGTGGAGACTAAGATGTTCACAAAGAGTACTAGAGAAAATGTTTGAAGTATCAATATAGATTTAGTCTTGTTCAGTTGTTCCTTGCAGTGTGGAAGAAGCAGCTCAAATCACAAGTTTATTTCCTAAAACCAAAAACGTGTCAGAGTCATATGTGTGTGTGTGTGTGTGTGTGTGTGTTGTGTGTATGGTCTCTGATGTCCTGCAGGAGTCACACTGCTGTTAGTGTTCTCTCCTCACTCGCCCGTTGCAGCTGGCTGGCAGGATAAAGGTAATGTGTGATTCCACTGGAATCACTGGAATGGGATAATTCCAGGACAAGTCTTCCATTAGCCGTGCCAGCTCTGATCTGTCATATTGCCACAGTTCAACAATAGACAGCAGTCTGCTGGATGAAGAACTCCCAGCATCCTCAGCGTCCTCACGCCTCCAAATAAACACTGCACGTGTTCACGTTTCACTCCTCATGTTTTTCTCACAAAAGCCAGTTTGTATCTGTGAGTTGAAATGGAAACCAGCAGCAGGAGTGAATGAATCCAGATTGTACAGTCTGTCTGAATGGAGGGAGATCAACCAATGGCAGGTTTACAGGTAGAGGAGGAAGAGGAGGGTGAAGACGAGACAGAGGAGGAAGGTGCAGGGGAGAAGGCACACATTTGGTTTCCCGTCCTCTTCCTCAGCAGACCTGTGAACAGTGAAAAGAGGTTTTAAACTAGACTAAACAAATCCTAATTAAATATCTGCATTTAATCACTGTAGGTTTTTATTAAAGAGCAACAATTATTTTTGTCACATGACTGCTGACCCCGTACAGCCCCCCTCCCCCTCGTTAAAACCAGGAGCATTTCAGCCATATTTTTCTAGTCTCAGTTTTAATCAAAAGGCCTTTTCACGGAACACACTTTGACATGTGACATTAGATTACAAGTGTAAATAATAAAATGAATGAAGGATTAGCTGCTGATATATGCTGACTCACTGTCACATTAGTGTTTAAAACAGCAACATTTTACAGTGAAAGCAATACATTTCAATAGAATCACTGTGATCAGTAGATTCAAACGTGAAATTAATATTGAGACTTTTTGTGAGAAGTTCAGCTTTGCTAACAGGCAAATGAGCATGGAAAATGAGTATAGATTTAACCTCCTCTGTTGAAAATGTAAACAGTAAAGAATAAGGGTTTGAAAACAGCAATAAGACAGGAGACTATGGTCCAAATATGTCTTTTAAATGGATTCTCACCTTCTGGTCAGACATCATGCTGTTGGTCTGCAGTGGGGTCGGGTGTCCACTGAGCAGGCCTCCTCCCGGCCGGTCATGTTCACAGAAGATTGTCCCGTTGATGTAGTGAAAGCGATCACCGGGCACCAGGCGGTTCCTGCAGGTCGCACAGGTGAAACACTGTGGAGGAACACACAGGTGATATTTAATAGCCTCACCTGTAATTTGATCAAGATATTATGAAGCTCATTGGAGCGGTACACTCACCTTAAGGTGGTAAACGTTGCCTTGTGCTCGCATCACCATCTCACTGGCAGGGATGGACTGTCCACATGCACTGCAGGCTCCACTGTGTCCAAACAGCCTGCAGATAAAAAGCATTTATAACTATGACATCAATATAACACACCAAAGAGCTCCAGGAAGCAGCGTACTTGTAGTCATTGGAATTCTAACTGGCTGCTTTTTTGTACTTGGTGAAGAAGTGAACTTTTTACACACAGTAGAATAGTTTTTCGGTAGAGTATCACTTTAACAATAAAATTTCAAACTGTTAAACTGCTCCTCAGAGTGTTCAAAGTTTGTTTTATCCAAATTTATAACAACAGTTTCTTCAGACATCTGTGAGATGAGATTAACAGAGTTGGCTCTTCACCACTTGCATCTTTACAGTGAGTTTTACAATGTTGTCCTGAATCAGCTAAAAGAACATAAAAAGCCAGAAGAGATTTCTAACGTGTGGATAGAATTTCTCATGTGTGTTTTAGTGTTTGCTTTATGTGGAGTAGATACTGATACAATCCACTCATAAACTAATTGAATTACTTTACTGAATGTGCTCCTTTGGCATTCATTCATTATGCTAATACATGTATAGAGTATCATTGTATTCAAAGCCAGATATTAATCTACAGTATTTCTTGCTGCAGCTCACTGTGTAAGTCTCAGCTTTTATAAGAGCATTTTCAAATTAAAAGCTTGACATTCATTGATGGAAGCTGCTCCTGGCTGATCACTTCTAAATGTGATTATCTGCTTTGGCACAACTTTGGCTCTGTCAACTGTTGTAAGAGATGTGGTTTGAAGGCTAAAGACACAATCTCCCAAACTCTTTAGATGATGAGTATCATTCTGACTGTAGCCCCATGTACAACACTTCATCATGTGGAGAATCCAAAGCTTGATTGGTGTGCTGTGTTTATTTACAGTTGCTAAGCTGTGATTGGAAAGTTGCAGTTGAGGGGAGAGGTTCACAGTGTGTTTATACTACAGCATGGAGGCCACTAAGGTGTTTTAAAGAAAAGACTACATCATACATTAAATAAAACAAACCATGTGATTAAATTAAAGAGTACGGTCTAGACCTGCTTTATGTGAAAAGTGCCTTGATATGACTGATACTACTGATATGTTGTGATTTGGCGCTATATAAATAAAGATTGATGGATTGAAACCAAACACTGTGAGGGGGCATTATGAGACACCAATGGACAGCCTCCATATGCAGAGTGTACTGCGGTAGTAGCTTTGGGTGGATGTGTTAAGTCAAATATTCAGTAGTAATCAACGTAGCTCTCACATTCATTTCAATGGGAAAACTATGAAAACATACACAGGGTAGTCTGTTGGCTCAGTTTTCCTGCAACACGATGCAATGCCGTCCAGCATAAACATTTTATTTCCATTTTTGTATACTCTGGGTCACATTAGGAAAAGTCTGGCTAAAAGAAATGTTTCACAGTGTTTTAACAGCACTCAAATGTAACATTTCAAATTTGACTTTGAGTTGCGACATTTTGGTCTATCCCACCGTCATCGGGCCGACCGCTGTATGTAATGGGTCATGTGTCCCCATAGCAACCTGAGCCACACAGATTTGTTGTCATGTGATACTTTAAGGTTCTATCAGAAATGCCCCGATCTTGGAGTGCCTTGGTAGTCAAGTGGCTACTGTGCATGCCAGGTAATGGCAGTGTTCCTGGTTCCTGGTTGGTTTTGAACTGTTTGATGTCATTTAGCTTATTTCCTGATGCTCTTCTGTGTGATGTTTGATTGTATCAGCACACAGCAGCAGTCAGTGGTTCTCTATCAGAGGCTGGAGTTACGCCAGCATCTGACCTGCAGCAGCTTCAGCTCATCATTACAAGCTCCTGTGAAACTGATGCACTGTGACACTGACTTGACCAGTCTAGGTGCTCTCTCTCTCTCTCTCTCTCTCTCTCTCTCTCTCTCTCTCTCTCTCTCTCTCTCTCTCTCTCTCTCTCTCTCTCTCTCTCTCTCTCTCTCTCTCTCTCTCTCTCTCTCTCTCTCTCTCTCTCTCTCTCTCTCTCTCTCTCTCTCTCTCTCTCTCTCTCTCTCTCTCTCTCTCTCTCTCTCTCTCTCTCTCTCAATGACTGCACTGAGTAATGAATTTTTTATCTTAATCCAAACAGTCATTTAATGAGTACGCCTGAGAGGATCCCTGTTCTCCTTAATTAACACACACACACACACACACACACACACACACACACACACACACACACACACACACACACACGTCCCAGGCTCAGTTACATCTCATCCCACTTTACTGGCATGAAGGGTGAGAAGCTGAAGACCTGACAAGCAGCAGGCCTTAGGTCAGCACTTTCTATTTCACCTCCAGCTCAGGATGGAGGACGGTGTTCCCGCCTTTTTTCCGATAGGTGTTGTGTCTGTGTAAAAATGTGATTGATTGGCTTTATTGATCTGTCAGGTCTGAAAAACGGTCTGATAATATGTGTTCAGCATATCAGAGATGTTGCCTGTAACTTAGAAAGTGCAGCATTTAGTTGAGGAGTAGTATGGAAGATATTCACCAGTGATGCTGTTACTTTGATCTTGAACATTAGCTCTTGCAGTCTTCCTCTTGCCTACACAGCTGCTCCTCCAGAGATGCAGGAACGAGGCAGAGCATGACTGCCGCTAAATTACAAATTACAGTTTTCTTGATTTGATAAACATGAGCTGATAGGTGGAAAATATCTAAATATGTATTATTTCTACTAGAAAAAAATAAGAAAAACAATGTTGAGGGCTGTGGTCAAGTAATGTAATGTAATGGGTGTATTGCACGAACACTGTGTAACACCGGTAACTGAGTCATTTCCAGTGGACATGAGAGGGAAAGATGGCAGACAGGAGAAAGGAGTCCACTCATGTGGGGTTGAGCATAGCTCAGTGGGTAGAGCACCCGCCCCATGTGTTGAGGCTACAGTCCTCGCTGCAGGCGACCCGGGTTTGAATCCCACACTGAGCGGTCTTATCCTGCATGTCATTCCCCTTTCTCTGCCTCCTGTTTCCTGTCTATTTCTACTAACCTGTCCATTAAAGGCAAAAAGCCCAAAAAATATACTTAAAAAAAAAAAAGGAGTCCACTCATGTTTGATTTAGACATTGTGGCTGATCCAATGTCCCTTGAAGTCGGATTTCTGACTCAGAAGGTTGGAAGAACCTTACCTACGCCTGACCTCGAAATCCAGGATGGTTGTGGCGTGTATCAAAAGGTGTGAAACTTCTAGTAACATCCTGTTTTTTAGCAATAAATCAGTGGTACACACAGCGCTGTGGACATGTTGCTACAGTGTTTGTATCAACACGTACTGCTATCACACTTAACACACTACCTACGCTGGCATGTGATGGTCTCTAGCAGCCACCATGGAGCCAGAACACATGGCAGCCACGTCCAAGCACACAGTGAGGTCTAAGCAGCTTTTCTGGACTGTACCGTTTTTGGGTTTTCCTAAGAATTTCCTTTGGAGTCCTTTCAGAGCCAGATTTGTATCAAGTCTGATTGTTTCTGCTCATTTTGGGTTTGGAGAGTATATCATCCAACAGAACACTGCAATACCACATGATTATTAATCAGAAACATTTTGATACGCACCTGAATAAACATCATTTGACTGCTGGACTAAATGTGGAATTTCTTCTGCTGTGTATCTTCTTGCAGATGGCAGTGTAATGTGAGTGTTAGAGTTTGAGCTCTATTTATTTCATGAGAGAGGTCCTGAAAGCCGCTGTATTATTACTGGCCTGATATACAAAAGTCTGCTGTGTCTCACTTCCTCCTCAGCAGGGCCTTGAGCCGTGGCTCTCCACATCCAGCCCTGGGTTTGCCCCCGGAGACGAGGGCACCCGCAAAATCCCCCCCCCCCCCCCCCCCACACACACTGACACACTGGCACACTGTCTACAAAGAGCAGAACACAGGCTTTGACCACACACACACACACACACACTATAATATTTGTATTCATTTTTAGCACTGCCTTCATACTTTTATTCCTGAACCACTCTCACACTGTTGAGTTTATTTTTTCATTCTCTCTCCTCTGCTGTGTGTCGACTAAAAATGAATTTCTCACTTCACTAATTAGAAATGTTACAATACTGTGCATTTCTAAGGTACAGTGTGAGTAAAATATGAAGTAGAATAATTACTTCCTGTAGACGTGTGTTAAAGTGGAAATGGAGAGAAAGGTTGAAGCAGTTTATTTGGTTTTTGAGATGAGGGAAACTGTGTGCAAGTTTTTTAAGAACTCTTGATTGGTTGTGTTACTTTTCTGGGATTGTGCTCATGTTGTGCCACCAAACAGATTTTTATCTTCAGGTTCTGTAACACTTTGTTCAAAAATCTCCTTAGAGCTGCAAAAAACTAAATTCTACATGATTGAGTGTGTGGTGTCTGATCGTATCGCTGCCTGCTCCTCTCAGGTTAAGAAGGTGTTGTTACTAAACCAGGTATTGTAGATCTAAAGCAGACTGGATTATCAAAGACCCACAACATCCAAATCATAGACTGTTTCACTGGTGATCCTTCCAGCAGACGTAGCCACTCCCTCAAAGCAACAACAGAGCTTGTGCTGCATAACTGTCTGGTTGCACTTTCTCTTGTGTTGTTTTCAATGGTTTCTTTCGGCTTTGATTTGATTGTTAGAGGTTTTGTTTTTTGGGGGGTGGGATGGGGATGGGGGGGGCTGGATAAGTTCCTACACCCTTTTCTAAAATGTTGCTGTCATCTCTATTTTGTTATTTTAACAATAAATACAGCATTTAACACCCTGGCTCAGGTAAAGACTACTTTTTTGCTGTGTTATTAGTGTATTTGCTAAATTACACAATTGCATACTTTTATATACTTTTTCAATATATTATATATTCTATTTTTAGACATTTCTATTCTTTATTTATTAAAAGGTCAAACGTTTTTATCAACACAGTTGTCATTTTGGGGCTATTAGAAAGTCTCAGTGCAGTTGTACCTGCTGCATGTGACAATAATCAATCAGTCAACCTTTATTAAAACAGCAGCTTTCATTCAGGTTCATGTAGGTCAAAGTGCTTCACAGTTGACTGACAAGCTGATAATAAGACAGAACAAGTGATAACATAAAGAAAAAAAGGAGACCAATGCAAGCAAGAGAAAATAAAATGATATTCCAAAAGCAGCAAAAAGTCATATTTTAGCTTTCCAGTTATCCATTAAATCAGTTATCACATGATTACCTGGTCTTCCTATTGGTTGTATTTATCATGCATTTACTGAATACCACTGAAGTGTATTCTCTTCTCTATGTCTATGCTGATGGTGAGACAGATGTGAGCTCACCTGATGTAGTCATTCTTGCAGAGGATCATGCCTCCTTTGCTGTAGCAGGTGCTGCTGTACTCTCCCAGCTGAGCGTGGCAGCAGGAGCACTTGAGGCAGCGTGTGTGCCAGTACTGTTCCATGGAGAAGAGCAGGAAGCGGTCTGCGATTCGACCTCCGCATCCTGCGCACGACCTGCCTGCCGTCCCCCCGCCGCCTCCACCCATTACTGCTACTGTGGGCGCCTCCACCCTGCTGTTCACCATAGCGACCTGGAAAAAAGGGCGAGAGGCGAAGGAGAAAAAAGATTGAGACATTGTCCTACAGTAGGTGAAGTCTAAAAGGCAGAAGAGGAGATGCTTTGTCTGACCAAAGCCCCAAAGATGTTCAGTTTACAGTGATGTAGGGATGAACATTACGGACAAAAATGTTTTATATCAGTTGATACTAATAATTATTATTTTCAAGTTTAAAAGCTGATGTTTGCTCCTGAGTGAAAGTGATTTCTGTTTTTAACTATTCTTTTTGGTCAGAACTCATCAAACAGTGGAATATTTCACTCATCTGGAGGTTGAACTTTCAAAACAATTATAATGATAAACATTTTTTAACAACAAAATATCTTCATAAAAAAATGTAAATGATGGCTCAAACTGTAAAGTTACTTAAATGTCCAAGTAAGTAATAACTAATAAAACTGACGACTGACATACTGGCCTATCACAGATATATTGGTCATATATCAGTGTGAGTGTACATGCCGTCCAATATGTTTTTAAAGTTCTATAGGTAGCATTTTATGTATATTAGAATTGAATTATTACTACTAGGACAGCTGTGGCTCAGGAGGTAGAGCAGGTCGTCCACTAATCAGAAGGTTGGTGGTTCGATCCCCGGCTCTTCCAGGTGAGAGACATAACCCCAGATTGTGAGAGAGTGAGTGGGTGAGCATTAGAAACATCATACTGTGAAGCACTTTACATAAAAAGTGTTATATCACTCCTGATGAGCAGGTTGGCACCTTGCATGGTGGCCTCTGCCATCACTGTATGAATGTGTGTATGATTGGCTGGCTGAATGCTGGCTTGTAGTGTAGAGCACTTTGAGTGTTGGTCAGACTAAAAAATACAATATAGAATAAGAATATATGTGCAGTCTGTTTACCATTTATTTGATCCTGTTATTATTCAAGAGATTATATATATATATATATAGTTCCAAATATAATAAAAGTAATAATAACTTAATTTGTATAGCACCTTTCATACAAAGAAAATGTAGCTGTAAGTGCTTTACAACAAAAGAAATGACATGCTTTGCTTCACACTGAAAAAGCTTAGCAGTTAGCAACGGCTTCTCTCTCTCCTGCTCTCTCTTGCACGAGTGTCTTATGCCTCCTTTAGTGATAATGGTACATGTAATTAATTTAGTTTATTTGCCATGTTGGAGGCTGTGCACCATGGAAACCCAGTCATTAGCTGTAGTTATCCAGTCGACCCAGCGTAGATCTGCTAGTTACTTAGCTTTGTAACCAGCAGTGGCTTCTCTCTCTCTCCCTTTCAGTTTAATTATATGGAACATTTGTTATATTTCTATCAAGGAAAATGACATATTGAAATAATTATTGTTATTGTTTTATCGGCCAGCCCCTACAATGATATAAAACAGAGAGAGGCAGTAAATCTTCACTTAAAAGCTGGAACCACAGAATGTTTGACATGTTTTGTTTGAGAGGGAAAAAAGTGCCACACACTCTTTCTCCATATGAATTTCTCTTTTATTTAGATGACGTATGGACTCACAGGACCAACATTAACAATAACAGCAGGACACAGGCACTAGTGTGTTATGTAGGCCACACCCTAGTAACACATCTGATGGTGATTAGACAATCATGTTCCACCATTAAGCTGGAGAAGAAAAACAATTAAGAGGCTTTCAGCTAATCAAAACACACATCAAACAGTGACAGGAGCTGCAGCCAATCAAATCACTTCAAACTAAATGAGGAGAACCATTATGTCTCATACAGAGATTTAAATTTTACATTTACAATTTTTGCCTTTTGTTAGTTGATGGTGTAATCAGCATCAGATGTGTTACTAAGGTGTGGTCTAAATAACACACCAGCCTGTGTCCTGCTATTAGAGCTGATCTAAAAAGGCCTGAGGTCATCTAAATGAAAGAGAAATGTAAATGGAGCCAGAGTGTGTTACACTTTCTGACTATTTCTGTTACTTTTACACTATACCATGGAAAGCTTTAGATACTATATTTTCCCACGTCAACTGAATTATTTCACAAGTCATGTTGTGACTTTACATGTGAACTACAATATTTAACACGTGAACTGAAATATTACACTGAAATATTACACTGAAATATAACACTGAAATATAACACTGAAATATTACACTGAAATATAACACTGAAATATTACACTGAAATATAACACTGAAATATTACACTGAAATATTACACTGAAATATAACACTGAAATATAACACTGAAATATTACACTGAAATATAACACTGAAATATTACACTGAAATATAACACTGAAATATTACACTGAAATATTACACTGAAATATAACACTGAAATATAACACTGAAATATTACACTGAAATATAACACGTGAACTGAAATATTACACTGAAATATTACACTGAAATATTACACTGAAATATTACACTGAAATATAACACGTGAACTGAAATATTACACTGAAATATTACACTGAAATATTACACTGAAATATTACATGTGTAAACTTGAATTTGACTTGCATGTAAAAAAAAAAAAAAAAAAAAGACCTGTTTTTCGCATGTTTTTGTCAATTGCCAACAATTCAATGTGAACAGCTTGCTTTGAGGAAACACTATAGAAAGGAAACTTTATATTTAATCCAACACTAAATCCAAATGATGAAGCTGCAGTAGCTGTAGGTAGAAACGGTACATATGTGCCATCGGACGACATCTACTGTATTTCTCCTGTTCTCCTCGTTTTTTCCATTACAAAACTTGAACAGATTTCATGCACAGCTGGGAATAATATTGCTTTGAATCACACTACAGCCGTAGCAGAGTGTGTGCTACTCAGCAATGAGTCAGCAACACACTGCCTCTTCAGCCGCTTCCATGATTTATAATTAGCGCCAACATCAACATAAAATAATTGCGGGGCTAGATTTCATTTTCTAAATGAGCAGCAGCAGCACAGTTTGTCCTCTGGAGCGTCTAATTTCAGCGAGGGCATGTTTAGCTTTACAACTACCCTTCCCACAAGATTATTTGAGTTTGCAGCAGCTGGTCCTCTGCAGTGGAGCGGGCTGCCCTCAATACCCTCATTTTCTAGAGTAGACACCTGGCTCTAATCAGCCAGAGGAACACCATGTTAAGAAGCCCAAGGCTACATTCAAACCGCAAACAGCCTCATGCGCTGCGACCAAACCGTCCTATTAGTGACGGCTTATTCATGAATGAGCTGCTCTTTTGATGCCCCTTCATTTAATTCACATATAAAACTGGAAAATGTGACCACTTGAGTCCCGATTAGCGTTCAATCTTCTTTTTAGAGGCTGCAAATAGCTTTAAGATGCTCTTTTCCAACTTCAACAGTGCTTATATACGACAGCACTGAAATCTAGTTATTCATATTCCTTCACATAGTATCGTGCTTTCTGATAGGAGATCATCTTTTTATATTATTCATGGTATATTGTAGTGCAGCATGTCTCCATTGCTTTTCTTTCATTTATGAATGAAACTTTGAATCATTTGAATTTGATTGTTATGATCCATGTGTGCCTTTGATGTTTTGACCTCCCAGTTACTCTGTGTTCTTTTTGTGCAGACTGAGTTGCCTCAGCAGTTAGAAGTGAACACAGTTTAACCAGTGCAGTGCCCGTTTAAACACAAGCCTGCTCAGAACGGGCCCATCGCTTTGCCTCTGACAGCTACTTCAACACATAGACAAATGAATAGAATTAATCTGAGGTGTGAATGAGTATAAACACCAATAACATTAAATGAACTAACATTTTATATGTCAGTGGTTAGTAGATGTTTACATTCTAAAAAGATAATTTTCCACCCTGGTAATAAATAATGAGTATCATATAGTAAGTACATGTTCTTTACTCATTTCAAGTAAAATAAGGGCTGCATCAATCATACTGGGCTCTTAAATGGTTTATTTTCTGAGCCTTCAATTCAGGTTTGAGTGGGTATGTTTGCTCCAGAGATTTGTGCTTTGTCTATAGTGGCTCTTCACAATCGCCATGGTTTCAGAGCATATGACATAAACTGCTTCTAAACTACTTGTGGAATTATTTGCTTTGTTTTGCACACTTAACTACAGTCACTGTGTATTGGACTTTGAGCGCTTCCAAAATGCGGGTGACCTATGCTCAACTATGTACCTGAACGTCTCCTGTGTAGACACTCGGTATACTTTCTGTCTAGACACGAGGTCAGAGTGTCCGTTCTTGATTAAAAAGTCTGTTTTTACATTCTACTTTTCTCTCTTTACAGCACTTTCCTCTGACTTGTTCTGCTTTCCATCATTTTATTGGATGATACACTGAAACACACTAAAAGTAACAGAACTACTTCTAATAACTGATGATTAGTCATGCACTCATCCGATCCACTGAACATCACAGAACTACTTTAAACAGTTTTTTTAATGTCAGTTTCATTATTAGGTTATTATTATTTAGTCAGGATGAAGTCTGCACCAATAAGTTCCCTGCTGTTAGGTTTACAGATGACTTGGCATCAGCAGCACATGGGTTCAGGTATCAGAGTGAGGACAGAAACAGCTGGACTGCTGCATCCCTGATGGTTTGA
This sequence comes from Scomber japonicus, assembly GCF_027409825.1. NCBI lineage: Eukaryota > Metazoa > Chordata > Actinopteri > Scombriformes > Scombridae > Scomber > Scomber japonicus. Next base: position 1,390,763 of record NC_070596.1, on the reverse strand, counting down.
TATACACATTCATATACACAGTACAAGCATTTTTATTGCATTGAACTGTTGCAGTTAGCAGCCAAACACTGCACCAGTTGCTTAATTTATCCAAAGTCTGATTCACATTTGCTTCATTTATCTGAAAATCTCCACCTACCATTGCCAACTAAATTTTAGCAATCAATGTGAGTGCTTATAAGGTAGCATGAATGTAATACTTGACTGGATTCAGACTGGGAACACAGGATGTCTATGTGACCCTGTGTCTCAATGGACTTGCTGTTTTTTCCCCCCATCTATTTCCTGTCCTCGGTGCCAGATTCCTCTGGGCGGCACATCACCAGCCGTGAAATCAATTAGCGGGCCGAGTCTGCATAATACAAAAGCTTCCAGCCTGCGAAATTAAGTGAGAGCGAATCAAACAGCCTGTGAACCAACGTGACGACCTCTTCCACCCTTTATCACCGGTGTCTACACCAATAGTAACATTTCCTCTGGAGATTTAGCAGCTGATTGCTGGTAGAGCCGGTCAGACTGTCCCCATGCCTTAAAAACATCATGATAAGACAGTAAAGGTTCAGCCAAAGTGGATAAGAGACCTCGGTAAATGAATCTTAAATCCTCTAAGTGTAAACACAACTTCTCTAAGAGTCAAATCTCAAATGTTTCCTCAATCGTATTCCAAGTTGAACATTCCTGACCAGCACCTGCGTTACTTCAACAAGTTTTAACACACAGCTTTCTGATACACTTCTGAACAGCATTTGTGTTGTTCCCCATCTGCTCATTTCCTGTCATCTCTCTGCTGCTGCTAAAATAAAAGACCTTTAGAAAAACCTGGTAGTTAATAAATCAACCGCCTCTCTTTAAGGATACTGCTGTCTTCTTTGAATAATATTACAACTTTTTGAGAAAAAGTTCTATTAACTCTCCTGTGGAATGGAAGCAATGGAAGCAGAGTGTACAAAAATGGTAATATTTCAAAAGTATTATTATCATTATCTTTTTTCTTTTTTTTGCAGCTGGTATACATTTTTGCACATAAAGGGTCTTAAAAGTTATTATGAAACCTGCCATTCAAATGTTGGATCCTTCACTTTCAATTAAGTAACAGAAATAATGATGGCTCAGATAACAATAATGTGATTGTGAATGTATTTTCAGTGTCAAACCAAATGAAAAGAGAGAGAGAGAGAGAGTGAAACACTACACACCTGCTGGTACTACAATCTATTCTCTATTAAAAGAATGAACATTTGGTGCTATTTCAAAGCTGTTATTTAGCCCCCCCACCTCCTTTTTTTGTGGTAGATCATTTAGAGCTGGTCAAAATTCAAAGTACATCAGAAGCCAAAACGTGTGGGCACTCCTAGTTTAACAGCAGCAGACATCAGAACAAGTTTTCACATCTCTCCCACTTCACTGCCGTGATTGACCTATGTGTGTGTACATCAGGAAGTAGGAAGGGTTTGAACTTCTCTCTCAAGCTCTGTGTTTTCATTCTTACACTTCTGCTGTTGATATGGAACACTGAGTTAGTGTGAAGCATACTGAGACCTACAGGGATGAATATGAGTGTGTCACATCGGTCGTACTGCAGTGTAAACATAAATAATAACGATGAAACTTCATTCCTGAAGTGAAGGAACATTTTTCATTACCAGTGTCATCTTCAGCTGCAGTAAATTTCCACTTCTTCTGTTCTTTCTTTCCATTTTTCCATATGTTTACTTTACTGTCACTCTCTGCCCTGCTCCACTCCTCACTGTGTGTACATGTTTACACTTTCAAGAGGTGGGACTTCCTGTGGAACTATAATGACAAACTCTCTGTTTCACTCTGTTTCTTATAATTATGCCATGTTAAGCTCACCTGGTAGTGTGTGTCCATGCACCGCTCACTTCTTCTCATTTCCTACTTTTTCTCATTTTGGGTGCTGCCCCATCCAAAAACAAAGGCTGGTGACTGGCTCGTGGTCTATCCTGATAATAAACTGATTAATGAAAGCAGGAGCTAATGAAGAGAAACGCTGCAGTCTCCACACGCTGATGAATTGGAGGCAATTTCAGGTTGACAGGACCAATAACAGCTCATTTTTTTCCCCACCCTGAATGAAAGTGACTGACGGCTCTCATACTGTAAACTGTCATACAGGAAGAACTGTGTAGTCTTGGACAACAGTACGATCTTAATTAGATTAGGTATAATCTGTTTCCGTTAACAAGGTGTTAGATTGGAGGTTGTATCGAGTATGAATGATGCTTATTATAGTTTGAATAGTATAGTTTTATAGTTTCAATTAGATATACAATTAAGTACAACAACTACACAACTGAACCTTTTCCCCACTATTTTTATTCAGCTTGTTTTGCATTTTTGTTTTCCTGACACTGTGATTTATTTATCGTTTGTTGTTGCACTGTGTGGAAGCTAATGGGGATGATGATGATTGTCCTATGCCAGACAATTCAGTTTTATACAATTATAAGGATTAGGGCTATAAAGATAAAATGATTAAATTGACAGAAACTTAATCTGCAACATTTTTTTTTACAAGTTTAAAGCTAAAATATCAAACTTTATATGGTTCCAGCTTCTCAAATGTGATGATTTGCTGCTTTTCTCTGTTTTAAATCATTGTAAACTGAACATCCTCAAGAAGGAAACCGAAAACCGATAAGAAGACTTCATATCGGAGCTCTGTGACATTGGTTGGTGTCTCTGTATAAAAAAGTATGTTTAGACCTGTCACCACACACTGGCCCACTTTGTTTCTCCAACATTTAGGCTGGAATTTTGGACACGATTCAATGTCATTGTACGAGCTAATTTACAACCCATGAGATGTAGAGATGTGGAAGATTGCGGAATGACTATTTCATTACTGGACCTTTTCTTCTTTCCATACACTAATTAAATCCTGAACCACCCCACCCACCCACCCACCCAACTCAACACACACACACACACACACACACACACTCTTGATACCAGCTGTAATTAAGAAACCAGCTCCATACAAGACAGAGGGAAAACTAGAAAAGTAGAGGCACCACAGGCTCCAGTAGTACAGAGTCTAATGGTCAGACTGGCGCTGCACTGAGGCAGATTCAGTTTCCTCCTCTTGAGAGAGTCCTGCTGTTTCATTAAAGCGGCTCTCTTTTTAATTAACACCAAGGGCACGAGTAGAAGCCTAATACATTTGCACTAATTAGAAAGATGTGTTTTCAGTGCTGTGGAGCCATGCAATTCAAAGCTGCATGCACAGCTAAAATATATTCATAACTCACATATAAACAGGGGCTGTCAACAAGCTTGTTAATATAGTCACATGTTTAATAAGAACTATCATTCCATTTTCATCTCATTCTCCTCCACCTGCCTCTACTATTGAAAAAAATCAATTATTAATATGATTAAAGTAGTATTTCAAGGAAACCGTCGCTCTATAAATTCACCGTGTGAGCTCAACTAGTGACGTAGTTGTATTACTATAGCCTAGCTTAAAATATGAATATAACATTTGCGAAACCATGAGAAAATATCATAAACCGTGTCGCTATCACCAAAAACTATTTAATAAAAGCAGAAAAAACTACTTCTTTTAATTTTTAACTGTAAAGTATGAATTCGTTACGACATATATTGACATTTATGTAGCTACAATTATGGAAACCTATGTTTTTTCAAAGATGTAACATTATGCTTTATTGCTACATTATACAAAGTGCGCAAACCAACTAATAGCAGTAAGAAGCATGAAGGTGTAACGTTATTCACACCTGACTAAAGGTAAGTGTAATGATGTGTTAAACTCACCTTACTGTTGTGAAGTTGGAGCGGACGGTCTTATTAGTGTTTTTTCTTCTCTCGCACTCTGCTAATTTTTAAAGAAACCCGGGAGAGCGTCACATGTAAAAACACACGTAAACTTTTCAGCTGCTATAGTTTCCACGAACCGGTGTGTCTGTGCAGTGAAAGCCCGGGAAATGTTCAGCACCTCTATTCCTCTGTTTCCATTTAGAAAGCTCTCTGGCTGTGTGGACGGACACCGACAGACAGTCTCTTCGTTCACCGGTTGGCTCCTGTGCAGAGGTGAGCTCCAGCGGACAGAGTGCAGAGGTTTCCCCGGTCATATAAATGTATAGTAACTCACTCCCCCCTCTGACGTAGCGCAGTGGGTGTAGCTGTCGTTCCTGCCTCCACTAATGGATGTTTGTTTTTTTTACAACCCGCCTTCTGCGAAGACCAGCCCCTACTCTGCACCTGATTGGCTCTAATCCTAATAGTCTTACCCTATCCCTAACCACCTCACACCTTATAATTAAACATAACCAATCTAATCACAACGAAGGCAACGAGTGTTCTCCAATCAGAGGCAGAGTAGGGAGGGTCTTTGCGGAATGCGGGTGGTAAAAAAAATAAGACTAATGGATGGCTGCTGGGGGCAGTTTTGCCTACTTTGGTATGTTCATAAGTCATAATTATCCTGCTTGTTGCTGCAAGTATTTGAATGGTAAAGGGCACACACGTCACAGAAGTAATTTACAAAAACGGAAAAGGAAATTACTGTGATACTCTGCATATCATCAGTCGTGGAAGAAGTAGGCCTAACAAGAGTAACAATTAGAGCTGAAACTAATAGCCTAGTACTACTATTAGTTATCGATTCATTGTTAATTGAGTCATTTTTCCAAATGAACATTACTAAATTCTATGATTCCAGCTTTTCAAATGTGAATATTTTCTGTGCTTTTTTCCTCTATTACAGTAATCTGAATCTCTTTGAGTTGTGGACTGTTGGTTAGGATAAAGAAAGATATTTGAGGGTGTCATTTTGGTCTTCGGATACAGCGATCAATTTTTTCTTTTTGTTTTGTTTTTTTCTTTTTACAATTTTCAGACATTTTATAGACCAAACAACCAATCAATACATCCAGAAAATAATCAGCAAACTAATTGATAATGAAAATAATCGTTAGTTGCAGCCCTAGTAGCATTATGCAGAATGGCATAATAAGAATAAAATATGGCACCTCAGAGAACCAAAAGATTATATTTTTTTATCTCCACAAGATAATAATTTGCGTGCATGAGATTTTTGTCTGTTGTGTTTTACTTTTTCTCTTGCCTCTTTTGTTTTTCTGTTTTTATATGCGTTATGAGTTATTGCACCAGAGGCCTCTGCCCAATAAAATACAAGTATGCAATATTTGTATTGCATTCTTGTACTTATAATGTATTGCACATACATTACACACGACTAATGTAGGTCGAATCAGCTACATAACTGACAACAACTGTTCAGACTTCATCATACTGCATGGGTTGAAAATATGTATAACTATAAAATAATACAACTCATACTAATACTACAAGGTAAAAATGACAAATGATAAAATGGAAATACTCAAGTGAAGTACAAGAACCTCACTTGTATTTAAGTGAGGTTCTTGAGTAAATCTAATCAATACTTTCACTGATCAATACTTATTATGAACAAAGGATGTGTGTGCATGAACTGACTCTGCAGCTCTATGGAGCCTTTTAGTGTATTTTAGCAAATTGTGTGGTTTTGTTTTGGAAAGATCCCCCTCATGGTTCTGTCTCACTGCATAAAACATCAGCTGTTTTCACACACCATGCGCCATACCTACCATGTTTTTCTCATTTGCCATATCAGTTTTATAAGGTGATAATACATGTGTGTTGTGTTTACAGCTTGCTGTGCTGTCTGTGCAGCCATTCCTGTCAGTCTAAATAGCAATGCATGGAAACTACAATGCCATGTGAGATTAAAGTTAAAGGTTATGAGCTCTCAAAGCCTACATCTGCTTAGAATACTTGGGTTTTTAGGGTTGCAGTGCAGTGAGAAGTTTTTTTTTAAACCAAAGGGGGGCTCAGGGAAAAGCTGTTCTAACCACTATGTCAGCTCCCTGTCAACGCCTTTAATTATGTGGTTATTTATAGTCTGGCCCGTATGTCTCTTGCTTATATAGCTTGAACCATAGTCGTAGCCTGCATCACACCTGCAGAGATCTGCAATAAACACAGCAGAGTTTGGAATAGTGCTGCTCAGGGATCCACAGTCTCAGAGGTTATCTGGTTATGTTAATAGTCTTATTAACCAGAATTGGCTTATATATAAAGACATTAGGGAGCCAATCTGTTTAGTTAATGGGCAGGAATAATAATAATGATAAAGCACAGGTGAAAGTGTTATTTGTTACAACTGCAAACAGCTGAGGCGACTATGAGACATTCAGATGTGATGTGGCTTCAAACCACATTCAAACATATTTGTGTGTATTAGTTCACTTAGCTGTGGAAGGGTGGAGGCTACACTTATGTTTTCCTTTTGACATGTTGGTTCTCAGTCAGTGAAGAAAAACAGAGAAAAACTAAGATTTTAATCATTACCATATGCAGCCATATTGTATGTTTCTTACCTTGTGCTCTGTGATTGCAAAAAAAAAATGTGTAGAGTGTGACCTCTTGTGGACAAACTGCTAACATGCAATTATCCTTTATTGAGTTATTACATGTTTGTAGGGCATCTTTAACTGTATAGCTGATTTATTTTAATGCATGTAGAAGGTATAGAACGTATACATGTATGCTCACGCAACTCATAGATAGGCTAGGAAATCATAGTTATGAGATAGTTTCTTGTAATTATTAATAATATATAGGCCTATAATTAAAAAATTCACAGTGAAAAAGAAAAAGGCTGATATGGACTTCCATAAATTTCTTCTGAACCAGATGCACCATTTGTTATCCAGGAAACTTCCTATGAAACAACATGTGCATATCTTTATGAGTTACATATGTTAGCTGTAAAATAAACAGTTACCATTTATTTAGCCTATATAAAACATCTAGGAATATGTGTGGACAAACCAACCGTATACTGTTTTAGTGGACGAGAGCAGGACTGTAATATTAGGCGAGACATTGCCGTCAAATAGAGAATTTAACATTTATTTTAACTTTGCAACAGAAAGCTGCATTTTATAGCATGTATATCTTTGGCACTAGAATAATGTAATTACTAGAATAATTAATATATGTCATTCCATTCTTTAGAAACTAATATTCTTTATTTTATTTTTGCAAGAATGTCTGTTAGAGATGGGACAAACAATTATGCTACAGGTTGAAATGGTTTTATTTGAACAGGTTTAATGTACTTTGGACAGTTCTGTCATTAATATTGTCTTTCCCTCAGGTTCATTAACTATCTTAGAGTCCCCTCTGTAGAAAGCTGTGATTGTTTATTCTGAACCATTATTATTATACACTATAGTAGACCACTCTACTATCTATTCATATTTATTGTTGTAATTTACGTTATCCAGTGAAATTAGTGATTCAGCAGGGGGTTACTTTGAACACTTGCAGGGCATTGTATGTCACATTCTCATTAGGAGCTGAGCCCCCTCAAAGGTCTGATCCTAGAATCGCCCCTGAACAGTACACCATCATAGCTACATGACGTTATGTTTAACCGTCCTGCCATTGACTGTGCAGTTGTCCGTCTGTCTGTATTCACGTGAACGCATCACAACGCTACACACTGCATGACACATACTGAGCATACTAGTAGATTGACAGCAATGATACTGCACACTCCGTATTGTAGAGGGCGATATACAGCTTCTAGCTAGCTGCAACCTGCTAATAACTAAAAGAAGAAGATAGCTTGTATTTGTTGTGATTTCATTTAGAGCAGCCTCGTATGGAAACCTGCGGGACAGGCATCACATCTTAAAATCTAGCTGTATTTGTATCTCAGCAGAGTAACTTGGAAGATACTTTTACTCTCGTTTCTGCCTTTTAACGCGACTCGGTCAGACACATTACGATTTAAAGTGAGCTAAATTTGGAAGTCCCCCTTTAACCATCTACCCAGCAGTGTGTGGAACAGCGGAACAACATCACCACAGCCTGTGAGTATGACACACAGCGTGAATTTCACCTCGTTTACCAGGGTGACGTCGTGTACCGTTAGTGACAGTTGATAGCTTCCTGTTGACACGCTAGCGTTGTTAGCTTATGTTTGCTAAACGTAGTGGCAAGTTGTCAAGGGGACAGCTAATATCTATCAGCCTCATATGTGGACAATAACATAATACGACTACATATTTATATAGCTGCATTGACTGTGATAATGTGAATATAGGGTTATAACGCTGGTTATAAGGCTAAAAGTGTTTTAGCTAGGTTATAAGCTATGTAACCTAGCTACGTCATTTACGATAACGTCACACCCACACAGACACTGTTACACATAAATGGACATGAGCACACTGACTATGTACCGCTCGCTGCCTTATATGTGTTATGGAAACATATACATACATACATACATATATTAGAGGCGCTAATGCAGGATATTTAACTGACTGGCAGGTGTCAGTTTGAGACGGAAGGTGGCAGATGAGAATAGATGTATTCATGACAGAGTTTGTGTGGGCGTGGTCTCCACTATTTAACATTAAACAGTAAAACACGTGAAAGTCCAAACTGAACGCTCGAATGTGTTGTTTCCTAATTAAGTCAGTTCTATGACATTAGGAGAAAGAAACCTAATCATGTTATTTTATGTAACACTGTAATTTAGTATCCGTTAAATAAAATTAATTTTATTGCATTGATTACGTCATTGTAGCGCCTCGATCATCTGGCACATGACTCCGCCCCTGTCCTCGTGACTGTAATTTATGTTTCATACAGCTCTGCTGTTCTAAATTCTACTTTTATGAAATTTATTTTTTGTTGACATTGTAAAGAAGGTGATAATTCTGCTTTATGTTTATTACTGAGGTCATCGTGGGTGATGGTGATGTATTAAGGTGCATTACATTGATTGGTGTTCTTTATACAGTATTTGTCCATTCCATCAACATACATGAGAGGGGCAAAATATTAGGAACACCAGTCAATACAATGCACCTCACTACTGATCATTTGTTATGAATATTATGAAGATCGGTTTGTACAGATGGATAAAGTAGAGAGATAGATGGATTGTCTCAGAGGATGATATGGAGCACTGTGTCTTGTTATGTTATTAACCATTCATGACGATTTGGTAGAGCTGATAAAGACACAAAAAGGCTTGGTGCAGCATTTTTAAATATTACTGTGTCACTAGGTCAGGTCTCCTCAGTGTTTTTTGCTTTCAAGTCTCAAGTCAGGTGGAGTCTCACAGCTCTGGTTATAGCTTGTGCATTTTATCTATTACTGTTATCTTAACAGTTCATTTTCGGGACAAACAGGACAGGATTCCAGGATTCTGGGCCACTGCTAAGACAGTCCTGAATTATTCAGCATGTCTGGTCTCCCTGCTGAGACATCTGTTATCATTCAAGGCTAGCAACAGTCTTTAAAGATCCCCTCCAGACATTTACAAAGGTATTTTAAAAACACTCTGCTTGGAACAGTGACGTATATCTGTTCAATTACCTTATTAAAACTCTTAAAATGACATCGACCCCTGTTCCCTCTTTAAATAATCCTCAATCTATATGCTAATAGTTGGAGGTTTCAATGATGACTTCGGTCAGTGTAGTTTTCTTGGGCTTAGCATCTCTGGTGCTAGCTGCAGGATTCAGACATGATACTTGCTGATTGCATGGAAGCTATAATGGATGTCCGTTTCTGTTTTTATAATGTAAAAGTATATTACATTTAGAACGAGCACATACTGAAGCTTGTTTTAACAAAATCCATTAACTGGTTCAAGGGCATCTCTGTTTTCAGTTGCTACACTCTCACTGGAGTCCAGTTATTGGATTTGCAGTTCAGGCTTTCAGTCCTGGATGTATTATCTCTGTCAGTGGTAAGGACGTTTTACAAGTAGATTATGATCCCACTCAGTCTGTGCTTGGTTCGGTGTGTGTTTTGAAGAGGAAAAGTTCAGCAGTGTTGTTCTACAGTCCCTGCCTGCTGTTTTTCATGTTGTTTGTTTCTGTACAAATATTACTGATTCATATGCTGATCTGGCAGAAGTGTTGAATTACAGAATCTACTACCAGTAGCAGAGCAAAAACAAGAGCAAAGAGCAAATTCACTGCTCCATAAAGGCTGGCACTATATCTACGTTTACATATTTATTTATTACCACTCCTTTTTTTCAGTAGAACAATAAAACACTGTGGGAAAAGCCTGAGAGACCCTCATCTCTGCTGGAGCTAGTAGAACTCATGCATTATACAACCACTCTTCCTGTTATTATATTACAAAGATGGAAAATGCTGCATTAGGGAGAGAAATACATCATTAAACATGGTAGAGTTGAGCAAAAATAAATAGATAAATAACTATAGACAGCAAGTAAATAATAAAAGAGTTAGGTACATTAATGTATCACGTAAACAATTAACAGTTTTGCAAGCAAATTGAATAATTGAGTTTTACAATAGAGACCAAAACAGAGCTAAAAGCAGACTGATTATGGGACTTGCATTCATCACGTTGGCAGAGATTCAACTATAAATGAATGCTAATGTTTCTGCTATATAAGGTGATATTGTTGTATATCAGTTTTGTGTGTTTTCAGCTTGTCCCACTGCTCCCAAGTAGGCAAAAAATAATTTCTATCTGCTTTTTGGCTCATATACTGTAGCAGTATTTCAGTATGAGCTCTACTCTCATCGATTGGTTCATCTGATTAATATCTCACTTTCTGTACTTTCAGAGTGCGGGCAGCGTCTCGAGGGTCCGTCAGTTGTCCGGAGCGGCTCTTCGTTTGAATTGGAGGAGCGAGAGGGAAACCCAGCAGGCAGAGAGACAGCTGGACAGGAAGGACAGACAGGACAGGCAGGATGCCTCTGTTCTTCAGAAAGAGGAAACCCAGCGAGGACTCACTGAAGAGACTGGAGTATCAGCTGTGCCTGGTATGAAGGGTGTTGATATGTGTATGTGTATGTGTATGTGTATGCCACCACCTCCCAGCTGGGAAACACCCTGCTGCTGGTGCTGGAGGGTCACAGCAACCTGTTTGATAATGCTGACACAACCTGCAGCCATGTTTATCTTCTGATTAGGAGCGCTAGATGTATTTTTGTTATTCATGTAATCATCTCCCCAAGTGTTTAAGTATTTTCTTCATTGACCTTACATCACGTGTCATTGCTGTCTAAAAGAGAGAATATCTAACTCAATATCTGTCTTGTTCTTCAGTCTAAGGAGGCAGGTGCTGATGATACTTTGGACATCTCAGAGTGTGAGCTCTCAGAGGTGAGAATGTTGTGAAATTTATTACAGTTACAATTACAACACATGTTTCATTCAAGTCAAGTCATTCACTCTGTGTTAGAACATGTGTAGTTTCACCAAAGTGCGCTATTAAGTTACCTTAAAGTCCGTGTAAAGTAAGAATAAATATGTGTTCTGAGATTGACATACCACAGAAAAGTGTGTTGTCAACCACCCTGCCAAATTTGAATGATTAAAAAAATCACCAAATATATGAAATTAAGCATCAAAGTTGTGTAAAAATCAGTCTCTTTCTCTGCTACCAAACGCTGTGGGAGTGCCCACCGAGTTCCCTGAAACCCCGCCCCCTACCAAGTGTCACCTGTCAATGAGAGTCACCACCTCTACCAGAAACATGGACGCTATGTCTGAGAGCTTTCTGCGGCTAACTCAGCTGCTAGCTCGGTGACTAACTGTAGACTGTAGTAGTAGTAGTGTGCGCTGAATGTATTTCTACCTCTACAGCAGCAGGGGCGGGTTTATGCTAATCACTAAATCCTGAAGACAGAAATGTTGAAACACAGTTTGTGAAGCCTAGCTCCACAATTCAAATCTAAATGGTTGAAATGCTTTTTACACCTTTTTTAGAAATACATTTATGACCTATTTAATGTGTTTAGAAGAAAATGTCTGAATTCACTTTACACGTTCTTTAAAGGTGAACTTGGTCTCCAGTGGGAGCTCTATGAAATCTGATAGGAGTCAGGAGAAACAATTGTAAATAAAAAACAATTATTAACTAGCTTGTAAGTATTGTATGAGTGTAAATGTGGATGTTGAAGCTTTGGTCTGTTATGTCACAGGTTCCTTCGAGTGTCTTTTCAATTTGCAAGGTGCTACAGAAGAAGGTGAGAATGCAGCATGAAGCAGAACAGTGGATGACACTTCAGGAACAAATCATATTTAAATTCATAAATACTGTATTAGCAATATTTGTAAAACTAATGGTATTAGTGTGTCCTTGTTTGCACAGTCAGCAGTCAGACATGTTTTTCTGTTGCTATCCTACAGGTCTTTATCCTTCATAACAATGAGCTTAGGTCAATGCTGCCAAAAGGATGTGACATCACCTCTCTCACCACTTTAAAGGTAAAGCAAACCTGTTTAAAGTGAATCATTTGAATTCAAACCTGCTGCTGGAAGCCTGCATACAGCATTGAACTCATATTTATCACAATAAGCATGACTAAGTCTGTCTGTCTCTTTAGGTTTTGGATCTGCACGAAAATAAAATCACCTCACTTCCAGAAGACATTGGGAAGCTGACATCACTGCAGGTAATGCTATTCTCAACTCGTCCTGTGGTACAGAGGAAATGAGTGTGAATGGATGTAACTCATCATTTGTGTTTCCTGTCAGATTCTAAATGTGGAGAAGAACCGTTTGAAGCACCTGCCGGACTCCATCGGGGACCTGCGCTTTCTGCAAACACTCAATCTGAAGGGTGCGTTGTTTATCTCCTGCTGGCTGCTAAATGAGAGGACATGCATAAGTCAAATTTAAGTAACTGAGCTTGTCTTCATCACTCTGTATCTAATAGGTAACTGTCTCACTGAGCTACCATCCTCAATCAGCTGTTTGAGCAGCCTGCGCACCCTGGACCTAAGTGACAACAGCATTGTCCAGCTTCCCAAAACTCTAGCCAACATCCGCACCTTGGAAGTATGTGTGTGTTTTGGGTTTAAAATGTACAGTTTCTGCTAAACATGATATGACATTTGTGTGTATGTGTGTGCGCTTTGACAGAGCTTTACACTGGATGCTGCCATGATGACCTATCCACCTTCATCTGTGTGTCAAGAAGGTACAGAGAGCATCCAGCGCTTCCTATGCAACGGTGAGGGTTCACTCAATGATCCAAATGTATCTCTTCCACACACACACACACACACACGCACACACACCTGTTTCTGTCCACTTTTTTGGCTTAAAATAGTTTTTTCCATGTAACTATTTCTAATTGTCTCATATGAATTTATAATTGAATTGAATTCAGCAACTGAGAAGAGATTATAATCAGTTGCTCCAAGTTATCAACTGCACAGTGTTTTATATGGTTTGATATCACTGAGACTGAGTTGCATCAACATATTTATGGATAATCACATTTTTTAAGTTCAACATAATAATAATAACAATTTTTTGCACAGTTTAGGCAAGGCAAATTTATTTTGTACAGCACATTTCAACAGCAAGGTAATTCAAAGTGCATTACATAAAACATAAAATGCATCAAGACATGATAAAAAAGCAACACATGGCAAAATAAAAAGACATTTAAATATGATTAAAAGTGTTCAATTGGAAATTAAATTAAAAAGCTACAGGGAAGTGTGAGATATTAACCCTAAAATTCAGTCGCAAACAGAAAAGTCTTCAGCAGTTCAAAACTAGAATGTGTCATATGTTCCAAGAGATGGGCACATCCCCCCCCCCCCCCCCCCCCCTACCTCCTCTCCCTCAAAGCTGTCAACCTAGAGGAAATACTGCTGTGACTGAATGAATGCAACCACAGAATTATTACAACAGAGACACTGACAAAGAAAGTGTGGATCTGTCACATCATGGCCAATACCCACACATAGGAGATTCAGTGGGGAAATGATGGGGATAAGTTTTTGGGCATAATACAGAAAACAGAACCTGCTACTACTCTTCTTTAATGAATTAACGTGAAGCAATGAATCATCTCTGCTTATAGTGTGTTTGGTTGCGCAAAATAAAAACAGCTGTTTTTCTTTCATGGGTAATAAAGTGTCATCTTGAATGCAACTGGCAGCTTTATCAATGGATCACACTTAACCTCTGATGGATTAGAACTGAAATCTTAAAGGTTATACTTTAAAGAAAGAAGAAAGAAAGAAAATCAGGTTGTAAGGTATTCACATGAGACATGACATCATATCTGACTGTATATGAATAAAGACGTGATGTGATTTTCAGAGCTGGGAGAAGAGTACTGCCCTCCATCCCAGTACCTCCTACCAGTGCTGGAGAACGACTGTGGCACACACAACTCTGACTGTTTGGATGGTTTAGAGGAAGCCTGGCAGGTAGATGACACACACACACACAGACACACAGACACACACACACACACACACAGATGCACATACAGTAATAGAAATCTATACATGTGTACAGTATGTAGTGCTGTTGTTGATTTACGTTTGTTTTCCTCACTTTGTGTTGCAGAGCAAATTCACCGACTACGAGAAGAGAAAGGTGGGTTATCTCCAGCTGACACGACCAACATCAGATCCAGTCTGTCTACACATCTTACTTCACTCAAAACATCCTTATTTTAACTCATGAAACACTTCAGTAGGTGTGCTTGTAGCCTACCATGTTAACATAGTTGATATTCAAAAGTTTTATGTGTAAAGAAATGCAGCCTGCTTTCATCACAATCATTTGGGAAGTAGGTTTTGGAATAACTAACAATTGAGACTGTGCTGAATTGTACTGTAATACTGTAATGTCTCTGCTGTTTACCAGTCCGGTATTGTTTATAAGCTGTCCCTCCTATTAGGCACAAGTATTGATAACATTACATATCAAATCCAAAAATACTACAAATGCTAAAGGGACAAATGAAAGGGGTGTCAAACTAATTTTAGTTCAAAGGCCACATCCAACCCAAATTGATCTGAAGTGGGCCGGACCAGTAAAACCATTCCATATTAACCTATATATTATAACTTCACTATAATAAACCTGCCTGACATGTCTTAAGTTTCAACAATATTATGTCTCAGTTTTTTCAGATTATTCTACACAGAAGCTGCTGATTGACAACATTTTATACAATGTTCAATGTATGAATTGTTTAAATATGGCCTCATTATGTATTGATTGTGTTTTCAGAGGATTGTATTCTGGACAGAATGGATAAACCTCTGAAGCAACATTTTACATGAAGTGGGCTACTCACATTTTCACTTGCTCCAGAGTTATTGGACCACGGGCCATATGTTTGACACTCCTGGTTTAGAGGGTTAGGGTTAGAAATATGCTCCAGAACAAACAGCTCCAATAGGGAATATATAGAAAAGCAAAACCACATACATAGGAAACACTCTACAAAAGACTTAGGACATTTTGTATGCGTTTTTTCATTTGCAACTGCTTCTTGTTGCTTTTCTGTTAATATTTGTGCTTTTGCTTTTTCTATATGTTTGGTCCTTAAGGGCCCCCATACCAGACTCAACTATTTATCTCAGTGCAGGTATTCTGCCTTTAACAGCTGATAGAAAGGACCAGCAGTGACATCACTGACTGGAGTGAAACATTTAGGAGTGTGGTTTTCAGTCAAAGCAGGTCATTTCACTTCCTGATCCAAATTTCCATGAATGTGACTAATGCTAATGCTAATACTACTGTCAGCTCACAACATTAATAATGACCTCAGCATGATGATATTGAGCTCTCAGCTAATCCTTAACAACAGTGTAAAGCTTGTTGCATATCACATTCTCATACAAACACAAGTACAGACTGTGCACAGTTTAACAGTGCAAGGACAAATAGTGTGGAGGGTTGTGGTTTTGTGTGAATCAGCAGAAAATGTGTGAAGCCATAAAGATAATTGACTTGGAGGCATTGTGTTATTTTACATCCTATTGGTTGATTTTTATTTACAGATATAAAGTTGTTTTTTTATTTTACTTTCCATATGGCAGCTGCAGGGCAGGCGTGTGTTTTTTCTACATAAACACACACTGCAACACACACATTAAAACTTGTCTCCCCACCTCCCTCCTTCAGATGCAGAAGCAGCAGGAGAAGCTGGACTTCGAGCGTCACCTGGAGGAGAAGCAGAGAGAGCACACGCAGCTTCTCTGCATGAACAACTCCCGCAAGGAGAAAATCCTCAACTCAGTCCGTGAGGTACACAACTCTGATTTATCTCACACAGTTGTCACTCGCTTCCCTCGCTCTGTTTAGGTTTAAAAGGCGGCTCTGAAATGTTTGTAGCTCGCTCCTTCATGCTTAGACAGCAGTTTGGATTAGTTAGAAAGTATCAAAACGCCCACACAAACTTCTCAGAGCACTATTACATAAACCAGTCTGTTTATCTGTATGTTCCAAACATGCATCATTTCTCCACAGCGGAGCTAAATAGACTTCCTTTGTGTCACATTTACATAGCACTGAAGCTCACCTATTGTATTTAGCTTGGAACGTACTGAACATACAGATCAACAGCAGAGTGACTTAAGAAGGTTCTGTGGATCTGTGTTTTTTTTTTGTTTTTGGTCAAACAAACAAGATAACAGAAAATTGGATTTGAGATTGAACAGTTTAGTTTTACTCTTAGGTTTTGAACTGTGTGCTGTGATGTTTAGGAGAGGGACCGTGTGGAGCAGGGGGTCTCCCAGCAGCAGAGGGCCCAGGAGGCCGAGAGGCTGCTGGTGCTAGACAGAGTGAGACAAGCTGAAGACGGCATCAGCAGTCGTATTAGCGACATGCTGATGGAAAACAAGAGGTAAGACCTGAAGGAATAGTGTCTGTAGTGGTTAAGAGTTAATGTGTGGATCTGTGTTCACTAACAGCAGCATATTTATTTCTCTCTCTCTCTCTCTCCAGGAAGAAAAAGAGTGCAGAGTTTCTCCAAGCTATGGAGGAGGATCGGTGAGTGGCCTAACCTCCAGATCTATTAGTGTAAAGAGATATGAGGCACTCAGCACACTCATCTCGTTCCTCTCCACTTATCAGAATCTATTTATAGAACACTTTCCAACCGAGATGCACAATAACAGGACAAACAAGGCTCTGCTTCAATTATTCAAGTGTGGACTCAGTAACATTTTTACCTTATCTTTAATCATCAATCAAACCGATCAGTCAGATTGTATTAATATACCAGCTTTCATCATTCACAAGCTGATAATAAGACCGAACAAGTGTAGACCAACAACATAAAGAGACAAAACAACAAAAACAAAGAACAAATAAAGTAAACATTTAAAAAAATGAGAGAATGATAAAAATGTTTTAAACTAAATAAATAAATAAAACAAGTCACCATGTTATTAAAGCAAAATTTGGACACAAAATAGTAGTACAATAAAAACATTAGAAGAAAAAGCTGTGTAAATTAGTTAAATAAATAAGTAAACATTTTTTTCAAGTCGATCGTTATATAATACTGTCACAATAATTGAACGGACAATAACTTAATTATCAGCATCATCATGACTATATATGGACTTATCATATGATACATGGACATTTAACCTCAGTATTACCACACTTCACATTAGCAGCTAAGATGCTATTCATGTTACATTAGCTAAGCTAGTAGTGTCCTCCATTCCTCACTGTGTAGTCCTGAGTGGAGACTGTAGAAGAATTCAAGGGAAATAACTCTGTCCCCAACCATGATGACAGTCTGTGTTTTTACACAAGACCACCCCCCCTTACATTATTATACTATTATATTATCATTATATCAGTGGTATAAAATGATCTTCAAATGACAATAATATTGTTTATCATGATCATCTCTGAGACAATATATCGTCCAAAAACTATAGTTAATGTTACAGGTCTGATGTGATAATGTTTTTTTTGTCTCAATGCAATCCTTCCTCCTGCTCACATTGGCTGTGAAGAGATCCTTATGTAACAGTCACAGTCCTAGTTCTGTCTTCAGCTGAATCTATTACGAAATAATAATAACAGTAGGGCTGGACAATATGGACAAAATCAAGTATCAGGATATGTTTAACCAAATACCTCGATATCGATATTGCAACGATAATGTAGAGATGACTCTTGATGCTTTCACAAAATATTTACACAATGAAATGTTTGATAAAAAAATCATCGGTAATGTGGGTGTAATGACAAAGTGGGTAAAAGGTTAATAACAGAACAGCTAGAACAGTCTGGTAAGTTCAGAAATTTACATATTTTTATATCCTAAATCTACGACGATATCTGGTCTCATATCACGATATCGGTATAATATCGATATATTGCCCAGCACTAAAGCAGTTTATCAAATCAAGTGGGTTACTAAATTTGCAGTCTGTTTGTTTTTTATCATTGAAGATGCAATTTTTAAAACCGCTAGTGCTGCTCAATATGATCTCTAAGTGAAAGGCTGTTCCAGAAGTGCACAGCCACTACAGAAAAAAGTCCACAGTTGGCTTTAAAGGATAGGTTTGGGTTTTTCCCAAGTCTTTCTTAATACACAAGGGTAAATAGAAGAGGTCCTAAGATGACTCCTTGTGGTATCCCATGTATAGCCTCAGTAGTTCATGAGGAAAATTCACCAACAGAAACAAAAAAAGATCCACTAATAAGAGGAAAACCAGTCCAGAGCAGTTCCAGTAATACATGCCTACTGTTTGAATCTGTTTATAAGGACGGAAAGGTTGACGCTGAGGTTAACCAATAGTAACACAGAACATAAACTCAAGCCTGCAGCCTTCAGTAAATCATTTGTAACCCAGATGTAACTCAACTGAATTATATGACAGTTTTTATGTTTTCATGTTTTTTACCATGCATTCCTGCTGTCTATCGCCATGGTTACTGTTTCACCTCAGACATGACTCAAAATAGTATTGTTAACAGTTTGTTTCCCCCACAGTATCCGTATGGAGCATCTGACTGCCATCACACAGGAAGAAGCCAATTCACTGAGGAAGAAGGATGTGGCTGGTAAGCACTTCAACTTTACTTACTTTATTTAAGCACTGGTTGTTGAATTAGTGTGTGCGTGTCCATACAGCAGTATATCCTTTTTTGTTACATATGTGATCCCCAATTTGAAACACTTGATATTTGGTATTCATCTAATGTCTATCTACTATGTCATTCAGGTATGAAATCGACTCCACTAGCTTCTGTCTCTATTCAAAAAACTATATAGGAGTTATGTGCCATCTGAAAGTAAAGAATAACATTTTAGGGGCAGTTCTTGAAATAGTTTGTATCGCACTCCAAGACCTTTATAGACAGTTGTGGTGTGAGTACAAAGTTTTTATAACATACAGTGTGTTCAAATATTTTTCACAAATAACATACCTAAAAATGTAATTTCTTGTGCAGGTGATCCATTATAAATTAACAAAATTAGCAAAAATAATGTTGGTTTCCATTTATTAAAATGAAAATACTATAAATGGAATTATACTAATACTAATTAAACACTATGAAACAATGCTGTAGAAGCAGAGTAGATGTTTCTGAAACAACTTCACCCACTTCCAAGATGCATGAACAAAGTAAAAAAGTTTTTTTTTTTTTAAAAAGTCAAAGCTCCAGCAACACTTGAAGTACAGAACAACTTTATTAATAGACCTACACGTTAATACAGTTGTTCTGTACTACAAGTGTCACTGTAAAACAATGACATCGCTCTAAAGGAGAGATCTGTCTGGCTCTCTCAATACTTTGGTTCAGATGTCTTGACAGTTATTTTTGAGATTCATGGCCCTCAGAAGATGATGTCCCACTTTTTCTCACTTGAACACTTTTGCTGGACGATATATTGTCTCAGAAATAATTGCGATAAACGATATTATTGTCATTTGAAGATCATTTTACTCTCATTCTTCACCTCCCTGCGCATGGACTTTAAATGATATTTCCTTGTTGTCTTCCTTACATTTTCTCCTCCTGTGTGTGTCTTTGTAGCGGCCATGCAGAAGATGCTGTCAGACAGCTGTGCTGTGAGCCTGCTACAGGAGGCCAGTGACTTCCGCAGACAAAGCCTGGTGTCTGAGGCCTGCAGAAGGTTCAATATGCACACAAACACCCAGAAACACCACATGTGAAGAAGGATGTTAATGTTGCAAATGTGTTATTAATCATTTAACACTGTATGAAACTTTGTGTGGTCTTTCTTCCCCACTTTGGAACAGTTTGGAGCATCTGGACAGGCATTTTGATAAGATGATGTCCCTCCAAGTCCTGGATAAATCTAAAGCTATTGCCCACATAATACAGGAGGTTTGTGTGAATGATGAGCTATCTGAAGCTTTTCTCCTTTTAAGTGACTGTACTCATTTAAAAAAAAAATTGCAATCCATGACAATCAATGTGCTGTGGTTGTACTCTGCAGGAGGAGATGCAGAAAGTAGCGTTCCAGGCCCTGCAGCTACAGAAAGACTCTGTGCACGGTTACATCCGCAACCAGGTTTGTGTGGACGAAGGGTGAAGGTCCAACCCGTCACTGATGTCTGATGGTGTTTTTTATGACATTGGTGAAAAAGCTGCACAGTAGATTGGTGTTTTAATTCCATCTACAGTTAGTTTAACAACCAATAGGCTCAGTGCTTTATATCAACATAGGCAGTATAGTATGGGGACAAACAACAGCCTTAGGCATCAGCTAAAGAAAACGATGTAAATACAGTAATTAAAACAAACAAACCCATGCAGCATTTTTTCTCTTCTTTAAAAAAAAGAATTTAACCTGCTGCATGCTCATTTCTTACACATTTTTACCCAGTACCAGACTCAACTGACTCCTGTGTAATAGAACCCACAGTCAGACAATCATTTCATGAAATCATCATTACGTTCAGCAGCATGTGCCTTTCTCCCTGCTACCTTCATGTTTGCTTCTCCACTGTCCCCAGATAAGGCTCATAGAGGGTGAATTAATGCAGCTGACTAAACTGGAGATTAAAAGACGCAATCTGGACTCTGAGAACCTGCAGGTGGGTGTCACCCCCTTATTTCTTTGCCGTCCTCCATTTAACTGATTTCTTTTTTTTCTCCCCCCCGTCGGTTATCATTGTTTATTTTGGTTATTTTTCATGTCATTGCATCATGGCAATAACATAACATTCCAAACGCAGAGGTTCAAGAAAATAATCTGAAGTAAAGCGATATTTAAAGGTGCAGTATGTAGAAGTTTAAAGGTGCAGTATGTAGAATTTTGTGGCCTCTAGAGGAACAGACTCGGCAGAAATGGAATTTAATTTTCATAAGTATGGTTTAATTAGTTTATTATACATAAGGAGTGGGTCCCCTTCCATAGAAGCCGCCATGTGGCGCCGCCATGTTTCTACAGTAGCCCAGAATGGACACAGCGAACACTGGCCTTTCTTGTGAAAAAAAGATGTGAAGAAAATTTGCTGAAGTCTCTGTGTTGCTTTCAGTCTGTTTTTTTTTGTCAGCTGCAATGTCTCAATGCTATCAACAGAGGGTGCCACAGTCAGTTGTTTTCAAAACCTATACATAGTGGCTTTAAAAGTTTAAAAGTTATGTAAGGATCTGTTTTCACAATTGCTAAATAGTTCATTAGATTCTTGCACCTTAGTTCAGATCAGTGTTCAGATTTCAGTAGGAAGTCTATCGATGGTTTTATGTATTTAAAATGTAAGATATATCATTGAACTGTGCTGGAGATGTCTCTTTCCTTCTTTACTCTTTAGTTTTATTCAATATAATTTATTTATGAGTGTGTATTGTTCCTGTATTTTATGTGTGTGTGTGTGTGTGTGTGTGTGTGTGTGTGTGTGTGTGTGTGTGTGTGTGTGTGTGTGCGCAGGAGGTTCTGGTGGAGCAGCGCACAGCTCTCAGTGATCTGTTGCAGCAGCTGCTGAAGCAGAGAGAGCAGAGAGAGCAGGAACTGCGGCAGGTTCTGGTGAGTTACAACAACCAGTTACTGTAGTTACATCCATCACTCTCTTTTAATCTAAGCTCAGGATGACCACACAAATGTGAACACAACAAGAAATGTCACAAGTGTATATTACTAGATCTGGGGTTGCCTTGATTTTCATTTTCAGACAAGAGGAATAGAGGTTATATTTAATGTCTTTCCCTGTTGCATTGTCTCTTTCCTGACTCATGCTTTCCACTGTTAGGAGTCACCATATTGTTCCCTCTATGGAGGCACAGATTACTGACATTTGCTCTCTGTTATGCACTCACACACATCTATTAGTGGTCATCTGGACTATAATGCTGTCTTTCCCATTCTGGGGTCAAGGTGTTAAATGAGTGTAATAATCATTTTGTGCTCACCAGTCGGAGATGGAGCGGAAGTCCGAGTCCAACCAGCAGAACTACTGGATGATCCAGTACCAGAGACTGCTGGATGCTAAACCCCTGTCACTGCGCATGCAGGTACAGTACAGAGCAGAGCAGGATACAAAGAAGCATCTGAAAACCAACTGTGCTGATGTTTAACTGTGAAGTGCACAATGGGTGTTCCACAAGGGTCTGTGTTGGGTCCCCTATTATGTATTCTATATAGTAACGTCTCGCTAAAATCTCCCTCAACAGTGTCAGAATGTAGAACTGCAAATCTATGCAGATGACACTGTTGTGTATGAGTTTTTATAGTTTAGTTTATTTATTCGAACATGTTAAAATAACAAAATAAAATACATAGGCATTCAATATTCAGAAAGGGTGTAGACTGAAGTAAGGAACTTTTCTACCCCTCCTACAATCAAAAAACAGAGCCAAACCAATATTCAAAACAACACAACACATGCAAAATAGCCAAGTTAGCAGCTGCTAAACTAACAATTGCATAGGAAAGCTTCACACATTGACTTGATCAGTCATGTCTGAGTGTAATTGTAAACAAAACGAAAAAGTTTTTTTATATGTTGTAATATTAACCTACTGAAGAGACTACAGATGAAAATGAGCTATAAGCTAACTCTGATACATTACATCAAATGATAACATGTTGAACACTGTACATGCTCCCAATAAACCCATTACTGCTACTAATCTTATTGCAGGAAGCGGGTGTGGAGAAAGAGTTAGTCAATCTGTTGTGCAGACTGTCGGGTCAGCACTACCTTCCCATCCTGGCTCACCATCGAGTGACAACAGAGGCCCTTTGCCACATGAGCGCCTCGGACCTCAAGAAGGTGTGTATGCGTCATTACTCACACGTTTCTATTAGGTGACGCCACATATTGCTCAGTTTCAACATCAGCTGTGTTACTGGTCACATATACAAGTCCTTCTCTGATCATGTCTTTTGAATACTAGTAGTATAGTTCAATCAGGTGTTCAACTGTGGACAGTGTGAGAAACAAGATCTTAAGAGATATTAGTTTTTAAGTTAGCCCACATTTTTTACCCATCTCTTATCTCTTATTGCTTCATTGTTGTAATGTCTATAAGAACGCTGTTTATGTCTAGTTAACTTTCACATATTAATTCATGCCTCTGTTTTTGATTAAGATAGCTATTAGATAAGAGATACGCTAACATTAAGTACAGTGTATATGTGAAAGAAAGAAGAAACCTGTCAGTCTTGTGGCTCAGTGAATGCTTCTTAATGTCTGCCTTCAGTGTCATGAATGTTAAAATGCCGTCAGATTGTATTGAATTTTAGGTTATAGACTTTGAAGGATAGCTTTAATTTGTGCCAGTACGACACAAAAAGAAATGATAAATATCTATGAATGTGCACAATCATCAGTCTGATTCCTCCTTTCTCTCTTTTCAGCTCGGCATTAATGAAGTAGGGATCCAGAAAGCTCTTCTGAAATGGGCTCACGATCGCCACCCTGAAGGTACACCATCCTGTATGACTGTATATTATCCACATCCAGATAAAAGATAAACACAGAAAGGATATTTACTATGCAAAGTGCAAAGCTCACTCAAGGTTGAGAAATCCAAGGAAGGAAAATGTGAAAAAAACGTTTTACCAACAGGATAATGTTTAGATACCAAAATATATTTATTTACCTATTTGAAGAATGAAAGAGTGTTTAGGTTTGAGAGCACATGCAAAGTCAATGAAAAGCTGTTCAGTTTTACAACATGTGTAACAATGCAGTCTGTTTGCTGTCCTCTCATTGTTTACCTCCTCCTCCTCCTCTAGTAGTTTGTAAGGGTAAGCAGATGGACGAAGAAACAGAACCCACTGCACCACCCCCTCCCTCCCCACCTTTGCCTCCCACTACCTCCGCCATCCAGATGCCCAGCCCACCGCTCACCCCAGGGACCCCAATCACCCCGTCTGCCCCCAGCCCTCTGGAGGGACCAGGGAGCTCAGAGTGTGTGGTCTGCATGGAGACTGGGGTAAGAGAAACACTTTAGTTACTGTTGTGTCTACTCTATTAAGCTGTGAAAAGCAGATTTCTATATCAATATCCTGATTACTAGCATAACTAGCATGTGTAGTACATATTTACTATATGTAAGCAGTGTCTTAACTTTACATGTTTTGGAAAAGTAAGAAAATGATACCATTCACCAAACATCATAGTATTGTTCTTCAATTAAACTAGAAAAAAATTACTCTTTTAAAACTGTAGTGACTAAGCCCAACACGTTAGCCGCTACTAGCTGCTAATGGTGGTAATTGTTTAGACATGTACTCCACATGAATGATAGGCTATTCAGTCAATGTCTATGTTAGGCATTATCCATCACTTTTCAAAAGCTTTAACTAAATAAATATAGATAAATAAAATAATAATAATAAATAAATATAATATGACATACACGAGCACAGTCAAAAACTTTCCTCCTTCCATCCCCGACACCTGTGCTCAACGTACCCCCTAGTGTTTGGGAGGAACATTACATTTAAGCCAAATCAAATACATGGCTCCTACAACAATAGTGTGAATATGAAAGCTACACTATGAGCACACATGTACACACACCCACTTCCAGATGATTAACAGTGTGTTTTTCCTCTCTTCCAGGCTCAGGTCATCTTCTTACCGTGTGGTCACGTGTGCTGTTGTCAGGTGTGCAGTGACGCTCTGCAGAACTGCCCTCTGTGTCGCAGCAACATATCTCAGCGCATACGCCTCTACCACGGCTAGAGCCCCCCCGCGCGCCCCGCTGCACCTTCATCTTCATTTGTGTACGATCATAAAGCTGCTGTGAGCTGAGCTTGTCATGTATAGAAAAGCTTTTAGCAAATTTTTTTCAAAGAGCTGAGCCACATTCCTCCTTTTAACTACACGATGCAGAACCACATTTCAATAGAACACTTTGAATGGTTTTGTGTTTGTTTGTTTTTTGTGTTTTTCATTAGCACTTATTCATGTTGTGTTTTGTTTGTCTTCTTTAATTCTAAAATTTTATTTGTATGATACAGAATATTAAGAGCCTAGTGGATGACACCACTCACTGTTTTTTGCCTTATATACCTTTTCAATTGATGTGTGCCTTTATCTGGAAAACCTCTTTTTTTAAACAATACTGTTTGTCTGTCTTGTCAACCAAAGTAACACCTGTCCAACATTTATTATTAAGTTAAATCTATTGATCTATTTGCTTTTAGTTATCAATCCCATGTTGTTGCACTTCAGACACTTCTCATCTAGGCCCCTGTGTGCCAGGTGAAATCATTTTCAAGTGTTAATATGGATCAGTTATATTGTATATCAATGTATATTACGACAGCCTGGGAGAAAACACATTTATTATGTTTGACCTCCATTTATTCTATTGTTGACTTTCACTTCACCATGGCTGGATGAATTAACCTACCGGGGAGCCTCAGGCAAATATTCTATATTATAACACAAGGAAAATGATAAACATGCACTGTGTGAGCACAGTAACAGCTGAAAGAGGAACTCCAACTATGCTATACTACTATATATACAGTTGTATAATATTTTCTATGGCTCCGATGGGAGTCTTGGGGAAACATCCCTGATGATGTCATCTGAGTTATTTTATCTCAGCTTAGAGGCTAGAATTTGTTTAGGCCTGTCACAATAATTATTGACTTATTGTGATTATTTCTGAGACAATATATTGTCCAACAAAACAAGTTATCGGGACAGGTCTTATCGAGTTGCATTGTGGGATTCTTGGAGTATGACCCGTATTAGTGACTATTAGAGGCCGATATAAATGTATATTTATATCGGCCTCTGCTGCATCAGTTTTTATCATTTTTTAAATAAGTGTCTCTCGCAGGTTCAGCAACTTTAGAATGCTTGATAGAAAAATTGCTTGAGTACTACTTTTAAACTTGATCCTCTTCATGACAGGGCTTTAGATAACAAACTAGGACTCATCTTAAGAAATTCATGCTAGTTGGTGCTGTGCTTCAGTGATGCATGTATTCATATTCTCCATATACTCCAAATATAGCTTCAGTCAATCAATTTACTAGAAACTGTTACTACTTACCAGGATGATAATCCAGCCTCGGACCTCACTTTAGTTTTTGTCCACTTGTCTCTGACATATCGTCTCATCCCACTCTTCATTGAATTGCTAAGCATATGTATGGTACATCTGTATGATCTAACAACACATTGCCTGTTTGTAGCCATCACTAATGCTATTATACTCCTTCAAGTGCTCTTAACTTTGACATCTTAGCATGTTGTGGGAAATATCTCTACTCACTGTATATGAGTCTGTTAATGTAGAGTTAAAGATTCCTCCTCTGTAGAAGTCTGATATGTCATGTGAATTGACAATATGATATAAAATATATATACATGTCATTTTCCTGTACTCTTGTGGTCAGTGTGAATGTTTTGTGTTGCTACTACACAAACAGCAACACCCAGAAATGTAATGAAATAGACATTTTTAGAATTGCACCTGGAAACAGAGATGATGTCTGAACACACATATACACAGCACATCAACTCTGTAAAGCCTGAACCATCAAATACTTGCCAGAAAATTCTAATTCTTTCAAACTACATTGTTAGATGAAGCACTGAAATGTTTACTTCAGTAAAAGTACCAGCACAAAAATATACAAATACATCATTGAAGAAAAAGTCTTGCATTCAAAGTCATGCTGAAGTCAAAGTATGAAAGTGTAGTTCTATATAATAATGCATTGTATCACATACATGCCTGGTTCCCAAACTAGTTGTGCTCCCTCTAAAGGGTCAACAGATAAATGTGAGGGGTGGTGAGATTGTTAATGTGATGAGAAAGAAGGAGAAAAGTACAAGAGTATAAAGTTATAGAACGGAAATACATTTTTTATTTTACATCTCTAATGATAGAAAAAGTAATAAGGCCTATCTCACACTTGTGATTTTGTAAGTCAAATTCAAATGAAACATTTCATCATACACTACTTTTGGACACAAATGATGAGCTGTAAAACAGGACAGAAAACATACACAGCCCCTTTTACACCCAGAAAATGACTACTAGCCTACAACTCAAGACAGTACTCTGCTTATATGAAAATCGCAGTAAGCTTTTCTAACCGTTTGTCTGTTTGAAAGTATTTTCAAGTAAAGTTCCTAAATTTCCCATCTTCCTTTTGTGGCTATGAATGCACCGTCAGAGCACGAGCCAATCAAAACGCGCAATGATCCTGCCGTAAAGCGTGTGGTTGAGTTCATGATGAGTAGCTGTCTGCTTCTGTCAGAACACTTCTTATTTATCTCTTTTATCATCCTTTAAAGTTATTGTTGACAAAGACAGCGGCTGTAAGTACCTCGTTTCTCTTGTATGGTGTGATATATGTGATTTATAGAGAAGAAAACATTAATATGAAGAAATAATTGAGCATATTTCCTCTAAAGCTAACCCTCCGGCTAGCTGCGGTAATGTCATGTTTATAACACTAAGAGAAGAAGCTAACTGTTCGATAGTTAACACACTTACTCTTATTAAAGCAACCTAATACTTACTGTAAAAGCTTCAATATTTAGTGGTAGAGGTCAAGGGTACGTCCATTGAATATCTGTATAAAAGTCAAACATGTCAGTGTTAGAAAAGTCATGTAACGTTAAAGTACACTGACCTGAGGTAAAGTCAATAGAGGAATCATCCTACTGTTATCTAGAATAACTGTATATTTGGTAAAGGCACTTTACACAATGTATTGTATCCAATTGCACAACCTTTGTGTATTGGATAGGTCAGTTTAATAGGTGTTGTCCATGTCCACACACAGAGGGGTTGGTTGCCATTGTTCTGATAATGTGTTGGCTATGTGACAAATACAGCTAGAGTTCAGTATCCTCATTCATCTCTCAGTATATGTGGCGGGGGGTTACAGTGTTATATATTCAGACACAGAGCGGGACAAAGTACAAAGGAAGTTAAACCTGACCCTGTATGGCAAAGTAAATGTTATTAAAATGGAGATAGCCCCACAATTTAACTAGATCTCCATGATGCTACCGCTCAACATACCTGATCCTATTTTTAAACAGTACAACA
This sequence comes from Scomber japonicus, assembly GCF_027409825.1. Classification (NCBI taxonomy): domain Eukaryota; kingdom Metazoa; phylum Chordata; class Actinopteri; order Scombriformes; family Scombridae; genus Scomber; species Scomber japonicus. The sequence goes on along the minus strand of NC_070596.1, from coordinate 1,362,392 downwards.
ATCTCATCAAGGAGTTTCTTGGGCAGGGAGAAAGCCCAGATTTAAACTGAGTAAATTGTATGCACCCAAGGATAAAGGTGGACTAGCTCTGCCTGATGTCTAAACATTGGAGCAGAATGGTGTCTGGCTTAAAAGGGACCACCGTAGAAGAGACTCTTGCCACACCCTTTCACCCTATACAAGTCTTGTCCCAACAATCTAATGATAAAGAGAAGGAGATAAATCCAATATTGAACACTCAAGGGAGGTCTGGGCAAAAGTTCACAAAATACACATTACAAACTCTCACATTACAAACAGCAATATGCCTCATCATTATGGTTCAACCTAGAAATAAAAATAGGAAAACAAACAGTACTCTGGAGAAGATGGCTAGAGAATGAGATTCAAACAATTGGTGATCTCTCTAAAGATGGTATTCTGAAATCCTTTGTTGAGTTAGTTCAAGAGTATGATCTGCGAGAGACTTTTGGAAGTACTTGCAGATTAGACACTGTATTATGAAAAAATTCTGCCCAACAATGCAGAAAACCCAATAGCTAATTTCCTCCAAAACCCATGTAACCACAAAGCATCAGTATTCTACAATAACTCAATTGACCTGACCAGCAGTCAGAAAAGACAACCCATGAAGGGTTGTCTTTTGGAGTCTATGACGAATCACAGGTGTTTTTCTGGCATGAAGGCAGCCTATACAATATTAGGCAGGTGGTTTTAATGTTATGGCTGAGCGGTGTATATAGTCAGCTTTCTAGTCTTATGCTGATTATCTAATGTAGTCCAGTCAGGCTTCTTCCAGCTCAGTTTATTACATAAATCAAGTCCTTTTCATCCACTGCCAACCTTGAAAAAGTAATTCACGCGTTTATTTTGTCTTGTTTGGACTATTGTAATTCTCTGAACTGTTCTGCTGAGCCAGAAGACAATTTCCTGTCTCCATTTAATTCAAAATGCTGCTGCTTGGGTCTTATTTATTTCTAGAAATGTCTCTATTTCTTCTCTCCACAGTGAGTTTTAGAAGTGATTTAAAGATTGTATTGATACAGACTCTCCAAACTATATTATAGACTTACCCTAACCCAAACCCTAACCTGAACACTGCCTGAAATCATCAGGCAAGAGTCTAGATGTTCCTTCTACCTGTCTTCTCTATTTCATGGTTTTGACTATTGTTTCTTTTACTGCTTTATGATTTGATATTTTATAATCTTAACCTATAATCTTATCTGGAAAGCATTTTGTAACACTGTTCTGTAAAGTGCTATATAAATAAAGTTATTATTCTTATTATCAACCACTCAAAGCTCTTTACACTACATGTCACATTCACCCGTTCACACACATTCATACACTGGTAGCAGAGGTTGCAATGCAGGATACCGAGCAGCCTAGTCTTCATCCTTCTTAAATAAATCAGCATGGAATGTGTTTGTCTGTTTCAGCGATCATGTCCAACCCGTCTCTGCTGGTCCTGTATGGCAGCCAGACAGGGACGGCTCAGGACACGGCTCAGAGGATCGCCCGGCAGGCTCAGAGAAGGCGGCTGCAGGTTCAAGTGTTACCTCTGGATCACTACAATGTGGTGAGTGTGTTTTTAATGAAAGACAGGAAAGAGAAAGAGAGAGAGAGAGAGGGGGCGGAGTTATAAGTCTGTTAGACTTTAAAGTCCGTGTAAAGTAAGAATAAATATGTGTTCTGAGTTTGACATACCACAGAAAAGTGTGTTGTTAACCACCCTGCCAAATTTGAATGATTAAAAAAATCGCCAAACATATGAAATTAGGCTTCAAAGTTGTGTAAAACTCAGTCTCTTTCTCTGCTACCAAACGCTGTTGGAGTGCCCGCTGAGTTCGCTGAAACCCCGCCCCCTACCAAGTGTCACCTGTCAGTCAAAGTCACCACCTCTACCAGAAACATTGCTACATCTGAGAGCTTTCTGCTGCTAACTCAGCTGCTAACTCGGCGGCTAGCTTGGCGGCTAACTCGACGGCTAGCTCGGCTGCTATCTCGAGCTAACTGGCTAACAGTAGACTGTAGTAGTAGTGTGTGCTGAATGTATTTATACCTCTACAGCGGCAGGGGCGGGTTTATGCTAACGCAGCAGTGATTCATATCAGATCCGCCCACTAAATCCTGAACACAGAAATCCAGAGGTGGGTAGTAACGAGTTACATTTACTCCGTTACATTTACTTGAGTAAGTTTTTGAAAAAAATATACGTTTAAATCACTATACTTTTTACTTTTACTTGAGTAGATTTGTGAAGAAGAAACTGTACTCTTACTCCGCTACATTAGGCTACATTGAGCTTGTTACTTTTCTTTTTACCTTTGGTATTCAACGCCTCATTATTTTTATCTCCCCTGCGTACGCCTGATTTTAATGTTTTATTTTGACAGAGAGAGAGACTTCCGCTAAACGCTCTACCACGTGACTGTGTTTCACCAATCAAACGTAGCCATCCAGTCTCGCATGACCATACTCAATCTCTGCGGCGGGACGAGTTAGCTTTACAATTTACAGTTGTAGCAACAAAAAAGAGAAACGGATGAAAAATGTCAGAATCAACGGTCGGCAATGCAGACACAGGCTCATACTGAAAGCATGTTTACCTTACAAAACGTGTGAAACAGAAGCTACATTATGCAATGTTTTGTCACAAACACACAGACTCAAACACAACCACACACACACACACACACACACACACACACACACACACACACACACACACACACACACACACACAGTTTATGAGCCTGCAGGCCTGGTGAAAAAGTACCAGGTTTGGAAATTTGTGTTACTTGTGCTTTGTAATTAATTTGATTTATTATTTTATTGATTGGATGAACTCTAATTTGCCTGAAGGTGATTATTTAGTATTTTTGTCTGTCTGATTGAATGCTTGTGTTAACAAATAAATCAGATGTTACTCAACAGTTACTCAGTACTTGAGTAGTTTTTTCACCAAGCACTTTTTTACTCTTACTCATTTGGATGATTACTTTTTACTTCTACTTGAGTCATATTATTCTGAAGTAACAGTACTTTTACTTGAGTACAATTTTTGGCTACTCTACCCACCTCTGTAGAAATCTTGAAACACAGTTTGTGAAGCCTAGCTCCACAATTCAAATCTTATGGGTTGAAATGCTTTTTACACCTTTTTTAGAAATACATTTATGACCTATTTAATGTGTTTAGAAGAAAATGTCTGAATTCACTTTACACAGTCTTTAAAGTGTGTGTTTCCTCTCATTTAACAGGCCAACTTGATCTCAGAGTCTCTGGTTGTTTTTGTGTGCGCCACCACTGGTCAAGGAGACCCTCCTGATAATATGAAGGTAACAATAGATGCTAAATGTCTAACATAAGAAAAGGTAACAACCATAAATGTGCACAAGTTCAGCCTTGTTCATGTGTGTCTTCTGGTCTCTAAAGAACTTCTGGAGGTTTATCTTCAGGAAGTCTTTACCTGTAGGATCTCTGTGTCGGCTGGACTGTGCCATACTGGGTCTGGGGGATTCCTCCTATCCAAAGTTAGTGTTTTTCAGCTTTCTCACAGTTCACACAATCAGAGTGACTCATGTTCTTTGTAAAAAAAGATAGCATCTGGCTGTTTTGTCTGCAGGTTTAATTTCGTGGCTAAGAAGCTTCATAAGCGTGTCATGCAGCTGGGCGCCACCGTGTTACTTCCTGTCGGGCTAGCAGACGACCAGCATGACCTCGGGTAAGAAACATCACATTCTTCTTCAGCATCTCATTATCTGCTGTAAAGTTGTACTGATTTTTTTCACAGTGTTATGGATGATTTAGTTCCTGTGTTCTGTCAGGTTTGATCCTCATATCATGTTTCTGTCTCTAACTGAGATTTGTAAGCAGTAACATGTCAAAGAGTTACAATAGTAGGTCCAGGTTATTATAATTATGTCACATAATATTTCATAACTACTAGTTATAATTAACTACTGAGGTAGGTGTGCCACAAAATGATAAGTGGAATATACATTTAGTTAAATTGCAGCAGGGAACTGATAAAATATTCTTCAATCTCTGTAGCTGTTATATTTTTATTAAATAATTGTCTTTCTAACATTTTACCTCTTTATCTCAAAACTACATCAAAGATTTGAGAAAATATTTGTATTAGTTTTTTGGCTCTGGGTCATGATAGAACTGACAGAACTGATTAGTATTAATACTAGTACAAAGCTGACTCAACAGCACCACCATGTGGCCATTAATTAAACTCTCTCTCTCTCTCTCTCTCTCTCTCTCTCTCTCTCTCTCTCTCTCTCTCTCTCTCTCTCTCTCTCTCTCTCTCTCTCTCTCCCCCTCGCTCTCTCTCTCACTCTGAAATTAAAATAAAGTAAACTGAAGATCCCCGTTACTGTTTGAGACTGTTACAAATTTAGAATTGTGCAAATAGACAAATCCTCATATATTCTTTTTTCCCTATATATTGGTAATAATTATTAATTAGTTATTATTATACCAAAATCTAATCATTTTAATGATTCTTTTTTAAATGTGTGTTAAACAGAGCAGACGCTGTGATCGACCCATGGCTGAAATCATTCTGGGCCAAAGTGTTTGCTCTGCACCCGTCTCTGTCAGAGGTGACTCCGCTGAGAGAGGATGAGCCGTGAGTATCTGCTTCTTTATCTGTTGTTGCATATTTTTATTAAGAGTTTGTTTTGTGTCCTTTTAAAATCTCATGTTTCTGGCTTGTTTCTCGTGTCAGACTCCCTCCAAAGTTCACCTTCCACTTTCTGGAGGACATGAAGGAGCAGATGGAGGACAGGTTGAAGATTCCCTCAGAGCAAACCGTCCACTCTCAGTCCCACCCCTTCCCCGCCAGACTGCTGTCCAATAAGAGAGTGACAGACCAGTCTCACTTTCAGGACGTGAGGCACATTGAGTTTGACATCAGTGGATCCAACATCCAGTGAGTAGACCTAGATAATGTTTTAATCATTTCAATATAAAACACAGAACTTTGTTTCTCCTCTGTCACAGCTACCACACAGCATGAATAGAAATAAACACTACACTGATTTCCTAATTTTTATTTTATAATTTTCAGTCTTCAAATATAGAAGAAGAAAATCAAGCTGTTGTTGAATGCTGACTCATCAGTTGTGTTACCTGTGTGTAGGTTTGCAGCAGGTGACGTGGTGATGATGTATCCTCGTAACGCAGCAGAAGACGTGCAGCAGTTCTGTCAGCTGCTCAGATTAGATCCAGAGGCCACGTTCACTATCAGACCCACAGACAACACAGCAGGTGTGTGTGTGTGTGTGTGTGTGTGTGTGTGTGTGTGTGTGTGTGTGTGTGTGTGTGTGTGTGTGTGTGTGTGTGTGTGTGTGTGTGTGTGTGTGTGTGTGTGTGTGTGTGTGTGTGTGTGTGTGTGTGTGAGAATGACTTTTGGTCCATCAAATCATCTCATTTCAATGAAGGTTTATGACTCATGACCTCATCACATTAACACCACTGTTACTGGCTATTAACAGCTATGAGCCTTTATGATATGAAGTGTCCAATATTAAATGTTTTAAAGTCAATTAAGAAATAAAGAAAGTAAATTAGTATGAAAGAAAATGTTAAATATAGTGTTTACTGTATAATTTCACCATTCCTTTTTTCATAATAATTTAAGTGAGCCTTTATGATATGAAGTGTTGAACAATAAATAAATAAATAAATAAATAAGATATTATGAAATAAATGCTGTAAGATAAATAAACAAGTACATTTTTTAAGTAATTACAGAAAGTAAAATAATAATATATGAATAAGTTAGTAATGTAGGAAAATGTGAAATATGCTGTATATGTAAAGTATATCTGATATATAATAAATGTATAGCTATGAAATTATAGTCATTTCACAGTTCCTTTTTTCATAATAATGGAGTTCTTTTTTAAAAAATAAAATAAAATCCTAATTACACTTTAATTTCATGACACATTTCATGTCATAGTGATACTTTTTATAATGTCACTTTTTTTCCATAATGTTACTTTGCATTTTATTGAAGTCAATCCCGGCCTCCTCACCATTGAGCCAATCACATGCCCCCAGCTGACCAGCCTCTCTCGAGCAAGCAAACTACTACACATGATGAATCTGTCCTCCATCAGCTCCTACAAAAATATGTAGTGACTAAATGTTCCACTCTGTTCTGGGTTTATGAGAACTTCTACACAGAAAACTGCTACTCAGGTTGAGAGTGATGAGACTGAAAAAAAAACAATGTGCGGCAGAGCTAAATATTGATTATTGCATCTTTAAAGCAAAATTGTCACCATATAATACTTGTGACTGTTGAGTCGTCACCATGTCTCTGTGTACTCACTCAGTCCCAGCCAGGCTTCCTCAGCCCTGCACAGTGCGCCACCTGGTGGAGAGCTACCTGGACATCGCCGCCGTGCCTCGCCGTTCCTTCTTCGAACTGCTGTCTACATTCTCCACTAACGAGCTGGAGCAGGAGAAGCTGGTGGAGTTCAGTTCAGCGGCCGGCCAGGACGAACTGCACAGCTACTGCAACCGACCTCGACGCACCGCACTGGAGGTCCGACAATTTAACCTTTTTTTTTATTCCCTTATTTTGAAAGGATACATTTGAATATATAAACGTGTCCTTTATTTGCTTATTGAGCGTGTTGTTACTGCTGCAGGTGTTGGCAGATTTCCCTCATACTACAGCAGAACTCAAAGCGGACTACCTCTTGGACCTTTTCCCTGAGATCCAGCCTCGCTCTTTCTCCATCGCCTCTTCTCTCCTGGTAGCTCAACCAATCACAAACAACTATTTAACTGCTATTGAAAATTGAGAAACATGAGAAGTGTGAGTGAAATGTAGCAGGTGTATTTCAGAGCGGTCTTCTCTCCTCACAGGCTCACCCACACAGGCTTCAGATCCTGGTCGCTGTGGTCTCTTACAAAACCAAGATGTTTAAACCACGAAGAGGACTCTGCTCCAGCTGGTTAGCCTCCCTGGATCCTGCACAAGGTCTGTCACCACACTGTACAACACTCAAATCAACTATACTCATACATCAGCCTCAGAATACTTAGCTCTTATTAGTTGGAGTGTTTGGCTTCATTTCATATAGATATTTATATTCATAATCATGACCTCCAGAGGTTGATACAAATCTGACTCATCTGTTGTGAGTCCTGCAGTGTTTTAGTTTTCTAGAGAGGGTGTCCATTGGATGATTGGTCCACCACCACCTGACTGAAATATCTCAAAAGCTATTGGATAGGTTGTCATGAAATTTTGTACAGATATTCATGGTTTCCAGAGGATGAATCCTGATGACTGTGGTGGTTCTCTTACTTTTCCTCTTGTGCCATCATGAGGTTGATGTGTAACATGTGTGAAATTTGACAGCATCCATGTTACAATCAGAATGATTTGTAAAAACACTTTTTATATATATTGTTACTCTGTTGTTGTTGTTGTGGTGTTGTTCTGTCTTGGCCAGGTCTCATTTGCAAAAGAGTTAGCATGTCACTGTGAGCATATTAGCATGGTGAATTAGCTCTCACTGGATTAGCGCTTCTTTTAGGTTTTAATTTCCCGTGAATTCTTTACAATAAAAGTCTCCCATTATTTAGTAATATAAAAGCTTTTAATATGAAGCAGTAAAGCAGGAAATCAGTGGTAACTTAACACTACTTTGATACAGGCCAGAAAGCTGGCCAATCAGAACAGAGGTGGGCCTTAAAGAGACAGGAGCTAAAATGGTCTGTTAATAGACAGAGGCTGAACTGAGGGGCTGCTTAAAGGACCAGTAGAAGATAAATAAGGAGTTTTTTTGAACTGTGAGCCTAAAAGTTTAAAATGAAAAGTTTAAAATGAAAACTTCGAAATATTTGCTCTTTAATGTTGGTAGATAAACTCTGGAAATCTGAATGTTAGAAATAAACTAAAACGGCAGTTAATAGTAAACATAGCTTTGAAAATGATATGGAAGCTTGTCCTCGTCATGATCCAGTTTTGATAAAGTTCTTAATGTTGTTGTTGTTGTTGTTGTTGTTGTTGTTGTTGTTGTAGGAGAGGTGTACGTGCCTCTGTGGGTGAAGAAGGGAACTCTGAAGTTCCCCACACAGAAGGAAACCCCTGTGATAATGGTGGGACCTGGAACAGGAGTGGCACCCTTCAGGTCTGCTGTACAAGAGAGGACTGCTGAGGGAAAATACGGTGAGACCTTTGACCTTTCTGTGTCTGACTCTCATGTTCACCTCCCATCATCATCACAGCTCTGACATCACACTCCTCTTCCTGTTTGTCTCCCCGCCGCTCAGCCAACGTCTTGTTCTTCGGCTGTCGATCCGAGGCCAAAGACTTCTACTTCAGTTCAGAGTGGGAGGAGATGATGAAGGTGGGACAGCTGAAACTCTTCACCGCCTTCTCACGAGACCAGGTCAGACACACACACACACACACACTATATATATATATATACATATATACACACACACACACACACTATATACACACACACATCATCACATTTTGACTTATAGGGTGGACAGAACTTTATATATGTACATGTGAGTGTGTGGAGTTGACATTTTTCAGGCTCAAAGTTAAGCCACAACACTTTTCAACTTTTACTACAATACCCAGGTTGCATTGTGTGTGTGTTCAGGAGGATAAAGTGTACGTGCAGCAGCGTGTGAGGGAGAATTCTGAGCTCCTGTGGGACCTGATTACAAATAAAGGAGGCTGCTTCTACATCGCTGGGTAAGTCTGCTTCATTCACATCCGAGTATTTATGCTGATTCATGTCTCTGTGGAGAACTCTTCTCATAATCCCTCTCTTGAAAGAAGTCCCTGATTACAGTCGTTAAACTCAAACAGCTGTAACAGTTATAGGATAAAATTGTACCCTGACTATTCACTGAGACATTTATACTAAGAGGTAAGAGGTGAGGGAGTGCCATCTCTTCCCCCCTCCACTCTGCTCTAGTCTGCTGTTATTTCATATTGTTAATGATTCCCATCAATTAAGATTAAGGGGCAACATTAGGTCTCATGCTGTAACATTATCTTCAATTTCTATTAAGAGAAAAAATAAGAGAGATGCATCAAACATTCATAAGCACCCAAATCTACTTTTACCCAGCTGTGCTGAATGATGAAGCCCACATGATCTTAAATTGGAGACATGTGGTTGATTGTTTGTTAGAAGCACAGGTGACTCTCCCTATACTATACTATACACTATATAAGAGCAGGTGTCCAGGTATCAGAGAGATGTCACCAAAAAAAAGAAGTTAGCAGTAATGAAATTGACATAATGTGAAATAAACTGAAACTTATAGTGCTGATAGGGTTCAATCGACCAAATGCATTTCTTTAGCCCACAAATGTAATAATCTAATTATTATAATTACTCTGAAACATCATCTAACTTTGATTATATGATATTTGTGTTTTTTATGTTCCTCAAATTTAAACTTATATTTCTTTGCATTAGACAAACAATTTTTGAACTGTGAGTGTGAGATGTGATTTTATTATTTTGGTACAATGAGTGCTAAAACCTCCTCTTACCTAACAGAAGAGTAAAAATTAAGGAAACACTGGTGAATGGCAGAAATCAGTGAGTACTAACATAATCAGAAGAAATAAGAGGGAATATGTTCATATATGGCTTCTTGCATGAGGCTCAGTGTCTCTTCTGTCAGTACTCTCTGACTGCTCTACAGTGTCTATGGCTCACACACTAGATATAAATCTGGAAGATATGAATATTTAAAACAGCTCACAATTTTTAAAAACATGAATAAGTCATTTCCTGAAACAGCTGGACACTGTAGTTTTTACAGTACAAACAGTAAATCAGCTGTGAATGATCTTGTCTGTGAGCAGCAATGCTAAACAGATGCCTGCCAGCGTACGAGATGCACTGAAAGAAGGCTTCCAGCAGGAGGGAGGAGTGTCCGAGGAGGAAGCAGAGCAGATGCTGGAAGCCATGGAGAGGACGGGCCGTCTCCAGAGCGAGACCTGGTCCTGATCACGTGACCTGGTCCTGATCACATGACCTCAACTCTTCACCTTCAGCTGCTGCCGCCATGTTGAGTATAATACAATCACTGCTGTCATCAAAGTGTAAAAGATAGCCAGACACACTGAATAAAAGAAGAGCCAAACCAGAGCCAAATATACTCATATTAGTGTTAGATGTATGTATATGGACTGCATGCAGAGACATATAAACCAATGAGCAGGAACATTACAGATGTCAGGATCATGTACTTCCTGTATTTCACTGTGTGGGAGACAAGTGTTCAATGACTGATCAAGAAAATACCAATCAATACATCTGCCTCCCACTTTTCTATACGGTGCTTCAGTGCACTTTTATTCTCAGTCACATAATTGCCCAACTTTAAATGTTGCCTTAGCCAACAGATTCTTATCAATCAATTGTCTCTCCCACTCTGTCATATGCCTTTAAGGTTCCTATTTTCACTGCTTATAATCACTTATGACACAAATGTTACAGTTACACAATCTGTAAACTGGCTGACCTACAGTATAAGGGACCAATGGCGCAGCAGCACCCAGTATGACATAATAAAGTATAATCTGAAAATGACACTTGTTTGGCTTTTGTCTCAGTTCTACAGTCATTTATTGAAAATGGAAACTAATCAGATTAAGAACAATTTAGTTATTTGTGAAAATCAACGTTTTTTGAGTCATCGCTCAGATTCTGTTAGAGGATGAGAGATGTATCAAAGGCCTCAGACTGAGCTTCATCCTCTCAACATCCTGCAGACCAGAATATCACTCAGACATGAACTGAAGGAGACTGAACATTAGTCTTTCTCTCTCTCACACACACACACACACACAGATCTGAGGACTGTTCCCTGCAGATGCTGCTAATTTGGCAGCAAGGCAAAAAATCCAATTAGCCACTCAGTATGGAAGTTGAGGGCTGACTATATTAAAACTTTTAATCAAATAGAAATGTAATTTTCCATTTGTGTGAGCATGACGTCTGACTGTATTTTTATTGTCATGTTTTAAGTGTCTTTATTGCAGAAAGTGACATGTTTAACCTCAAACTGAATTAAAATATAATCATTTCCTTTCTAGATTCTAAAATGTCTTTTCATTTCATTTTTAATAGAAATGCACAAAAATTTAAGACAAACAACTTTTTTTAAATGTTTGGGCTGCAACTAAAAAAAAGTATCATCATGTTTAGTTTGTATTATTTTTCAAACATGAAAATTAAATGAAATGAGTTCTATTTTAATGTGTTTGTACAACTTGTGCACACAAATGGAAGATGAATTTTAAATTTGTTTGATTGATTTCATTTTAATATTGACAGCAGGTTAAGAGACTGATATTAACTGATGAGAATCTAGACTATCTCCATGTGTGTGGGTTTGACTTCCTAACATTCACACTCTGATCATACAGCTTCACTGAACAGCTGGTATTTGTTCTAAGTGTAATATATCGATCTCTGAAATGTGCCTCGTCAAATGAACTGGAGAGAAAGAACACACACATCATCTTCATTTCCTCATGTGTTTATCTTTATCTTTGAGCTTCCTGAGGTAAACAGGTTCATCACACAGCACTGACTTCATGAGGCACGGCTGTAGTCGCTGCTCCTCTGTGATCTGCTGTGTTGACAAGGTTGTGTAGAGGAGAGGCTCTGCTCCTCTGCATTCTGCTCGGTTTATACTGGAGCAGCTCACTGAAGCATCGATTTACAATGTGTAAAAACATCTGTGCTTATTGTCAGTGGACATGAATTCCAAGACTTCTGTTGTTAAAAACTGTTTTCTCAATTAACCAGTTTGTTGTATTGTCTTTAAAAGGTGAGAAATGTTTTAAAAAATGCACATCCAAGAGTCCAAGGTCTTTAAATTGTTTGTCAGAACAACACTGATATAAAACTAGGTTGAGCAGATCATCCTCACATGCTGGAACAAGCAAATATTTGACTTTTGTGCTTGAAAAACGACTCCAACAATAAGCTGATTATCAAAATATCAGTTATTTTGTTGATTGACTAATCAATGAATCATTTCTAATAGACACTGTTCTAGAAATACAAATACAAAGACTAATTAAAATCACAGCCCGTTACAACATTGTGTTTTCAATGAGAGACTCAATATGAACATTATTAGATTCTCTGCAGCAGCTTCCAGTGGACGTCCAGGCTGAGGTACAGTCACATGATCATTATGTTCTATCACACTGTCCTGCACTCACACCTGAAGGAGGACGTGATGTTGAGCTCCCGAAAATGTGTAAAAAAATAATAAATAACTGTAAACTGTGTGTGTGTGGGAGCGATGCTGTAGTCTGGTACAGTTCTGTAAAGCACAGAGCAGAAGACACACACACACACACACACACACACACATTGCACAAACACGTCAAACCGCATATTCTTTCTAAACAGATAATAAATGGACTTTTTCCATGTCAAGAAATCCAGCAGTTCTATCTGAGAGCCAGTGTGTGGACTTGGTAGATCTCCTTAGGAAAGTCGGCCTGCTGTTCCTGGTGCAGGATTTGCAGACCCGCTTTGGCTACCAGGCGGTGAACTATCTCCAGGTCTCTGCAGACGCTGCTGTCCACGTCGTCGGGCACCACTCCCTCGTACGACACGTTGTCCTTGATGACGATGAGGCCGTTGGGCCGCAGGGCTTTCTGGCAGCGGCGCAGGAACTCCACCAGGTGGTCGTCTGTCAGGTGGCCTGTAGGGGGCAGAAGAGAGGGTCAGAAGATGCTGATTGTATAGCAGTGACCTCTGGGTGAGGTTACTGTATGAGTCATAAGTTGTATATAGTTTATTATTCATATGAAGCACACTAAGGTCTTTACAAGAAAAAGTGACTTTAATTTTTATACTACTATTTTTTGGACTTTCATTTTTTAAGTAAGTCAAAAAGCTATTTAACCTTTGTGTCGTCCTCCCAGGTCAAATTAACTCCATCTGTTTTGACCGTTCCTTCTTTCCTTCCTCCCTTCCTTCTTCCTTCCTCTTTTCTCCCTTCCTTCTTCCTTCGTTCTTTTTCCCTTCCTCCCCTCCTTTCCTTCCTTCTTCCTCCCCTCCTTTCCGTCCTTCTTCCTCCCTCCCTTCCTCCCTCCCTCCTTTCCTTCCTTCTTTATCCATTCCTCCTTCCTCCTTCCTTCTCCCTTCCTCCCTCTTTTCCTTTCCTGCCTTCCTTCCTTCCTTCCTTCCTTGACTTGAGGACAACAGGAGGGTTAAGACCTTGAAAAAAGTGATTCTCAACTTTCAACAGTATATCTTGTGAACCAATCAATATCAAACCAAACTTTTACTGTGATGTTTTCAGCTCTCATTGGCTGCATTACTTCTACTGGAAAAAATGACTCCAGCTGTGAATAATGACTACAGCTGCATCTAGACAAAGCCTGAACAATCAACCTGACTATTTCCTGTCTTCATTTTCCCGCACTCACCGATGACCCATTGGATCCAGATGACATCATAGCGTCCACTCTCTGGTACAAACTCCTGCAGGCCGCTGCAGTAGTAGTGACCCACTCTCTTGCTGTCGTCTCCCAGGTACGGCTTGGCTTTGTCCAGGAACTCCTGCGTCACGTCCACCAGGTCCACTGTCTTGAACAGAGGCAGCAGTAAACGCTTGCTGATCCTGCCAATGCCAGCGCCACAGTCCAGAGCGCAGCCTGGGCTCGTCTTCCCCTCCCCATCCTTCAGAGCCACACACACACACACACAGAAAGTATATAATTTAATCAGTTTGTACCTTAAACATTGTGACCTGTATGCAATACAAGGTATCTGCATGCTGACTGGATAAAAATGACAATTTTCTATATTAAACTGTTTTTCTTAATTATTCAGCAGCAGAGTGCAAAACTAACTATATAATTAACCCTAACAGCCCAATGTTTAGTGAATGTTTAAATGTTAGCAGCCAATCAACAGGTTACCATTGCTTTTTTTTTTTTTTTTTTGGCTGCTGAGTGAAGCAAATCTAGCAGACACTTGCATATTTTACCAATATTTGGCTAGAGACTGATACTATTTTTTTGCCCTGCTCAGCATCTTGGTTAATTTGTATCAAAGAGCAGCTAAACACTGAGCAGGAGACGCTACATACAGTGTGACTGGATGATGAGGTTACTTTTTAAACAGCTGTTTGTCTTATTTGATCTGATTGGAATCCACACCTCCACTGTTCTTTACACAAAGTCTTTCTCATCAGAGTGGAACACAGTTTTTGTTCTGCAAGTCACCATTACACCTCAAATATTGATGATAGAAGTTCTGAATCAAGTCCCAAGACCAACAAGTCTCAAGTCCAGTCAAGTCCTACACTTAGTCTCTGAGTACTAAACATTGACTATGTGCCTGTCACCTAATTTAACACAACTCTATATTAATAAAAAGTTAGTATAGTAAATGAACAGGAATAATGTATGATAAATGATATGTATATAACTTTGATACTACTCACACACTTTTCCTCTGTTCGTGCAACATGTTCAAGCAATTAATTCACTTAATGTGTAGACCTGATAAAATGACGCAGCAGAAGCGGATATAAATATCAATTTTTAGTCACTAATACGGGTCATACTCCAAGAACACATAATCCTACAGTTCCCATAATGCAACTTGATAAGACCTATCTCAATAACTACTTTTGTTGGACGATATATTGTCCCAGAAATAATCGCGATAAATGATATTATTATCATTTGAAGATCATTTTATACCACTGATATAATGATAATATAATAGTATAATAATGTAAGGGGGGGGGGGGGGGGTCTTGTGTAAAAACACAGACTGTCATCATGGTTGGGGACAGAGTTATTTCCCTTGAATTCTTCTACAGTCTCCACTCAGGACTACACAGTGAGGAATGGAGGACACTACTAGCTTAGCTAATGTAACATGAATAGCATCTTAGCTGCTAATGTGAAGTGTGGTAATACTGAGGTTAAATGTCCATGTATCATATGATAAGTCCATATATAGTCATGATGATGATAATTATGTTATTGTATGATAAGTTGATAATTATTGTGACAAGCCCATTCACACATTTTATAATGTTCCAGGAGACTAAAGTCTAATTGTTGTTATGAGTTGTTGCTGTTTAGTCGAGTCTTTTTTGATTTCCTCAAGTCTAAATTAATCTGATTTATGATTCCATAAGGCACAGGTCATGTGACTGGAAGCCACATCTCTGGAGCACACCCAAGTCAGCATACCTTCACCCCATAGGTCAACAAACAGCCTGACACATGAACTGTATCTTATTAGAGTTCCTTACACCGAGGAACTTCTGCAGGAAAGCTTTGGATCCGTTGATGTCGATGTTGGAGATGCTGCCGTATCCTCCCAGCATGCCGTCCACTGTGGGAGGAACCTCCTTCCAGTAGACCTCAGCATTGGAGTAGAAGCTCGTTTTATTCTCTGCTATGTCGCCCATCCTGTCAACAATCCACAGAGCACACACTTCAATTAGAGGAAGATGTACTAAAACTATAACTCTTCACATCATGATGATAATAACATAGACAGCAGCAGCAGGAACAGAAGATATGACATGATCTAAAACTGTGATGCCTTCATGGTTCCTTCATATAGTTTTTCTAATGAAGGGAACAGTCTGGTTTCCCATTTAATAGTGAGTCAGCTGTGATGTAAACATACCTTTAACTGTCATTTGATGTCAAATTAATGATGATACTTTAACTGTGAAATAAGCCTTACACAACCTAACAAAAACTAATACATTGAACAATTATAGATTAACAGCACATTTACTCCTTTACATCTGTCACTTTCTGTCACCTTCTTCCTCTTCTTATCACCCAGACAACAGTGATTTACTTTGATACTGCAGGCTTGTTCTTATTACATTCTTATTAATAATGTAATGGTCAGTATGAACAGGAGAAATTATTACAGCAAGAATAAACTGTTCAAATCTACATATGTGTACCTATTGTTTCAAGACAGACTTCAAAAATGGTGAACATATCCTTTATCATATTTGAGTTAAGTCTTTTCATTTTTCAGTTGTGTGTGTGTTGTTTCTAGGCTACTTATTATAGTCAGCTGTGGTCATCCAGCTGCTCTACAAGCTTCACCTCACTGTCATTAAAGGCCATTCATCCATATTCATACAGCTCTGTAAAAGGATGTACAATCAAACGCCACACTTCAGCTATGTTGGACGAGGACTGGAGGTCTATCACCTGCTCTGCTGCACGCTCACACACACATACACACATGTACGCGTGCACACAAGCTGCATCCAAATCTGGCTACACTTGGAGGCAGATCAGCTGTCAGCACCCATCTCGTGAGCAGGGCAGAGGGCACACATTTCCTCTGTGGCTCTGATCAACATCACAGTGACAGAATGAATGAATGAATGAATGAGACTAATACACACTTTAAACTGTCACATGACTTCATTTCACAGATCTCTTCCTCATTATTAATTTGTGTGGTTCACAGGTGCTAATATTCAGCTTTATTGAGAAGTCTAAACATCACACAACTACATAACTTCTCAAAACAACATGTCAGTCCCACTTTTACCACCATAATCATTACTAAACATTAATAAACATTCAAGTTGTATTCTATTCTACTCTATTAATTTAATCATTATGAAATGACATTATTGTTGAAGCATAATATATACTACAGATAGATGATACAGTGTAGAAATGGCCTTTAAAGGACAGTCAACTGTGTATTACACTCAGTTGAAGACGTTTAAAGCTCCAAACTGAAATAACTTCAGTCAATGAGTAGTTACGTCATGACCCCTTCATGTACAGCGGGTAAAGTTGGAAAGCTGTAAATTCAACTTAAACCTTAGGAATGATGACACGTGTAGCTTTCTCGTTTTATTTCCAACATAAACTGTTTTTTTCTTTTCTTTTCTTTTTTACAGATGAATGTAAGGAGGTCTTCTTCATATCAACAGTTAGTAAATATATACAGTTCATTTCTCGACATGTGCTAAGTTATGTGTAGGTGTTGTAGTTTTTATCCAGCTCGCTAGTTAATGTTAGCTGCGGACAGCTCTGTCTCTGAATACCGACTCTGTGATTTTACTTTCATAAAAGCGAATTTTCATATTGATACATACCTCAGTTAGAGTCCGCTCCAGGCCACACACCCTCCTCTAGCCCTCGTTAAAAGCTGCTCCCGGTCTCTGAGCTTCACTTTCTCTGCGGGACCACATGCGAAACGTCATTTCCTTATTTGGTTGCCGGTAGCGGCAACAGCAGCGACAGCAGCGCCCCTGCTGGTGACTACAGGCATTACAGCACACACACTCATAACGCTCACACACACTTTTAATAATGATTTTCATAAAGAATCCCATCAGAGTAAAATGTCCTTGTACATTTTTAATTCTGAAAATGTTAGTGTGGAGAGAATGTAAAAAAAAAAATCCAAAATACTGAAACTGAGGGGAAATAAAAACTAACAAACAGGGACTTATATTATTCTAATTTAAATTCAATACCTTTATTGTCATTGCACAACAGTACAACGGAATTGTGTGTCTACAGTGGCTGAACAGTCAATATAAACATAAAACAACATACAATGAGACACATAAAAGACACTATGGATAAAAAAGAGAATATAAAAGTGGCAGTCATAAATATAGGAATAAGAGCAGTAGTTGCAGACTTCATTTCACATGCCAGCACATTCAAGATGCATACATAGTATGCTCTACTGCATATTTAATGAGTTAATCATTTTAATGGCACTCGGGTAAAAACTGTTAAGGAGTCTGGAAGTGTGAGATTTCACTGTATCATGAGATCTGTGTCACCTTTTCAGAGGTCAGCAGTGTTAAGTGGGTGCCCTGTGGGTGGGAAGGGTCCTTTATGATATCTGTGGCCCTACGGAGACAGCAGCTTTTGCTTTTGTACTCAAGGGCTGGTATGTGTGTACAGATTATGTTTTGGGCTGATTTTATGACTCATGTATGCTGATTGTTAAATTAACCAGTTATTTAAATAAAGTGTGGAGACTCATTGGAATACAGGGCTCACTTCTTTATACAAATGACTGATTTTATTTAATACCTTATTTATGGAGGAGAAGTCACAATGAATTAAGATAACAATGAACATACAACCACAGAGATTCAGTTACATTAAAAACTCCATTCAAATCTCCAGCCACACTTGTATAACAACAAGTACCTGATGATCCTAATGATGGCCCCAAGCTGATACACCAACACAGGACTGCTCTCTCTCTCCATCCACCTTACAATTAGATAAAGGGCACATGAGCTCAATGTGCTCAGTGGTAGTGATGGTGTACATACAGTCCTTTCTCACTAATGCAACATTGACACTTTATAAGAATCTGTATTTTCTGACAGAAAACTGCCACAGTTCTTAATTCTCACATACTATTCATATTCTACACCCTCGCAGTATGTTCAGTCAGATTTGACCCAGTCCAAGAATCCCCTCATAAAAAGTGTTTTTTATGAATGGATTCTTATTCAGAATTATTTAGAAAGCACCAATAATTGATGACCGATCAAAAAATGTGTAATGTTTTAGATAGTACCTTTTACACTAAAAACAGCTCCTATCACACAATATCATGTCCTATTTGACCTAAGACATGAAAATATAACATAGCAATAATGGTTTAAATGTATTTTATGTAAAGTGAAATTAACTCTATGGAAGTGTGGGGTTTATTGTATAACCATTAGAGCCATCAGTCTTCACTGCTACATGATAAAAAGAAATCCTCATAACTACTATCTTATTAAAACTATTAATTATTCATTTCACTAAAACACATGTCAATAGATACGGCTCACATTTGCCTCAATGGATCAATGGACAAAAATGTGTAGCATCTATACAAAAGTATAACATTTTAAATATTTTCATTTTTGTGCATTTTGGGCCACTTTAGGAATAGTCATCAAATATCAGAGTAAAAGACATTTGGGGTGTTTTTACAGCTGTCAAATGTCTAAACAGGTCAAATTTGACCTGAACAGTATGTAAGGGTTAATGCATTAACTTGAAACAGTAGATCTCAACTGTGCAAAGTCCCACATCTTCAACATATGGCTGTTTAATCTGGAGGTCTAACATTGTTTTTCAAAAGGTCACCATTACAGATGCTTTATACTAAAAAGATTGTTAAAATACACAGATGAGATTACATGTGTCACCATCCACCTCAGCTGTGACTGTAACCTTTACTAATTCATTATCTCTCACTGGCAGCATGAGGCTGGTTGTGTCTCAGGTGTGAGTGTGAACAATGTGAAATGCTTTAGCATACTGACCAACTGATGCTCTCTGCTCACAACAGGCACTGTCGTCATTACATAGAGGCGCAGCTGCATGATGGAGCTGCAGTGTAGTAAATTAACCACAGGGGGGCAGTGTAGTATAGAGGTACTAATGATCAGTTTCTTTCCTGTCTGAGGTTTGTAAAATTTTTGTCAGAGCAGTTTAGTGTCAGTCTTGCTCTGCTTCTTCCTCGTAGTGTCTGCAGATGTGTTTGAGATGAATAATCATATTTTATCAGTCTTAATTAGTGTGCCAAGAGAGGGCAAGGTTCCCTCTATTAAAGATGGTATAATATCTATGTGAAAATTTGACTGCAAACACACCACCACTATAAAAGGATGGTGTGCATCTGAGCTGCAGCTCCACTCTTCTATCCACAGACACATGCTGCAACATGATGAAAGAGGCAGTCTTGTTGGTGAATTAATTGTAAGTGTGTCATTTTCAGCAAGAGAGTATAAATGTATCATATCATTATGTTCACAATTGTAGTGTAAGTGTATACAGTGGATCTGTTTTATGTTCTAAGTAATAGAGGTAGAAATTATGAATCACTGCACTGAGAACAGTCATTTCAGTGCAAAAATTCACAGTTGCTGGCTGTGTTTCCATGACGACTAAGCAAATTCTATCTTCTGAGGAAGACTGCGAGATACAGTTGAAAGCTCCAGCTCCTTGAGTTATAGTTATTAACTATGTAGTTATAGCAATGCATGTTTTAAAGCTGCTATGCGTAGAATTGCCGTTTGCCACAGTGTGTGTGTGTGTGTGTGTGTGTGTGTGTGTGTGTGTGTGTGTGTGTGTGTGTGTGTGTCTCTGAAGGAGCGACCACTGGGGGTCACAAAAAGTCAGAAATGTTCTAACTCACAGGCTTATCTCTGAAATCCAAGTCCTTGTGTCTCAACTAATTGCACAAAAGGGGATAATGGTGCACACGTTTTCTTTAAAAAGTGATGGGGATGTGAAGAATGGCAAATAGAGAGCTTAACAAATTCATATACTGACTGCCTGTTTTTTGGAAAGTTACACAAATTCTCAGTCGCAGTCTCTCTTTGAGTTCCCCATCAGAAAGAGGGTTCAGACGCTTGGTTAGAACTGCATGCAGGCTTTAAGATGCTGCGATTCTGACTGTCCTCAGTGCACTATTGGACTCTAATCAAAGTCAGTACAAAACCAGGTCTCTGTTAAGGTTAAGAGCTCAGCAACTTCCTGTTTGCGCCAGACTTTTTGCTCAATTCTTTCTGTAGTGTTTGCAACAATTTAGCCAGTAAGTAACACACAGGATGTCATAGCTGAGCTGAATGAGCTCAGCTGAATGGCAGTGCCTTCAGTCACCAGTGAGGGGAGCTCTAGTGCAAAAAACTAGTTTTTGGTTGTGACACTGGTTGTTCAGTACACTTAGTCCAGCTTGAGGATTTGGTGTTAAGAATCCAATCATTTCTGCACTGAACACAAACTGTATATATACACTTAAATTAAAGGAAAAACAAACATAAAGTGTGTTAATAAGGTGTTGGGTCACCATGTACCACCAGGGCAGCTTTAGTGCATCTTGTCATTGATTCTACAGTCTGTGAACTCTACTGGAGGGATGAACACCATTCTTCTAAAAGATATTCCCTCATTTGGTGTTCAGTTGGGTTGAGATCTGGTGACTGTGAAGACCATAACATATGATTCCCATTATTTTCATCCTCATCAAACCCTTCAGTGACCCCTCTTGCTCTAATGCCCGCGCCCACTTGTCAAGAATATAGTAAAGGATGAATCATCTGTCCATGTCACTTTTTTCTATATGGCTGTAGACCAGTGTCTATGGTTTTTGCAGCACTGCAACCTTATTATAATATACCTCTCTATGTAATTATTGACGGACTGTTCCTGCTGATATTCAGATCACGTCTTGCTTTGACATTCTCAATCAGCTGATGAAGAGTTGCTCCTTGGTTTTTCCTTACATATCATGTCATACATGTCAACAAATGTGTGTTTCCAAACCTATTTACTGATGTCTTTCCCATAGATCTAAATTCAGATGTTACTTTAGTCACTGTTTAGTCTTTGTGACTGAAGCTCTTTCAAAGTCACTTAGATCTTTTCCTCTCGACATCGTGATACAAAATCAGAATCAACTGGGCCTGCTCTGCATTTTCATACAGGCCACACAGCATGATTGGATGTTAATTGTTTGATAGTACCATGCAGTGCACCTGTGTGGAAACATCTGTACTTGTTATGTTTCTCTACTCATTTATTCAGGTTTTTCCTTTAATTTGTCCCCTGTCTACCGCAGATGTCACATAACCAAGTGAAATCTGGTATAGGCTATATGAGCATATTATGCATGCTTGTATGCGCAGTATATAAATGATGATGTGTGGGATCATGAAAGAAACATATGTGGAAAATATCACAGATAGAGATAAAAGATACTACTGTGCATAAAAACAGCAGGAGGAAGTGGGGATTGTCATTCAAGTAGGTTAAGTATGTGATGCAGACAGATACAGATTTTTTTGCAGCTATATACCAACAGCACACTCAATAATGAAATGAATTTGGTATATGTACAGACATCTTTATGCATACTTACATTTGTCACTTTTCCTGTGTAAACACACATGCTCGTGCTCTAAATCAGTAAGGTATTTTAAAATGTAAGTAACCATAGCAACAACACTTATGTTTCACAATGAATTGCCAGTTAACTCTCTGTTGATGCTGCTGTAACCTGACCACAGGTTAAAGTGCAGTCTTTAAAACAATGGGTGACGGTTTGGGAACAGTCTGTCTTGTAGTATTTTGATCAGTAGCCATGGTAAGATTATGATCATGCACCTTGAGCTGCCCTGATCATGTATGATCAGGTATGATCGGGGCAGGGAAATGTCATGGTTGAATGCTAAATGTACAAAAGATGCTCTGACTTTGGAATAGACCTGTAACCATGTCCGCAGGGTAAGTATCTTGGTCACTAGGGTCAGCAAAATCATGCTGTGCACATAACTAATACACTGTATTATTGTCTTTTAAGTTGAGATGCTGAACTTCTTCACAAACAGTTGTCTATTTGCACATCTAACATAAGTAGCGTTATTTAATGGCGTTTCTCTCCACTAAATTCAATATTCATTCTCCTTTGAGCTCTGTTTTAGTCTCCACCAACTTTTGATAATGATATCTGGTTATTTAGTTTGATTGTCCCACAGTATTCACCAGCTTGTTTCTAACTATGTTGATGTGTCTCAAATCACATACTTCTTTAGTACACTAGTACACTGTGTACACTATGTACTCACTTGTCTCGTGTTCATGTATCGACAGGTTGGTGTTGTCTCAAATCACACACGGCTGCTATGCACTTACCGGAAATGGCAATTAGCCAGTTGGCAAGCTAGCGTATGAAAGCTAGTGTTAGCATTCGTGTTATCATTCACAGTAACAAATTATTACAGACTGCTAAATTAACCCAATAAACCTACTGAAGGCTTATATGTGACAACAGTATAGTGGTGCTTAGTTCAAAAAACACATGTATAATTCACATTCGTATATTATTGCGATGTTCACTGTAGTTACAATATACTCTGCAGCCATTTCCTATTTGAAAAGTGGTCCCTCCCCTTCTGCTACGTAGCCAAGACAAAGTCCTTCTAAGGCAAGTCGTCTCACTCGGCGGCAAAAAACGCCTCCGGGCAGCTATTTGGCCATAGGAAGACCAACCGGCTATCTAAATGAATAGGGAGAGAGCTGTATCTCCATTTTCCGAGGTCTAAGGGACATAAAAAACATATGTTTTGAAATCACGATGAAAATCAAACTATAATTGCTGAAAGGGTTTGATGGTTTGGTATCAAATTAACGTTTTAAAAGCCTTTTTCCTTACAGGCATCTTGGACTGCGCATGCGCAATACTTCACGACAGTCTTCATTTACAGCAGGCAGCAAGACGTCATCTTACGCTCACAGCAGAGACAGGAGTTTGCTCACAGTCAACTTTCCCAGATCATGCCACAATTTTGGATAAAGCATTACAAAATATATGTACACAAAGTAATATAAACTGCTGATCATGTGTTTTAAAATGTGCTGTTGAAAATGACTTCCAAGTGTCGCAAAAAATGTGACCGCGTAGGACCAGCAAAATGATTGGAGCAACGGCACCGGAAGAGGCGGGACATGTGCAAACACCGGCCATCTTGGCGTTACGAAGTTTCCCTATGCATTTCAATGGGCGGTTTTTTCAGTGATATGTCTCCTCTTATTATAATGTGTCTGGCCAAGATGGCGACCGTTGAGGAAGAGAAGTGTCCATAGTTCCACACTCTACTTTTTGACTGTTTTGAGTGCACATCCTGGTACTACATGTTTCCATACTTTTCAGTGTGAACGCAGTTATGCACTAAAAAATAATGCTATGAGACTGAACTAAAACAGTGAAGCTGCAGTGTAGTCGAACTGAGGGGAAGTTCTCTGTAGGGTCATCACTAAGAGCCAGCCCTTACATATATAGTAGTGGTACCTTGTAAATAGAAAATTACATCTGCTTTAAATTAAAATTAAAATTCTCCACCAGACCTACACTCTTACAGCCTGGACACGGTTTGATACTCTTAAACCTTTAAACCATCATGTGGGAACATCTCATTTAAAAGATCTTCAATGAGGACATTAAGCATGGACAAATTAGGGGTGTTAACACTTAGTTCATGATTAATATATTTTCATACTCATAGTGACAAAATTGTCCCTTGTGGAGTCAACATTGTAAAAAGGAGAATTCAGTCAAAGATCAACCAAAAGTCAAAGATCTCAGATTCAGGTACCATTAGCTATAGAAACGGTTTAATTGTCTCCCTGTAGAGGAAAGGCTGTGTGTGTTACAGGAAGGAGACTTTTCATGTGACATATCTTTTTATTTGTGGAACCTGGGAGACAAGAAAAAGTTGTTTTCAAGGTGATGAAAGAATAAAGAAGTTGTATTTGGATGTCTTACAAGTCCACACGGGGTGGGAACACTTAATGAACAACAGCTACAACACAAATTATAAATGCTGCTGCTAATAGATAAGGCCTGATCGAAACCTTTACATAATTAAGGGTCTGAGTGTGAGGCGAAGTGGTTAAGTAATTGATGAGGGGTTCCTATTATTGAGAAGCATTTTGAAAATAGTGAGAAAAAATGTCAACAAATAAAGATGGGGGAAAAAAATCTCGTAGCAGACTGAGAGAAAGTTAAGAAAAGACGCTTCAGGGAGGGGAGAGATAAGCAAAGAAAGAGAGACAGAGAAAGAGAACTAAAGCCTCGCAGTTGTTGCTGCTACACAGTTGCATTGGTGCATTTTCTCATAAATATTTCAGGGAGGTGAACTCCCCCTCAACACCTCCATCCCGCACTCACTGCTGTGTTTTGGACTGCAGAGAGAGAGAGAGAAAGAGAGAGAGAAAATAAATTGACCTGACCATTACCTCAGCTCTGACATGATTTTTAAATAACAACAGCTTCTGTGGAAGAGTGGAAAATTACTCCTCTTACTACTATTCATAGCATGCTAAACTACTTCAGGGGGTGTTGAGGGGGGGGGGGGGGAATTCAAAGCATTGCTGGCTGTATGTTTCAGCTTTTCAGGCAACTTTAAAGTAACCTCAGTCAATTCCCAAAACAGCTTGGTACTGTAGTTTTTCATCAAACGGCACTCAAACTCGAGGAAATTGTGTTTTTGTTGGGGACTATTTTCAGCGGTGGATTAATACATATTTATTACTCAAGTGAGTATTTCTGGCAGCAGGATTGTGTATTGTGTGTCTTTGATGCACACACACACAATACTTGATAGTGGATAAATGTATTGTTGGTTTTGGTCTTTTCATGGGATTTGTAGTCAAAAAGAAAATACAGAGTATCAGCAGCAACATATTACATCACAGTAGGCACGTTCAAGAACTAAAATAAAGCCAGATAATGTATCAAAGTTAACTAACAGGAAATCATACTTAATCAAGCTCATTTTTTTCTTTAGTTAATACTTCATTTACATGGCTGAATTAACCTGCGAGGGAGGAAATGTGATCAACCCCATAACGTCGCTGTTCCAGCTGCTTCCTGTGAATGGCACACAATCTGCTGTATGTTAATTTAATTAAACACATTCACTGACGAATATGCAACTTAATAAGCACAAAACTAAACAAACCAAAACAATACTACTGAGCCTGCTGAAACGGTTGTATAATGTCAACTGTGGCTCTTGAAAGGCTTTCAACAGTAAGAAAATATACCCGATGATGTCATAGCGATGTCATTGGGATTATCTCGGTTTGGACTTGGAGCCTACACATTTATAACAGAAGCCATATGTTACAAACTTTGAGCATGGAGTTTCAAAGATGTAGGCTTTTACCAGGCACAGGGGGCCTAATTAAAAGACCGATTGGTGGCATTATGGGAAATGTAGGATCAGGTGTTTGGAGCTTGATAAAAACTAAACTATACTGCTCTTGATTAGCAGGTTGGCACCTTGCATGACAGCCTCTGACATCAGTATATGATGGTTTGTGTTAATGGGTGAATGTGTAGAGCGCTTTGAGTTGTCAGTAGGCCTGTCACAATAATTACATTATCGACTTATCGCACAATAACGTAATTATCAGCATTTATCATGTCATCATTTTTTTTTACATCAATATTGCCACACTTCACATTAGCAGCTAAGAGGCTATTCATGTCACATTGGCTAAGCTAAGCAGACTGTAGAAGAATTAAAGGGAAATAACTCTGTCCGCAACCATAATGACAGTTTGTGTTTTTACAGTGTAGCATCCACTCTACAAGACCACCCCCCTTACATTATTATACTATTATATTATCATTATATCAGTGGTATAAAATGATCTTCAAATGACAATAATATCGTTTATCGCGATTATTTCTGGGACAATATATCGTCCAACAAAAGTAGTTATTGAGATAGGTCTTATCAAGTTGCATTATGGGAACTGTAGGATTATGTGTTCTTGGAGTATGACCCGTATTAGTGACTAAAAATTGATATTTATATCCGCTTCTGCTGCGTCATTTTATCAGGTCTACACATTAAGTGAATTAATTGCTTGAACATGTTGCACAAACAGAGGAAAAGTGTGTGTAGACAAGAAAAGTGTTACATAGATGCAGACCATTTACCATTTACTAGGACTTAAAGTCAGCATATGCTAGGGTCTGCTGCTTCAATTCTGAACATTCTTCAGTCTCTCAAACTTTATGGAAGTGCAATACTAAAACACTACAGTATCACTTTAAAGTCCTCATCTTGTCAGTTCATACTGTAGTGATACATATTTCCAAACTAAATTAGCACAAACCATTTGACACACAGTAAGCCTGGAGCTTTCGGGGGTCACATGTCTGTGCTTTACCCAGTTGGTAGTCCAGCTTTACTAATTAATAGAACTACATCTCTACTGGTGATACATATTTACCGTTATTAACACGGGTTAGAAAGTACATTAGGTGCTACTCATTCTTTAGAAATGACTTCACCTCTTTGTTTAGCAGTGGCCATAATAGCTGGTGTAGGTCAGTCCAAGGCTCCACAGGCTTCCATTAAGTATGGACACAGAGACAGATGGAGGTGTGGACCACCCACGAGGCTACAGAAAAGAAGACAGGCGGAGAGGAGGAAAAAGACAAAGAGACAGCGAGAGATGCACAATGAGACAGACAGAGATACACCGCTATTCAAACTTTGCTGTTCTATCCCAGCCTTATTGGAAAACCGTCCACAGTGAGCTCAGCACTGAAATTAGATATTGATCCTTCCATCTCCTCCCCAGCATACCCCTCCCTCCCTCCTTCCCTCTCTACATCTCTCCCTCTCTAGCTCTGGGACTGCACGCCTCCCCTTCTGGTGATTCCTTCTCTTTCATTTAGTCCGCTCTCTCTCTCTCTCCTCCTCCTCTTCTTTCTCTCTACCACTCTTGGGATTTTTCTCATTTATGTATCCTTGCTTCCATCACTTGCATCCTCCCATTTAGGACACGAGGAGAGATAAAAAGGGTGAGATGTGAGAACAGAAGAATCGATGAAACGTGTATGTCCTGTATAGTGTTGGGCACTTTCCTTGAACCATGTAACAAATGACTCATAAAAACATAACTGCATTATAACAAAAGTAATTACATACTTTATTAGTTACTTTACATTTGTTTCTCAGCAGCTATGTCAAAACATGTTCCACCTGCTGTGTTGAACACGTATAGGGAAACACATGAGATATTGTTGTTTAACTAGCAGCCAGCTGACAGTTGAGAGGCGTTTGCTGACCATCAGCAGCTAGTTTTAATGTTAGCTATAATGTTTTCATACTTTCCTTCTCTGAATTAAACCAGCTGATTCAAATTTGGCACATTTCTTTTTTCTTTTGGTGGTGGATAATCACCATCATCATTAAGCTATGAGGCTACGTACCAGTACAAAGACCAAACAAGTATCAACTCTCCATCAAATTACAACAAACAAGCCCACCCCCAATTATTAAAGTAATAGAACATCACTGGGATCAGTAACTGTAATGTAATTACTGTAATTAATTCAAATTGGAATCACCCGTACTAAGCATCTCTGAAAAAAGTGACCACAATACATTCATATGTTACAAAGTGTTACTGTCCAACAGCTTCAACACAACTAATGTAAACGTAAATTATAAAATATTAGTGAGTGGATATTCCAGTCTGATAAAAAACCCAAACTGTATAAATTGTCGAAATAGCATGACCATGGTATAACTAAGTTTTTTTTTATTTTTTAGGAGTGTCACAGACACTGTATTTACTATATTGACTATAATCTTAAATGAGCATGCTCTATTTGTTTGCTTGCATGCATTGTTTGTAACAATTACATTACAAAAACTTTTTGTCACATTTTAAGAAATGTGTCTAGAATTCATTGTGTAACTGAGCATGCTGGGTTACCTAATGGTGCAGAATTAATAAGAAAACACTAAATGTGACATGGAGTCATAGCGGCATTCATCGGCAAATACTTCTTTATTTTCTTTAACACATGCTTAAAGTACAAGCCCACCAAAAAACAGCTGAAGGACACAGTGTGTAACAGCAGTATAACTGGAAGCCTTCTGTTTAGTCATGTTTTAGCTTATCCAAAAAGACCATGATCTCACAATTTTAATAAACCTGTCACTTCATAAAAATCATAATGAAAGTCCTTGTGCTGAGTAAATACATAGGAAGTTAGTTAAAGTGTGTAGCTCAGGGTAATAGCTCCATTTCTTGGCTCTCTTGCTGAGAGATTCAATGGTTTGGTTGATGATTTTCTATATTTTTGTTAGCGTCAACAAATATGTGCAGAGTCAAACCAACTATAAACTCACCCTGCTTACAAGTATTTTGTGTGTATCTAAAGTGTATCTTATCACTGGATGAAGGACCATGTCAGCCACTTCAGTCATGTGCCTCATTGGTGTGTTTAATAGCAGAGATGTATAGCACAGAGGAGTAAGAAACAGCATATCAGGCTTTGGATGCAAACACAATACTACAGAATCAGTTTGTTGTTGGTTTGGATCTGCACATGAGAAGAAAAATAGAGAAAATGACCAGCACAATTATTTAATACTATGTTCATGTCTATGTTAAGTATGGATCTGGGACTAACACCCAGTCTGGCTTTCTGGGTCATTTCAGCACTTTTGATCAACATCTCTGCTGCTCATAGTGATAACCAGACTCCAGAAAGTCTCTCCTCATGACAGTTATTTGTTAATAAAAAAATCAAACTGTCATTTTTCTATTTCTGTTTTGTATATCTTAAACACATCTCTTTAACCTTGATTGTTCCACCACTTTGCTCCCAACTGAAATATCTCTAAGAGTATAAGATGGATTGTTGGGCCATTTTTTGGCACATTCATGATCCCCAGATGATGTTTCCAAATGACTCTGATGTAATGAACAAACCTTACTGATTAACACATGAATCTTAATTATGTTAGTGATCCCTGGACTTCTTCTGTAGCACCACTTGTTCTGTGAAATATCTCAACATCAAGCTTCTTAATGGATTGGCGCAAAATCTTATACAGACATTCTGACTTTTCCTCTTATCATCACAGTGAGGTTGACATTTCTTGTTTTTTGGTAAGATTTCCCAGCTACAATTGGGTGAATTAGTACAAACATTGGTGTCCACCTCAGGATAAATTGTAACTGAGACTTTGGCGATCCACAGACTATTCATCTAGATCAAAATCTTAATTTATCCTAATGTAGAATGTATTGTCATGGTTACTGAGCGACTTCATGGGGGGGATTCATTTCACTTCTGGCAACAACTACAGGAAGTCAAATAGGGTTTGTGTGGGTGAGGCTAATTAAGAGAGCTGCACCAAGTTCAACAAATGGTGTCCTGTTGGATTTACTACACACATTTACATCATTACCTCGGTTTAAGACCGAATACCTGCAAAACTAATGAATCAACCACATTCCCATCAGCCTCAGCTGTACTTAATGTTGTGGAATGCCCATTGGTCCAACGGCCCATTATTCCAAAACCCAACAGTCTGAAAAATATCCCATTGGACCGAAAACCCATTAATATGATGGCCTGTTATCTTAAATACAACTACACGGTGGAGATGTTGGAGTCCAGTGACTGCCAGACAGATTATATGACTCCTAAAAACCTTTATTTCAGCTGATATTTAACTTCAACAGCCCTTGTGTACGTAATTAAACAACAAGTAAAATATGTAATGTTACTGTTTAACACTCGACACACCAGTCCATGCAATTTTCATAACGTGATTTCATCAAATCAGAGTTCTGCTTTGCAAAATGTAACAAATGTATCAGAAGAACTTATGAATTGTGTTAAGTCTATTCAATAAATTAATTTACTTTTTAGATCACTGATGATGAGGCAGCAACACAAATTTGCCAGTTTTCACCATTTTTGTGATGTTAAAAGTGTATTGAGGTAATGCATTCAAAATGTGTGTCTGGTTAAATGTAGCTAATATTGTCAAATTAAGTCTTAAGCTGTTTCCTACTGTCAGAGGAAAACACCATTAGCATTATTAGCTTAGCTTATCAGCTTAATTGGCTTTCAATCCAATGAAACATTTTTAAGATTGTTGGCTTTTGTAATAATGGGCTGTCAGACAAATGGCATGTCACGTAATTATCTTCAGTGCTAATTTGCTAATGTTAGCATGCTAACACGCTGCACCAAGATGCATTTTAAATTAGGAGTGGTTGTTTTGTCCATAATGAAACAGTACTTTATGGCAATAAGCCAATTCAAACCTACAAAACACATATTTTATTTAACATTTAAGGAACTTTGGTAAGAAGGTTACTGAGAAAGAACTTAAATCACAATTTCTCCCTGTACATGTTCCTGTGTGTATACCTATAGTGCAGTACATGTTTCATACATGCTTTCTGGCATTAAGGCAAATTACAGACAAATACTTATGATACACCACAATCTGATACAGTTTAAAAAGATTAAATCTTGTACTATCAAGAGCTTAAAATGTGACATGAAATCCACATTCTGACATGTATCGACCATTGATGCAATCATCTTGCACTCCGCAGCACATCTCTTGTAGTGTCTTCATTAAGAAAGAATGTTACAGACCAGAAATAGAACAATCCGAGAAAATCTTGCCAAGAAGAAAATAAAAACCCGCCTTTACTCCCCCTCATCTCTTCTTTTCTTTTTCCTCTCTTCCTATCTCCCTCGGGCTCACCTTCACTCATCACCTCATCTATTTTTCCCCTTCTGTTGCCAGGCAACAGACAGGAAGAGCATCACTTGGAGACGTCAAAACCACAGGAAGAGCTTGTAGGAAGACACATCACACAGATGTTCCATGAAAGAACCAGGGTCCATCAGAATAATCTTTCTCTTTTTGCTTTCTTTCCACTTGTCCTTGTTGGAAAATATGAGGTCTGGGAAAGATGTCAAAGAGAAAGCTTTACGCTAATAAATGTAACCAAAATGGGTGAAAACTTATTTTTGTCTCTGTCATTGTCATCTTACAAGGACATTGTGAGGCCATATTTGTACACAAATTCATTTTTATCAAACACAATTGTTTGTATCACATTTGTCATTGGACAGATAGGGGTTGAGAATATCCACCCTGTGAGTTGCCTATGTATGTTTCAAGGACTGTGGAATTTAAATATCTGCTTTCCTTTCATACAGGATATTTCCAAGGCCAACAAACAGGAAGCACTGAAGCTCAAATAAAAGTCAAATAAAAAGGTACATTAAAAAACAAAACAAAACAAATTATGACATGATGTCATGATTATATAATATAGTTTCAACATAATTAGTGGGTAACCTAAACTAACCTAATTAAGGACGCATATATTTTAATCAGTGTTGCCAGATTGGCAGTTTTCGACCAAATTAGGCTACTTTTTATGTCATTTGGTGGGTAAAAATAATTTAGTAATAATTTGGGCAACTTTTTGTATTCGACTGTTTGGACAGTTACCACTGATGAAAAGTTTGGCCCCTCTTATTGTCTGAGTACATAGAGATTGAGAGCACATTGGGTCCATACACAATGACCATCAACACTAAATGCTAACTCAGTTTATTACAAATAAGTTTTTTCCCTACTCCATTTATTGTTCTGTCATAGTTTTTTCATAAAACATCTGTTCATTCAAATGAAATCATTGTAACGTCATTTAAAATAACTGTGGTTGGTTGTAACTGTGGTTTTGAGTTTCCTAATTACAGTAATAAAACAGATGGGCAGAGACAACAGACGCAGTGTATATGCAAAGTATATATGATATATACACATGTAGAAAAAATCCTTTCAAAAAATAGAAATTTGGGCTACTTAGATGATGACTGGGTGGTTCCAGAGGCTTTGATTGGGCTACTTTTTGGAAGTCTCATCTACGCACATAGATCTTCAGTTGTCAGCATGCTTTAAACAAAGTGCATGACTCATCAAAGGCCAATTTGAGTGTTTACTTCACTGACATCACTGGGAAAGATACCGTAATGCTGTGGTGATAACTTTCCAGAATTGTAAAATCTTAAGTCAAACTATTAGAAACTGCTGTGCTGTGTTTGGTATTTAATAAACCTTCTGAATAAACCGTTTTTGATAACAGGAACGAGTGTTGCCGTTCATATCAGCTATAATCACTTTAACATGTGCGGGACAACTCTGTACTAACTGGTTTGTTTCATGCAGGAGAGTCATTCAACCTATTCTTTTCACAATGCATATTTTGATGTTCACACCAAGCCATGTTGTTGCAGTTTATTATCAGATATTGCTTCTATGTTTATGATCAAAACATCCTATGTATCAACTGAGGAAGACATTGTGATTTTTTGACTGACTGATGGTCTCACCAAAGCAGTAGCCCACTGGTATTCCGGGTAGGCCAGGATGACCAGTACACCACTGGTAACCCTAACAGTGCCTATCAGTAACTATCTACAACTATAACTGAAAGGCACTTATTAACACTATATTGCATTAAACAACAATATTAAACAAGAAAATGTTAGCAGGAGGGCTTTTAACAATTTTAATTAAACAATTATTTAGCTGCCAATAAGGACAACAAGCTAATACTAATTATAATGACTTGTGGGTTATAGTTAAAACTACTGTTACTAAAATCACTTTAAAGGCCCAGTCTGTAAAATTTAGTGGCATATAGTGGAAACAGATTTGGCTGAAATGAAATATAATATTCATAATTGTGTTTTCATTAGTGTATAATCACCTGAAAATAATAATATAGAATAGAATGAATCCTTTATATCTACATAGGGAGTGAGTCCCCTTCCACAGAGCCCGCCATGTTCCTTTATCAGCATACAATGGAAAAACCAAACACTGACTCTAAAGTGGACCTCTCGAGTTTTGCAGTCACCTTAAATTCTCCTACAAATTTGGAAGTGGAGGGTGAAAGGAGGGGTCGTTGCAATTTGTTGGTTGTTGGATGCAATGTGGAACCTCACCAGTAGATGCCACAAAATCTTACACACTGCACCTTTAAATCAGAAACTCTAAAGCTTAAAGTAATTTATGAATTCATTAAAGTTATACTGTTTTATGTTGTGAGCTGAGATGAGTTATTCATACCTCACATTGCAGTTAACAACAATTCTACAAGACTTTCACAGCTGCAACTGAGCTCTGCTGATACTAAATAGAGCTTTTTAGGTGGAAGGAACCAAGCAGCCTAAACAGAGAGGAGGCACTGTCGTACTCCTTCCATATACCAGTTTTAATGCTCAGTGCTTTTCAGATCAGAAGAAGTGGATGCATACTAAAACCTAAAGTAAAGAGATGGCCTTGGAAATGGTCAGTGTCCTTAACTGCAACAATATAGAAGCTTTGGCAGTTGTGTTAGTGCTTGTTGACCTTCCTTATTTTAAAAATGGGTCCAACAAGTAAAAGTGACAGATTGACAAATGACCCATTACTATTGCATTAGCCTACGTAGCATACATTGTGATAACTCTCATGACACTTATGCTATGGATATGCTATATGTGGGTAGAAGAGCTCTACTGAAGCTCCCCCATTCTGACAGTAATAAGCCAGAAGATCATGGAGGTCCTGAGTCTCACCTGTTGGAACCTCGTAAGATAAGATAAGATATTCATTTGTTAGTCCAACAATGGGTGCATTTGTATTATTATAGCAGCAGGTGGACAGTAAAAAAAAGCCTCCTGGACCTGATACTGCTGCTGGCTTGGTGGTAAATCTATGGAAGTGTGGCAAATGGACTGAATATAAGGGAAGAGATGGGTTGCAACCTCAGCTAATATGATAAGAAAGGGACAAGAAGAGCATAGTATCCCCCTTTGTTTGTTTTTTTTTCTATTTAGTTATTTTTCTTCTTTCTTTCTTTCTTTCTTTTTTCCTTTGCATTTACCTGCATATCAACTATATATGGGTTTGTGACATGCTACATTTCCCTTTATAGCATTCTGAGTTTGCCAATTCTGATATTTCCACTGTTGTGTAGCAGAACACATGTTTGTAAGTATAACTGGAAAAAAGAAAAAAAGTTTCAAAAAAATCCATGAAAGTGAGGACAGGAGATGTCAGGGAGTAATTGAATATTTTACGGGCATTTTCAATTCATATCACTTTCAAAAATAGTTTGGTATTAGTTCCCATGACAACAGACATATCCTCAGTGGAAAAGCCAATGCTCTTGTTTTCTATACTGCTAGTGGTAAATGAAGCAAATGTACTTCTGAGTATCAGTAATGTCGACACAGTTGACGGGCCACAGAATTAGCTTAACTGACGCTCCATTCAAGCTAGTTCTGAGCTAGTCCCAGTTTGTGCCTCTTAGCATGCCATGATAAAAAATATTTGTAATCAATTTGTCCCTGTCTGTTTCAAAACAAAGATAGCAGCCCACTAGATACCTGGATAGGAAATAGGCGAAGATATTTTTATCATGTTATTAGC
The DNA here is from genome assembly GCF_027409825.1 of Scomber japonicus. NCBI lineage: Eukaryota > Metazoa > Chordata > Actinopteri > Scombriformes > Scombridae > Scomber > Scomber japonicus. Next base: position 1,327,499 of record NC_070596.1, on the reverse strand, counting down.
ACTTTTTAGTTATCCTTTAAAGAAAAGGGTTAGCGTCATAACCTTGATGTATGCCAATGCTAATACATGACAGGCACAAACTGGGGCTTGTGTTTTGAGCCTTTTTATGTGTACAACAAAAACCCCCATGACAACAAAAAATGAATATGAAGTATTATGGAGTACTTTTTAAAGTACTAGTTTAGTCAAGTTTCAAGTTTCAGAAGAACCACACTTAACTGCAATACCTAATCCTAGCGGCTAATTTCTGTGCTTACTTTTGGTCTTTTTTGGACTTAAGACAGGTGTTAGAAATAATTTATGTAACATTTGGAAAGCTTTAGGAGTCTTGTGTTGCCTGCCCTGATGTACTGTAGTTATTTTGGAGGATCCATATGACACAAACTTAAAATAGAGTACTCAGAATGAGCACATGAATAACACCCAGGTTGTAAAGTATCTACTAATGTTAAGCACTTCTGCTATCTTCTTCACAATAATAATGATTACAGGGTCTATGTATGTGCACGTGTCTGCACTACAAAGCAGGCTTGGAGTGTGTGTGGTGTTTATGTGTAAACCCAACTTGCTCTGCTCATCAGTGGCAGTGTGGCGTTTGCCGCTACTAAGAAAATGTCCACATATGAGCTATCTTCAGTCGGTAATGTGGCCCCTTTTCATGCAAGTAAAATTCATCCTTATCTCTCCGCAGCTCTCTTTCTCTCTGCGCCGCTCTGCTTTTGATTCTTTTTTTTTCTTCCTCGTGGCAAGCACAGCAGCAGCATTTCCTTCTCCTCTGTGTCACCTCCACTCCCTCCCTCCATCGCTTCACCCCCCTCCTCCTCCTCCCCTCCCCATCTCCTGCTGCTTCCACCCTCCCTCCCCTTTTTTTCCTCCTTTTTTTTCTCTGTGTGTTTGCAGATGAAACGGGCAGCCTGCCAGTTTTTCATATTTCTTGGCAGCAAAGTGGCTAGCCAACTTCCTGGGGATGGGGAGCGGGGGGAGTTGGGGCTTGCAAAAGGTTACATTTGCACAATGTGTCTGTGAAAAAAAAAACGGCAAAAAAAGAAGAGGGAGGGAGAGAGGGGAAAAAAAGAAAGAAAGAGAGAGAAGGAAAGAAAGAAAGAGAGAAAAAGCTGGGCTGGATCAGCTAAACGACTCCACCGTTCTGGGTTGATGGAAAAAGCCCTCTGGGGGAATATTCAGTATGCAAGAGTATCGAGTTGCATGCAGTCATTACAATGATGTCTGTCCCTCTCTGTTTCTCTTTTTGTCTGCCTTCTCTGGAATGTTCCCCCCCTCCAACACACACACACACACACACACACACACACACACACACACTCGTACACACACACATCTCACCTTCCCTCCCTTTTTCTCGGAGCCTATGTGAAAGTGCTCCGTGAGGCGATAGCTTTGGGATGAGGGGGAGCGCTGGTCAAATCATAGCAGTTTGACAGGGTTTGTGTGCGTGTTGGGGCGGTGTTACTGCCGCTTATTATATCCCAACAAATATCCTCCACCACAACAACTGTATGCTCTGTCCTGCTGCGCTGTCAGGATTGACTGAAGACTTGTGTGAATAGACAGTGTTAGACAGAAGGAGAGTTAAACAGAAGAGTGGAAAGACCGAGAGGGAAGAAAATTCAGTTGTTTACCTCTACACTTCACTTCTCCATCCACATGCGTCTCCAAGGAGATAGCTAGAGAGATAGACTACAATAAAAACATACAGGAGTGGTGAAGGTATCTGTAATGATGATGCTAAAATGTCTTTAGGCTCATGAGCTCAAACTAATTTACATTCACAGTTTCACATGCACACACTCATTACTGATTTTAAGCAAATCAATAATGCTGCTCGTAGGAATGTTAATAGAAAGGATTTAAAATCTCACTAAAAATATAGTTTATGACTCATGTACATTCTGTCATTTGGACTTGAATTTGTGTATTTAAATTGGAAATATGATATAAATGAACTAATATTTCATTCTAGCCTATTAGTAGAACCATTAGTTTCAAAATTTCCTGTCAATACTTTGGCGTTACCTTGCAGTACTATTAGTCATGGTAGGCAACTCATGGATCACTGCAGTTAATGTTAGTTCACTGTGTAAGGTTGGCTGCTGGCATGGCAGTGATTGTAACAGGCTGCGGCTGTGGCTGAAATAGCTGAGGCTGTGGTTGTAGCCGGGATTATGGCTATGGCCAATGTGCTGCCACAGCCATGGAAACAGCTGTAGTTGCAACCACAGCCATGATAATAGCCATAGAAACAGTGACAGCTGTAGCCATAGCAATAACTATTGCCACAATCACAGCCCTAAAGCCTCAACCACTGCCATAGCCACAAATAGTATTTCAGCAGCCAACCCACAGCCAAGAATAGATGACTGCAGCAGCAGGGTTGTTTGCTAAAACTGTGTTGTTAAAAGGGGACATATTATGCACATTACCATGTATTTCTTTTTATCTGAGGCTCTACTGGAATAATACTTTGCATAATTATAGTCTTAAAAACGTTTTAGTATCTTATAGTGGCCCTTTATGCAGTCCCTCAGTTCAGCCTCTATCCTAAACACGCAGTTTGAGCTCCTGTCTCTTTAAGGACCCACCCCCACGCCCACTCTGTTCTGATCCTGTCCTTTGGCTCAGGAAGCTACGTCAAACAGCAGTCTTAGAATTTCACTACTTTAATGGCAACTAAGTCTGAATCCGATCCAGAATATATGAGTGGACAATGCCAACAACCCGAGCAACAAATGTCATGGAAATGATGACCATTTATGGAAATGCATGTTGATCTGTCATTATCTCGTTGGGAAAGTTGCAAAAAACAGTTACTAATATAGAGTTCAGGGAGAGCTGAAGTATGGGCTTTTGTCTCAAAAGAAACATTTTTAAATATGTTAACCTTAAGTTCTGTAACTTTGTCCATGTTTAACATTTGACATAAATCGCATATTTCTTGTTTAAATGAGCTCTATTTTTGTATTTTTCATGGTGTTGCAGAGAGTTCTGCATACCTTGCGTAAGCAGGTGTAAATTATCAGACACATCATAGAAATGCTTTTGGGAAATGTGCTTGTTTGATGTCTTACAGTAGATGAGAGAATCAATGTCAGTTTCATCTCTTTGTGTTAATTACAGAAATTGGTGACAAACATGTTTGGAGCACAAACTTTGCAGGAGTAGTTGCTAAGTTACTAGTCTCTGCCAAAAATGGAAAAATACTTTATGTATTTAAAATATTTTGTCTTGTTAGCCTGCAGATAGTCACAAAAAACAAACAAATAACAACAAAAGTAGGGTTTGTCAGATTTAGGTTGTTGTGAAAAATTGTCAGTTGCTACCCAGTACTAACCAGCAGACAAAGTTAAGTTAAGCATTTAGCAGCTATAGAGTCAGATTCAGGAGTTGGTAGATACCAAAAACAGCTAAAGAAAGGTGAATAATGTTACTGTTGTACTTATATTAGTCTAGGGGTCAGTAGCTATGTACAACTGGGCTAATACATTAAAACAATAATCAGCTTTTTTAACCACGCTCTAGGTAGGGCAATGGTGAGTTGGTCCAACACTTTGGTCCAAACTAAAATATCTCAACAACAATTGAAACACGTGCTGTGTCTAAAATCTCTTCTTCTAAAATGTCTTTGTAATAGTTTAGTGCATATGTGCGTTCACACTGAGAAGTAGCCAGAAGTAACCAGTTCTTTGCTGGTTTCTGTAGCTGACTTGCTTGTCTGTCCTCCGCACATGCCCAAGATAGGAGGAGAATTACCTGTCTTGGCATTTTAATGTAGATAGTTTCAGAATTTTGCCAGCTTTATATAGATGCTGTGTCTCAAATTGGGTACTTCTGTACTTATTTTGGGTGCACAAGTATATTCACACTGAGAAGTATGGAAACATGCAGCACTGTAAGTACCTAGATGGTGCACTCAAAACCATCAAAAAGTTGAGTGTGGAACAATGGACACTTCTCGCCGTCAATGGTCGCCATCTTGTCTTTTTTGCACTAAGCACCACTATACTGTTGTCACATATAAGCCATTGGTAGTTTTATTGGGTTAATTTCGATTTGGTACTGCGAACGATAACGCTAATTAGCTAATCGTCATTTCCGGTAGGTGGCCATGTTTGACTTGAGACTAACCTGTCAAAATTTGCGCACTTCAACGAATTAGTACACAGTGTACTAACAGAAGCATGTGATTTGAGACACAGCACTGCTTACTGGAACACTGCTAAACTAATGAAAATCAGCTGTGCTTTGTGTGTGGTGCTAATTAGCAAACACACTAAACCAAGACGTTGAACATCATCACATATAAGCACAAGTTAGCATGCCGACATTAGCATTTAGCTCTAAGCACTGCATATAGTGTTGTACTTTATATTGTATTGAATACATTTAGGTCTTATATTTTACCCTGGTTATGGCAGTGAGAAGAACCATCCAAATGAAATTAACTATAAAACAGTTTCCCAAACCTGCTTCTCAACAATGCCTTCGAACTAACAGCCTTCTCTGCTGAAATGATTCTCCCTCTCTTTCTCTGTCTGTGTCCTGCCTTACACACACACACACACACACAGACACACTGAAATACACACACACACACACACACCCCTCGCCCTCCCCCGCTCCCTCTTCTCTTTGCTGTGCTGCTTCTATAATTCAAATTCTGTCATGCTTGTTCCAGACTGCTGGCTCCAGCCTCTCTCTCTCTCCTCCTCATCTCTCGCTCTCTCTCTCTAGGAAAAGAAAGATGAGGGGAAAAAAAGGAGAGAGGGAGGAGGAGGAGGGAGTGGAGAGGGGGGCTCTTTGAGGGACAAAGCTGACAGAAACACACACAGACGGACACACCAAGCTGAACTAAACAGCAAATGTGAAAAAGCCTGCTGTGCATTTGAATTCTTGCAGGAACACTGAGCATCATCTGTGCTCTTCCTCTACACAACTTGCCTCTCTTTTCTGCTCATTATTTTACTTTTTGGATCTCTCTCATCACTGATTTTAGTGGTAGAGGACTGTGTCTCTGGATCACTTTAATTATCCACTTAAAGGGGTACTCCACCAATTTAATTTCATGATGTTGGGGGACTTGAGAGATTTAAAAGAGTGGTCCATGTACCCAATTACCAATAACATGCACAAAAAACCCCTCAAAAAACCCAAATGGTCAAAATTGTAACTACGGAGGCCCAGATATCCTGACTTCCAGTCCTTAGTACAGATCCCTAGATTGGATCCTACATTTCCCATAATGCTACTCGATCTTCTGGTTAAAGCCCCTGATGTCTGGTAAATGGCATCATCACAGTTGTTTTCTCAAACTTGAAAAAGCTCCTCCAGAGCCTTAGAAGACATTATACAGCTGTTTCTACGAGCTGTGTAGTACTCCACGTGACAAGTCAACTCATCCTGATATATAAAATGAGTGGAGTGCACTTTTAAAACTTTTAACACACAGTGGGTCAACTTCTTTAACAGCTCCAGGGCTGTTCACATATGTGAGTTGTCGGTCTACTGAGAATCGGACAAAAGAAATGGCTCGTCACTCATTGAGTAGCAAGAGAGTGTGAAGGAAAAAATATCAGCAGTGGTTGATTTGCAGAAATCTATAGAGCTGCAACAATGAAGACACAATCGAGTCCAACAAGAGGAAAGACAAAAGCAAATCAAAGGAGGACAAAATGTAAGTGGTACATTCTGGATGGACTGCTGTTAACGTTGTAAATAGCCAGAGCTTTGGCAATCTAATGTGGACTTACAGTAATAAGAGAGGCGGCTGTGTGAAGGTTTTCTGTGATTTTTAAGTAGCTTGTTTCCCTTCATCTATGTCCAAACAGCAAACCTGGCCTGCTGTTGTATGTTGGCTTTCCCTCACCATTAAAAATGCACTCAGTTTTGTTTGTTGTACATTATATAACATCATGAACCACCCTTAAGTCGTGGAAGATATGAAGCTGGCAAAATTTTGAAGCTCTCTACATTAAAAACGCCAAGACAGGTAATTCTCTTCCTATACTGGGCATATACTGAGGACAGACAAGCAAGTCAGCTACAGAAACCAGTGAAGAAGAAACAGAAGCCTATACTATTTTCGCCTACTGAAAGTTAATTTATTACAAGAGATTACAACAGTTTCAGCGAGAGAAAGGTGGTAGATAGCTACGTTTCTATCAAAGTAGACAATAAAGAGAACAACACACGCATAAAGCTGTTCACCTTGCCAAGAGAAAAAGATGTGTGTACTAGTTGAAACAGTTTCGTGTGGATGTGGTCACAGTTTAGTTTAGCTTGATAGCATGCTAACATTTGCTAACTTGAAGAAAGTACAGCTGAGGCTGATGGGTGTGTCATTAATTTTGTACACTGTGTTCATTACACTTGAGATGTGGTTAAAAGCATATCATTTATACAAACAAAAACAACAAAAGTAAGCTTATACCATGATCAGATCAATGTATTGGAGGTTATACTGTACATCTGTTGATTTTGGTGTGGTACAGAAACACAGTCAGCAGAATCTTGAAGCACAGCATTATCAACTTTTAAGTGAAACCATGATCTTTTACCAACCTTATCCAAAGTACTTTTGTTGCCAAAACCTAACTACATGCAGGATTCAGGATGTGAACACAAGTTTCCGTTGCCAGAGTCGTGCATCTTGTACTCCCCCCTATCCACCCCAACCTCCTTCCCCTCTCTCTAGCACTTAATTCATTTGACAAAACATTGCCTGTGAACATAATCCAGGCGGCAATGATATTTGCCAATATAACATTCTTGGGAGAACTATTTAGTATATAAACGTCATTTCTAGGGGACAGTGTTGGATGGAGGGTCAAGTCTTCAGAGCATGCTGAGAGACTATGTGCTGGCAGGACGTACGCCCCAGTAAGAACACTGCATGGACTAGTTGTTGAGAATAATTGATTTGACAACAAATCTACACACGATAATTACTCACAAGTATAGAAAAGAACACAGGGTCAAAGCAGCTCATAGTCTGCTTTTTCAGGACAGAAACAGGCAGATTTTAGTTCCCGTCTCTCTCATGGGGGACATAATAGGCTTTTTGTCAAAGTTTTGTTATTTAATAATGTTGAATGTCGATGTTAAACATGGTCAAAATGGTCACCGTCCCAAAACTTGACGTAAATGTATGTACAAATGCTGCTGGAAGTCAAAAACCTGCTCTGAGCAACCTCTACTTCCTATTCTTCTCTCTACATTCCTGTCTGCTTTCCTATAACAGTAATTCTGCTCTACTCTTTTCTTCAAGGTCTTTTTCCATGTAGGTTGCTGAATGTCCTTGGAGATGGAGGACTGACAGACATAACGTCCTCCCTTCTTGTCTGATGACCGCCACACCTGATTGGCAGGACGGGCTCACATACTGTGGCTAACTCACTGTTGGCCTCTCAGGGTAATTGAATCATAATGGAACATTTTCCCTGGCCTGGACGGCTCATTGCCCCCCTCGCTTTGATGATGCAACAGCAGCAAAGAAATGGTTCCTTTAGTCACGTCAAATGTCATCCAGGACCAGGGCAGCCATGAAATTGCTTGACTTCCCCAAATCCAACACATTTTCTAAAATCGCACACACTGGATGGATTGCCGTGCATGTTCCTTGAAAAATATCCACAAGTAAGCGCTTCCTCAGCCATAACCCCAAAAAAGGATTCTTGACTGCCTTTTTGATATTTGACTTGTTCCTCAGATGCGGTGTCAGATATATTTTGTTAATCCACGAAGAGATCAAGCTCTTTTCGTGGGACTTCTGTCCACAGGCATGCCATGAAAAGTTCAAACATTACAGCAGGTTTAAAGGATCAAGTTCAGTATTTTAAGCTCAGATTTTACTCTGATCGATGGCTTGTAGATGAGTAATGCATCAACCCAGTGGTAAGTAAACTGCAGCAGGGGGTATGAAGTAGGAGTGAGAGTGTGCCAACTTGAAAGAGTAAGCCCTCATGATCTGATGTCTGGTAGGAAGAACCTCCAGGATGTTTACTTGTGGGGTTTTTCCATTGGCAATTTTGGCTGCACTGAGTCAAACTATGCTCATTGCCGAAATGGACCATCTGCATAGACGGCTCAAAGCACTCCTGACCTGCCACCAAGTGGTTTGTAGTGACGTATACAAGCGTAGTGGATACTTGTATCAACATAAATTGGTTTTATCCACAACACTTTCTTCTAAAATCAGTTTTTCCACTTTTTAGTTGGAATAACTTGCATAGCGCTAGTTTGCTATCCAGTCCTGCTAACATTACAGACATCTCACATGGGCTAATTTCCTCTGTCAACCCATGATCGTTAGCCCGTTAACATCTAGGGTTTATGGGGAATGGTGTTCATTAATCCCACTTAAACATATGAATACTGAATTGACAATGATATTAGATTATTTATCAAAAATAGAGGTGGCAAAAGTACTCACATTCTATACTTAAGCAGAAGTACAGATACTCTGAGACAGTGACTCTGGTAAAAGTAGAAGTACTGATTCAACTCCTTTACTCAACTGAAAGTAAGAAAGTACAGACTCTGAAATGTAAAATGTATATTCTATCGTTTATTTGAATGTCATGTTTTCTTTTTATAATGTCACTGATGTTAAACAAGTAATGAGTCTGTTCTGACTATGAAAGGAGTAGAAAGTACAGATTTTTGTATTCAAACGTAGGGAGTAAAAGAAAAAAGTCGTACTCAACTAAAGTACAGATACCTGGAAAATCTACTTAAGTACAGTAATGAAGTACAAATACTTTGTTACTTCACACCTCTGATCAAATATAACTGCCATCCCTTTGTAAATATATAAAGCGAGCCACATGCAATGCTGTTGAGAAAGGCTCCGAGGCTAGGTTAAGCCTTGTTAGCTTGGTTACGAAAGTAAATATTTTAAGATGGGGTTTTTTTTTACTTCTGCAACAGAGTCCAGAAGTTCCAGTTTTACTTCAGCTCTATATAAAGTCAACTTGTTGGAGTTTTCACTGATACCACCCTCTCCAATTAAAATCAGCCTTTTGCTATGAGGATGAGGTCCAAGATAAACACATTATTTTCTGCCAAACATAGAAGAGTTTTGGTCATTTCACAAGAAAAATGCTTTACTTGTTGCTTTTTTTTTCTCTGAGGTCTTCTCATTAGTTTGAATCCCTGCTTAAAAAAGCGTAAGCCACATATTTCTGTGCATCAGTCAGGATTTAGCATCATTTGAATTGATATCTGATGATAGTGATTGCTGTGTTCTTATTATAACTAGGTGGAGGTGCATATTAACCACAATATACTATACTAAGAACTGACCACCAGCCAATCACTGTCAACCTTGTACATTTGACAGAGTGACATCATTATTCTGCAGTGTTGCATTATCATGACTTTATGGAGTCATAAGTCATTAAGTCATTTTTTAATTTTTTAAATGTATGTATTTTATACAATATAATTTATGTATTTTTATCCCTTTATTTTTTCTTCTCTTCCCAGTTGCTTTTGGTTTTCCTTGAAGGGCCAAGCTGCCAATCAACTGGCCCAAAGCCAGTCTTTTCAGAAACTCCACCTCCACAAACTAATTAATAATCTACAACTACTCTTTTTTTATTGTTTGTGAAGAGACCGACGCAGATCTTTTCCTATAACTTCTCAGATAGACTGTGTAGCTGCTTTGACTCTTTGGATTGTGCTCTTCTGTATGTGTTACACACTGAACACCTGCTCACCATCTCTGTTATTTCTTTGGACTTTTCTAGCTAAAAGAGCAGATCCCTCACTTTCTTCCTGCAGTTTTCAATCCCAAAGTGTCTCTTATGATTGTGATCAAGCATGTTCTGTCTCAGCGACTGTGCTACAATGATTCAGTCTACCTTGAAGATGATTCCATCCTAACTTGTTATCTCTTCTCCGCAGTTCTAGTAGTCTTGAATGTTTCAGGGGATTTGGCTCCTCCTTTCTGGCCAGCCTATGCACCACCTGCCTCAGTGTGTGAAGTGTTTCTTCATCACTGGCTGTCTCCTTTCTCGTGTTTTATAGCTTGTCAACTAACACAGGCACTCTTACTATGTATCTGAAACTATCATTTATTTAGCGGGTGGGTATATCACATTTATGTGGTACTTTTGTGTCCTCATCAGTAACCTCTGTGCTGAGTGACTTTTTTTTAGAATGACCTCTAGTGGTGTTTGCCATAAACAAACCTCTAGAAATCTGTCAGGTCCACAAACCACTGCCAGCATTTCTTTCTAGGTTTGTGCATCTGTTTAACTTGTGACTCTTGAGGCACTTGAAATAGGTTTTTGTTGAAGCACTGCTCCTTAGCCACTCTTAGACAGATAGGCTGACAGTTTCACAGATACAGTAGGTTCAGGTCCTAATATGTCACAACAGGTGCTTCTGTGAGCATGGTTTTCAGCTTGGTATAAACAGGGATGGATTAGTACCCCTAGGGGCCCTTGGGCACTGAAACCCATGCTCATTCCACTAGTTGATCATTTTTTCCGCACATACTCATTGATACAAACTTACCACAGTGCATTATGGCCTGCTAACTAGGGCTGAACGATTTTAGGAAAAGATCTAATTGCGATTTTTCTGGCAGATATTGCGATTTCGATTTGATTCACGATTTCCTTCAAATCAAGCTTCAGTGCAATATTCACAATGTACAGTAACATTAAAACATTAAATGTTATTACTCTAATGCAAGGATGAAAACTAAAGACCAATGGCAGTTATTACAAATGAAGAACTAAAAGAGTACTTAAAAAAAGTATGGCAAAAAATCCTTAATTGTGTTAATTTAAAAAAAAAGAAGTTAAATAGAATACAAAACAATTCCAAAAAACTAAACAATGTTAAATAAGTAATAAGAAAAACAAAATTCAACCATTCCAATAAAGGAAAAAAGGATATTGCCCAACAGTCAAGTAGGTAGGTCAAGGTCAGTCTTTTATGGCTCAAGAGAGCTAGCTTATCAACATCTATAGCAGCAGTTAAGGTACTTTATTCAACCCTACTGTATATTAAGAAACCTGGACTATCTTTTTAAGTGAATTTGACAAGTAATGGTAATAAAATAAAACTCATATCTTTTTTTAAACAAAGGCTGACACCACAAGTCAGGGTGAAGTGCAGAACAAATAAAATCCCAAAAGTACTTAAACAATAATACTCGCTTCCCTGACATCTTTACATCACTCTTTACAATTTTTTTGTCAAGAAAACCAGCATTTACACTCTGCATACAGCTGTGGGATGGCAACCTGGTTGAAGTAGGTGCGGGAGGGAATCATATTGTGTATCTTCTGTCCAGTGTGCGGACGAGGTTTTTAAATCTCATGGTGACATCTCTGTGTCTCCGCTGCTCTTATCATACAGAGTTACACTGGCAAAACATGCTGTAATTGTAGTCTGTTTGCTACAGTGGGCCTGAGTGTCATTTTCACCGGACTTTTTCGTCATACATTCGTCATGCAAATGCTTGTGTTGATTTTTCAAGTGCTGGTACAAATTGGTTGTGTTTCCCCTGGATGTTGCAACTTTAGCGCGACAGGTTTTGCACAGTACCTGTTTCAGGTGCACGTCTGCAGCCTCAAACCCGAAACACTCCCAAATGACCGACGTGCTGGTTTTCTTGGGGATTAAATCCCCTAACTCCGCTTCAGGTCCAGCTGAAGCTATTTCTGAATAATTATAATTAAGGAGCTGGTTAATACTGATTGGTTAGCGTGACCTGTCCACGAGTAGCATGCCGCTTCTGATTGGTGAGCTTGGCAGGATGGTAGGGAGACGGCATGTATGTGTAAAATAGTTGACACAACAGATCCTGGGTCAGTCAGGAGCGCTGCAAAAACCGCAACTTTGGCGATCACATGATCACGTTGTCTGAAATCGCAATTTCGATCAGAAAACGATAAATCGTTCAGCCCTACTGCTAACCAATCATCACTTACCCAGCCGTCAAATTGAAAAGTAAAACAGTCAATCATGAGGCAACTTTTATTATATAGTGACTGGTTAACACTGCTGTTGAATAGGAACCTTGTATATATCCATATTTCTTTTTGGACATACTATATTTCTGAAAGCAACTATAACTATCAACATCAAGAAGATGGTTCAAGCCTTGTGTCAAATTTCTGTAAAGTTTGACAAAAGAAAAGTGTACATTTTTAGGCCCCCTTTCTACTCAAGGGCCCCTGGGCACTTGCTGGTATGGTAGATCCGATGGGTATAAGCTCCTTCGTGTTCCTTCTACCAATGCCACATTACATCATCCTGTGTGAGCTCTCTGATCGGTGTTGCACTGAGAATACATTTTCCAAGATATGTTACCATTCCCAGGAATTTGTCGATGTCTGGCATGATCTTGATTGCCTCCACTGTGCTGTTGTCTGGTTTCAGTTTATCTTTAGCTAGAATGTGTTCCAGATATTTAATTTCCTCCAGTCCTATGATGTATTTTGCTTGATTTAGTTTACTCTGGCTCATTCCAAAACTTATTTGTCTCTTATGGTGTTCTTCTTTAGTGTCACCCAGTCCTTAAAAAACTTCATTGTCCCATGGAAAACCTCTGATGCAGGGTTTATCTGAAATGGAAGGCTGCATCCAAATGGGGTGTTGGATGTATACAGGCGAGAGCTTTTGTCACCACAGTTTGATTTGCTAGAAACCAGAAAAAGGACTGAGATGTATTTACCATTTGCAGATGGTGAGACTTCCAGTCAGCTTGTCTAAACAACAATAGGACTCACCCATTTAGTGGGGCTCATCAGTTTTCTTCACGACTCCAATTTCTTCCATCCTACAGAGCTTTGCTTTCAGTTCATCTCTGAGCAGGACAGGTGTTTTTCTTGGAGGGTGTACTTATTATACAACCGTCTCTTCCAGTCTTAGTTTGTGTTCTCCTTCATACATCTTTATATATTCAGAGAGTAAATCATCTGGGTTGTCATCTTTGTTGACAGCTTTAACTTTATTCATTCTTTTGATCATCTGTATTTCTTCACATGCCTTCAGGACTAATATTGGCTTTACCTTTCTCTTCACCACATGCTCCATTTTTCTATGCATCATCTGCAGATTGTATTTTCCATTAAACTGTATTTTTCTGTCCAGTGACTGTTTGACTTTTGTCTTTCTTATCGTCTGTTTTTCTTCAGCACCAGAGTCATGTTTGAAGTAGATGTATTTTGCATTATGGCCCGCCAAATTTTGTCGTTCATCCGGATTTGCAAAGGAGAAAATGTTGGTACACTTCCAGTGTTTCTTCTCCGGCCACATGCAAAAACGATAATGACTGTACTTTTTTACTGTAGCATCTTTTTCCATGTAGCCCGTAGTTTCCAAGTACAGTGCGAACCTCTGTCGGAATTGTCTCCAGTCAAGTCCAGAAGGTGGTTGTAAACTCTACATTTTGTCATTTTCCGCTCACTTCTGACACCGTGTTGTGTTGTTACTATAACCAAGACACCAAACTTTACTGAAGAACTGACCACCAGCCAATCACTATCAACTGTCAATTTTATTATGTTTCCTGTGTCATTCAAAAGACAAAAAGACCCAATAAAGCAGACTGGCTAAGTTATTGACTGTTAGACTCTTTATTAAGAATACTTTGACTTGCCATGTTGCTTATTTCTTGATATTACACAGAGAGCTACATTTTCAGGGGCTTTAAGTTCTATCCTCTGTGCTATCCCTAATATTTCCCCACATCCATTTTCCAAACAACCAGATCTCTGTCTCCATCTGAAGGGGAGAAGCAGCTGTCCAGACATAACAGTGACTGTCTTGACTTAGTATGGGAATGTTCTGCATCTTAGAGCCAGTTTCAGAGGTAATCTGAGACATGGAGTCTTACACAAGCTAACACACATACACACAGTGAAATAGAGATTCCATGCTCAAGAAAACATCTGGATACAGTAAGAGCTGTAGCAATAATACAACTAAACACATGTATGAATGAGTACTACACACTGCAACAACACTGCTAATACTGACCACACTATATTAGCTACACTAAGTTTTAAAGGATAACTACAATTCATGAAAACTTGGGTTTTATATTAGTAGTTCTGAGTACTTGTTTAATTGGTGCTGATTGAATTGCAATCATCAAAATAACTGCTGAGATCTGAGACCATGATGATATCACTACATATAGGTTCAATGCATGGATGTGTTAGGAAAGGTGGATATGGCCAATTATTTCTAGTGGACAATCGCACTTTTCTATAACCATTACAAAACATTTACACAGATATTGACAGAGTGGTTCAAACTGCAAATTAGGTAAATTATTACTCTTTTGCATTATTAATGTTTAATTTATTGATTGATTTTATATTTTTAAATCTTTCCTAAAGCCTACACAGCCTATTTTAAAATGTATGTTGACATTGCAAACTGTTTGTGCACCACTGTTTATAATGAGGGGTTATTAGTAACACTGTTTAAGGACTCACTACCCCATTACCCTAAAATATTACAGCAGCAAGTGGATAGCAAAAATAGAAGAGCATCAAAAAAAAGAATAAAGAACAACAAATAATGAGTACACAAGCAATAAAAACAATAGCAGTAATAAATGTTACTACTATTGTTTTTACTGCTAGTGTACTTATTATTTATTGTTCTTTATTCGTTTTATTAATGCCCTTTCTATTTTCGCTGCTGCAATACTGTAAATTTCCCCACTGTTGGACTATTAAAGGAATTTAACTCAGTTTGTTGTTGTTTTTTGCCACATTGAGCCATGGATGTATTATAAGAGCAGGGTTCTGGACTCAAAGATGTCATTTATTCAGTTGAATGAAAATTGCTCATCTGGCGCATGATCCAAAAGCGATTTCTAGCTTATGTTGTGCAGTTCACTAAATATACACTGTATAGTGCAGTAGGTCAGACTTGAAATAAGAAGTGGTTCTATAAACTGTGATGGATGTTTTAGGTAGTGGTTTTACTGTTAGCCTTTCTTTTCTCGATGGCTGGATAGATGGATAGAACTTTACATACAGGTATTTTTAGGACCATTACAAACTTGATTACTTAAAGCAGTATGGAGATACTACGATATATATATATTTAGGAAACTCACAACATTTTAAAAACCATTAAAAACATCAACAGCACATCAATATCTTCCAGAAACAGTGATCCACTAACCTGTGCAACTCAACCCAATCTCCAAAGTCGTAGTCAACTTAATTCTATAGCTTCCTCCATTAATGCTCTCCTCTAATGTCACTAACTTTTTAGTTGCTATCTAAAAACACCAACTCCATTCAACTCCTCACTGTCCTTGTTACAGATATGTTTGAACTAGCTGGAAACATTTATACCACCATGAACTAGGGCTCATAGAAAATGTATGTTATGTGCTAAAGGCACCTTAAACTGAAATATTAAAGGGGAAGTAGTATAAAGCCTGTTGTAGCTCCAGAGGGAACTGGGACAATGTTTGAGAAAAAAAGTGAGGTTAGCAGACCTCTGTAGCCTGCTCCTTGTCTCTGCTGGAGGCGAGCAGCTCCAAGCTACAATAGCTAGGCTACTACTAGCATAACACACCACAATCTGTACATTTGAGTTAATCAGGTTGAGTTGCATTATTGGCCAAAAAGGAATATATGGAATAAAAAAGACAATATTTCTGCTGCCTGATTTTTGTAATATTTGAAAAAACTGTCCATCACAAGTCCAACATTGTTACAGAAGCACAATGCTAAATCTGTTGAGTACTCTTTTAAATACACAGTGATATTATATTATGTGTTTTATTAAAACCTCTGTCTACACAAACTGAAAAAACGACGATATACTGTTGAGCAAGGTCATGTCAAAGCCCTTCTCCAGAGAGCTGTTCACTTCCTATTAATGCCATTGTATGGACATTGAATTCAATTCACCTAGAGAGCACTCGCTAGGTTGTCCTCAATGAAAGTGAGTAAGTGGAGCTAAATGGCTAAAATAATTATTCTACTACTGTTAGACAAAAAAGCCCAATATTTTATTTTAGTTTTTGCAAATATAGTATCAATTACATATCAGAATTGAAATAAAAAAATACCAATGTCCTTTGGTTTTTCTTACAGTGGAAACGGTTTTGCCAATAAAGCGTTAGCATTCTGCTAATGTATGCTGATTGGTCGGCTAAGTACTTACTGATCGTGACAGGACACCCTTCTTTGATGGCACCCGAAGTCTGTTTAAGTTTTGAGTCAGAGCCCTTCTGTGTTTTGGTCCACAGTGATTATCATTATCATATTAATGTGTGAAACCGAAATGGCCAATGCCGTAAAGTGGCGCGTGATGCCACAGATACTACTACTACAGTAAGGTATTTCACCACAAAAAAGCTGCGAAAAATCTAATCTAATGGAACTATATTTTCTCGACCGTTTATACTGAAAACATCATGAAAATTAGCAGAATTTTTTTTACCACATAAAAGTTACATTTTGGGACTACAGCTCCATAGGCCCCCATTCATTCTGGAACACCTCACGATCGCCCCCTACACAACTGGAAGTTTGATTAGGTTCCAAATTAACATGTATTTTTGTAACTATTATTTACATGTATTAAAATTGTCAATGTTATTTTTGACACTGGTTTCACTTCGGCTCTTCTTGTTTTTGGTAGAAAGTACTGTGTTTTTTGTGTGGGTTAACCTGACTAACTAGGTACTAGAACATTATATGTGCAGAAAAGTAATGTTATTTCTTTATTAGTGATGTTAGTGCTAATAACAAAATTGAATGTCCTTGAGTAGTTAATCTCAGATGCAGATATCTCAAAACATGAACAAATAAAACTGAAAGTTTCTGCATGACTAGACAGGAGTAAGTGAGATAATATCACTTTTTGTAACTTGGGTGATTGACTGGTTTTATGTGCTACAGAGAAAGACAGAAAAGGAAAGCCTACAAAACCTCATGGGGAACTCATTAATATGAATTTGTTTTTAAATTATTTTTTCTTGTCTTGTCTCGTGTGCCTGTTTTTTCCTCCGTACTTGCTAACTGTAGCTTCTAACTGACCGTTCAGTATAGATTTGATGGATGCAAACAGAACCGTTAGAACCGTTTCTAACCGGCTGCTGAAATAAACCAACAGCAGTCCTCATTCAGACACAGAAGGCGAGCAAGAAAATGAGACAAAGCTGGAGGGCTGTGAGCAGAATGTTTGCTGGGTTTCTTTCTGTTCCACTGCTCCCCTCCCTCATTCCCTCCACCCCAGTTAGCTGGAGACACACAGAAAAACAGTGCATGTTTGAAAAAAAAAAATGGAGGCAAAACGCAGCCACACAAAGGCAGCGCTTGCACTCTCCATCGCCAGCTTACTAATCGGCGTCTTTGCTGTGCACGATGCATGCCTGTCGCCCGTTACACGGCAGCATTGCCATGGCGACCGGGGTCTGAGTAATCATTTGTGCAATGACCCCTATTCTCCAGAGGGAAGACGGAGGGATGGAGGAGCTGAAGGGAGGAGGGGGGAGGAGGGTGGAATGAAAGCAGAGCCAGCAAAAGCAGAGGAAGGGAGGGAGGAGGGAAGGGGTGGGGAGCAGCATAGCAAAGCAGCAGGGACCCAGACAGAAAAAAAAGCAAAAAGAAAACAGATTTTCTTTCTACTGGCAGCAGGGAAAGAACCTTTTATGTTTTTACATAATGAACAGAACTCACTCTCAGAAAGGATGGACAGAGAGAACACATGAGTTAAAGAAAAACTTGGATTTAGTAAAATGATAACAGTGGGAGGATAAATGTGATACCAGAAAATGGGATGTGCATCTTGTGGACAAAGACTGAAGGAAAGAAGACAAGAGAAAGACACAAAGGCTGTTTAGACAGTAAGCGTGCTAATGAGTGATGATCGTTACACACCACTATGTGGAAGGAAGATTTATGGGTAGTCGGGCTAAAAGTGGTGTTCCAGGAGAGGTCATGGGTTTGCTAAAATAAAATGATAAATTGGCTCATCCTCTGGGGAGCAGGGACATGCTCAATACATTGTATTGTTTGAGCTTTTGCTACATTTTGGATACAAAAGGGACATTTTGAACTGACGGTCTTAAGCTAAGTCAGTCATGACTTGGTGTTCTAAGTCCAAACTTATATCTACAGTACAACAGTTGCAGCATCTAGGTTTAAGCTATCTTCACGCTAAGACCGCCTAGCTAAGATCTAACACCTAGTCAGAAGCCGGCGTGAAGTCAAAATATTTGTCTTGCCAGGGAGGTCTTTTGACTTTTTCTGTACAGTGTTTTAAGAATGAAGTTTGTCTGAGTTTGAACAATCATTCATCTCAGTCTCTGGAGGATTTTTCCTGGGGTGGTCTGCACAAACTGGTCTTTACGAAGCCTGGTCCTACTGCTAAGTTAGTTCTTGTTAAAGGTTCAATATATAACATTCAGTCTTTTCGTTTGCTCGATTAAGTTCAAAAAACCAAACCCTGAACCGTCAGCTCATGAAACTCAGGTCAAACTGTCAAACTAGGCAGTGTTGGATCAAATATCAACAACAATAATATCAATATGTTACTGCATTGCCTAACCTCGTATGTTTTCAGAAACATATCTTAGTGTACTGTTTAGCTGTAATATGAGAAACTTTGTGACCTGGTCGCCATGTTGAAAACAGATGTGGGAAAGACGCACATGCACTAACATACACACTCACATTAGGATGCACACATGGCTAGCTTGGCTATCAAAACACAGTACAGATTTGAATTTCAAACCTGGTTTTGTAATTCATAAGCAGGTGACTTGCAGAATGTTTCTACAGTTAGTGGAGCTGAATGTTGTATATCGCACCTTTAAGACTATTTCATAGAATGGACTTTACCAAGATTAGTGATGTGCGTCCATGTGAATGCCCATGTGACAACGGCTATTGCCTAGCAGCATGTGTTGCTATGACACATTGATGCCAATCTCCTGCTGTCTTGCTAATTTTGTAGCTTATCGTTTCTTTTGGGTAACGTTAGGGGGGAACACATAAAAAGAAAAGGCAACCTTATGGACACTGAGATAAGAAAATTATTTAGTGGAGTGTAGCAGTGAGGTTGAAGATTGTAACCAACTGAATAACTGTCCCCTTCCAAGAGTGTAGGAGAACCTATGGTGGATGCAAAACTCACAAAAAACATAAAAGACTACACTTCACTAGAGCCAGTATTCGGTTTGTCCATTCAGGGCTACTGTAGAACATGGTGGTACAACATGGTGGGGTCGATGAAAGAGGACTTGCTCTCTTGTGAGATATTGGGATTCATTCTAAGGTAATGAAAACAGCATGATTCTTAGTATCAGGTGGGTATACACTAATGAAAACATAATTATAAATATTATTTTTCATTGCTGCCAATAGATCCCCCTAAATCTTACATACTAGTCCTTAACTAGAGCTGAACAGCAGCACAAGAAAACACCGATCACCAATATAATGAATAAAAAGAATAATTTGACTTGGAGAGAAATAACACAGCACACTAAAGTTCTGTCTTCTTACAGGCCGTTAACATTTTCCTTGTTATTAATCATAGCCACAGTCTTTCCCTAACCGTAACCACAATGTAATTACCATGTGCAGATAATGTAGGAAGTGAAAACAATATAATTGAACATTAAAAAAAGTTTGGCTTTGAACATAATTTAGTACCAATGTTCTTGTTTGGCAATAAGATTAAATAAAAGTCCATCAAAATTAAAACACGTCCCACAAATCTTTTGATGGACTTGGTGGCCTTTGATTGGACATGGATGACATGTTCCTACATTACATGAACACACACCCTGTAGTTTTTTTCCCCCACACACCATCCTGCTGCTGTAAATACTCACTAGATAGTCAAATGTGTATTCATCTACAGTTGAAAATAATCCCTAACAAATGCATCTTTTTCTCCTGTTTGAGTGACGTATGATGAAAACTAAAGTGCCCAGCTGCTGTGGGATTTTACTGAAGCATTTTTCAATATAAGAATATATATCTGTGTGGCCGTGTTTACCTCGGTTCGAATCCCGCGCCGAGCTGTCCTATCCTGCATGTCATTCCCCCTCTCTGCCTCCAGTTTCCTGTCTCTCTCTACTTGTCTGTCCATTAAAGGCAAAAAGTCCCAAAAAATATACTAAAAAAAAAAAAAAGATTATATATCTGTGCCCTGTTTTTAAAGAGCTACAGACAGTACCAGTCAAAAGTTTGGACACACTTTCCCATTCACTTGAATAAGAGAGTGTGTTCAAACTTTTGACTGGTAAGAACCAAAAGGCTTGGAGCTGACTGCCACAGACATTGTAAGAACGTTAGATGTATGCTGTGTTGGTTTTGGTCTATTAATTGAAATTTGTTGAGAAGGGGTAAGCAGGGTGATTTTTTACTAGCTTAACTCTCCTATTGTCTTCCCATCGACTGTCCAACTTTTGTCCTCCCGGGTCCTGCATGGTTTAACTGCTTACAAAGCATAAGCTAGAAATTGTCACCCAATTCTCTGTTACCAACTTACCACACTTTACACATATTTTTGGGAGCTATGGTCTCATTTAAATGAAATTACACCTCATTTTTGAGTTAACGCCTGTTGTCCCCTGGGGTCAAAATGAAACTGAAGACAACAGGAGGGTTCATAGAATATGTACGTTTCTTCCCTCTCTGGTGATCAGGTACTGTGGCAGGAATGATTCAGGAAGTATGTCCATCTTCAGTGTCTACTTTGAGGAGGATTGAGTTATGTGTACAAGTCAAACTGTGTGTTTTATTAATGTATTAAATCTTCTTAACTTACATTTGTGTTACGATTCTCTCAACTGATTAGCAATACTAGCTAAATTCAAAAAAAAATTGATTGTCATCAAGATACTCTACTGGTGTCCAGTAGAGTATCTAGTGGTATGTACAGCCTCTGTGGCTCCTTTAAGAATAACAATTTCCTCCACTAAAGCTGTTCTAGACTCTTCATACACTGTAAAACTGCTGTTTCCAAAAGAGAAAACCATATATATGGTGAAAGCTCTGATTTACAGGTTAAAAAGAACAAATGAGTTGCTTTTTAACCACACCTTAAAATCTCAGTGGGGTGTGGTCAGGTGTGAATGGTTGCAATCGGGACCCCACTCTGCCATGAAGTGAAGTGTTGTACTTCATGAGGTATTTTTGCAGTAAAACATGCTAAATGGCAGCAGGAACAGGCTTTTAAAGGCAGGGTGAGGTTGCTCTTTCAAAGGGGATTAGAGCAGTTGATGTGATTGGCCATTACTGAAGCTCACCATCATTAAAACTCCACCTGCTGATACTGCAGTTCTTGTAATGTATTCATCAATCTCTTTTCAGCCTGTGCCACACTGCGCCAGGATTGTGGATGAGCTTATAGTCAATAAAATTGCTAATATGTGTTAATAACAACCACTGTGGCCCCGAGTTTATCGTGTCTCGGCCCTCTAAAAGCTACATAAACTAATTATTTTATATCTGCAATGGACAAAATGACTATATGTAATGACAAACCCACAGAGATACAGAGTGTGAGTATCTTTCAGCTCATTGTTTTGGTGTTAACTCACAACTTATTATATTACTATATTGGTTCAGTCTTACCACTCTCATCAAGTAACATTGGCTCTTTTAAGAGAAAAGGCTCACTGCACACTACCAGCCACCATTTTACTAAGTTTCCCTTGTTTCCCTTGTATTTTCACCCCTTCTCCTACTGTGCTCCTATTTCCTTGTTACTCCTATAGGAAACTCCTGTAATTTGCAACTTCTCAACCTTTATCATGAATAATAGTCACACACGGATCTATAAGTTTCATATGTTTGTCTGACATCGCCAGATCGTCTATGAAACACAGTCTACACACACAAATCCACACACAACGTACAGTGACAGTTTCAACCCATCATTTAATACAACCCAGCATGTGTACAGCTGCACAGTCTTTCCTCTTGTCCTCTTGTCCTCCTCCCTCTGCTGCTGATGTGATTCACTGCCTGCAGGTGATGCTGGTAGATAGAGGAGGGGCTGCTTTGTCTCAGCCAGCAGCTGACTTTACAAGAATTTGCCAAATTTGAAGATGTGTGGCAAACTCAGATAAACAGTTAGACAGCATACAGACTGCTTTTGTGTTATTAGATTCAACCGACACGCTATGGTTGTATAGAACATACCTGTGGTGGATGGAAGATGAAATTTTCTACATGTTTATGCTTGTTGAACAAGTGGTTTGATAAAGCTTTCTTTCGGTATTTAGCTGCTCTAGAGAAATATATGTTTTTCTAGGGTAGCTGGATAGAAAAACAGTGATAAGGGAGTCAATATTGGGCTTAAATTCATCTGATTCTTCAAGTAAATGCTAATATTGATCTCTGTCTGCTGGGTGTTTAAATAAGCAATTGTTAACATATGTGTTGATGCTAAATGTTTGCTATATCAAATTCATATGGGTCAATAATATAATGAAAAAAACCGAGGGAAACAATGAATGCAGTGCCTTTAGGCTTTATGAAAGAAGACATATGATGCTTTTTTATGATTTTCTATCATTTATATACTGTAAATATGTCACATATAAGAATCAGTGGTTCCCCACAGCACCCCCTCAACGATTTTTTTTGTTATAGCTCACTGAGCCACCCAACCACCAATAAAACTTGCATAGCCTATATGTACACAGAAGCTTATCAGTTTAAACATTTTCATATTATAATATACTGTATATTAGACTGTATTAAAGGTATGGTAGCAATGTGGGGGAAAATGAGGAGAAAAGTTGTGAAAACCAACACAACCCCCCCCCCCCCCCTCCCTTCGTGCTCCCTCTGGAGCTCCACCCCCGAAGTTCATGGACGTGCATTGCCATGGTAACAGACGTAACCACTGTGCAAGCTGACCAACATGGCGTAGTCTGAAGCGTCTGCTGCGGGACGGTAAGTTAGCAGCATTTATAGCTCTGATAGTACAGGTAGCTAGCCTGGCTAACACCAGACTGCGTCTCAATCTCATGTGAGATTATTGTGATAGCAAACCTGTGTTTATAAGTCTTCATGACTGTAAACACTTTGAAAGCAGTGAACAAACACCAGATACAACTACACCAGCAACTACGCAGCAGCTACGTTGTAGGTTACGTTAGCAGCTGCGAAGCTAACGTGCAGAGTGTTAAAAAGCTGTAGTAACAACTCTTTACAGCTAACATCACAATAACAACAACAACATCCTGACTAACTAGACAGTGAGCTGAATGTCAGCAGGTAACGTAACAGTTTATGTGAAGCAGAGCTGAGCTGATGTTACTCACCTGTCCGGCAGATCAGCGTCCGCCTTCACTCTCCGGTCCTCCGCCAGGTCTCCGTCTGTCCCTGTCCGCGAGTCCTTGTCTCGTCAAAGTCCTTCTTTTATATTAAATGTTCTTCTAACTTTATCCTCTCTGGATGTTTCTTGGTCACCTTTCCGTCTCCACTATGTTACCATACCAGACGTTTCTCGCTCCGACTGCGTACACTACATAACCCCCCCCCATCTGACCATGAACACTCCCTCTCTCTGATTGGCTGGAGCATTGTTGTGTTGGCTCGCTCTGAGCCACATATTTATCTTCTGAATCTGTTTTTTTCAGAGCGCACTTAGAAGGGACAGCTAGCGGATAGTGAGGAGAGATTCTGTGATTTTGACAAAAATGTATTGGATTATTATCGCTCACTACACCTTTAAATAATATGAAGAAGAACAGGTGAAGATTTACAGATAAACAATTTAGTAAAATAGTCAATGAATACAATTTAATATGTTAAAGTGTATTTGTTTCAGTGTCTTCAATTAAAAAGAGTTAATGCGTAATTTGTACAAGGAAAAAAAAACAATACCCTCCAAAAAAGGCTGCAGACATGTGAGCTGCTGTTGATGTGGAGAGAGAGGGAACAACCTGCATGTCTGACTCCACTGACAGGATGTCTTGTTTTCATATGATGAGACAGCCACATAACACAAATATGAATTTATACCACAGTGCAAGGTGCACAGATAATGATGGATAGCTGTCTTACTCAAGCAATCAACCATTAGCTGAGTCATTTCATCAGTTGGCTCAGATTCAGTGCTGAGATGTTTCAAAGTTTCTTTGAGCTGTTTACTCTCTCAAATCACTGTTGTGAAGCTCACTTTTTTTCCTCCTGAATGCTGAGCTCCTGCAAAACTCCTGAGCTGGAGGGCATGTTGTGCTACTATGGCAACTGGCAACAGTGAGTTGTCATTTCAGCTGCGACAGCTATTTAACTGTTTAATATGCATATAGTGATGCTCATAGTCATTGCTCATTTATTCTGTTAATGTAAATGTTGCTGATTTTTTGAATGCGTTGAAATGTTATTAAAAGAAATGCACACAACACGCAATAGCTGCACAATATGATTCAATTTAGAACTGATGTACAGAATTTTAACCATACCCATGAATGGCCGTAACTAGGGCTGTAGTCAACCAGATCAAATCTTAGGCGACTATAGTTGTACACAATCTTCAAGTAATCAATTAGTGATAGGGGTGGGCGGTGAGGGAGGGGGGTTGTTCTCTCTTTCTCTGTTTAGCATCTTTAGGTTAGGCTAACCCATTGTTGCTAACTTTGGCACTAACCCCCTTTACTTTTCCAGCACTTGGGGAAATAACAGACATGACTTTGTTGGTTTTGAGAAGTTGTAGGGAAACAATTTTAAATTATTGGATATTACAGGACAGAGTGAACTCAGCAGCCACACATTTCTTTGTTTTGCATCTTCAGGTTAGGCTAACCCATTGTTGCTAATTTTGAAGCTAACCCCCTTTACTTTTCCAGCACTTGGGGTAATAACAGACGTGACTTTGTTAGTTTTGAGAAGTTGTAGAGAACAGTGGATGTTTGATGGTTGATGTAGAATGTTCCTCCTTATGAAAGCAACATGACAATTATTCAAAGTGTGGGCTCATCCGGAGGCAGGCCTTAAAGAGACAGGAGCTAAAACAGCCTGTTTCAGACAGAGGCTGAACTGGGTCAGTAGATAAAAAAGGAGCTTTTTTAAAACATAAACCATGCAAAGATATTCAAGCAGAACCCCAGATTTAAAATATGGACCTGAAAATGTGCATGACGTGTCACTTTTTATGCATTAGATTAGAAACACAGTTAACTGATATAATTTACTACTAAATGTAACAACCTCTCTCTTTTTACATACACTTGTTTCCCTAATTGTCAGGTAATGTCTTGGGCCATTTATAGGCTGAGCTACTAACGTTCTATTTACTGAAATTGCATTTAAAAAAATAGATGCAATTTGGTTAGAGAGATTTTGCAATGGGTTAGAAAGAGAAATGTCTCATAGAAACAGTCCCTGATGAAAACGGTTCACAGCGAGGTCTGTGCATTATCTAGAGGAACACAGATACTGTGGAAAGAGATGCATACTTTCAAAAAATACAATTTAATTCACCTCAATTTATTGGGTTGGGGAGAGAAATCCTACACAGATGTCTCAAAACCTGGACAAATAAAACCAAAACTATCTGCATGAATTCATACTACTTGATGTTAGTGAGATTTTTGCAATAAATAATTTAGGTGGACTAAACCTTTAGGTATCTGATTTTACAGTTATTGGCAGGTGCTCATAAAAACAGACACAAATAATATGTCATCCTCATCTAACCACACACACAGTTATAGTGAATCATTAATCAGAATATATTACATATGTTACCAAATCTTTTTTTGATTGTATGTGATATATATCATGTATGTCCATGTGTGTTCTTCCCTTTGGCCAATCACTGACACCCATTATTCCCCATCAGCAGCATCTGATATATATTTTGTGTGACGGACATACAGGACTGGATGGTGAAGTCAGGCATGAGAGTCCCTCCCCAGCCTCATTGTGGGAGAAAATCTTCATCAATAAATAATCATACTCTTCACGCTCTTTGGAACACATGGTACTGTACTAAAAAGCCGAATATCTGAAAGATCTGCTACAAACAACTGCTTTTCTACAAGATAAAACAGAACAGATGAAAGAAAGGTTGGCGAGCAGTACGGCAATTAGGCGCTCGCTGTAGAAGATACTGAAATAGATAACACAAGATGTTGAAGTTTAAACACAGGAATAGGAGTGATAACAGCAAGCGAGCATGCAGGACTGTGGCAGATACCTCGATGGTCTCCAGTGCTGACCGTGCATGCAAAGGAAGCTGAGAGAAATCAGCCTCTGCTTTGCTGACACCTGCAATTGTGCTGCAATGCTGCACTCCCTCTCTGAGGCACAGAGAGAGAGAGGGAGGGAGAGAGAAAGAGAGAGAGAGGGAAATAAACATGCTTAGGAGGAAACAGAGGGCTGAAACATAAGAGGATGTCAGTGGAGTAAGCAGAGGAGTGGTAAAAGGAGCCAGAGACAATTGAGCAGTGAGGCTGAAAAGATGAGGGAGAACATAAATGGAAGAGATGGGCATGGGTGGGAGGACAGGGAGTGCAGATACGAGGAGAGACTGAAAATAGAAAGAGACCGCAATATAATGGAAGAATGTGTGGAGGGAGGGAAAACATGGTAATGGAATAAAGATTTAAAATCACTACTTTTTGTGATAATGCGTGAACATCTATGGAAAGGGATTGTATATTAACAGTACAGTGATATGTAAGTAGGTGGTAATATGTGAGAATGCATGTGCACCATACTTATTTGAATCCTTTCTCTTTGTTATAAGAATAAAAACGGCACCACTACAACCACACAACTAAAAAGCTGCATCTGAATCT
Organism: Scomber japonicus; assembly: GCF_027409825.1. Classification (NCBI taxonomy): domain Eukaryota; kingdom Metazoa; phylum Chordata; class Actinopteri; order Scombriformes; family Scombridae; genus Scomber; species Scomber japonicus. Next base: position 1,300,705 of record NC_070596.1, on the reverse strand, counting down.
GACAACTCTCAAAATGTGATTGTATCAAATGGTATATTAACATATCTTATCATTTTAAAAACTTTTTTAAAGTAAGTAGTTAAATATTTATTTTCTTTCTGAGAGTGGAATAAAAAAGGTTGATATTAATCGCAAAGCGAAGACATGGTATGGTTAGCTTAGATTAGCATAAATACTGGAGGCACTGGGAAACAGCCAGCTTGCCTCAAAAATACACTCATGAACACCTCTTAATACATTTTCAGACAAGTTTTAACCTGTTGGTTTGCATTGGAACCAGTTTGAGTTACAGTTTGTCTTCAGTGCCATCTTTTATGATTGGAGCCAGGACCTAGCACTACCTTAATAAGCTAGTCCTGGGCAGGTATCATCATCAAGTGACATTAAACTTACCAAAATGTTGTGACTATTGTTTGACTCAGTGCAGGACCTGCACCCATGGAGAGCAATCGATGAGCCACCTAACAATCACAGCTGTCAATCAATGTCCACACAGCAGACATCAAAGCTACTATAAGTCTTCAAATCTTAATAACTGAACAATCATTTCAAAATTGACCACCAGCACGCTTATTAGAGGACCTGAATCTAGCGATCAAGACCAGAATGACTCATTAAAAAAATCGTAGTATTTCTAGACAGAAGTTGAGACTTTTGGGAGCCTTCGGTGGCACTTTCAGTTTCTTTTGTATTGATTTTTGTCTGAAGTCACGGTGAATAAGTAGCTAGGTAGGTATAGCTAATGTCTGTAGTTGGTATATATTGGCTGTTTAGGGCAAATAAGTAGACAGCACTTCAGCAGCCACATTTGTGAGAATAACTATATCATACTGCTAACTATATTTAACATGTTGTACCGTTTGTTAAATTAAAATGGAAGTGTAAAAGAAAGAGAGTCACCACCTCAAACTACTGCTTGATCTATATATAATAAACAAATAAGATAGGAAGTGTTAATTAATGAGCTGTAGAAGTGCTGGTACGTGTATTTTTGAACTGAACTTTTTCAGCCTAGCTGTTTCCCCTTAGCTATGCTATGCTATTAATAACCTTCTATATAATCTTACCTACCTATATATCCTAATATAGGTATGAGATTAATATCCATCTGTTCATCGCACTTTAAGAAAGGAAGCAAAAAAAGTGTATTTTCCTAAATGTTTCATCCTTTCATACTGTACTAGTTTTTGATGCATTTTTGGTCTGTAAAAAACTGTAAATATCTGTTTTAAATGTTTATTAGCTAGTTAGCATATAAAGATATCAGTGATATAAAAAAAAAAACCCAAAGAAACCATTTGTTCTCACTCACCTGAAGCTGTAAGTAGCCATGCAGATAAAAGAAAGATAAAATCTATCTTTGGTTTTACTGTTTTCATGGGAACAATTCCTTTATTAGAAAAATAATAAAAAAAACAATTGATAGCACATTCTGTGGAATATCCAGAATAACACACTGTTTCTATAGAGAGATTACTGGTAATGGTTTTTAATGTATTCAATGTTGCTATCATTACAAGCCAAATAACATTCGCCTCCACTGTACTGTGACAGAGGTAAAAATCTGACATGCAAACTTTAAACACGGCTCTATACTACTTGATGTAAATGAGAAAGAAAAAAGTTTGCAATATGGGTGAACTGGCCCTTTAATGTCAATGGCTATAGTCTGTCAGCAAACTTCAACTTGAATTAAGAGATAGTCATAACTCAAGAAAATACACCACAGTATTTTTTGTAATAACATGGCTACATATATTATTACCATGCATTTGATGCATTTTGTGTAGGGTTACTTTCTTTATCGTGCAGAATGTATATTTATGTGATGTGACATATGTTAGTATTCTTCGAATCCTCAATGTGTCACTGTCAGTCTCTAGCTGAAAGCCTTCTCCGTATAATGATTATGGCACAGATTGGAGTGTGTGGATGCTCTTTCGATCATTATATGCTGAATCTCAGCTCAGGCACCTCCAGCAAGCCTCTATCTAGTGAGCGGTGATGTTCATGTATTAAATTGGAGGAAACCTGCTTCATCACAGAGGTTTCAGACCCTCTGGGGTGCGCTCCTCTTTGCAAACAGCTACCTCCTCTGGAAGAAAAGATGAGTCTGTGTCCCGCTCTGCATCATACATTCATCATTCATAGAGAACATCACAATCAGGCATCCTCCAGACATCACTCAGTCAGGTCTCGGTTTTATCTGGAGGGTTGTTCCACGTTCCCTTGATTTCTATTTTATCTTGCATTAAAATAAGTATGTTTTGAAGGCTCTGTGTGCAGGCTGTGGAGTCACTGTCCCACCCCAGAGGGAGAATTTGGGAACAGTAACAAAACACTAATTACACAGGGCAGAAAACTAGTGCTGCACTGGCCTCTACAGGTTCAACACAGGTTATTGCACTCACTTGGCAAGCATCTGAACCTTTGATGAATCTGTAGAGGCCACTGCAATGCTGGTTTCCTGTGCTATGTGACTGAGTGGGTTTTGTATTGCTCGCACTCATAAACATAACCTGGTCAATGTGTGTTCTCTTTTATTCATGCTCTACCACCATTTATTCACTCAAGGCAGGAGGTGGGAGTAAGTCAAACACATGCAAATCACAAATCTTAACCTTCAAATCTCAAGTAAGTCTCAAGTCTTAACCTCCAAGTCTCAAGCAAGCCCTAGATCAGTTAACAGCTAGTGGTCATGAAAAGTTGAGTTTTATTTCCAGCATTAACTAAAACTGTTGTAGCCTGCTCACACTTTATAAATCTGATAAATCTTACACCTTGTTACAAATGTTACTGATATCTGCTAATCAATAACAAGCCTCCTAAATAATCAACAATGGAGAGTAGGGCTCTCAAATTTTAATGTAACTGTGTTAGCTAGTTACATTCGTGCATAGTCTAACTCTAACCAGTTATATGGCCCCAAATTGTCCCCACAAGTATCTTTTATATTCTCAGTATCTTCTCAATTAAATGCATAATCGATTCGAAGCCAAGTCTAGCATAGCGTAAACTTAACGTTAGCTTATTAGTCAATGTTGCACAAGCCAATACGTTAGCTAAAAAGACACATTCACATTACTGTGTTTGTGGTTTTTGTAGTGATGGATGAAGTTGGATATTGTGGTGGTCATGTTACAGCTGTAACCCTTTCATATTGCTGTTCTCTTCGTACAACCGCCATTGACGACATGATGGCTGCCTAGTGTGTTAGCCTCTGCTGGTTTGCTATGTCCTAATTAGGTTGCCAGGTTTGCGCACATGGTTGAGAAATCAAATCTCTAGAAAAATGGAAATATTTAATTTTTTAAAGTCCTTTCAAGTCATCTTAAGTCTAAGACAAGCTGCAAGTCATGAATATCAAGTCAAAGGCAGTTTGAGTTTTTTTTATTAATATTAGTAAAGCAAGTTTCAAGTCTGACTTATCAAACTCATGTGACTCTAGTCCCCACCTCTGACTCTCGGTATTGAGCTGCCTTCAGATATTAGATGGTGTCATTGATTGATGTTAGTGTTAATACCATTCACAAGTTATTATTCCATCTCTCACAATCTTAATATTGAATGAATATTCTCAGAGGCAGATTCTCAGTTTTAGGAAGCAGAACTATTTTATGTTCTATTCAAAATGTCAGGACAGAAATGTCCATCTAATGTACTGTCATTTCAAACTTAATATAACCCACCATGACTCATGAGCTGCTGCCATATGTTTTATTTATTTATTTATTTTTAAAAGACATGGGGTCTAGAACATCACACATGGGTTTGTGAACAGTTGTTTTGAAGCCTAGAGTTTGGCTTTACAACTTACTTCCACCTGGAGCCACAAAACCCTAATTTAGTCAGAAGAACATACTTCTCTTTAAAGATACATTGAGGGGATTTTTTTGTCCACCTGATGGCAACAACCTATTAGCTATTAGGTATAATATGGAAGTCAAAATAGATCTTTTAAAGGAGCCTACTGTCTTCCCAATTCTTTATCCCTTTGGCATGTGTTTATACAGCCCCCAGCTAACTCACCAGCACACTAAACGATGTTGGGACCACTGTATACACCAATTAGCAGCCTTCATAACCCACAGTTGTAACATAAAATATACCAGTGGCACCACAGACTTCACCACTTATATGGAGTCAACCTGGCTGTAAAGTTCCTGTGTGGAGCAGTCAACACACGACAGTAATGTAAGCATTAGCAGCTAATGCTACCTCTGACACCTTTTTCTGTTTATGAAGTCATGAAATGTTTTGTACAATGCAGCATCATTGAAAATACCAAATGAAGAGGGATGATTCTAACCCAGGAAGTACAGTAAATGTAAATTTTAGTGAAAACAAACCTCTGAGGAACTAACTGGAAAGCTATCCAGAATATCACAACACACACAGTACACTACATATAGTAGTGTTTACTGCTGTGTTTTTGGAAGAAGACTGCTTGGGTATTTCTTATTCAGTAATCGAAATAAAAATGGAGGAAAAACAGATTTTTATTTTATTTTAGTCACACTTTTCTTGTTAAAGTAAAATTTATTATTGTGGCTGTATCTAATCACATGGAATTGCTTTTAATTTGCAGTGTATTGTATTGCTACAAATGTATCTGTGTAGTTTTTGTATCAAACCATACTTGTTAAGGAGTAAATTTACACTGAGCAATATTAAATCCTGAATCTGGCCAGTGGATAAATATGAGCCCAGTGTTCATTCACATTTAGCAGCTAAATGCGCTACTACATTCACAAACTAGTCGTTTATAGCTAACAGCTGAACTGGAAACAACCCTGATGAGAGCTTTGAGACTGACCCAAAAAAAAAACCCAAGAAAAGTAAATCTGTTAACTGTAAAATCAAAACAATGAGCTAAAAGATGCTGAAACTCTTTTTAGAGCTGCACTGGTGATTTTTCACCGTGGGTTGGTTCCATTATCAATATAAACTGTTAAGTAGAGCAGCTTTAAGTTTCATCCTTTATTCACCACTATGACACACAGAAGAATACTCACAACCTCCACAGACACTCAGTAGTGCAGTTGGAGACTTTTTATGAGCCACCATCTAGTGGCCATTAGTGGCACTCAGGTATTTCTGTGTTAGCATCAGTTTTCAGACATGGTGGTGTCTGCTTGTGACCATTTACTGCATCCGCAAATGAAACTTGACATAATGATGCACACCAGCCTACTAAGAGTGAAACAGTGCATTGTAACTGGAATCTTTTATTCCTTATTCTATATCTGTCTGCTCATTATGACTACACCTATCAGTGCCACATATTGTGACATGGTACACCTTCAGGTGATAGCACTATGTTGTATTTAAAAATGTGAGGCAGCAGGGTTTGTTTGTTTTCTACACTTTCTAAGCCAAAAATAGTCATAGTCTTATCGTTGCCTGCATGTGAAGCCTCATGCCCTCATTAATTGCTGTGCAGATATTAACATGATGTGTGATTCAAGTGTCATTTTATTCAAACTAAAAGGAAAAAAAGTCACATTTTCTCTCTTCTAGTGGTATCTGTTCATGTGGATAGTTCAGGTTTCTTTTGTTCAATGTGTCTCTCAGGTTTCATCTCCAGAAATGTACTTCAGTAAAGTGGAGGTGAATGGAATTTTGTTCATGGTGCTCACAAACTGTCTGAAGAATGACATTTATTTTAAAAAATTAACAGCAGAAACACTAGGGCTGGATATTGGTACTTCATACCTTTAAGGTATGGACTGAAATAAATCGATACCAAGTTGTATTGAAACGTCTTCCATCAAACGATACCTGCTATTGATCCTTTTTGCACTGTATGGACTTGCTCACAGCCAATCAGTGCAAGCGTTCTTCGATTTAATGCAACATGTGATTGGTCCACTGCCACAGCAGCTACAACCCATTTGTGGTGGTGAAGTCATGGTGAATTTAAGTTACCCTGCTTAACAGTTCAGCAGCCAAGATGTCACATAAACACTCTAGTGTGTCTACACTACACACCTGTTACACCAGATAAAAGACAGAGCACTAAATGTAGAATGGGTATTAAATGAAGTACTCAGTTGGTATCAGTATCACTTTAAGGGTACTTGGATTGGTACTGGTATTGCCATTTTTTAAACAGAGCTCTATGAAACACACATCTGGGCAGTTACAGACCTCACTGTCACTGGTGTTATGTGGACTACTTCTTTGCAAAAAAGTAGTTCCAATGAAAAATGCTGGACAGAGGTGCTGCTGCTGATTTTTTAAATGCATATTACATTGATTTGAACACCACAAATGAAAATTTCACTCACGTCCTTTGGAATGGGATTGAGACAGATATCGATGAAAACTTAGATATTGGACAAATATAACCTAAACTAAGGCTAGATATGATTTGGATGAACCAACCTTTTAATCAAAGCAGGTATTTTCCTCTTGGTCGGTGTGCTTATTTTCTGTGAATACACAAAGTCTGTAAGGCAATCACTTGTAAGTACTGTGGTGCTAATGTGCCAGACGACTCAACATTTTCTCATCAGTGAAACTCAAGGATGACTTCAGCCAATCCCCAAAATTCCCCTGCTCTCTTTGCCTGCTCCCATCCTGTTGCAAGTAGTTTTATATTCTCAGAATATCTTGTTTTATATGACGTTTTCCTTAATATCATAGCATAATGACTCTTACATGTACACAGAATGTTGAATTAAACATTTTCATTATAAGGTAACAAATACTGACAAAACATGACACATTTTAATGCACTGTATCAAAATAATAAGCATTTATTAGGTTTATGAAGAGTATTATGTTTCATGTAAATGTCTGTAAAGGTTTATGAGCCTGTCCTCATTTTGAATGTTTACATGTTTGTTGCTTTGCTTTCTGTTACTGCTTGTTTGTTTCTTATCATTCAGTTTCAGTTTCACTTCAAATTGATTTCCACAATTCAGCGATCCTGGACAAAAATATGAAAACACACATTTTTATATACAAAAACAAACTTTAAAACAGACAATGATGAGTAGCTGTATTGTTAGGATTAAAAGGGATCTCTATTGGAACATGTATATCCTGTAGAGCCGGTTCTTGCAGATCCAGCGTTGAGTAAGTGACTGCTTTTTTGGAAGTCTGAGCCCTGGTTGAGCAGAAATGAGGACATTCCTGTTAGACAGCCTGGGTGGAATTTGAATAGTACAGAGGAACCGCCCGACGCTGATTGGTCGACAGCGACATATTTCCAGAGCCCCTACTTGTCACTCAACTGAACCCAGGTAGCTGATTGGCTCTTCATGAGGAGGGCGGACTCTCTAGCTTGACTATATATATATTCTGGTTTCAAAGCATCTGCAAATGATTGCTGGCTTTCACAGGGAGGCGGATCATTGTGTCCAATGTTTCTCCACAGAGCTGACTTGAGTCTTTCTCCTCGAACAAAACCATTCTTACTGAGATAGCTGAGAGTCGCTTTTCCTCTCCAAGACAGGAGGTGGACTTGGAGAACACAATAATGATCAACACCATGGAATGCGCAGTGGACGCGCAAAGCCTGATCTCCATTTCTTTAATGAAGATCCACAACTCCAGGACGCAGAGAGGGGGGATCAAGCTGCACAAAAACCTGCTAGTCTCCTATGTGCTGAGGAACGCCAGGCAGGTCTACATCAAGGAGAAATACGCGGAGATCTACAGAATGCAGCAGTACGAGGAGGTGATGACGGTCTGCAACGAGATCCAGGAGCTGAACCCTCTGGATCTGAACGCAGAGGACGCGGATGAAGAGGAGCAGGCTCTGTCTGCTTGCTGCGGGGATGAGGTGAGTCTGTGCGGCTCTGCGTGCCAGCGAGGCGCGGCGCAGCCAGCGGCGCACGGCCGGGCAGCTCTCCCTCTCTCCGGCTGCTCTCCTCTGGAGGACGCCGGTAAAGAACCAGAGCCCTGCTACTACAGAAGCTGCTGCATGGAGGCTTCTCCTGTGTCACACTGTGACCAGTTTCCCGCAAACAACAGCACGCACTGCAACAAAACCACAGTGCTGGATTTGGACACGCATGTGGTGACCACGGTGGAGAACGGCTACCTCCACCAGGACTGCTGCTGTGACGCGCTCCAGTGCGGTCAGAGCGCGCAATCCCCGGCCAAAAAACGGAAGGTTGAGTTCGGTTGTTGCTTATCCGATGTAGAGGAGGTGTCGGATTTTACGGCGGCTCGCAAACGGGCGAAACGCGAAGACTGTTCCTACTCCTGTCCAGACTACACGGACACTTCCAACATCTCCAACCTGATCTCCATCTTCGGCTCGGGGTTTTCAGGGCTGCTGAGCAGGCAGGCGGACTTGGAGCAGATCTGTAGCAAGCAAGCTCTGGCCAGTCTGGGAGCATGGACCCGGGCAATTGTGGCATTTTAAATCAAACACTTTATTAGGCTATATAGGGGAGACCAGGATCAGTTGTTCCATCTTTTTTCCCTCTAAAAGTAAAACAATAACCAACCAAGAACTGTTTCCTACTCATGTGTTTTTGGTTGGGAACAAGCAGAATAGTCCTGATTCATTCTGTTACATTTCATTTCTGGGTAGCATGAAAAAAATTGGTAAACCTTTATGCATAGTTACACCTTCAGGGAAAATGAAAATGTTCTACATAGGAATTCATGTAGTCATATATTGCCCAAAGCATGGAGGAAAAGTTGTGTGAAACCTTTTGTGAATGTTCTTAAAACATCTAAATGAAACCAGAATGTTCTTTGAAGGTTGAAGGAAATGATTGGGAATAAGAACGTTGCACTTTTATTCTGAAACTCGCAGTTATTTAAAGTACTGTTCCACATCCTTTCCATGTGCCAGTAGTAGAGGGTGTGTGCTGAATATGTATTCGGGTGAAAGCAGTGTGTTCACATAGAGCAATATGTGAATAATATCACCTATAGCAGTTTGGTAGCAGTAGACTGTTCAGTGATGGTTACTCATTTGATAAAAATTGGTTTATTAATTCACTTTTTTTAAAGAATTGGGCAAATCTGAACTTTACTCTTAAACATTGCACATATGCACTTATGAACATGTAGTTAAATCAGTTTTAACCATAATTGAACACCATGTGCTAAAATCACATACAATCTGCCGTTACTTAACCTCTGTAGATTCTCATCTTTCACACAACTCTGATAACAAATTCCAAAATATACAAGAGATTAAAATTAAGAATTATACCTCAAAGCACACCTTTGTCTTAAAACTCAATAAGATGTGTGGTTCATGGGTGTGCAATGGATGGATGACATCACGCACACTTGTTTCTGATTGGAGGACATTGAGGCGTTACAACTGAACACGGTCTCCCCTACAAGGTCTGAATGGAATGGACTTTATTTTTGCAGGAAAAAAAGAAAAAGATATTTAAACATTGAGCAATTTAGTGACAATAGTTTTGACAGAGCGAGGAGAGAGTTTGTGCCATATATATATAAACATATGTATCTATATGTATATGTATATTTGCAGGCTCTACATTTTACAGAATGGGAGATACATGTCTACAGTGTACACTCTTGTTGTGACTTAAGTCTAATGAAATGGATTGACTTCCGCTGCCTTAAATCCAATGCACACTACTGCTAGCTATTGTCATGAATTGAAAGTACATTGAAAGTGTGTGAATGTCTCTGCTGTTCTCTCCTGTCCTGGGCTGAGGAGCCTCGTTGGAAGAAAAAAAACAAAACAAAAACACCTTCTCCACTTTGAAATGGACCTTGCACATTCTGAGCAGTTTTATTGTCATGTGAAACACCATGTTCAAGACTCCTCTTAAACACTTTTGAGGTACATGGACTCTTGATCCAGTTCATATCACTTAATTAATGGAGTGCCAACAATTCAGTTCTGTTCCATTACTTGGGGGTCATCACTACACCTCAGCTCCCAACAGCTTCTTTTTTTTGGCAGTTTGACATCCTTTATTAATCATGGTTGTTGCTCAAAGCCTTCACAGTGATTCATAATTCCAACATGTTTTGGTTTTGTGAGTTTTTACTTTGTTTTGTAAAAGAATAATCCTAGTCCTTTTGTTTTAAAAAGGCAAACTCATGATTTAGCCATAACCTGAAAAAAAAATCCATGCATTAGCTTTATGAGCACTATGTGTACCAAAATAAAGAGAGTATTCAGCCATTCTCTACATATTTTGTTGTTATTCTTGTATTTTTGTGCTTAATAAATTGTATATCGCCGGGTGAAAACTGTTCCAGAAAATATTTGTAAAAAATTTATAATCTTAATAAAAAAATGAAAACTTTAATCTTAACTGCAGTGATGAGGCCTTTTGTATGCTGTCAATATTAAAGTGACTGACACATGCTGCTATTATGAACGACACAGTTTCATACATACTTACATGTAAATCTATACAAGGCATCCTTTATAAAGGGTTTATAAGTTGATGATAGCTTTATTAATAGCTATTAACATATCACTTGCTAATACTTCATAGATCACATATATTACATTGTTTATGCTTTCTTTTTGGTAAGAAGTCATTAATAAAGGGTAATAATAACTTTCTAAACGATCAAATCAGCAGTTAAATATATTAGCAAGTCATTCATTAAGAGATGTGTACAATAATTCATCTAGTCTGCAGTTATTCATGTTAATAAATTGTTCAGATTCTCCATAAACTTTTATTTTTCACATCCTAATAACATAACAGACATTGTTAAATGGTTTATAACTGATTTATAAATCATTGCAAATTATGTCAATCAATCAATCTTTATTTATATAGCGCCAAATCACAACAAAAGTCACCTCAAGGCTCTTTAAACATAGAGCAGGTCTAGACTCTTCTCTTCAAACATGTATAAGAGTTACTTATAAACCCTTTATAAAGGGTGTCTTACTTGACAGTGGAGCCAATATATAATATAATATAATATAATATAATATAATATAATATAATGAGGGTTTCTTGACCATTAAAAGACAAATGAAAAACAAATGATAACCTGACAGACATTGCTATAAATGGTTTATAACTGATTTATAATATCATTGTAAATGATGTAACAATAATAAAGGTATTATAGTTACTTATAAACCCTTTATAATGGGTGTCTTACTTGAAAGTGGAGCAAATATATAATATAATATAACATAACATAAGTAAGGCACAGTTTAGCATGAGGGTTTCTTGACCTTAACAAGAAGAATGAAAAACAAAACAAAACTCAAGGTCCACTTGGAAGCTTTTTCCAGAGCTTTCAACCATATCTGAAGGTCTTCCACACTGGATGGAGTTTGCATATTATATGTAGGCCTATTATATTCCATTCATAATCATATTACACAATGTTTCACTACAACTGAGCCATTTCCATAAGAAAACTCCACAGTGTGATGAGGCTGAAAGCTCTGGATTTAGCTAGTAAGTGGATATTGAGTTGGGTTTTTCTTTATTTTTTTGTCTTGTATGAACTACAGTCTCATAGTTCAGTTGACTCCTCTGTGTCACACAAACTGAACATTACATGCTTCATAAAGATTGCAGGGTGGATGTATTGGATTGCATTTAATTGCACTGGCTTTGTTTTCCTGCTCACTGTATGTAGCAGGTGCTGCAGTATATATAGTGTGATTTGATTTCTTTTACTTTTTATAATAAATCACCAAACACTCAATGATCTGAAACAGGTTAGGTTGGTCACGCTATAAGCTTAAAATCATATAAGGGCCCCCGTTCTTTATTTTTGTAGCCTGCTCCCATGATGCATTGCCTATAGAGCATATGTGACGCTCTCCATTCAACCTGGAATTTCCCTCCTCTGGAAAAACTTTTTGAGTCCTGTTATCTCTGCTCTGTGCCACTTGGTGGTGTTCTTTAAAATCAATGAATGAAGATATCAGTCAGGGCTGTGTATGCAGAGCAGAGCCACCTCGGGCTGACCCTCCCTCAAACTCTCCACTCACCAGCCCCCGACACCCTCCTCCTCCCTCCCTCCTTCCCTCCCTCCTCCTCCTCCTCCTTCCTCCTTCCTCCTGCTCTTCCTGGCTGGCTCGTTTTTTTTTCTGCCTCATAGTGAGGCATCGCTCTGCCCCAACACATCACCTCCACAACGCTGCCGCTGCTTGTTTGCTCCCTCAGCTCTGCAGGCTTATTTTTCCTCAGCTCCACCATACTAACAGTAGGTAGGTTTGCAATGGGAGTGACGAGGCTCTGTGAACAATGCATTGTGTCATTCTGCAAAAAAATGAGATGCAGGATAAATAAATATGGGATTATTCACAAAGTACATCTCACTGCAGCAGTAAAACATTCAACCTCTGCTTCAAATGACTCAAATAAAACATGTTAAATGATATCTGAAGCATATCATGGTTCAGCCCTGTGTGCTATACTGACTGACGGTGTGGACAATGGTTTTGTTTCATGGTGTATACACAGCTCCTCCATCTGGATTGGAAAAGACTGACACCCCGAACGCATGCAAATCAACATCTTTGATTTCCACATTGACTTGAAGTGATTTTTGAATGATTTCCTTTCATTTTAGATCACTTCATAATGTCATGTAGTTGTTTTTTTTGTTTGTTTAAAGCATAAAAGACTTAAGATGACTGAAATATATATATGCACAATACACACATCATGGAACAGAGATTCAATATTGTAACATATAGATGGAAGTAAAATATTTAAAAATGAAATAAATGAAAATGAAATAATACTTCTTTTTTTTTAAAGGTATAAATTTGAAGCTTGATGTAAGATAGAAAACACTAAAAAGTGAACTTATTACTGCAGACTTCTTATTTATGCTGGCAATCACACTTTCTGTCCACCTGATCCTCATTCAGGGGACGATACCAGGTGGCGGGGGTGATGTGAGAGAGGTTGGGTCAAGGGGGTTGGTGGAGGTGTGGGGGGGGGGGGGGTTGTGGTGACTAGTGCTGTGTGGGGGGTGTTGGAAAGAAGAAGAAGGAGGAGGGGAAGACAAACGAAGAGTGTGGGGGAGAGGTGCTGTCAGAAGAGGGGGGGGGGTAGCAGAGAGGGAGGTATGTGCTTTGTGAGGGGGGGGGATTGACATGTTGGGGGGGGAGGGGTTGCGGAGTGTGTGTGTGGGGTTGGGGGGGGGGCGGACCACATGTGACGGCAGAAGGGGTGTGTGGTGTGGGGGGGAGTTGGACTGTAGGGAATAGGTGTATTGGGAGGTTGGGGGGGGGGGGGGTAGACTGTGGCAGCAGAGATCGCACAGGTCAGCCAGGTTGTGAAAAGGGTCTGTGGGTCGGAGGGGGGAGGGAGAACGGGGGATGGGGTGTTTTTTTGTTAAGATGGACCTGATGTAGACCAGGTCCAGACTAACGTGGACACATCTCTTATTCTAACTGGGTGGAGCTTTGCTGCTACTTTTCTTTTTACTTTCATTTTTTTTAATTGGGCAGATACATTTCTACACTGGAGTCTGCAGAGAAAACGCTTTTAAGTTAGACCGTCAAGCTTTCATAAATGTGGTTGAATATTTCTGCATTGTAACAATGTTAAAGAGTCAATTCAAATGACAAAAAACATATTTTTCAGTTATATCCAAAGGTATCTATCAATGTGGAGAGTTATGATAAAGTTGCAGAACCAAATTCATCTGTGTATATCTTTGTTAGATATGTAATTCTGCAGGCTTGGTTGGGTAGGGCTTGTTAATAAACTACTGTAGCTGGCTATCTAATTGCTATTCTAGCCTGCCAGATTAGGATTTATTAATATGTCTACGCACTTTTTTATTTTCTCTATACTGGCTCATTAACTCCCCAGGTAGCATTTTATTCTCAGGATTGCCGCTTATTTCATTCTATAAATGAAGTGAGCTTACTATCAGTTACTAAACTCATGGGCTTGTTGCTAATGATCAAAAAGCTAAAGTAGTTTATTCTAAAGACCCGAAGCAGTTTATACTCTACCTTTAAAGTTCAGTACTGTTAAAATGTTGAAGTTAACTTAACTGCACCTGTGAACAAATCCAGCGGCTGCAGCAGTTCCATTAGAAATATCTGATTTCATTGTGAATTTTTCCTGCTAAGCTCTTAAGGCTGGTGTGAGCCGGCCTGCTACAGGCTCTATTACACTATAGTAAGTACTAGTAAGTACTTTGAGCTAAATGATTACATCAACATGCTAACATGCCAATGGCTATGTTGCATTCAGCAAACTATTGGACGAATTGAAATTTTAGACCTAAAGGAGAATTCACCAATTAAGTGAATAAAACCATTGGATACTATTTATGTTAAATGTACAAAATCTTATTCCAATCCATGTAGTGGTTGTTGATATAATTCCATCTGGACCCAAATGGACTGAGGAACCAAATTTGCCATTACTGTAGCAAGCATGGTTAATGCACATTCAACAGAAATGTCTTTTTAGAGATGGCTGTCTGGTTACTCTGGATCATTGATAATGTTCACAGTGAACATTAATCATTGGAACTAAAGAAACAGTCCCTTTGAAAACAGTTCTATTGTCATTTGGGTGTAATTACCCTTTAAGACCACTGTCTGCTGTTTTCTTTCTTTCCGCTGAGTCTCAATCACTGATTTAGAAAGATAGAAGAAATCTATGTGATACCGCTGTCATACAGTATGTTACAGTGATGGAGAGGGCTTGCAGTTGTGATACTGTATCTAATGAGTGTGAAGCACTTTCCATTGCCTGTCTAGAATAGTGCTCTATTAATAAACATCTTTTTCCTGACAAAGCAGGATGAAGTATGAATGGTCAGCATGTGTAGCAGTGGACACTCACTGCTTGGCTTTATATGAAACAGTGAATATAGGTTTCTGCGAATAAGACAAAACAATTTAGTTTTACCTAATTTGAATTTTTTTGGTTTTTTACAAATTATACTGACAATATTCTGGTAATAAAAAGTGATGAAAAAACTGAAGAAAAACAAAAAACCAAATAAGCTAAAATTGAAAATATTTAATGCTATAGTGTTAAATATTAAAAACTGTAAAAATTGTTTGCTGTAGATTGTATTTGGGATAATAGGTCATGACTTCACTCTTATTTACATAATATACATATTTGCAAGTAAAATATGGCAACTGTTCTATTTGCATATTTAATTAAAATTAGGCCAACGCCCCATGTCACATGTTAAAGATGACATGGATCACGTGATACTCAAACTGGGTAAAATTCATATTTGCACACTGCAAAAAACAAACAGACCACACCCTCATTTGCATACCAAAATAGCACACACCCTTATTTGCATAATACCCAAATAGACCTTTTCTATTTTGCATATGCTTTGCATATCAAAGACAGCTAGACCACACCCTAATGCACATGAGTTAAAAGCTCCTCTTAGGGTGGAATTGCTTATGCATTTCAATTAAACACAGAAACCACACCCATATCTAACATGTGTAGAAACCAGCCACACCCCTCTTTTGAATATTCAAGACTCTCTGGACACGCCTCCCATTACATTTTGAAAATTAGGTCATATCCTTATTTGTACAATGAAGCTGAAATGTATTTCCTCTAATAGTGGCCTGGGCCTTTATTCACCTCACCTGCACAGGAAACCACACCTTTATTGTAAGCAGGCTTATAAGAAACAGGCCTTTATTTCTAATTTCCTGTTTGAGTATATTTGCTCACATTTTATTATGAGGTCTCCTTGTTTTCGTATGTGCTTCCATTTGCTCAGTTAAATTTTTATTAGTGCATTACCGGTAATCACAGTTACACATGTACTCATAGAACTGGAGTTACATCCAGGTAACTAGTATTACATGCTGTACTAAAATACACATGAATTACAGAGCCAGCCTTTATTTGTGTTAACCATGCCCCAGGCCATTATTAGACATAGCTTTTAATTGACTACTGTTTTTTATTTGAGGAAATATGCTGTATCTTATTAAAAACTGTAAAATAGGCCACACCCATGAGGAAAACTTCAGAATAATGGTAATAAATTCAGCTAAAAAAATAACTCCGACGTTGAAATATCTTGATATGATGAGGTCTCAATTGACAGACTCATAAAGTGGGTTTCTCAGGCCTTCATACCTTTCAGTCCTTTTGAAATGCGTTGACCTTTAACACAATGACTAATGGACTGCTCTGTGTGTAGAAAAAGTTTGACATTATGAGAAATACACTTTATTTGTCTGAGAGTGAGATGACTGAGCACTTTCATGTTTGTAGGCTAAACATGAAGCTAACACCAGTAGCCAGCTAACTTAGCTTAGCACAAACACTGGAAACAGTAGGAAACGAGCTAGTCTAACTTTGTCCAAAGCTAACAAAATACACCTACCTGTACCAACCAAAGCTCACTGATGACTTCATATTCTGTCTGTTAAATCTGCACAAAAACAAAGTGTGAAAAACATAAAACCATCATTTTATGGAGGGTCATTGCTAGAATATTCTTTGTTGGCAACCAACCAAGAAATAGTCGGACCCAATGTATTTGTATCAGACAACGTGTAACACATTTTAATGTTTAAAGCCTGTGTTTTCTGCTCTCCCACCTTGAGTCATTTGCCTCCCATTTCAGACCGCCTCCATTGAAGACCGCGTTTCAAGACCAGACATATCAGAACAAGTCGACGCAGCTGTCCCATTCCAAACATTCCTCCAAATGAGGCAAAGAAATTCAGCCTGCGTTCGCTCCGATTCGCAGTATCTCAAAATTCATTGTGCAACACTCACTTATGAATGGTGAATTAGGGCAGGCCTGCATCAACTCATAGAGTCTGCCGTTGCCATAGTTAGAGCAAAGGAAGAGGTGTTTCATTGACTGAGTACTACGCTGAGTTTGCTATAGTTGTATAGATGTTTCACTTCAATCCAATGGATACCTACCTAACAATAGTGATAAATAATATACATATCATTTCAATTTCTCCATCATAACTTGTGTTTATGATTCACAAACACACCAAAATAACTGGTTGAGACTATTAGCCCAACAGCTCACATGTAGTGTTAAGCAATAGGCTCAAGCTTTTCCTTTTTTTCTTCTTTTACATGCTGTTTTTGCAGTTCATGTGACATTTTTTTACCAGTCTGAACACAAAGAGCAGGTACTGTGAGTAGAAAAGGATTCAATGAATGCACCAGGGCTTTGTGTCTCAGTGAGTCAAGAGGCAGCTCATGATA
This sequence comes from Scomber japonicus, assembly GCF_027409825.1. Lineage (NCBI taxonomy): Eukaryota > Metazoa > Chordata > Actinopteri > Scombriformes > Scombridae > Scomber > Scomber japonicus. Next base: position 1,283,558 of record NC_070596.1, on the reverse strand, counting down.
TAATGTTGATTCATCTGTAGAGAGTCTCATCTGGGGAGCTTTCAGCCCTGTGAAGGACACACCTTCACAGCCCGCGTACTACGACGGAGGCCTCGTCTAAAATGGGACACAGCTGCCGTGTTCTGGTTAAACAACATTTGTACAGAGTCCTTCAGTCACCTTTGGAGTGCTGTGCTATATTCCACCACTCTCTGCACTGCAGTCCAACATCCTGTATGTAAGGGGAATTCCACCCCTGTCCTTGTGAAGACTCGTAGTGGGAAAAAAAGAACGAAAAAAAAAAGGACTGTTGCACGTTGTTTTGGCATTGTAAATTTTACATGAAGTTCCCTTACTCCTGTGAACCACATCTGTACAATAAAAATAAATAAATAAATAAAAATCTTCCATCATCACAAGATGTAGTAGTATTACATATCCAGACTCATGCAATATTCAACTCTTTTCCTCTTATCTCACAATCCATCTGCCTCACTGCTGGGGTCATCTGGTGGTCACAAGCAAGTCACAGTCTATTACCAGTAAAACAACTGGGTTTGTTTGAAAGATTTTTCAGATACATGTACGGGATTTAAAAACAAAAGGCTGACGTTCAACCGTTACATTCTACAATATTGATGTGATTATAGCATCATTCGTGCATTGCTGTCTTTCACCACGCTACCATTAGGAGGCACCAAATTGGGAATTTTTTCAAACAATACACATGTTGGCTTTAACGTAACAAAGTAACTTAAATGCAAGTGTATATTTAGGTCAACAGATTAAAATCAGGTTGAACAGGTTAATGTAATAACTAGGGCAGTCAAAGTTAACGCAAATGAATTTTAATTTTTTTTAACGTGCGCGTGTTGTGTTTGACCCAAATACCAAACATACAACTGATACAGAGAGACGTCCTCCAGCTCGCCTAAGGTGTGTGTGTAAGAGCACGTGTGTGTGTGAGCAAGGAAGAGAGAGAGACTGTGTGTGTATTTTGCTGTCATTACATTCTTCAGTGCTCGTGTGTGTGTGTGTGTGTGTGTGTGTGTGTGTGTGTTCCAGTGTGTGAATGTAACTATTTCCCAACAGGTATCATAACTGACAGATTTTTGGAACATGCGGTATTTCATTGATCTGGATTGTTTCAATAATAATAAACAGTATTACAAACTTGAAAAATATATTTTAAAAATACATTTAGAATTAGACATGCGATTAATCTTGATTAAATATTTATAGTAATAACGCAAAAATTCAATAAAGAAAGACAAAATGGGCCAATCAGAAACCAGGCAGAATTTAACACTATAGTCATTTAAAAACCGAAAAACAAATATGGAACTTTGAGAAAAAGGCTGCACATCACAACCACAAAGATTTATTCACAGTTTAGTTTAGTTTACAATGTTTAGCCGATTCAAAAGATTAAAAAAACGGGTTTATCTTCCAACTGGGGGGAGCTGGGACTCAGATGAAGAGTTGGGTGTACATCATTAACAATGACTGTTAAAAGGACAGACTGTGAGGGGGAAAAATACAAGCAACAGAGATTGCATGCTTTTTTTTTCTAAGTGACTTTTCATTTAGTTATTTGAATTCAATTCTATTCATTTCAGTTTGGATGAGCTGTTACAGAAGGTTGAAAATGCCAATTCTTTGCATTTTTCCCCTCTGAGCAAGAAAAAAAAACACTCAAACACTGTTATTTCTTAGCAAATTATTAATGTGAATTACATGTTGGGATTAAGTGGGCAACTCAAATATTTATACATTAGCAACACAATTCAAATATTTGGCCTTAAAAGCAAAAACCAAGAAAATAACTACATTTGAAGGAGAAATCCCAACAAAGGCTTCTGGAGAATTCAAATCATTCCCTAAGTGACGAATGATTCAGAGGAAACAGTCTTATCATATCAACTCACTCTGTGAATGAGCCTACTGCTTATGAGGATCCAAACTTTGAAGTACACTCAAGCATTAAGCATCTTTAAACACATCCATTTAAAAATAGCTATGTCATCCATCAAAAACAGAGTCTGATCCAAACTCTATCCGTTATATAAATAAAATGACAAAAATATAAAGATGCTCTGAAATCACAAAAGGCCATCCACAACATGCTCTGCATTAAGTTGTGGATGACTTACAAGCTTTCATGACCACATGCACGTGCATGTGGGAATGCGTTTGTGTGTCAGACTACATGTGGTTGATTGTTGCTACTGCAGTATTTTTCATGTGAGGATGCCTAAGGAAGGGGAAAAACTGGTTGGTTTCGAGTTGTTGGGATTTTGGTCTTTCCATCGTGTGCGTCGGCGTTCCTCAGGGAGCGTCAAGGCTTCGTCGGCTCGATGGAAAGCAGGCTACCAAATTTAAAGTGCTGGATCACGGGGAACTTCTCCAGACACTGGAAATGGTAGAAGACAGAGATTGAGAAAAATGAGAAAACAAATCTGTATATTAATGTTCATTTCAACGTATCTGTTTATTTTGACTTGTATACTTACTAAAAAGAAGACATTTAATCATTAGTTATTGAACTGAGGTGAAACTGCATTCCCCTGCAGATAAGACTTTATGGTTGTGAGTGTAATTTGTTTGATCCAATACATGTCTGGCTGCTATTAATGTGGTTCGTTATAGGACTTCAGCTCCAACAAGCACAGCTAGCGTGTGCCGTTGTTAGCTGCCTCCATCAATAATTTGAGCGCTCCCTGACTCCATATATTGTATACACATACACACACACATACACACATACACACACACACACACACACACACACACACACACACACACACACACACACACACAATCATGATTCAACTCACAGAGTAACATACAAAGTACTGAGATTACAGGACTACTTTGAAAAGTAGTCCTGTAAGTGGACTCGGTAAGTGGAAGCTAGTTAGCTAAATTGCTAATAGGACGTCTAGTGAGGCAGGAATATGAGTTGTAAGACAAGTTGTAAACTAAACTTCGGGTTAGCTTAACTTACAGTAGTTTTTCTGTACAATGAGAGATTATTAGTGACATTTCTGGTGAGGTGACATTCAGTTTTAGTTCAAACTAAAGTGGTTTGGATCATCTGTTAGAACTGTTGTCATAGTGATGTCATTGTGTTCCCACTTCTCAGCAGTAATTTACTCAATGAAATTTGATCACAACTAAAGTAAATGATACCCAAGTTGTAACAAACAGTCATTGAAAACAAAAATATCAATGCACTGAATTCTTCTCTTATTTCATTATTTATTTCAGACGTTTTGGCTTGTGAGTGACCAAAACATTGTGATGCGTGACTGAAGCTCGTCTCTGATATTCAGTTAAAATAAGCAGGTTTGGATGTTGTGATAGCATTTAGGATTTAGCACAGGGACTTCCTGGTTCTTCAAGGTTTAGTGACTAGACAGGCCTTTGTCTTTGAACCCCGACATCCACTGAGGCCTAAACCCACAGAGTTAACCTTGACCTGAAGGAGAGCATCGCTGTTAACTCTTAGCCCCTTTTCACTTTGAACGTGTTTAAAATGGCGCAGACCAGCCCAGAGGAGGCTCTTTGTACGCACTGACACAGACCCAGTTTCAGGGAGCGGGGGGGTGGGTGGGTTTTTTTTTTTCGGGTGGCTGTGGTGGGGGGTTGGGGAGGTTGTGCTGGGGGGGGGGGGGGGGGGGGGGGGTGCGGTGGAATTGAACTCTTGTGCTCTGCCTGTCTGTGTGGTGACACTATCAGTCATGATCATGTGGGCAGAACTGGGGTGGAACAACATGCTCCAGAGGACCGTTGTCTGAACACATATTGCATCAATGAAAATGTGTAGAATCACCAAGGGATCATTAATCAGAGATAAATCTTAATACAGAACATTTAAAGGCCTTAACAGTTTATCTGTTGTGTGGCAGACAGTAAAAGGATTAAACTGGCCTATTCAAATCAATTAGCATAGATATAATTAACACTTCTGGGCTCTAGATCTTTAAAAAAAAGGTGCCTAATGTTTTAAGTTAAACCAAAACCAATGAAGAAATAATCCTAAGTGTTGTGTGTGTATCCAAAGCCTGAACACACTCACTATAGTTTATTTTGACTCCCCCCCCCACACACACACACACACACTGTCCTACTGCTGGAAATACTCACCAAAACACCAAATGTGTATTAATCCACCGCTGAAAAATAGTCCCCAACAAATGTACTATTTTCTGCTGTTTGAGTAACATTAGATAAAAAAAAAAAAAAAAACTACAAAGCCCAGCTGTGCGAGCTTTATACAAAGATTTACATCTTCAGCAGGAGCCAATGGGCTTGAGGGCTGAGCGCAGCACACAGGGTAAGGGAATCAAAAAGTACGGTGAGATGTTAGTTTTGATTGGTTCTAGTCGTTTCACAAGATTTACAATAGGAAAAGTGTAGAATATAAGTCTTTTTGAGTCAGTTTCCTATCTTCCAGACAGTCTGAATTCCATTCATTTCCCTCCAAAATGCAAATTAACCTTGTGAGACTTGCGACTAGTTTGTCTTTAACTACATTAAGATGACACATGAAGCTCACTGTGATGAATCATCTATGCAAAAGAAAGTTTCAAGTCTGTGCAAGTTGATTTATTACAGTGCAACGACATTAACTGGCTGTCTGAAGAAGAAAAAAAACAACTTGTAGTAAATGTGTAACAAACACTATAAGGGGCCTTATAAGACCAAAAGGTGGGAGCTGGGTGCCTCGTCTTCATTTCAAGTATGGAGATAAAGTAAGACATGTTGTAGAATTCTGTTCAATGTTCCAGCCATCATTGTTTTACTGTTTGTATTTGTCATTTCACGCATTTGGGTTACGCTAGGGGAAAAAAAAGGTCACGAAATCGTCTCCTCTCCCAGAAAATGGTAGATTCTGCTCTTTCTAGGTCTAGTAGAACTCTCTGCCCGAAAAACCCTGTGTGGGGCCAGGAAAAGGGAGAGAGGAATGCAAGTCTGCTGATGGTTGCTCCAGGCTTGGAGGAAGGTCGGGACAGAGGGAGGGGAGGATTTAATGAAGGGAACGGCAGAGGAGGAGGGAGGGAGGGGGGCGAGGGGGAGGGGAGGCAGACAGCTTGGCCCCTCAGCTCTTTGGGAAGACTCACAGGCTGCTCTGGAAAACACAGGATGTGGGCATGCAGGCGGGGAGAACGGGTTTAGACATCCCCCCAACCCCACCCCCAACCGCCCACACACACACACACACACACACACACACACACACACACACACACACACACACAATTCCATTCTCTCCATTCCTCTCTTAACCCTTTCCTGCCTCTCCCTCTCACTCTCTCTCTCTCTCTCTCTCTGCACATGCAGCCGATCGGTTAGAAAGCGTTTCGGTCTTAAGGAGCCCGGTTACGGCCGTCTTTCTGCCATAACTGGATTTCTCAAAATGTCGTGTAAACAAGAAAACACTGTTTCCTAAAACAGGGTGACTGATTCACAGAAATCCAGTTTACACAGCTCAGACTCTTGCTGTAAAAAAAAAAGAAAAAGAAAAAGCTGGTTTCTTGGCCTTGTGTTGCTTTACTAGGTTTTGGTTGAGTTTTTATGTGAATACGTGCATTACAAAGCCTTCTTCATATCACTGGCAGCGGTGCAGGGGCAGCAGAGACATCATTAGCGCTGTATTCTCACCAAATCTGGTATGGCAGCACGTTCCTGCAGGGTTGTGTGGAGGTGTGGGCGTGTTTATTTGTGCTTTACAACGTAACTGCTGTGAAACCATCAGAAAATTGTGTTCTATTTCTCTCATTTACTGGTTTTGTTGTCACTACTGGCGCTCGCTCTCTTTATTGACTCTATCTCACTTGACCACCGCTTCTCTTTCATGTAATTAAACTAAAACAGAAACTGAAATAACAATGGCAAAAAAGAACTTAAAGCTGCAGCATCATAAAATGAGTTGGCAATTAAATTTCTCTAGTTCATCGTCCTTTTCCTTGCCCAAAAAAGGAGCTTTTCCAAATAGTCTCCAGAGTGTATCGGTCTTCAAACACTGGCTTAGGGTTTGGGAAGAATTGAGCTTTGTAGGAACGCTGTCATATTAGTGACTAAACACAAGGTGGCAGTAAACAGTGACAATGGCTGACGGCTTCATGCGAATGTTCTCTTTATCGCTTGGTTAGGGTTAAATGTTGCTACCTGCCACTTTACTCTGCTCGAAATAAACTAAAAGTAAAGAAGCTGCCGTTGGTTTTCTGCGGTCAACTTGTTCCTCCGTCATCGGCACACAGTAGAACTGTTTGGGCATTTTAACGTGGAAGAAGGTGTTTGGAGAAAAAAAAGCTGAAATTCGAAAGCTGTTTAAGAATTTATTCGGCTTAATGTGAACGTAGTCTCAGTTTAGCATATTACAATGCAAAATTTGCTACTCAGCACTAAACACAAAGTAAACCTGAGGTTGATGGATGTCATTTGTATTGAATGTATTTGATCATAAACGTAAGTATCACACACATTATATATATTAATTATTTGTAGAATTTAACACAAAAACAATAAACCCTCACATGTCTCTCTGAATAAGTAATAAAAATAAAACTGCAACCAATACGTTACATTTTGGAAGCAATAACATACTAGACATACTGGGGAAACTGCATAGGGAAACTAGGACTTAGCCAGGGGGTTCAGGATGTTGAAGCAGTATGGGGGGGGGGGGGTCACTCAGCCAATGGGGACAACATCCATCTGAAATGACCTGACATGTTCCAAGAAGGGTCGCTAAATTTGAGACAATTGTATATTAGCGCCACCAATGGAAAGGTTTATTTTCCTGTAATTTCACAGAGGATAGGGCATGCTTTTTCTAATGGGTATAAGTGGGAGACAAAATAACACGCACCTTGCTAGTGATGTTAGAAAAACTACAAGTTCAACAAATTAGGACAGCAGTGGAAGGTCAGTGGGTAGGAGATCAAACAGGCCAGCTAAGGGTGAGGGGTGGATGTTAGTAGCTGTGATGGCTGACTCAAAGACAGACCCCTAAAACAGAGATAGGGTGGGACCAGTCCAGAACATGTGGGTGACATTAGCTGGTGCTTGGTGACTTCTATCACAATTTGGATCAGTGCCAGGACAGATGTGGGCTTTTAGACCAGTGGACTCTGAACTACTTTGCATTGTAAGATTCTGTGAGGGGCACAATACATGACATATGGACACAGTCTCTATATCTCTATAGTAAGATCTGCAGATCTAGCAGTGCATAAATGACTGGAGGCACGCAGATATTATTGTACAACTTTGACATGGTACCTTTGAGGTACAGATTAATATTAAAAATGGTGTCAACCAAGGTAGAAGGAGGAATAGTGAGGAAACCAGGGAAGTAAGGACCAATAGTCTTGGAATTTTAAGTATGTGAAGAAATGGGTCCTCTGTAAATTGAACACACGAGTTGACTGATCAAAAGATACAAATGTTGTATCAATGTAAAGATGCTTTACAGAGACAATCCCATGGTCCTGGTGGGGGCAGATTGTTGTTGATTATAGTTTGAATGTTTGCAGCCCTGTAATAAAATAAAAAGTTGGGTAATGCTTTTTGAAGTCGTTTTTTTTTTCTTCGTTTTGTTCCCTATAAACTGATAAATACAGCCATCAAGTAATGGAAGAAACATTTTGGAATGAAAACAGGTATGCACTGAAAGAGAGCACCATATTTTTTATGCAATTTAGATTTGGAAAAAATGTAACCTGATGATGAAGCATCAAGAGATCACAAATGTTTCTTTAATTCATCCTGAGCAGGGAATTCATGTTTGTACCAAATTTCATGGCAATCCATCCAATAGTTGTCAAGACATTTCATCTGACTCTTTAGTATCAACCTGCTGGTGGCCCTGAAGTCAGTTTATTTCAACAGATATGCAGTGATTAGCGATTTTGTGATTGTGTAGGTGAAGTAGAATTCATAACTTCAGATTCAACTTCACACTGTCACCACAGGACTTACCATTGACGAAAGCAAGAGAACTGGAGAGTCCACAAACTACTCCACCAAACAGATACAGCATGACAAAGATTTCTTAATAGTTTTTGTATCTGTGCTTTTCTGTGCAAGCTGTGCTTTCTGTTTTTTCAATCGAGCTAAAACTGAAATTATGAAAACTTTAAAACCAGCATGGGCTCTTTCTCCACCAAACCATTTATCAGACTGATAAATAGAAGGAAGAAAAACTGGACTGATCACAGACAGACAGACAGACAGACAGACAGACAGACAGACAGACAGACAGACAGACAGACAGACACAGAGAGAGAGAGAGAGAGAGAGAGAGAGGGAGAGAGAGAGAGAGAGAGAGAGAAGCAGGAGAAGCAGGCGTACCTCAGCCTTGTACATTCTGATCAGGCCCTGGTTGACTTTGGACCAGGAAGGAACAGCGCTGATGTTCCACAGCTGGTTGGAGTGTTCGGCAAATGGACCCGTCTTCATCTATGCAACAGAGAAAAAGTGAGAAAGAAAAGGGGAAAGTGAGGCCTCTCTGGTGTCAGAATCATTTTTTTAAAAACAGGATAGTTTTTCAACCTTTCAATAATCCTCTCGAAACCTTAAGAGTGACAAAATCAGTCTTCAGACTATCAAACACTCCCCCTGTAGGCCACAAGGGCAGTTTTTAAAAAGTGAAGATTTTCTCCGTTGATGGAGAACAGAAGCTTTAGTCAGCTTGATTTGACTCAGTGACAACGGATTCCAATGGTGGTGTGTCTTCACGACAGAAAAGCCTTATTTTGGTGAAACTATGAGAGTTTGGAACATACCGAGCATATTGATGAGCAGTAGAGGAATGGAGTACGCTGAGGAGGTTTGAGAAGTTTCAACGGGATATCTGATTTTGTTGTGTTTTTTTTTTACACAGTGAAAGTGGGTCACCATTGGAATCTATTGAAAATAACTTAATTCAAGTTCATCATTCACAATCAATAATCTGCCTTTTCAGTCTGTTTTAGAGTTTTTAAAATGGAACTACAGATTCGGGAAGGGAATGTGAGAAATGCAGTGCTGCCTCCAGCTATTGATAATAAAGTAAACTCTGTCAGTTAATACGTCCTGAACAGAAACAGATCCTACTGCATATAAAAAGGAAGATGTTGAGCTTTTAGCAGAAAGGAATCTGAAGGTAGCAGTGGTGTTTAAATGATCCCACAGTCCTGGTAGTGAGATCAGAACTAGTTTTTAAATCCTGCATATGGTTAAAGTCCTCCTCCATTCAAAGATGTGTTTTGCTTATTGTTCCTTCAGTTGGATGTTTGATCTTCTCAGAGCAGAATGATGTACATGCAGAGTTTGTTTTTACATTAACCTGAAGGAGGGAAGTTTCTCTGTGCTCATCAAATATCTTCTTAGCAGGATTTGTGACATCAAAATGATTTCAGAGCCAATTCTGGTCAGTGTGACGTGGAAACTTGAAGTCAGTGCACAAACACTGAGAATGAACTTTACAAAGACATAGAACACATCTTGTATTTTAAAACATTCAATACGATAGAATATTCATAGATTCTGGATTTTTACATGAGAAAGTTTGTGTGAAAAACCCATTAGAAAAATGATTAGAGTATTTGTATGTCTTTAGATATGTCTGGAGGGGATGTTTAAAGATTTATTTGTGCCATTCTAAGACCATTCATTCATTTTTTGGCCACTGTGGGGCGTCAGTGAGCAATCAGACCCTAAAACCAAAACAAGCTGAAACATGCCAAAATGCTGTGTAGAGCTTTGGGGTTTGTTGTTTTGGAAGAGGAACATCAATGACAAAAAAAATAAGGCTGGACAATGTTATAAGACATATGTGTAAAATATAGGGTTGAGACAGAATTGTTAGCAAAACCTCCTTTTTATTTCTAAATGATTTCCTTATAGATAAGTCCTAACTTTTGATCTTATAAAAAAAATCAATTTGTTGCTATGAGCTGTGTCCCTGTGGGGTTTATTGATTCTACACTGGCAGGCTAGTCAATGACTAGTAACTTTAAAGCTGCACTCACCATCACCCAATAGTGCCCCCTACTAGTGATGTTTAGAAAGCCAACTGAGAAGTGTGCAGATGATCTTATAAAACATATTGAACTTCGGGAGTGTTTCTGAAGCTGTGACGGTGCATTTCTTGTTGTTGATTTTAAGTTTTAGTCTTCTGAAGATAATGTCTGTAAAATGAAAAATAAAGAAAAATACAAGAAAGATAGAATACGTGACTTCTTTCTTCGATGGCTTTAAAAATGACATGAAAAACACATACTGATGACTGCTGTCTGCAATTTAATCAATATAATAAGAAGAATATGAAGAACAAAGGCCTGATTGTTATTCTGGCAACCTCCTGAATAATAATACATTCTGGAATCAACGAGTGTGCTAGTTTACACATAGACAAGAAATAAGCACATGTGGAGGAACAGTAAGTGGACAACTGGAACAACTTAGACTGACAAAAGCAAATGCATGACTTTATGAACGTATGAATGAAGTAAGGGCCGTAGACCGTTTTCCCACCATTTTCTCCCAAGAGGCTGAGGAACCCAAACCCAGACCCTGGGGCATCAATCTAACACCCCCTCCTTTTTCCATCCACTCCCCCCCCCCTCCTCCTCATCAACCTCCCCTCCACTCACACTGCTCTAGACACTTTCCAGGGCCTCGCATGAGAACACATGGGGGAAGGGCATAGAGGAGGGAGGAAAAAAGGAGGGGGGTGGAGACAGCCCGTATTCCCTGGAGGAAGGAGTGATTCACAGCAGCATGTGGGGAAGGAAGTGACTCATGTTTAGGACGACACACACACACACACACACACACACACACACACACACACACACACACACACACACACACACACACACACACACACACACACACACACACACACACACACACACACACACACACACACACACACACACACACACACACACACACACACACACGAGCCTTGTGTGTGAATTAAAAAAAGAGCATGAGTTTGAAGTATCCACATGTGTGTGAATAGGAGGGAAATACTGGAGTGTACATATGGAGCGCTGCATGCTCACAGGCCTGTCCGAGTAAACAAAAGAGGAAAAACAAGCCAGCAGATGAGACTGAATGAGACTAGTAACACAATCAAAAATAAAGAAAGTCTGCCTTTGTTTTTTCCTGCAACAAAAACAAAAGAATTTTTTTTTTTTAATACATTAACACAAGCTGATTTCACAAGCGAAGGTGAGGTCTTGTTGCTATGGTGATAAACGTGCATTCTGATACTAAATCTGTCACATTTTGAGGGCAAGAAGATAATGCAAGTCACACTATTTCTTTGATTAACTGTTAGTGGCGGCAATGTGCAAAGAATTGTAGTAATGTGCCAAAAAAAGGCAACGAAGAAGAAGACGACTGCAGGCAAGTGAACGTAGAGGCAGGATTTAAAACATTAAAAATTGGCGTCCTAAATGTTTTATGAAGAAGAAAATGCATTCAAAATATTTGTCAGGCCTGAAAGGACACACAGAGTGAGACTCATGGAACACCTTATACAAAATCTGACTTTTTTGTGTGAGGTTTGCCTCTTGGATTACAACCTCTCGTATCTAAACAAAATTGGTGTAAATCGCTTGTTTCTTCAACCTGATGAGTTCCATCTGTGCAAAAAAAATTGCTACCAAATCATACTGCTGTCAGAAAAACATCACACATTTAGCAGTGTCAGTGATGGCCATTAAATGACTAATATGTGAGGCGCAAAGATACTAGAGTAGCTATCACCTGCAACACAGGATGATCCCGGACTACTGAAAAGCACAAGCTCCTGCAGATAATTAATTTTGCATCAAGTCTGTCTTGGTTAAATATTTTAGTTTAGCTCATTTTGGTACCACATATAAACTCCAAATTCATTCAGATACACTATAGGGTATACAAGCTTTCAAGTCTTCTAGGTGTTTGTTATTTTGTCCATATAATGCAATAAAGTACAATACCACCGAGTTCAATCAAACCTCTTTGACACTATGAAGACATTAAGAGCATAAGAAGGGAGTGAGAAGAACATATATTAAATCATTTTGCTACCAAATTCAAACTCCAAATTAATTAACTATTGGTCCTAGTCCTATCACAATAATGACGTTATCGACTTACCGTACACTAAACGTATCAGCATCATCATGTCTATATATGGACTTATCATATGATACATGGCCTACATGACCTTTTTTTTGCCACACTTCACATTAGCAGCTAAGAGGCTATTCATGTTACATTAGCTAAGCTAGTAGTGTCCTCCATTCCTCACTGTGTAGTCCTGAGTGGAGACTGTAGAAGAATTCAAGGGAAATAACTCTGTCCCCAACCATGATGACAGTCAACCACTCTCCAATCCCACCCCCCACCCACCTTACATTATTATACTATTATATTATCATTATATCAGTGGTATAAAATGATCTTCAAATGATAATAATGTCGTTTATCATGTTATTTCTGAGGCAATATATCGTCCGATAAAAGTAGTTATGGTGACAGATCTAACTGGGCCTTCTCTGTTATGGAACTGGCTGTCTGAGTATCTCAGGCAAACAGAATGAGTTTCATCTTTTAAAACGCTTCTTAAAACTCATGTAAAGGCTTTCTTATAGTTTTACTGACTGTACTCCTTATCCCTTTATGTTGTTGATTCTACATTTTATCCCTATTTCATGGTTTTGACTATTTTATGGTTTTCCTGTTTTATGATATGTGATATTATCTGCCCTGTAAAGAAACCCAGATGGCCTGTTGATGACTCATATGAAAAGTCTGGACCACTCATTGAATTTCATTTATACCTAAAACAATAGTTTGAGCTGCAATGAACTGCTAGTAGTTGCCAATTAACAGATTTTAAATGCCAGGAAAAAGTGAATAAAATTACCAGAAAAAAAAGGAAAGGAACAATGACTAAATGATTATTATCAATTATTAAAACAGTTACCAATATATTCTCCATTGTTTTTAGCTCTAAAACTAAAAAAAGTCACCAAAACTAACAAAGAAAAAGGCAAAAGTCACATAGAAAGGAAAAGTGGGAGTCATGGATGAGGAGAAACGCGGAGGCCTCTCGACGCAACAGCAGCATCCTTTCATGACCGTGCGGAGGAGGAGGAGGAAGAGGAGGAAGGAGGGAAGGAGGGAGGGAGGGAGGGAGGGAGAGGTCAAGCAGGAGGGGGAGGAAGGAGGAGGAGGATGATGAGGGGGAACTAGGGAAGGAGGCGGTGCGTCTGAGTGGGAATGAGGAAAAGGATGTAGCTCGCTCAACCAACGCCCTCCTCTACTTCCCTCCCCTCCTTTTCCTCCCAAAAAGCAAAAACAAAGCGCACGGTTCCTGCTCTGGCAGGCGACCAACAGAATCCATCTGCCTCTCCCCTCGTCTGCTCCTTCCTGAACAAAACCGCGTTCAAGCTGCGGACCCACAATTTACTCCTGACTGCTAAAAATCAGCACAACATCCTCATTAGTACACATGTTGTCATATATACATTTATATGTAATTAGATGACCTACATCTCTTTGGGTAAAGTCATAGAAAACAGTAAACAGTGAGAGCAGGTGAGATTTCTCTTTTTAAATATATTTAAAGAAATTGGCAGAATTCAACACAGAGAGGTGAATGTCCATCAGGGGGCGGTAGTCCATATTTGGACACTTCCAGGTGTAACGCAGGACTGTCAGATTGTTCTCGATCTCCTTTTGGTTCAGGGAACAAACATTTAAAGAAAAAAATAAAACTTACAGTAAAACAGCAGGAAAGCTGTGGGAAAGTCCGGGGGCTGATGTGATAGCAGCCAATAAAAACAAACTTTTGAGTTTTTACTTATAAATCTGAGTTAAACAATTATTGGGACATGGATTTTCCTGCTGTTATTTCAATTAGTCTCAAAATGTTGTTTGGCTTTCACTCTTTAGAAAAAAAGTTTGCATTCAAGTCATTTATTTTCTCATCATCAGACAACACTGTTATATCTTTTTTATTGGATCTACTTTTTACTGAACAAATGTTACCAAAGAAAACTGTTCACAGTGTGCTCTGTGGATTATCCAGAGTATCAGACTACCAGGGAGACTATTCCTGGAAAAAACAAGAGATGTTGCTGTTGAATTCTTAAATGTCATTTTTTTAATGCTGTAAGCAGGACAAACAAAATTCCAATCGCCCCAGAAATCTCAGAGGCAGGATATCTAAAAAACCTGCACAAACAAACGTAGCAGCATGGATACACATTACTAGATTTTGTCAGAAAATATGTTTTTCGTGGAAAAACTAAAAAAGGTGTCTGACTTAAACCTTCTTACGGACGCTATCATTTTTTTGGCCACTTGGGGTCAGCGGACCAAGCTGTAAACACAACACTGACACATCGTTCCCTTTATGAAGCTGTTATAACAAAGCTGATGCAGACATCACACCGAATTAATTTCATTTCTGGCCACCAAATGAATAGAAGTCCAATAAGTCTGGTTTGGCACATAAAGTTTTTCATTATTATTTATTACATATATAAATATATATATTGTTTTATTAGTTCAATTCTATTTGAATTGGTATTTTTAGTAATTCCTTTTTAGTTTTTTCATTAAATAGTTAGAGATGTGTTTTTATTTATTTATTTAATCTGACTTAACTAGTGTCATTTTAACTTATTTTTACGGATAGTCTCATATTTACGAATTGTCTAATTTCATTATTTTATTTGTATATTTGCCATTGTTTTCACTGTAAAGCACTTGAGCTACATCCCTTGTATGCTCTATAAATAAAGTTTATTATTATCATTAATATTCCATCTCCTCTTACCTATACTTTGCTCTTCACCAACTGCTGAAACAAATATCTGTCTGTTTAGCTGCTAAAAGATGCTAAGAAGCTCTATAAAGCTGCTGAGTCACATGATAGTTCTTTGGGGGTATCATCATCATTAATATTATTATTGTTGTTATGAGTGACCCCTTAATGACCCCGTAAAATATTGATTAGAGCAGCTTTAAAGTCTTCTTGATGTGTGTTATTTTGTCCATGTAATATTCTGGAGTACAATGTCACCAAGTTCAGTTAAAATCCTTTTAACACTATTGACACTATAAAAACATTACAAGCATAAAAAAAGAGAATATATTGCATAAATGGGTTTTGAGATCATGAGTACTTGTGTACTGACTGTGTGTAAAATCCAGTGTGTTTGAGCAAAATAAAAAGCAAATAAAAAAAAGAAAAGGAAGAAGGAAAGGTGACGATTGTGATTTGATGCGTTTAGAGTTTTGTTTTCCCACCTCGTTTATGAACTTGATGCATTCCAGAAACATGTAGTCTGGGTGATACTCGTTCACCACCTTCTCGTCAATAAAGTGCCTCGGCTCCAGTGTCGGGTGATCTGAGAAGCAAGGGGGAACAGACCGGAGCTGTAAGTGCACACGTTCACCACCGGGTGTCACTGTTTACCTTCACATTTACTGAGCTCAACCGCAAGTCACGGCAGTGAGGAGATGGTGGGAAGCAGACAGTCATGTGAATGTGGTGTCATATGTGAACCTTGCACCACTGCACACTAGGAACCCAGCTATAACAATGACTTCTAATCTGCTGAGTAGACTTAATGTCTTTCACTTGTCATCTTCACAAATACAGATGCTACATTACCAACACATTCATAGAAACAGTGTGCAAACCTTGAGTCCCCACTGTGTCTTTAATGTTGTTTAATGTTAAGGTTTTTTTTTAAAAACATTTTATTCTATCTCTGAAGTTCTTTGAGACTTTAAACCTCCATCATACCTGCCTTCATTACATGTCTTTATCAAAAGCCTTGAGCCAGACTTCATAAGCCTTTTTCCACACAAGACAGATAAACACGGCCCTGTCATCGTTCTTTCTGATTGGCTAGAGTGAGGTTCTTACCTACAAACTGGGCGCTGCCCCATATGAATGGCAGAAACTGGAAGTCGTCCAGGCCCCACACACCTTGGCTTCCAGCTGGCTCCATTCTGTAGGTCCTCTGGAGCTTTCGCATCACTTCAAGATACCTGCAAAAAACACACAGTACATACAAACAGAATATAGACAGATCAATACTAACACTCAGGGTCATGGTCGATATGACATTATCCTTGGGTGGACAAAAAAAGCAACCATTATTTTCATTTGAATGAGGACAACACACTGGGCTTTATCATCTAGCATGGAGCCGTGTTGGACGATCAAATTGTGCTGCTTGCCCCTATACATACTAGGTGCATCCCAATACCCACATGTCAAATGGCTACTTAGGTGACATATTTCCAGTTACTATCACAGTGTCCAAGTGCCTGTATGAGTGTAGACATTTATCAGAGTTCACTGGGATACCCATAAGGACATCCCATCACTCATACAAATATAAATACTGTACATCGAACAATGGAGCTCAGATGATTTGTTGAACTAAGAGTACAGTAGCATCAACCGAACAGTATTACACACCAAAAAATTCACATTCAGGAGCTGAGAAGAGAAATTAAATCAAGTTATCAAGAGGCACAAAGGTTTAATTTAAGCTACACAAATGAGACAGTAAGATATCAATTTGAATGGAACATTATCAAAATCTTTGATCATGGACATGGTATGTAGGGCCAATGTCCTCGACAGACCCTAACCCTCAACAAGACTAGACTTGTTTCTCAATTGATATTTTCACAGAATCTTTAGTCAAGGACGAGCCCCCCTCAAAGCACTTGGGGTGCTCTTTCATACCGTCAGCCTTCAGACTGTACAACACCACAGCTCCCACTAATAAGACTGAGGCTGTCCTTACTGTTTAATCCCAGGAACATTGCACACTTGTATATAGTATAAAGAATTCATGTATATTGCAGATTTATATAATTACAGACAAGAAAATATTCATTGTTAATGTTAACCAACTTTCACAAACTTCAGTTATTCTTGTGTCTTCATTATTATCAGTCCTAAAACCAATCAATTGGAGCACTACCAGCACAACTGGACTGTTGTTGTGCAATATACCGTGGTGAATTATGGAATACACTAGACTGTGAAAATTGCTTCGAAGCGGTATTAGAGAACAGTGTAACCAGTGTATTTAAAATGACTACAAATATGAGAATAAGATCCAAGGTTAAAAAACGGTGTTTAACTCAGTGGATAGAGCACCCGCCCCATGTGTTGAGGCTACAGTCCTCACTGCAGGCGACCCTGATTCGAATCCTGCACCGAGTAGTCCTATCCTGCATATCATTGCCCCCCTCTCTGCCTCCCATTTCCTGTCTCTCTCTACTAACCTGTACATTAAAGGCAACAAGCCCCAAAACTATACTTAAAAAAAAACAAAGAGAATTTTCCTTTAAGAAGCAAAGTCACATCACTTCCTGTGTATTAGAAAAATAAAAAAAAACAATCACATTAACTGTATAGCACATTACAGCAGCAGCATCAGCAGCAGCAGCTCACCTGTTAAAAACCTTAAAAACGATAGCTAGCTGATCATCGACCCTGAGAGCTCCCACCTTACAGAGACAGCAGAGGAACGCAGCGAACGCAGCTTCATGACCTGAGGAGACAAACATACAAGTAACACATGAAGAAGTGGATGTGTGCGGAGTTTCATTTGTGCTTCGCTCAAATTCACAATACTTACATTTATCATACTGCAACTTTGTGAATTTGGCACTAATATGATGAATAAAACTAACAATATCAAGTTACTAGTACTACTTTTAACTTACAACTTACTACTGCTACTATCAATGATGTTACTTTTAGTTCACAGTATATAACACCATTGGTAATACTACCACTTTCACTTTCTCTCCTGCTCAAACTTTATTGTTATTATTTTTATTGTTTATCCAGCTTTATCTTAAATGGACATTTTGTGCTTTGTCCAAATGTCTTCAATGCTGAAGCCAAAGGAATTGAATTCTTTGGAGTGATAGATTTGGCTATTTACTCACTCTTTAAACATAAGATATGGTGGGTTTGTTTTTGTTAAAGTAGCTGTATGTAACATATATTCCAAGTAATCATAAAATTGCCCTAAATATCACCAAACATTAAGGAATCATGTTAATTTCAAACACTGATATCACTGACAGTAGTAGTCCAGCCAGAATATTCACATTTGAAAAGTTCAGTTGCAGCCCTCAAGTAATGTTTATGTTGTCATTCTGTGTTTTGGCCTGATGCTCCACCCACCAACTAGCTACCAATCACCAAGTCAGTACTGATGCTCCACCCACCACCTAGCTACCAATCACCAAGTCAGTACTGATGCTCCACCCACCACCTATCTACCAATCACCGAGTCAGTACTGATGCTCCACCCACCACCTATCTACCAATCACAAAGTCAGGAGCATTTCAGCAGCCAGGTTGCCAGTTGCCACCAGGCGGGGAGTACCTATCCTCTGAAAAGAAGCCAATGCGGAAGTAACTTAGAGCTGCATTCTATCAAAAGGCCACCAGGGGGCGACCGTTTTGTGTTCAAAAAGACTTCCGGCTCTATACAAGTCAATGGAGAATTCACCAACTTCTCACTTGATTTCTAACCTCAGTAAACGTTTTCAAAATGTCTTTATGGTCTCAATCGCTAGTTTAAAGCCTTCTTCAATGCAGTATGATGTTCATTTGTGACATTTTGGCCTCCCTGATTTTATATGTGACGATAAAGCAGGGTATGCATTAGGGCGTGGCTACGTCCTGATTGACAGGGTGATTGACCAATGTCCTTGAGATCCAGCCCTCGCAACCAATCGCAGCCTCCCCGCTCCGCCGTTAGTCCCGCCCATACTTCCGTCCATGACTCCGCCTCATGCCCATATAAGTAGAATCCGTGTTCTTTTTTTCCCAGCATGCACCTGAAATTCTCAAGATGGCGCTGCCTAGATTCGAAACTATTGGCTTCCGAGCAGCAGTCCACAAACCAATGGGTGACGTCACGGATGTTACGTCCATTTCTTATATACAGTCTATGGTTGCCACTGAGCTGCAGCTAGGAACACTGCAGATAATGTCTGATGTTACAAAACCAAAAAAACCTCAATATGACTCTCAAATACGTTGTGACAATTTGAGAAACAAAACAAGGGGATGTATAGGAGATGCCTTCGAAACATGGAGACGGTTACAGCGTCATACAGCACTCAGCTGCAACCGCTGATACGGAGGAGGATATGCAGGATCACGTCCAACAACTGGCAACCCGCGTGAAGTAGACTCTGGCAGGGAGGGGGCGAGGATTAACAGCTCTCTCCAGTGTTTTGAACGTGAGCCGCAGTACCATTTCTAAACGCTTGGTGTCAGAGTTACATACTTCAACTTTAAGCTGGAATAATACTTTCTGCTTCCACAAGTACATGACGATGACGTAGTTTCAACATCAGAAGGTGTATACATGGGCTCCACATATAGCTCCAACTGCCCCAAATAACCTCCCAAACAGACATGTACATGGACAGCTGTGGACACCATGGATGTGTAGCAGTTCTGTTTATACAGCATTCCTTTGTGGAGTCTATGTGGAGTGGAGTGTCCCAAATTGGGAGGTAGCAGATGTTCACACAGAACCTACGCATGCACGATCTGATGATGACATTTATATAACAGAGATCCTTGTGTACTTTCACACATGGACAGTACAACACCAGCTAATTTGTTATGACTGTATGACAGTCAGATTTTTTGGGGTATTTTGATAAGAAAGGAAGAGGGAGAGATAAGAGGAGATGATATGGAACAAGTATCCCTAATTAGACTCAAATAGGATGTTTCTGATTTTTAATTAATTATAAAGTAAAATTATGGACTGAAATTAAAAAAAAACATGAATAGCTCTGTTACCTGTTCCATAGTCTATCCTGGTGGAGTTCCCCACAGCCTCTTTCAGATAGACGGCTATCTCTGGAGCTGCTGCATGTTTGTCAGCAGGGAGGACTGTTGACACCAAGGCCTCTGCTTCCTACACACACACACACACACACACACACACACACACACACACACACACACACACACACACACAATTCATCAGTGTAGTGTGACTGATCCACACTAAATACTGTTGTCTGTTCTGCTCTCTTAATGTAGAGGGTAAATGATGCATGAAGCTACTGCTGGTACTGTGTCACTCCCTGCATCTGCCTAACAATCAATACATGTTGATGTGGCCTTACTCTATGTAGTTTTTGTAAAATTAGATTTAGACATCTTCTGTACTTTTTGACTGGCTGCTATGTATTTCATAATAGCATTTTTTTTCAATGATACCTCCTCTCTCAAGTTTTATTTCATAATGTCACTTTGACACTCATGATGTCATATATATTGTTGGTTTTATTATCTATTTTTTATTCTATTGCACCATCTCATTATAACCTTGTCAGTCAATTTTAAAAACTGCACTATAACCTGTGTGAAAGGTGCTATACAAATACATTTGATTCATAATTAGGACTTGCTCTACCTCCTGAGACACAGCTGGTGTGAACTTAGACTTATAGTTAGGAACTGATGTGAAGTTACAGCTACATTACACATACAAGAATGATCTCAATCAGTTACACACAGATTTTTTTTAGTAAATGCGCTGAGTTTTTGTGAATGTGAGTGTGTGTGTGTGTGTGTGTGTGTGTACTAACCTGTTCTAGTTTGCCGTACCAGGTTCTGTAGGCCTTATTACCAAAGCGTGACGGCTGGTCGACAGGAGGGGTCTCGTTTATCCATCTGTCCAGAGTCCCCAAAAGATCTAGTAACTTCTCCACTGTCTGTCACACAGCAACACAAAAGAGACTGTAGCAACGCTGTAGCAACGCTGTAGCAACGCTGTAGCAACGCTGTAGCAACGCTGTAGCAACGCTGTTTATGCTGATAAACATCAGTATCATGTCAGTCAGAAACAAATAACAAACAGTCAATCTGAATATTGAGCTCACACACAGCTGCTTCTGTAGCCTCTTACTCTCTCACTTACAATTTCATTGTATTGGAAAAGCTCAATTTTCCCATCCACACTACAACATAAGACCAAATTAAGACCTAAACTCTGCAGACAGTATTATTTAAACTCAATCTTGAGCTTTAAAACACTGACTTTTACTGTAATGTGGAAATTTAACAAATTCACCCAAAGATTCACCTTCTAGGGGCCATCATCATCCATGCTAAATGTCACAGCATTTAGTCAGGCTTAGATATCAGTGATGATGCTCTATCCATTTATGAAGACCATGAAGTGAGGTTGAAAGCTCCAGGAAAAGCTAGGAAGTGGACCTTAAGTTAGGCTAACCTTTTCCCTCCAAGTGTTTTTGTAAGAAATAGTTAAAATCCACATCTAAGTAGTGTTAGAAGTTGAACCTGTAAGCACCAACCCACTCTTACATTATGGGAAATGTAGGAAACTGTAGCTACAAATGTGAATCAATCCTCTAAACCCCAACGATAAGAACCCTTAAGAATATAAAAGGCTATCAACACACCAAGAAGCAGAGTCTCACAGGCCACAATAGCAACATACCTCAGATACTTTATATTCACATGTGAGCTTCTTCCCCTTTATACCTTCATTCAGTGTCAGAATGAAGCCCATGTAGTCAGCATACGCCTGTAAAGAGGAGAGATATTGATAACTGGAGGGTATCCAGATGTGCAGTCAGCTAAACTGCTACAATAACTGATTGCGATAAGGATGTCAGATTAAAAACATCTGGATTTTGACATGTGTGCACACAGTAGTAAGGAGGAACCTACCTGAGATCTCTTCCACTTGCCCATGTCGGGTACCATGCTGATTTCTTTTTTGGGTACCATGAAGATGGTGTTGGCTTCAGGTGCTTCATCCTCAGGGTTGGACCCTAAAAGAAAAAGGTAAAAGGGGATTGTTTCATTTACCCTTATATTAATCTCATTCCAATCCAACCCACTTTATTTATATACAGCTATATATAGCGCGATTTTAACAAACACAAGGTTGTCCAAAGTGCTGCACAAAAAGATAAAACACAATAAATAGATAACACAATATAAGCACAATAAAAAGATAAAGTACACAATAGAAAGATAAAAGCAATCAAATAAAATAAACTGCAAGCAAATAGTTTGTCATTAACTTTAACGTTGTCCAAATAAGTGAATTCATTGACCATTGTATATAATATTAAGTGTGTGTCCTTTCTGTTTTGACTGTAGAGTTTGAACAAAAACCCTGTTATTAACTAGAGTTTCAAAGATGTAGATGTTTACCACTGAAGGAACATACCGTAAAGATGCTCTTACATTATTGCATTATGGGGAATGTAGCATCCAGTATTTCTGAGCTTGACTCACATTGAGGAGTAATGGGAGTCAGTAAATCAATTAAGTCAGAATATCTGGGTTTAACCAACTTAATGAAAGTGTAATACTACGTTTCTACATTGAGTTGCTCTTTTATTACAATGTTTACGGTAACCAAAGGTTTAATTAATGTGAACACCTTATCAACATACGTCATATCAATCTTGGTGCGTGTTTGGTCTGCGTTTGCAAAGCGCATATGATTTATACTGTATATATAATATAAGTACATATATATGTGTGGAATAATTGAACTATTATCAACTTTTAAATACAGTTTGGTGCGCTAATAATATTCTTATAGTAAAATAAAGCGGTTCTCTTGTCAATTTACTACATTGTTTTGCTAGCTAACATACCCAGCCACTACACCTACAAACATGCTAAATAAATATCATTTGACAACGACTGCTAACTACGCATTACTTCAAATACGAGCTGAAGTTGGTGCACAGTTGTAGAGTTATAACGCGTCTAAATGACTACCAGCAGAAATGTAATTAAAACCTCTGTAGCTTTGATTGAGAACAGCGGAGACATGGTTTCTGTGTTTTCCTACGAGAGTTACTAAAGTTACTGCGTTGCATTGAGTGCAGTGAACCTGCTAACCTGCTAACCTGCACAGCTTACAACGCGTGAGTGAAGAAGAGACACAGAGCTTAACCATGCTGAACGCACAAACACACAGGTACATATTTACCTCCCTGCTGCTCTGTTTCCGCCATAGCGAGGCTAACAGTCTCCTTCGTGAGTTTTGAAACAGATTTAAAGCAGCCATTACTGCCCCCGCTGCTTCAATAGTGTATGACACCTCTGTGTACAAAAACACACGGCCACTTTCTACCACTTTCTCTTTGTGGATGCCCGTTATCACCATAATAAATGAATAAATGAAGTCCTACACTCGACATTTTACTTAGATGGGCCTAAATACTGTGAAAGTATCAAAAATAAACGCCCTAATACAGAATAATGATTTATTTTAGTCACATTTTGTCCCTCTATCTCTATATCTATATGTTGATATCTAGATCTTACCTTAGTATAAATTAATTGAATTTGATCGTAATCACCCTAGTTAAAAGGTCCGACAGGATTTTCATCTTTTCCAATAGAAATACAGATATAGAAATTCCTATACATTTATTGAAACATCCTGTAGGGATTTTATAAGGAGATAGGAAATCTGTTTTTCTATTCTTTCCAATAACATCATTTGGGATTCCTATGCGTTTGTAAAAATCCTTTAAGACTTTTTTTTTTTTTTTTTTGGCCTAATTTTCTTTAAAAGAAAAATGTTTTAGTTTTTGTTGGGTTTTCATATATTTATAAGCATTTGAAATATGTTTTCTATACTACATCATATTATTTTACTATATTTTTTAACTCCTATTGTTTTTGTACTGACTTATTGTTCTTTATTCTTATTCATTTAAATTTGACTTGGATCAAAGCCACAGTGATCATGATTTGAACGGACTGTGTCTCCTTCATCTTTGATTAGATGAATATGATCATTGTAAATAACTGTAAGACAAATTTAAAATAATGGAATCTAATCCAGTCCAATCATAGTCACACCCACACTCATTTATGGTGGCACCCAGGACGCAGCAGAGTAACATGACTCACATTGTGTTGCACAGTGGTAGTTGATGTGTGTGGTTGACAAGTCAGAAGTGCTGTGAACAAAGGTCGACAACATACTGGACTCAAATATTCCCTCATCCCGTTCCAGCAGTGACAGATCTCAGTGTGTGGGCGTTTCTTTGATGCACAATGTGGGGCATTTGCAGCAGAACTATGGTGAGTAAAGTACCTTTTGCTGACTGTTGCTTTCATGTAAACTCAGAAGACAGCGTTATTTTACCGAAATGATTCGTGACACTGGCTTAATACAACAACATTTTCAGCTATAAAAAACTACTAGCACCGTTGTGAGCCTGCTTGATATGAACCATGTTTTTAGCTAAGTAACATTATTAGCACCGGTGGTGGAGGAATGTTTGCTAACACTAGCTACCTAGCTCGTCATGAAGTGAAATAGCGGTGTAGCTAACTGGGTGAAAGGTGATATTAGGGTTAGATAATATTTAACAATGCTAACAGACAGTATGGAAGACTATATGAGCGAAACTATAACATTCACTTTAATTTAATTTAAAACTATTAAGCGAAATGTAAAAAAGTTGTCCTGAATTAAATAGGGAAGAAGAAAACTTGGAAGCTAATTCTCATTTTAGATGATGTTAGACTGAGCCATAACAGGTGTTTCGGTTTAACTGGTGACCGTGTTAACTGGTGACTTTAAAGCATTTAAATTGGAGCTTAACCCTTTCAAAAAATACACTTCATGGGTTTAATATCTAAGTTAAGTTAGTAAGATAAACGGTGTGTTCAGAAGTCTCATTCACCTCTCGTAACGTAATGCAACGTGAGAAAGTCACCAGATAAAACAGTCACCAGTTAAACCATAACACCGGACTTACTCTTCGACAAATAAACATGTCTGAAGGCTAATAACAGGCTAATAACAGCTCATTTGGCATTAAAAGATAGTACTGCTAAAACTGGAAACATTAAATAGGTCACTACGACGAGCTGTTTTGTCTTCAGCCTCTTCATTACATATGCTGTGGTAACAATTATATTTTTAGAGTCTGACTATTTAAGCGGATAAAACAGCAGTCACCTTCAATTGTAGGTGGCACATGCATTGGGAACATTTTAAAATAGATAAGTATATTTTATGTTGGTCCTATCAATATCATGCAATGCCTTTGTTGACATAATGCTCAAGAAAAGTTGAAAATAAGCACAGACTGCCCTCTACCGGCGAAATGTTGCATGTCATTGTAGGAACTGTTGCCGAAACTGTGCCTCATTAGGTACTAATAATATAATAAGGTAAGAGAGTTTTAGAGTATCATAAAAAAGCTTATGATAGTTGACAACTATAAATAGCTATGGCCACTGATTTAGCACCAGGTACTAATAATATAATAAGGTAAGAGAGTTTTAGAGTATCATAAAAAAAACTTATTATAGTTGAAAACTATAAATAGCTATGGCACTGATTTAGCACCAGAGAAACTGCTTTGAGAAACTTGCAAATAAGTCAGTTTATTTAGTACATTTTCAAACCAAAAAGTTCTTAAATGTTTATTTTTTGAATGCCATATTCCACATGATCTGTTTTATATGTCTCAGACCTGCAGGCATCAGACTACTTGAGTGTATAGTTTTACCTCTTACAAATTGAAGGAGTCATCTTAGATGCAGTGTAATGACAACAGCTGAAATCTCTGGCAACAATATTGCTATGTGTGAAAAATAACATGACCGTTGTATGTTTCAGAGTTCTTTTTCACATTTGATTCTTTGTTTTTTTAGAGCACATAGTCAACTGGAGAAGCAGCAACAGCACACTTTTTCATAACGACTGTACAAACATGCACTCTTTCGTCACTCAGGTAAAGGTGGGCATGGCGAAGCCCTGTGGCTGGATTAAACCATGTCACTTGGTGAAGCCCGTGTCGGCGACCCGGGTCACCGGCAGATACCTGAGCCACCAAAAGGGGCTGCCCAGTCTCCCCATCCCCCCTCTGCAGCAGACCTGCGAGCGCTACCTCACCGCCCTGGAGCCCATCATGGAAGCGGAAGAGCTAAAACACACGGAACAGCTGTTGGACGAGTTTCAGAAACCTGGAGGGGTCGGAGAGAGACTGCAGAGAAGCCTGGAGAAGAGAGCACACAACACAGAGAACTGGGTAAGCTCAATAACTAGACCAAGGGTCTCTCTGACATTTGACATATTTATTTATAATACTATTTTCTGACTATTACCTCTGATCTGTTATTACTTGTGTCTGTGTGTGTGCATGTGTTTCCCGTAGCTGTCAGAGTGGTGGGTTCAAGTGGCTTATCTAGACTACCGGCTGCCTGTGGTGGTCCATTCAAGTCCTGGGTTGGTCTTGCCCCGCATGAACTTCCATGATAAGCAGGGACAAATGAGGTGATCGCACTTGAACAGTCCGCTTTCTACACATTTCATGTTTTATTTATTCTTTTATTATTAGAATCACAGTGGATGTAAATAACCTATTTAAGCAATTTACAACTGGTTGATGAGCTTCTTTTAGAAGACAGAAAAACGTGTGTGTGTGTGTGTGTGTGTGTGTGTGTGTGTGTGTGTATTGACAATATTTCAAATAGTGTGTTGACTGTATGTTTCTCATATTACCACAACATACTGTAGATAGTGTATTCCACATCATGCAGCTCCACTGTGCTCTGATCAGTTCAGTTTTTTTAAGTGATGTTTTTAGACACTGACTGTTTTATTATAATCATGTTCTGTCTCTGTGTGTAGGTTTGCTGCCAAACTGATAGCGGGCGTTTTGGACTTTAAGACAATGATTGACAAGTGAGTATTCCTCTTAATCATCCTGCAGCTTTGATTCATCTCTGCCTTCTTGTGGGTGAAGCAATATATTGTGGCAAGAATTGTAATGATATGAAGTATCATTTTATTGTGCAGCCACAATATCATTTAAAAAAAAAGAAAGAAGTTAACTTATTTACAGTTTGAACCCTCAAATGTTGAAAAGATAGTTAAGCTTTTTTTTTTCTTCCTGAGGCCATGTTTCTCTTCAGAGTTAAGTTGTCCTTATCTATAAATTAACCTATATACCTTTATTGAACATAAATGTATATGTATGAGGTAACCAAAGAGTGTGTATATAGTATACTATGTACATATATGATATACATATAAATATATAATATTCAGAAGACAAAAAGTCAATAATTATATATATGTTTTTTAATTCATACATTTTAATGGATATTTTAATGTGCATCAAATCTCCTATCGGAGTCATATTGTGTGGTGAAGTTAGTGTTGTATGTTTCACAGTGAGACGTTACCAGTGGAGTACCTGGGCGGGAAGCCTCTGTGTATGAATCAGTACTATGAAGTGCTGTCTTCCTGCCGCATCCCCGGTGTGAAGAGAGACGCCATAGTGAACCACGCCAAGAGCTCCAGACCCCCCAAACACATCACTGTGGTACACAACTTCCAGGTGAGACAACAATATCATCAGTGGTCCAGGAGGCTGTGTCACAAAACAGGCTCAACTTAGTCTGGCTCTCTCAAGTGTCCTTATGATGCTTGATAGTGTCTGATATTCACCACCTACACTTGTTATTTCAGCTGACACTGAGAAGCTCGACTGAGTCTGTTATGTTTTTCCAGTTCTTTGCGTTGGACGTGTACAACAGTGATGGGACTGCACTGACAGCTGATCAGCTGTATGTGCAGCTGGAGAGGATCTGCAGCTCCGCACTACAGACCAACACGGAGCCCATCGGCATCCTCACCACCCAGCATCGAGACTCCTGGGGCAAAGCCTACGTCAACCTCATGAAGGGTGAGTTAAAAGACCAACCAACGTGACTGCATATCATGTGTAAAAAATGTCTAAAATGGTGTTTGCTTCGTCTGTTGTGTTCAGATAAGACCAACAAAGAATCGCTGTCGGCCATCCAGAGGAGCATCTTCACAGTTTGTCTGGATGGAGCGATGCCTCGAGGGTCTGACGACTCGTACCGAAGCTCCGCCGCCGTCCAGATGCTGCACGGAGGAGGAAGCCAGTGGAACAGCGCCAACCGCTGGTTCGACAAGACACTGCAGGTGAGCTACAGAGACATTTTAGACACACACACACTAGAGGTAAGATCGGGCCTAAAAAATCCAGCCCGACCCGACCCAGGCCCGCGGGTATTAAAGCCCGACCCGGCCCGAGCCCGATCAATTAACTTGATTTGCAGGCCCGAGGCCGAAAAAAACAGAAATTTTATATTTTATTTGTGAGGACTCAGGAGGAGGAGGAAAGGGAGGGGATGCGTCAGTCAGAGCCGGACAGAGCACTGCTCCGGGAAAAGGGACTGGTTGTGATTTGTGTGATCCCATTTGTGACGATGATGATAACAAATTAAAGCCTGTCTTTTGTAATGAATTCTCCCAGTTAAACAAGACTGTAAGATGCATATTCTCTGACAAGGAGAGGAACAGCAGCAGGAGCAGGTCTCTGGGCTTCATTGTAGATCACAAGGAAGGGCATCTGAGATACACGGGGTAAAGCCTCCAGAGCGCAGCAGGTTCACTATAGTCTTCGTTACTAAAGGCGGAAACAGACTTTAAAAATCCTCCGCTGGAGACTGCGCGCACGGATGAATCCTGTTTAGTAGTTAAATAGCAATTACCATACAGCGCCTTCTCTGTTTTATCCAAATTATTTATTTTATAACAAGTATTCCTTAGTTTAATATCCATACATCGTTTTAGTATACATAATACATAAATATATATTTATTAAAAAAAAGTTCGCGAGAGAGAAGCCCGGCCCGACCCGAACGTAATAATTGACATTTTGGGCCCGATTCGGGCCGGGTCGGGCTCGGACTCGGGCTCGGGCTTAAGATCTTACCTCTAACACACACTCACTCTCTTCCTGAGTTAAAGTGGAGTTGTTACTAATAGCTCACATAAAGAGAAAGGTCACATGATGAACACGAACAGTTGCATGTATTTACTCATCTTAACATAAATGATTAAAATCATTCTCATTTGGCCTTCAATAGAGTTACAGTACTCGTCAGTTGAATACTGGAATTAGCCATACATGGTTAATGAATGTGCACAGATTCAGGGCAGCTTGAATAATCTGGTGACTATTAACTAGTAGTCCACTAGTTAAAAGACAGCATAGGTTTAGAATAGAATGCCTTTATTGTCATTATACAAAGTACAATGAGATTTAAGCTTCACCATTAAGTGCACACATTAAAAAGACATAAAATAGACATTAAATAGAGTTTGCCTGTTGCTCCTCCTAGAGTTCAGCAAGGGTCACTGCAGGCATGGAAGAGTTTGAGGTTGCAAGGTTGAGGTTGTGTTAGTAACATCTTAAAATATAACCTTTATTATCATCTTCTCATTAATGCATTCGTAGGAATATTATTTGTTAGCATATCAGCAATAACAAACAGATAATTATTATCTCTGCTACATTTTTTTATGCTTTAAATGTTTTTCTCCAATCAAATAAATCTTTTACTGATTTTTACCTGCATGTAAATGTGAAATCTAGCCTGGTAGAAAGGCTTTAGATTGTATCATACATACATCAATAGTGTGTTTTCACATCACATGGTGAGGTGTTTCATAAAGCTTTCAGATGACTAGTTAAGTCAGGCTTTGGTCCAGGAAAATCTGTTTTAATAAAAGAGGTTCAAATAAGTCTGGCTTGAGTTATCATGAGTGAACACCTTTTCAGGTTTAGCTTCACCTCAGCTTAAACAGTGTTACAGTCACTATGTTAAACTGAAACCCTTTTAAAAACCAGCAGTCAGTCAGTACAGCTGCACTGTGACCATGAGTCAGCTTGTAGATTTCATTAGACATTTGCAGCACTTAT
The DNA here is from genome assembly GCF_027409825.1 of Scomber japonicus. Taxonomy (NCBI): domain Eukaryota; kingdom Metazoa; phylum Chordata; class Actinopteri; order Scombriformes; family Scombridae; genus Scomber; species Scomber japonicus. Next base: position 1,253,732 of record NC_070596.1, on the reverse strand, counting down.
TGCATACTTAAAATCTGAGCTCATATCTATTTCTATTATACTTGTATAGAATTCGGGTCAACTTAGGTGATTTTAAACTCAATTAAAGGAGAATTCCATCAATTTTACACATCAGCACGTGTTTTCTAGGTTTGGAGGAGTAAAACTGTTTATGTGTTGTTTCCTTTAAAAGCTTTTTCTGTCTCCAGAGAGAGCTGTGTGAAGTATGATGAATTGCCTTGAGTGATGTCAGTTGTAGTAGTCAGCCCTAACTGACGCTGAGTCAAGCTCGAAGATAAACAAGTGAGGTTAGTAGACCTCTGTAGCCCACTCCTCTCTGCTGGAGGCTGGCAGCTCCAGAGGGCCGTGGCACACAACCAAGATAGGTCTGGAATTTCCAGTTATCCTGGTTGAATTTAGCCATGACTCAGTTGCACGTAAGCAAGGGCTCTTAAGTTACCATGGAGATTTATTCATCTGCAGCTAGCCTGCTCCAGACCAGGCTCCAACAGCCAGACTTGATTAAATACCACAGATACACAGTCATTCAGTTACTGTTATTATTTTAATTGGAGCTAATCATTCATGTGATAGTCATTATCACTGTTAGGCTTACTGTTGTATTGTTTTTATGAAGACTGCAGTTCATATTGCTGTCAGGTTTGATGAATACATTTATTACTGGAGTTATTGAGTTGATTAGAAATGGCTGATGAAGCAAAGATGTATTCAGTGAAGTCAGTGAGAAGTACAATACATAAAGTCTCATTCATGTGTGTCTTTCTAGATTTGTCATGAAAACTACTTTTATTGGACGATATATTGTTTCAGAAATAATCACGATAAACGATATTGTTGTCATTTGAAGATCGTTTTATATCACTGATGTAATGATAATATAATATTATAATAATGTAAAGAGGTTTAGTTCCTGGTTTAGTTTGTTTGGTAAATTAAAGACAGGAAACACCAGTTCTGGTACCTTTTTTTTAAATGAATGTATACAGTTAGGAATCTTGAACACACTCATTTTAAACAGGAAGTGACAGAGTTAAGGTTAGAAAGTTAGAGATTTGGAGAGAGAAATTCAACCCCTGCCTACTCTCTCTCTCTCACCCCCCCACACATCCGGTCAGTTAGCGTGGTGCTGTTGTAAACATCTGATAAAGAAAAGTTACAAAGTCATCAGCGCCTGAATTCCAGTGACTTATGGTGTGGGAGGAGGAGAATGAACTTCTGACGTTCAACATGCCCCCCTCACGGACTCAACTTGTTTTAACAGACTTAAATCTTGACTCAGACTTGCCCAAAAATGTGTTTACACTTCCAGTTTACCAGCATTGTAATGCAAATTTGTATTATGTGTTGTTTTCCTTCAGTTTATCATTGGAGAAGATGGGACATGCGGCGCAAACTACGAGCACGCCCCAGCCGAGGGCCCGCCCATCGTGGCATTGATCGACCATGTGGTAGAATATACGTAAGTAGGTCAAAGATCATTTTTGGCTCTGCAGGCGTCTGTTTGGATTTCTGTCTTGTTGACTCTTCAAAATTCCATCACAGATAGTAAAGTGGTTTAATCGAGTACAGTTAATAGTGACTTTGTTCTTGTCTTGTCTTGTCTTGTCGTGTGTGTGTGTGTGTGTGTGTGTGTGTGTGTGTGTGTGCGTGTGTATGCGTGTGTGTGCGTGTGTGTGCGTGTGTGTGCGTGTGTGTGTGTGTGTGTGTGTGTGGAAACAGGAGGAAGCCAGAGACTGTGTGCACTCCCATGGTGCCTCTGCCCATGCCCAAGAGACTACACTTCAACATCACACCTGAGATCAAGAAGGACATCGAGGAGGCCAAGCAGAGCATGAACATGTGAGGGCAGCTTTGGGATAGATGTTCAATGACCAGCAAAATAAGTATATACACATATTTCTATCATATGGTGACTGTCCTGATGTCTGTCCCACCACAGACTGGCTCAGGACCTGGATGTGAGGGTTATCGTGTTCAGCCACTTTGGGAAAAATGTGCCAAAGACCCACAAGATGAGCCCTGATGCTTTTATACAGATGGCACTCCAGCTGGCTTACTACAGGTATGATGCTGACAAGTCATGTGGAGATGGACTGTTTTTTCATGAAGACTTTTTATTTATGCTTTACATTATAAACCGAGGGTAATAAGAATGTTCTCAGAAATAAAATAAAAAACTGGATAGTAGCAAATTTATGGTCATCAAAGCCAAAGCCATCTTATGTGAGTCAAAGCAGAACATAGGTGAACTCTACAAATGTCCCCTGAAACCACTACACTTGTTTCTGTAACTGCAATAAAATCTTCACAAGTAAAAAGCCAATAGTAATTTATCAAACCACCTGTTCAACAGGCATAAACATGAGAAGACACAACAAAAAGTCATTTGTATCTGCTTTGTCTACACGCTCTCATCCATTACAAATATGTGTTACACAAGCACAGCATGCTGGTTGAGCTAATAGTCAATTGTTCTAAAACAAGCTTCCTAAACCAGCCCCTCCTCCCTCTACCAGAGATGCATGCAGGCAGATCTTTTTTCTAAACTTCACTCAGTGTTTTGATGTAGGAATATTATTTATTATATTATTATACAGAGCATAATGTGACTACCCCAACCGGTTGAGGCAGATGTTCTCCCACTCTGAGTCTGGTTCAGCCTGAGGTTTCTTCCTGTTAAAAGGGAGTTTTTTCTTGCTACTGTTGCCAAGTGCTTGCTCATGTGGGAATGTTGGGTCTCTTTAAAATTAAACTTGATGAGTACAGTCTGGACCTCCTCTATGTGTAAAGTGCCTTGAGATGACTTTGTTGTGATTTGATTTGATTGATTGATTGATAAAAGACTATCATTGCTAATTGTATCCAGTATCACAAATGCTTTATTAAAGCACGTAAGAGGAAAGTTAGAAGATATTTCCCTCTATGGTTTTGTTGATCCTGGAGCTCTTTTTGTTACATAACTTGGAAGCTGAGATTTTTTTTAAAACTCTTAATATTGTTTAGTCATTGTGTTAATTCTTCCTTAATAAGCACAATGAATGTTCTCACACTTTGAAACCGTATTGATTGTGATGAATCTGTTTGTTGTGTGTGTGACAGTGTTCTCTCCTCTCCTGTGTGCAGGTTGTACCAGCGCTGCTGTGCCACATATGAGAGCGCCTCCCTGCGTATGTTCAGGCTGGGCCGCACTGATACAATCCGATCAGCCTCCAGTGCCTCAGCTGCCTTTGTCAAGGCCTTTGATGACCCCAGCAGACAGGTGTGGTCAATTGGTCAAGGGGCAATTCTAATGTAAAGTATTTTATGATAGACAGCATCCATTATCTTTCCAATATTCTATAACATTCTTATCTTACTGTTTTGCACAGAACACAGAGAAGGTCGATCTAATGGAGAAAGCAGTAAAAGCACACAGGTCTTATACTACCATGGTGAGTATTCACAGCACCAGCTCAATACTCGTGTCCCACTGTGTCACTGTGTAAAGGTGTCTTTATGCAGTTCTTCAGGGGTTGTTTCTGCCACTCTTATCGGTTTGACAGCAGAGTTGGTCAAAATAAACCGCTTAATAAAGTAGTTTATTCTAGAGCATTCAACTACAATCCATGGTCTTCAATCAGAAGATGGAGTTTGCTCAGTTGTGAGTTGCTCCATGCTTTGAAATTCACTTTTTAATGATTTGATTACTCTGTCACTAGAGTCCAATGCTGTTTTTTTTTTCAAGTAAACATCAGAAGGTCAAAAATACAATGAAAACTCTCTTTATAAGACATTACAAGACAAGCCACCGGGAGCTGCAGCTGGCAGACGGCTGCTTCTGTAGACCAAAACACTATCCACAGGTCAGAGAAGATGTTGACGTCATCCAGTGATGATGATGATGATTTCATCCTCCTTCTCACTCGACAAAAAAAGGGACAGGACAGACTTCAACCCATCTCACGGAAGACATAGATGAGACGCTGAATGTATAGATGCTGTGCTGTTCTAGCAGACTCAGCTGTATGTAATGATTAGTGCCGATTGTTGTCAATTAGAAGGGTATAGAATAACACAATCCTTATCTTTAAACACATGGTTATTAACAACACAAACTAATGAATTGTCTTCACTCTCACAGGCAGTTAGTGGTCAGGCCATAGACAGACACCTCTTGGGTCTTAAGATGCAGGCTGTCGAGGAAAAGCTCTCCATTCCTGAGGTGTTCAAAGACAGCGCCTATGCCAAAGCCTTGAACTACCAACTCTCTACAAGTCAGGTATGCAAGGTTTAGCAAAACTGCAGTAATGGCAAATATATTTTTTCGATAAACTTTAAAATACTCCATAAACATAACCAACCACTACATTTTCATCTCTTCACAAGGTACCGTCCAAAACCGACTGCGTCATGTGTTTCGGCCCTGTTGTACCCAACGGATACGGCGTGTGCTACAACCCCATGGAGGATCACATCAACTTCGCCATGTCGTCTTTCAACACCTGTAAAGAGACGAACACGGCACATCTGGCCCAAGCTGTGGAGGGAGCGCTGATGGATATGAGGACACTGCTGGAACAAACACCGAAAGCCAAACTGTGAAAACGGACTCTACAGGGCTAGCCTCAGTGACAAAGACTCCATAGCAAAAACCACTACCTGTGTGATCAAGTGAGATTTGGAAGACTATTCCCACCACCTGCTTATTTATCATCATGCACTTTAAATGATGCTGTGATACCTGCTGTGCCATGACCGAGTGGCCCTCGTCCTCTGGCAGCACAATACAATACGATACAATACTATTAGTAATGATGCACACAGTTTTTTAAAGGGGCCTTATTATGAAAACCTCATATCGTCAGTGCTTGTGCGTATATATTTGGGTTTCTGATGTGCCTACTAACACACACACTGTGGTATAAGACCACCCAGTCAGTTTGATGCCCCCTCTTTCCGACAAGGGTAGCCATTGTTATTTTAGCACACAACTGGTACTGCAGCAAACAGCACAATGTGTCTAAGTTGTTGCTTCAGCCTGTTTTCTTGAAGAATATCAATGCTGATGAAGATCTGCTAATTCGGTGGTGAGCACATTTCATTTCCTATAAATACTTAACAATAAACATCTCCCATTATTTAACCATTTAAACACTTTTAATACAAATGAGTGAAGCAGGTAATGTCGGGTTTGCATCAGTGGTAACTTTGGCTGCCCTTTGCTAGACTTCCTGAAGCTGACTAATCAGAACAGAGTGGGCTCATTGAGAAAGACAGGAGGTAAAACTGCCTTTTAGAGACAGAGGCTGAACTGAGGGGCTGCTTAAAGGGCCAGTATAACATAAATAAGGAGGTTTTTTTTAACTGTGAGCCATGCAAAGCTACTCTAGTGGAGTCCCAAAATAAAAATAAAGAGCTGGAAATGAGCAAAATAGGCGCCCTTTAATGGACATGGCCAGTGTCATTTATTCTGAAAAACAGTAACTTTACAACAGCATTTAACAATGAGTGCACTCAGTATAATAAACTGTATGCACAGATTACGAAAGCATATCCACAGATGAATAATTCACTCAACAGATTGTTAAATTATGAACAAAGAGTCTCAAACAATGCATCTAGCACTCAGAATAAAACCAGGGGATTGTCATTTAGTGAAATAAAAGCAGGTCACAGTTTGTTCACTATTGCACATCTACTCTTTTTAAAGCACAGATTACAGCTGATCTGTGGCCTGTATCATGAAGCCAAACCAACTGACATGAGATTAAACGGTGATGCAGAAATTCAGTCACTGCAGCAGCAAAGAGTGAGGTGGAATATAAATAATAGCACAATCCGTGAGTTCCTACTCGGCCAACAGACTTTACATTGTGATGATGTCACAGATTTTTAAATCACTTTTCTTAGCTCGAGGAAAGTTTTACAAATATAAAACCTCCATGGATCAAAAAATCATAATGGAAAGAGTCAAAATGTATCTTGTTTGCAGTTCGATGTGTCCTGTCAACAGTTTTAGTCTCTTTTACAATCGTGGTCAATCAATCTGTACTCTTAATTTATTTATCTGTGCACTCTGATTTCCACTACATTTCATTTACTACTATACAACACAACACCCAGCAGGCTCTGTGCGTTTACTTTGTGCATTATTACCACAGGGAGACGGCAAAGTCAGAGTGCAGTCTTACACATAGTGGTTTCAATGATGTTATTAGTTTAAACTTGCCATGTTTGAGATTTGTTCTGTGAAGTGCCTGAATTAAATCTTTTTGTCCTCAGATAGTCAGGTTGTCAGGTTTGACTGACTTGTGTTGGTCAGTTAGCATTTCATCCATGTTTATTCTGCATCATGGTTTACTGAAACACATGTAATTATTATGAATATACAACATGAATTGATTATATTGGGAGAACTGTCTAGCAGGAAATGTATATAACAATTTGTATCAAATATCAAATTGTTAAACACTCAAATAAAATTCTTATTTTCAGAGGCACTTGTATGGCACTATGTGATCTACTGTCAAATAAAGCCATAAATGCCCAAAAACATAATTAAAAAAATGTGAATCAACCCCCAAAACATGAATCCTACATTTCCCATAATGCAAATGGGTGGTATATTATTTGTTAGCCCGTCACTGTCCAGTAAACATGCACATCTTTTAAACTACACACTCCTACAATTGATGATGGAGCTAGGAGGGTGTGGGGAGGACTGAAATAAACCACTACTACTACGCTCTCTCTGTGTGTGAACCATATGAAAAAAATAGGTGTATGTCTCTAGGCGGTGCTACCTGCTGAGACACAGTCAGACACAGACACATTATTTATCCAGGGTTTCCCTCCTGGCTACGTGACCATGTGGAGCACGTCCTGATCACAGTGTAATATGTCTGAGCAGGAACACGGAGGAAGCACAACCTGCTCGAGGTTACATTTCAGCAGACTGTCAAACGAAACATGACTGTGACTAATCTTACACTTAGTAATCACCATGTTTTTCACTAGTGCTGAAGGAAAGTATCTACTCTGTTTTTAAAGAGATATACTGCAGGACATATACACACATGATATATGGTAGTTGGTTAATTAGTCCCATGATGATGACATTTACAGTGTTACAGCAGCAAAGTGGATAGCAACGATAGAAAAAAAAAAGATAAATATTAAAGTCTGTGTAAAGTAAGAATAAATATGCATTCTGTGCCAAATTTGAATGATTAAAAAAAATCGCCAAATATGTGAAATTACTGTAGGCTTCAGAGTTGTGTAAAAATCAGCCTCTTTCTCTGCTCCCAAACGTATGGGTTGTGCCCGCCGAATCCGCTGAAACCCCGCCCCCTACCAAGTGTCACCTGTCAATCAAAGTAAGTCACCACCTCTACCAGAAACATGGACGCTATGGCTGTGTCCCAATTTGGTCCAAATTGCGAGGCTGCATCCTCGAAGTGCGCATTTCGAGGCCGATTACGTCACAACACCGCGCGAAGGCTGTCCCAATTCGAAGACTCCTTCAAATGCAGCCTTGAAATGCGGCCTTCTTTTCCCTCCTCTTCGAGGATGCATCGCTACTATCCTTCGCGGCCTCCCAGATCCCAAGATCCTTTGCGCGGCGCTGTTCAGTGCCGCGAAAACACAACAATGGCGACACCAACAGGTGAAGACTTTTCATTCAAGTGTAAGTATTGGTTTGTTTTATTTAATTATTTTTACTTATTACTACTTATACTTTTATACTTTTACTAATTACTTATATTTTATTACTTGACTTATATCTTATATATATATATATATATAAATGGACTAAGATGAACAAATTTAGATTTTAATAAAGAGCTACGTTTGGGATTATCACTATTATATGTTATACTTCATTATTATCATTATTATGATAATTTTTTGCTATATTAGAACCCTTTTGTCTGTTGACATAGTAAAAAAAAACATGTTTTACATTACATTTTGTTTTATTTTTGTTTTAGGGAGCAAGGAGCAAACCGAGCTCCTGATTAAACAAAGAGGGGAAAATGACCATCTATTCACGGGGGCCAAAAACTCCGCCACGGCGGGATGGAGGTAAGGCTGATGTCCATTTTTGTACATCTTTGCATCCCTGTGTTGATGTGATCTTGTGTTTACCTTTTCTCTTGCTTCCCTCTGTGTTTAGAGCAATACTGGAAAAGATTGGGCTGAAGGGGAAGGTCCAGCCCTACCAGGCCAAAAAAAATGGGACAATTTTAAAAAATATATATAAAGTAGGTAGCCTACAGGTTTGGATTAGTTTTACTGTTACTAAATACTTTTGCTGAAAATTGCTGACATGATTGATTTCCACTGCCTTAGGATTGCAAATATCCAGGGACAGGGGAGGGGGCCAGCGGCAAGCCCACTGCTGGCACTTGGCCGTGGTTTGTCCTCATGGATGAGGTACTGGGGCAGAGGCCATCTATTGCCCCCCCTGTCCTCATTGCCTCCATCCGTGAGGACACACCAGGGCCAAGTGCCGCAGTGGGTGAGCAGGAGAGTGAAGAGGAGGAGGAGGAGGAGGAGGAGGACCAGCCAGGGCCCAGGAGGAAGAGGAGGAGGGAGGATGACCTCCTTGACCTCATAAAGGAGGACATGAGAAGGCAAAATGAGGCAGAGGAGAGGAGGGAGCAGGAGGGGAAAGACAGGATGGAGAGGCTCTTCTCTCTCCTGGAAAAAGTAATAGAAAAATAAATATACATCTATATAGATGTGTTTAATTTGATTTTATTTATGAACTGTGTTTATTTATGATTTTTCTTTATTTTTTATTTGATTGTGAAGATTTTGATGTTTTATGTTGTTATTAAATAAAAAATATTGTTCATTGTTACACGTCTATTCCATTTAGTATTTACAACTTCAGTACAATTTATAACAGGGTTGCATAAAGTGCTACTGTTCAGGAAGAACAAGGGATTAAATATTTTCTTTTATTATCAAGTGATGAAACACTATTTACAAAAATTACATCAGAAATAACTATTTACAGATTATTATTATTTTATTATTCTTTCTCTTGTGTGTTTTCCTTCTTTCTTCTTCTTTCTTTCTTTCTTTCTTTCTTTCTTGTGTGTTTTCCTTCTTTCTTCTTCTTTCTTTCTTTCTTTCTTTCTTTCTTGTGTGTTTTCCTTCTTTCTTCTTCTTTCTTTCTTTCTTTCTTTCTTGTGTGTTTTCCTTCTTTCTTCTCCTTTCCTTTATTCTTCTCCTTTCTTCCCTCTTATAATTTTGTCAGCTTTTTCACCGTCTTTTCGGTCGTGGCGTCTTTCTCGTCTTATGGGCGGGAACAGCTGGTGACGCAACCAGGAAATGCCTCGAAGGCTAGACCGTCTCATTTCACAACGGTTGATGCAGCCTTCGGAGGTTCCTCAAGGCTGCATCCTTCGAAGGCCGCAAAGGCCGCGTCCTTCGAGGATGCAGCCTCGCAGTTGGGTCCAAATTGAGACACAGCCTATGTCTGAGAGCTTTCTGCTGCTCAGCTGCTAACTCAGCGGCTAGCTTGCCGGCTAAAGCTGAAATGATACTTTCCGCATGCGCGTGTGCACTTGTCCGCTTGTATGTGTTGACACAATTTTCATTATCAAATGATGAGCGCATGGCTCTCTGCAGTCAACCGCGTACCCTCCAACCTTTTCTGACTGCGAGCCCAGGCGCTATTAAAAACACGGACTGCGCATGCGTGAGCAAACAAACATGGACGCCTTTGAAGAAATACTATGTGACGAAGTACGCCAGTACCCCCACTTATATAACATTTTAATTGATACTTTTGTTGTTTGTAAATGTTATTGTGGATCTAACAATATTCGTAAAATTCATGTTCAGAGAACAGTTTTACATTTACAGTTTTATGCAAAAAACATAAGGACGTATATCACACAAAAAACCTTGTGTGAAATCAAAAATGAATAAAAAATATTTTTTTAATTGAAGATATGTCAGCCTGTTGCCTATTTTATGTTACTTCACCGTACTTCACTTCAACTGTTCAGAAGACCCCACCTTACAACTCTGTCTTGCCATTCTACACGTCCTGTCAGTGTCTGAAAGAAGCTCGTTAGGTTTAGCCTCATGTTGAGTGCTGCCCTAGATGCCCTTCCTGTGTGCATGGTCCCTGGCGGCAGAAGGTTGCGGTCACCCTCTACATGTCATCTCCACTTGCCTGGATGGATGTCCCCATCTGCCGTGGTGCTGTCAGCATATCCTGGGATATATCTCACTTCCCCTGTGTTGGCTGCATCTGTGTAAGACAGATAATTATGCAAGGCAACACAGGCCTTCACGATGTCAACAACATTACGTGGTGCACACTCAATCGGCCTGCCAAAGATCCTCCACCTTGCAGCCATAATGCCAAACGTGTTCTCAATGATCCTGCGGGCACGGGAGAGGCGGTAGTTATAGTTCTTCTGCTCCATGGTGAGGTTCTGGCCTGTGTGATAATCACAATGATAATGAGGGGGTCGGGAACCTCTTTTGCTGAGAGCCATTTTCATCAAGTATTGTTTAAAAAAGAATGTATTATAGTATAATATAATTATAATTAGCTTCATTTAAAATGTATTGAATATAGCAAGAATTACGTTTCATTACGTACATTTCAAAGTTGAGTTTGATCTCCATAAAATGAAAAAACCCTTTGATGAGCTACTGTATTTACCTGGGTATGGGAACGGGACAAACTGGGGCTGGAGAGCCTCCCAGATGGCCTGGCAAACTTGGGGGATGATATTTGATACGGTGCACCCAGCAAGTCTGTAGCCACACTGACCTGGGAAGCCCCAGTTGCCAGGTATCTGAGAGTGACAGCCAGCCTCTCCTCCACCGAAATCGGGGCCTGATGTGTCCTCTTATGGATGATCGTCACAGAAATTCTTCTGGCCAGGTTGTCAAATCTTGCGGCCGACATCCTAAAATACTGGTGGTGCTTCTCTGGGTCAATTGAGCGCATTTCGCACGCCAGCGTGCCAGATTCCCCACACACTTGATGCACATGAAGAGGACGCACACACCTTCTCCTCCACTTTCTTTTTTGAACTAAATACAATAAATAAAGAAACTCTTCTTCTTCTGTGCGTTTCACCATTTTCTTTCTGTGCACAGGAGCGCAAAGCAGAAAAGTATATTTGGAACAAATAAATGGTTGAAATTCTTTTACGTTCTTTTAGAAATACATTTATGACATATTTAATGTGTTTAGAAGAAAATGTCTGATTCACTTTACACGGTCTTTAAGCAAGAATGCAAGCAATATGATCAATAGGAATTAAGAAATTAAGTTTAAGACGTGTTTGACTGGCTGTAACATCTCAAGGCCTCAACCAAACACACTGACACTTGATTCAACCTTTTACTTCCCCATCGTGCGGCTGCATCTTGACTCACCCTGTACTCAACCCTGTGTGTGTGTGTGTGTGTGTGTGTGTGTGTGTGTGTGTGTGTGTGTGTGTGTATGTGTGTGTGTGTATGTGTGAGAAGTCACAGCCCATCCATGAACAGTCTGTGACCTCTTCCCCTTCTGTAGTGCAACCCACATTCCTCCGTTGTTACTCCATCTGCTCTTTACCAACAACTCCACACACGCAAGAAAGGCAGTGACCACTTGATGACCAAGATGATGAGGTCATCGGTAGGTCACCTTGTGATTGGTGGTTTAAGCTATCTTTCCCGTGTTGGTCTAGTTAGTACACCTTGTCAAATCCCATCTTAACTCTGGAGAAACATGAACTATATGCAATCAATTCATACATTCATTTCTTCACATCCAAAATAAATTGGTTCTAAAGATCTATTGTGTAGGACTGGATGTTATTATCCCTTAGTTATCTTTGCTATGATAAACCATCTAATTACTGTAAAAAACAAGCAGTTTCAACAAAATGATGTCTGTTTTTTGTTTTTTTGTCCGATTATTTTGCACAGAAGCTGCTTGACACCATTCAGAGCAGAGAAAGTGTATTTTATGCCACTACTATCACACAATATCACAATATTTGACCAAATACATGACATGCCTTATGTCTTATGTATTTTATTGAAAGTGAAAATGACAAGAACTTAATGAAACCTCTAAAAGAAATCCTCATAACTACTTATAAAACTATTTATAACATAACAATCTTATGCAAACTAGTAACTGTAAATTTAACATAAAGCCAAAAATGTGTTGCACTTATACAAAAGTATAACATCATATTTTCATTTTTGAGCATTTTGGGCCACTTCAGGAAAAGTCATCAAATTTCAAAGTAAAAGACATTTGTGGTGAAAAATTGGAAATATTTTTCTGTAATATTCACACGTTGCAAAGTTATCCAGCGAGCCGTATTGGACCCCTTGGTGGACCGGTTTTGACACATGGGGCCGTATGTTTGACACCCCTGCTCTAAAGGCCTACCGTACTTCAACTGGCTGGGCCTTTGCTGTCCTTCAGCTGCAAGCTCAACGTTTTGCACTCATAGGCTTCCTCCACTGCATCCTCCTTTTCACTGCAAGCTCAATGACATCAATTGGGGAAAAGTTGATGCAAAAAAGTTCACTCTACTCTGTGGAACGACTTTTTGTTCCTGGCTGCTCTTTGGTCTCACAGCCAGGAACATCACTCTTTTGGTTTAGTCTCATCAACCTTGTTTTCCAAAAGAAAAGCAAAATCAAGTCTTGCATCAGAATGTGAAACAGCTACGTTTGCTGTTTAGTGCTGAGCAGGTGGTGTACAGTTGTTTTTTAGAGCTAAAATGCTGAGTGGACCAAAACAGTAAAGTTGCAGCTGGACAGCAAAAAAATGAACTGAAACTTCCTGAGGAGAGCAGCACAGTCACTGATGATTGTGTGCAGCTTCATATTATTGTACTTTTGATACATTGCTATCATAGAAATATTGACTTAAAGGACACAAGTAGAAAACACATGTGTGTGTGTGTGTGTGTGACCCTGCTTCTTACCTGGATCCTTCACACCTGCCATGCTCTCCAGGATAAAAACCCGGGCTTCTGTCACTCTTCACTAGATGAGTAAGAGAAGCTGATAGTGTAGCAGCTACACTCTGGCCCACTTAACTAATTTCTGATTATCTCTGAGTGTTTGTAACTGATGCCTGTCTGTCTCCTGTGCTTCAGAATCCCTGCCAGCCTATCTGTCTGCTTCTTCATTCTCCATCACAACATCCGTCAACCATGCCAACTTTCTGTATCCATTTCTTATTTCTGTCTCCAGCATCATCTCATCCTCTTCTGAAGTGCATTAAAATGAATCCGTGAAACGTAACCTGCCTCTCAGTCTATGTTCTGCACTTGGGCCTGGTATTAATATTGTTTTTTTTGTTATTTTGGCTTTATTTAATCCAAAAAATAAATAAAATAATAGAGGTTAATATATTTGTCTCCTGTGCAAAAAAAAATGTATATGCAAATATGCATTACTTTTTTAAATTCTGTGTATCACATTTGAATGAAATTCTTTTTTAGTACCAGAGAGGAACTGTGTAGTACTATCTGCTATGAAATGTTATGCCACAACTAGTCGTTTCCCATCTGTATGTCCCACACAGATGTCTTCCTTGACAAAACCTTCCTGTACATTTGTCACCCTCAGTTTCCTCCCACTCAACCTCCTCCTTTGTTTAATCTCTTCTCGGATGAACTGAGCACCGACTTAAGTCATTTGACTGAACTGATGGAACTCTAACATTTGACTGAAAAGATTCCGAATATGATATTGAACTTTTGCATGTAATTTAATCCACCTATCCATTTTCTATACCAATCATCCTTTAGTGGACTGGACCATTAAAACCATTGCATAATAATATACAAAAAATATCATATATATTATAACTTTACTATAATAAACTATCATTTACAAAACAGATGAACAGTCTGAGATGTCTTATGCAATTTAAACAATATTATGTCACAGTCTTTTATAGATTATTTTGCTCAGAAGCTGCTGATTGACAACATTTTGCACCAGGCCTGGACTGGGACAAAACTTTGGCCCTGGACTTTTTGGTCCAGACCGGCCCACTACAATCCACGCGCAGACACTGTGCCAACTGGCATTGATGTACATTTAAACACACAAGCCCTTAATAACAGTAGTATACTGAACAATATCCCTTATATTCTGGAGACTTGAATAGGCTTGAATTAGTTTTAACTGTATCATGTGAAACTGTTGAACGAGCAATAAACCATAAACACTGACTGAAAAAAATGTAAAGTATCACAGGCTACATATGAGTTATGTTGTTAGATCAATGTCCTTCATGAACACATTGGACTGTGGGCACAAAGAAAGGTACATGTTGACACTTAAAACACTTTAACTCCGGTGACCTGATTTGGGGGAAGTCATTATAGGTAGAAATGATCAAGATTGTGAAAATAGCAGATCTACATGCTCAAACCACATCACATTGCAACATGTGAGTTGTAAGCTTGCAGATTTGTAATTATGTGGCATCCTTTGATGAAAATAGTGGTTAAGTGGTTAATAAAGGCAACTAATCAATGAATCAGGATAGTATATGAATATGATTGTTTTCCAATACTTTAGATAACTAGATTTAGGCCTAGTTGTAACACACCACACTATGCAGAGTTTGCTATTTATTATGTTAAGTAAAGTTCATAGACAGTTAGTAACTGTTCTGAACATTTAATGAGTGTTTATCCACACCATGCTGGCAGGCTCACACCTGCTTAAGACTGTATCACCACTTCCACATGGTGGAGAGTCTTCCTCAACCTGCTGCTGCACCACCATGGCAGCGAGAGCCTCACTCTGACACACCTGCTGCTGAGAGGAACCACTGCTGCTAGCTCTAGCTACGCTGAGAGGAACCACTGCTGCTAGCTCTAGCTACACTGCTGAGAGGAACCACTGCTGCTAGCTCTAGCTACGCTGAGAGGAACCACTGCTGCTAGCTCTAGCTACGCCGAGAGGAACCACTGCTGCTAGCTCTAGCTACGCTGAGAGGAACCACTGCTGCTAGCTCTAGCTACGCTGCTGAGAGGAACCACTGCTGCTAGCTCTAGCTACGCTGAGAGGAACCACTGCTGCTAGCTCTAGCTACGCTGCTGAGAGGAACCACTGCTGCTAACTCTAGCTACGCTGAGAGGAACCACTGCTGCTAGCTCTAGCTACGCTGCTGAGAGGAACCACTGCTGCTAGCTCTAGCTACGCTGAGAGGAACCACTGCTGCTAGCTCTAGCTACGCTGCTGAGAGGAACCACTGCTGCTAGCTCTAGCTACGCTGAGAGGAACCACTGCTGCTAGCTCTAGCTACGCTGCTGAGAGGAACCACTGCAGCTAGCTCTAGCTACGCTGAGAGGAACCACTGCTGCTAGCTCTAGCTACGCTGAGAGGAACCACTGCTGCTAGCTCTAGCTACGCTGAGAGGAACCACTGCTGCTAGCTCTAGCTACGCTGCTGAGAGGAACCACTGCTGCTAGCTCTAGCTACGCTGAGAGGAACCACTGCTGCTAGCTCTAGCTACACTGAGAGGAACCACTGCTGCTAGCTCTAGCTACGCTGCTGAGAGGAACCACTGCTGCTAGCTCTAGCTACGCTGCTGAGAGGAACCACTGCTGCTAGCTCTAGCTACGCTGAGAGGAACCACTGCTGCTAGCTCTAGCTACGCTGCTGAGAGGAACCGCTGCTGCTAGCTCTAGCTACGCTGAGAGGAACCACTGCTGCTAGCTCTAGCTACGCTGAGAGGAACCACTGCTGCTAGCTCTAGCTACGCTGCTGAGAGGAACCACTGCTGCTAGCTCTAGCTACGCTGAGAGGAACCACTGCTGCTAGCTCTAGCTACGCTGCTGAGAGGAACCACTGCTGCTAGCTCTAGCTACGCTGAGAGGAACCACTGCTGCTAGC
Source organism: Scomber japonicus (assembly GCF_027409825.1). Classification (NCBI taxonomy): domain Eukaryota; kingdom Metazoa; phylum Chordata; class Actinopteri; order Scombriformes; family Scombridae; genus Scomber; species Scomber japonicus. Next base: position 1,237,844 of record NC_070596.1, on the reverse strand, counting down.
TCTAGCTACGCTGAGAGGAACCACTGCTGCTAGCTCTAGCTACGCTGAGAGGAACCACTGCTGCTAGCTCTAGCTACGCTGCTGAGAGGAACCACTGCTGCTAGCTCTAGCTACGCTGCTGAGAGGAACCACTGCTGCTAGCTCTAGCTACGCTGCTGAGAGGAACCACTGCTGCTAGCTCTAGCTACGCTGAGAGGAACCACTGCTGCTAGCTCTAGCTACGCTGGCCCCCGCAGCAAACATTTCTGACAGTTTTTTGCTCTTGGCAGTGTCGGTCGCTAGAGCTTTTCTTTTCTTCGTTTTTCAGCTCCGCCTTTTCATTTTTACCCACATTCTCTATTTTGTAATCCTCGCTTTGTTTTTCATGTGCTGGTGTGTTGTTGTTTCTCTCACTCGCTCTCTCATCATGACTGCTTGTCATTAAAGGTGATTGAACAAGGGGGGGTGACTAGAACATGTGTGGGTGGGACTCCTGGGTCTTTGTAGCCAATCATAGGGCCATTTAGCCAGGTATTCTTTAGACAGACAAGCCAGTGGGCCTCTGCTGTGCTGCGCAATCTTGGTGTTATTTTGGACTCCACACTCTCATATGACACACACATTAAATCTGTCACCAAATCCGCCTTCTTCCACCTAAGGAACATTTCAAGACTCCGTCATTCACTCTCTGACTCAGTTGCAGAGACTCTCATACATGCATTCATCACCTCACGTCTGGACTATTGCAATGCCATCTTGTATGGGGTCCCCAATAAAACACTGGACAGGCTCCAACACGTCCAAAACTCAGCTGCCAGGGTTCTCACTCGAACAAAACCCTGGCAGCCCCCACACTCAAACAGCTGCACTGGCTGCCAATAAAGTTCCGCATCACTTTTAAACTTCTTCTTCTCACCTATAAATCTCTTCATGCCGTTGCACCCCAGTACCTAACAGACCTTCTCCATGTCTACCACCCTTCACGGGACCTGCGCTCCGCCGACTTGGGCCTCCTGTCCATCCCCCGCACCAGAAGGCAAACCTTTGGGAGCAGGGCTTTCAGTGTGGTAGCTCCTACACTTTGGAACTCGCTCCCTCAGGACATTCGCCAAGCACCAACTCTGGACAATTTTAAATCTCTGTTGAAAAGGCACTTGTTCCTGCAGGCTTTTGCAGGCTAAATGTGTGTTTTTGTCTGTGTTTCTTGTTATTGTGAAGCGACCTTGGGTTTTATGAAAGGCGCTATACAAAATAAAGTTATTATTATTTATTTATTATTATTCTGCTGTGTCTACAGGTTGCAGCGGAGCTATGTGGGCCGCTGCAAGTCTCTGCTCTGGGCCGGGAGAGTTACCATGGCAAGGCACAGCAAAAACTAAATGAACAAATAAAATATAAAAACGGGCAGCCATCGGCCCATTATTGATCGGCCCACCGGGAAAAATCCCGGTACTCCCAATGGCCAATCCACCCGTGTTTTGCACAGTGTTTAAAGTCTGTAAAGTAAGAATAAATATGTGTTCTGAGTTTGACATACCACAGAAAAGTGTGTTGTTAACCACCCTGCCAAATTTGAATGATTAAAAAAATCGACAAATATATGAAATTAGGCTTCAAAGTTGTGTAAAAATCAGTCTCTTTCTCTGCTCCTAAACGCTGTGGGAGTGCCCGTCGAGTCCGCTGAAACCCCGCCCCCTACCACATGTCACCTGTCAATCAAAGTCACCACCTCTACCAGAAACATGGACGCTATATCTGAGAGCTTTCAGCTGCTCGGCGGCTAGCTCGGCTAACTGGCTAACTGTAGACTGTAGTAGTAGTAGTGTGTGCTTAATGTATTTATACCTCTGCAGCAGCAGGGGCGGGTTTATGCTAATCATTTTCAGACCCGCCCACTAAATCCTGAAGACAGAAATTTTGAAACACAGTTTGTGAAGCCTAGCTCCACAATTCAAATCTAAATGGTTGAAATGCTTTTTACACCTTTTTTAGAAATACATTTATGATCTATTTAATGTGTTTAGAAGAAAATGTCTGAATTCACTTTACACAGTCCTTAATAGTACTAGTAATACTTTATGAATACTTTAAATATGCTGATCACAATATGTATTCATTCATGGTCAGGATGAAACCTCTGAAGCACCAGAAAATTGGAATTACTTTTCCACAATGTTCATACTTGGCAAGGTTATCCAGTGGGATTGGACCCAACAGGCTGAATTGTAGACTCACCTGCACTAGAGGGTTGCGGGCAGCTGGAGCCCGTCTTAGCTGACATTGGTTGAATGGCGGGGTTCAATCCCAGGGCTAACCCACAGGCAATGTAGAGTCACACAGATGAACCTAACTTGCATGTTTTTGGTTTGTTGGAGCAAGCCGAAGTATCTGGCAAGAACCCACACAGGCATGGTTGAAAACATGAGGTGACCATTACCAATTTACTGTGTTTGACTCATATGAACACACCGCCTGTATCACCACACTGTACTTAATAACTTAAAAAAAGAATAATTATTTTCATTAAGATAAGTTCCAAAGTGCAGCTGGTGCCACAGTCCAAGACAAATAATAAGAAATACAAAGTAATACAGGGAATGAGGACCTGAAATTGTTCTAAGAATCACTTGTAAGTATCAAAGTATTCTGTTTTCAAAGTATTTAACTTAGGCATGTCTTTTCTGGCCCTGTGACTCACAATTACCAGAAAGCAGCTGTTTCCCACTTCCTGCTTTGAAATCCACAAGGATTTCACAATCGTTACGAGGTCTGGCAGCAAATGGATTTTTCTTTTGAAGGGCGGAGTACTTCCAGTGAACTTGGCACTTTCTTTTTTCATGTTGAAGTCTCTGCCTTCATTGCTTACAAATGAAAACAAAACCAGTGTAAGATCTAGAGCAAACTTCTCATGGGAGTTGTTGTTGATGGCATTTCTACAACAAATCTACTGAATCCATGAAGAGCTGCTGACAAATTTGAAGGAATAGAAAATTCCCCACAGTCATTTTAAGGAGGCTTACAATGATCACATGGATGTTACTGTTCTCACTGTTATCTGAGAGTACACAAGATGGAAATACAAGACATAATGGTGAGTATATGATCTTCTAACTATACAAGTATAAAGATGATCTAATATTATTGACAGTTTTAAGGAATATCAGTGAATTAACAATACAAACTGCATCATACTTGAGAGAGGACAATGGTTGCTAGTACTTGTATGCATTGACTGTAGATTGTTAGTGCTTACATGCATTATTTGACTTTTTAAACATATTTTTGGTTCTAAGAGTGTGCTTCTGGTTTCTGTAACTTGTATGAAATGTTGTTTGTTGTGTGTGTGTGTGTGTGTGTGTGTGTGTGTGTGTGTGTGTGTGTGTTACTGCAGCAAAGTAAGAATTTCATTGCATTGTCTGGACCTCTGTGTTTTTACCCTGCATATGACAATACATTTCTTTATCTCTTGATCTTATTGGCAATATGAATACAGTATATTTAAGAGTGCTTAAGATGTACTGTCATGCAGTGATCTATGATTCTGTCATTGACCATCTCGGCTAAAACTTGTACACAAATGTACACAAAGATCAGGGCTGTAACCATGACTTATAGACCTGTAACTAAACACTGTCCCAGGTTCTGCTTTGGTTTCTATTGTTATCCATCCATGTTGGAGAGAAATTCCATGGAGCTACATTTTGGCACCCTTTAAGAGGAAATACGTAATTAAATTCCAGGTACTGGCGGGGGGAGAGTTGTGTACTCACATGGGTGTCACCTGTAATTGAACAAGCAGTTGTTGCTTGAGATTGAAGTATTATCACATCTCAACCTCAACAAACACAACAACATAGCAGTAACCACCTTTTGACTTCTGTGTGTACATAAATAAGGACTTTTGAACTTTATTCTTTCTTTCAAAAATGTCTTTATTGATTTTGACACTGGAGTGGTCTCGTAATACATTCAGATGCTTAGTTGAGGTACAGCAACAGTAACAGAGTACTGAAGGAAGGTTCCAGCTTAATTCCCACCCACCAGAACACCCTAAATTCACCCACCCAAAACAGACAGATAACACACTCACACCCAGGCACACCCAGGCACACCGAGGGACACGCAAACAATGACAGCAAACAAGAGTAAGTAAGCAGGTTAACAATTGATGTAGGGTAAACACGTAAGTAAGCACTCAAAAAGGGAGAGGGGAGAATAAAATAAAATAAAATAAAAAATAAACAAGTAAATAAAAAATAAAATAAAATTAAAAAAAAGAAAGAAAAAGAAAGAAAAAGAACAATTTTAAAAAGGGAGAGTGCTCAGTTAGACATTTTCAGCATCAATAGTTAGAGAGTTAACAAAAGGTTGCCACATCTCATAGAATTTACATACGGAACCCTTGAGGGAGAACCTTATCTTCTCCATTGTGATACAATGCAGCATTTAATGGATCCATTTATTGTGAGTAGGAGGGGAGGCATGAGTCCACTTAAAGAGGATGAGCCTTCGAGCATTGCAGACCAATATTTCGATAAACGTAGGCAGGTTAGATTGAATTTTTTTAAAGCTAAGATTGTTCTTAGTTTTAAAAAAATTCAAAAGTCCTTATTTATGGAGAGCACATTTTGGACAAATGGCCACATCTGTCCTGTTGTTGTATTTTTAATGATGTATGTCGCCCTCCCAGTTTGTAAAATGCAATAGAAAAGCATTGTAACAAGCTCTGTAAACACTGTGGACATGTTTCTTTTTTGCTTTAGACAATATTCGCTCTAGATAGCAAGGCAAGGCTTCCTTTAGATCACAATGGTTGTTTTCAGACAATGTGCAGGAAGAGAAATGTTTCTTCCTGTCTAACTATCAGTACTATAACCACAGATAGTGAAGTGTAGTTTTATAAGTCCAATGTGGCCAGCTATTTGTACAAAATCACATTTAATTGAGTGAACTTTCGTAAATGGCTCTGAACACATTTTGAGCAAACATTTGAAACTATTTTACAGGAAGACAAAATATGTAATAATGTTAAAATATTGATTCTATGACATATTTAGCATGTATTAGAGATACATGAATAATTAAAACAGAGGCAGAAGATTAAAAGTGGGAAAAAGTCATTCACATTTTGAGTATTGACAACACATGTAAATAGTTCAACCCCATAACAATAGAGCTGATATTTACAATCATATTTATTTGTAATATTTCCTGATGGCGGCCTCACTCTTGTTTGATTGCTGTGCAAGGTAAAGATGGTCCTTTAAACTTCTACTATGGACATTTTTCTTCAGGTGTCTTCCATTGTGAACCTCAGAATATGAGGCTAACCACCCCTGACCAGAAGATCCTGTTAACATGGGGAGACGACCCTGAATGCTTAGGAGTACCTGACGTGCTGATGTATGAGCTGGTGGTGCTCATAGCAGAGGAGCAAGTACATAATGTAAGAGTTGATTTCTGTTTTTCAATAACCTCAATTTCTAGAATAGCCAAACCAACATACCTCTAATTTTGCTGTGAAAACATTTTAGGATCAAGTTGCTGTAACACCTGGCCAAATAGGATTTAATCACTCCTGGAACTGGACATCTGATTTGCCATTGAAGTATGCCTCCCATTCAGTCAGGCTCAGATCCCGATACAAAAACTATACAAGCGAATGGAAACAGGAACAGACAGCTACAGGTTAATATCCAGCTTTCTTAACTTCAAATTAGATCCTCAAAAATATTTTAGGTGTCATTCTCACACATTTGACATGTCATGGTGCTCCTTCAGATGTTTATTGTGTTCTAATATTGTGCTTTTTTGCAGGGACAAATATCCCTGAAAGTATAAAGGTTTTTCCACGAGACAGGCTGTTTAAGGTTGGGAACAGAGTCACCTTCTACTGTGTTCTGCCGGTGGGGTATAGTTTTGAGAAAATGTATCTAAGTCGTAATTCTGGCACTAACATGACAAACACCATGATCAACAATCACACATACGCCTTGACTGTCAACCTGAGCAAGCCACCGAAAACAAGCTGCACTGATGTAAAATGTCAAGCACGGACAAATGACAATAAAACAGATGATCATGGGGCTTGTGCTTATATTGGCTGTAAGTATGATTTAGTATTCAGTTGAATTTTGAGATTTTGGAAACTGACGTACATTTTTTAAAAACATTCTGGCTGCTTCTTTGTGTGTGTGTTTTTTTTGATGATGCTTACCTCAGACATACCCGGTGATAACAATCTTAGCTGTGAAACCCGTGATCTGCAGTCAGTTGAATGCCTGTGGAATGTGGGAAAAGACACACACCTTGGCAACAAGAGTCCAACTGCTTATCATCTACTTGGAAGGTATAATGAAATCATACTGCTTGATGTGGCCATAATTTGTAGTACAGAAGCGAAAAAATGCTGTGAGGGTTTGATACCAGGTTCCGCGAAGCGCCTCGCTTGGAAGTTCTCGCGCGTGCCACAGCCCTTCCGTTCACACCTGAAGCGTATTTCTCCGCGCCGGTCGGCAAGCGGCTCTGCTCCTCAGCTCCTCTGCTGTCACACTTGGAGCTGTTTATTCACTGTCTCTGTGTATGATACCCCACCCCTTAAAGCCAACCCACTCCGTGTCCCTCTCTCTTTTGCGTGTGTATGCACGTGCCTGCCTGTGTGTGTTCATCTCGTGCTCTGATTAGACACACACACAGGGGTGTTTAATTATTGAAAAATAGTTTTATTTTGACATGCTTTATTTAGGAAACCGGATTCTCTTGTTGTTGCTTTGTTTGACTTCCTGCCCGGCTTTACACATTCTGCCGCGGCACGCGGAGAAAATAGACCAGACGCCGGCAGCGAGGCAGAGCGCTGCGGTGAGAAAATGCAAGGACATGTTTGAAACTCATCTCTCAGAATTTATGTAGCTTGAATTCCTCTCTTGAGCAATTTCAAAAACTTGATTTTAAGTATGTTTTCTCAGCGTTCATAAATTCAGATAAAATAACTTCCATTATGTCAAATTTTCAAACAAGAAAAAGGCTATCAGGGGCTAAAACAGATATGACGGTGCTGCTGTCAGCATAGTTGTATAGTTTTATGAGCTGGTAAATTGCTTGGTGTAATAGTAACATAATATCACTCTTTATGCTGCCCGTATAGTCACATCCCTTAGCAAAAAGTAGTTTATTCAAGTGTATGCTTATTTTATACTAAAACTGAGGCAGTATATACTGAAGTTTACTTTTTATATATTCTATATACTTAAGAATAGTTTAGTGAAGTATACTTGGCTTATACTGAAAAGTATAAAGAAAAGTCTGAGACTAAGTACGTTAATACTAACACTCACATTTATACTTTAATACTAAAGCTTATACTTGTACTTCAGTATACTTTTTACTTCTTTCTGCCACAAAGTACTAATACTTAGTATATCTTGATCCAAGTACAGAATAAGGTCATTGACTCATGCTTACGTTTCATTTAGCAGAATAAAAATGTTTTTCACTGCACACATTAGCTTTGAGGTATTACCCCTGTTTAGGGCTGTGCAATTAATTGAATTTTGATCACGATTTCGATTCTTGTGTCAAACGATCTCCAAATTAATAAAATCGAGTTGGAACGATTCTTTTGGCATTTTCCGTTGTCTGGGGTTTTCTGAAAGAGACGCGCATGCGCAATTCAGCCGCTACCCCAGAGCATTCAACGCAGCCCCGTGAACTGTGTGTGTGTGTGTGGTGACCTGCAGCAGCAGCATCTTAATAACCAGATAACAGCACGAGCGAGGTGGCAGAGGGAGGACAGCCCCGTTTGCTCGACAAAAAGGGTAAAACAAGTTCTCTTGTATGGCAGCACTTCGGATTCGAAGAATCTGACGAGGCACAGGCCCACATAATGTGCAAAATGTGCTACAAGGTGATATCTGCAAGATATTTTTGACTGACTGATTTATTGCCCAATATCGCCGTGTATCTCGCTTCTTTCCCCCGCCCTCCCCTCGCGTCTTTGTTGTCACTTTGTAGCCGCTCCACAGAGGGCACATGGCTAATTAATATGCACGTGCTGACCATATATGGTTGTGTCCAGGCGGGAGCGCAGTATGAGGTGTGTTTGGCACCTGGCTAAGTAAGCTCGTGAGAAGGGGTAAATTCACTAATAGATGAACCCTTTGGCTTTGTTTAGCTAATATATTGAAGCCACTGGGGTCTTCTATTATCAGATTTACCTCTAGGTTAAGTTTGTCACTTGACCACTTTTATGTAATACCTCTCTGGACTATTGTTTTTGTTGTTATTTGTGACAACCAGTCTTAAAATAACACCTCCAGGAGGTTACAGTTCCATCTCTCTACCACTAGGTACTTATACTATATTGACGGGGTTAGATAGAATAACATTACTGAAAAGAGATTAATACAGTTTTCTTTGACTAAAACTAGACTAAAATGCTCAGACTTTTCGTCGACTAAAACTTGACTAGACTAAAAGGAGTATGAACATGACTAAAACTAAAACGACCGCTTGACACAAAGACTAGACTAAAACTAAAAGTAAAATAGGTCGCCAAAAACAACACTAGTACCCACATCTTGCAAAATTGGCCAGGAAATATTTGTGTATTCCTGCCACAAGTTCCTCTTCGGAGCGAGTCTTTAGCACTAGTGGAAATATTGTTTCCTGCTTGCGCTCATCATTGAACAGTTGGATACATATTTATTTGTACATTATTTTCTATTTTTTATTTGAACATTTTGTGTAGTTTAATCATTTTGAAAACTCTGTGATTTAAGTAGTTTAAGTAAGTTTTTTGCCGAAATGCCAAATAAATGCATTTTATTTTCAAATTCAAAAAGAATCGTTTGAAGAATCGTGATTTCAATCTTGACCAAAAAAATCGTGATTCTCATTTTTTCCAAAATCGAGCAGCCCTACCCCTGTTATAAGATCATATAGTATAGAACTAGTACAATGGTACTATACAGAAGAGTGTACTTGTGCTATACTTTAAGTATACTTCAATAAACTAAAATGTGGACTAGAAGTATATACCTAGTACACTAGTAGTATATAGATGAGTGTACTTGTTGTATACTTGAAAGTGTACTTTTGTAAACTTAAAATGACCTTATAAAGTTTACTTAAAGTCTACTTTTATACACTTAAAAATGCTCCAATTTAATCCAAAGAGGTATTAAATTAGTATACTTTCTAGTACACTACAAGTACATGGTCCGTAGTATACTTGCTATACTTACACTCAAGCATACTTAATGAAATGAACTTCAAGTATACTACTTTTTGCTAAGGGATATGTTGGAGCAAATGTTACTCTGACTTTAAGACAGCTTTTGCCAGCATCTTTTCTTTGGATGGCAGTTTGACTAAGAAACTTTTAAACTCCATGAAGTTGTTCAAAACACAAAAAATGTCAACTGAAAAAGTTGACAGGCTCACTTTGACATAACATTAGATATAAATGAGCTTTTTGCCTAACTTGCTAAATCAAACTGCACTATAGGCATTGTGCTTTGAACATCATCATTAGCATGCTAACATGCTCACAACCATAATGTTTATGTACTGATGTTAGTAGTTTCTAGCAGTTTTAAAAGGAAATAATTGAGCATTTGTATTGAACTAAAATGTATATTCTCCTGGTATTTATTATTCAGGAAATGTGCAGATGGGTCTAAGGGGAGATGCTCTCAAAAAGTACAAGTTAGTGTTGGTGAGAGGAACTGGACTTTAACCGCACAAAATCATCTTGGCACAGTGGAGCTCACACACAGGGTAGACCTGACTAAAAGAGGTGAGACGAAAGAAATGCTTGTCAGATTATGAGTATCTTTTTTAATGATTGAATTCTGCTGATTATTATTTGTCTTTTGTTTCAGTGCACATGTTTGCTCCAGAGAGAGTGAACACTTCAGTTGTGAATTCCAGAAATGTCAGTCTGGAGTGGGGATGGAAGGTTCAACAATACAGTAATCTCAATATAACATGCCAAGTAAACGTTAGCAGTGGTGAAATAAATACCATAGTGAGTTGACAAAGCAATGAGGGTGATACGTCTGCAAGGTTTTTAAAGTACAATCATTTTTCTTAAGTATTCTATATGTAATAGAATATGGACAACTTGCGTGTCCATATTGTGTTCCCAGAGTGGAATCGGCCTCAATTTTGCAGTTTTGGATGACTTGATACCATATTGGACGTACACAGTGGTGGTACGATGTAGAACAAGTCAACATTCCTGGAAATGGAGTGAGTGGAGCTCAAATATCACGTTCCATACAAAGACTGACGGTAGGTATTAAACAAAAGTAACAACAAAACTTGTAACCTAGATTTGCAATTTCATAGATATTTTTCACATTTTCTGGTTGTTTCTTTTTGTCCCACAGTTCCAGATGCTCTTGATGTGTGGATGCATATCATGGATAACCAAATCATAATCACTTGGAAAGTAAGTTGGGCGATTGGCTACCATTTTGTAATAAGGCACAATAGATCAGTGATAAGTCATTAATTAAGAATACATTTTGGGTTGCCATGTTGGGGAGTTTTTCCTTACCACTGTTGTTAAGTGGGAATGTTGGGTCTCTTTAAATTAAATTGGGGTGTATGGTCTAGACCTGTTCTATCTGTAAAGTGTCTTGAGATGGCTTTTGTTGTGATTTGGCGCTATATAAATAAAGATTGATTGATTGATTGATTGATTGACGTTTGTACCTCACAGTCCCCCACAAAGCCATGCACCTCGAATAAAAATGACTTCATTAAATCCTAAGGTCGCAAACCTTTCACTAGCAAAGACCACGCCAACTAAGATATGAGTTCAAGTATTTATTATGTGGAAGGAAAAAGGGTTAGGGATAGAGAAGAAGGGTTGAGGGATAGGGAAGAAGGGATGAGGGATGAGGGGTAGGGATGAGGGGTGAGGGTCGAAGGGAAGGGATGAGGGTCGAAGGGATGAACGGTCGAAAGGTTGAAGAGGTTGGATGAGGGGTGAAGGTCGGTTGGAGGGAGAAGTGAGGGTCGTGGGGATGGGGGAAGGGATGGGATGTAAGAGAGGGGGAGAAGAAAAAGAGATATGGTGGATGTAGTGTGGATGGAAGTTGAAGCCGGGAGCCGGGTTGATGAGGAGGCGCAGGATGCTGTGTCGTCTCCTGGTGGAGTGTGTGGAGGGAACCGGGGCAGGATGAGACTCTGGGTGGGGGATCTGTCTCGGCGTCTGGTCCGTGATTCAGTCTCCAGTTCCTGGAATAGAACAAAAGAGAGAAAGACGTTAGAAGGAGGGTGAGGGTGGAGGGATATTCGAAATGAGACAGAGGGCGATAGAGCGGATGGGGTGTGACTTAAATACTGCTTGTGTGGAAATTGAGAAGGCATGAGGCGTGGTCTCTGCTCCTGAACTTTGTTATAAAACTCCATTAGTCATTTTCAGTTAATGATCTTATAAGTCAACCTACAGACTGAGACCTGACTGGATAGAAATGGTGCAGTCCTGCTCATTGAGACTGCTCTTTACATCAAGTTCATCCATACCACTAGAGCTGATAAGAGAGGCAGTGGAACTGCTGTTTTCTTCTCTGATGTCTATAACTGCGAGGAAATCCCCCTCAGGGAATTCACAACTGTTGAGTATCTTGCTATGTGTACATGTTTATGCTACAATTTTAATAATTACTGTTGGTCACAAAAGTCTAAATTTAGCTTTCTTGATTCATTCTCTGAGTTACTGTCTAAGGTCTCCATTAAGTATGATTAATTATCTTCATGCTGACAATCAAAAAGACCCCAATTGTTGCATGTCACTACCCATCTTTTTCTCAACCCTGTTTTCTGTCATATCTCTCTTTTCTCAAAGAAAACCAAAATTTGAAAAAAAAGAAAGAGAAAGACAAGTCATTACCCTTTATTAATGTCCTAATTCATCAATAGCCTGAAGGATTTTTCACAATATGCCAAAAAAAAAAATCGTAAAGTCATTAGTTACAACTCATAAACTCATTTAAATATCTTATTAAAAAGTGGTCTTGAGGATGGTCTCCATAAGCAACCCTGTCTCCTAGAAATTAATGTATATACCATTGAATTGAATTTCTTGGAGACAAGGTTACAGTACCATAAGCATGCTATGCCAGGTAACTAAAGTCCAGATGTTATGTCTTCACAGATGCTACAGGCCAACCAGAGCCATGGACACATTATAAATCATGAAGTAACATGGGCACACACCAAGACCCCAGAGAGAAAAAACAGAACCAAAGTGGATCTCCCCAAGGACAGTCTTGCACTCAGTCTGAACACCAAAGAAGAGTATATCATCGGTGTTACAGCTAGGAATAAAAATTTTAGCTCTCCCACATCAACCATCACTATCCCCACCGTCAATCCAGGTATGAAGCTAACAAAGATAGACACATGACTGTTAGGGAACAATTCAGGCCTTTAACCTGCAGTAAATATTTTTGGCCACTTTGGGGCAGCACAACAAGCTGTAAACACAAAATGAACATATTATCACCTTGTGAAGAGATGTGTTAGCAAACATTTGTCTCTGTATAAATCCAGCAAACAGAGTGAACACTTCTAGGATCCTTGGCAGTGATAGTGGTTTCAACCTTTCCTGGTCAGCCAGTCCTACAGCCAGCTGTGGCTACATAGTGGACTGGTGTCCTCTCTCAGGAGAGTGCAGAGTGGAGTGGCTCAAAGTCCCTCCCAGTGAAACTAGTGTCAATATATTTTCAAGTAAGTCCTATTATTTGACTTCCAAACAGTTACAGCTGTGTAACAAGACATTTTGGTCTTACAATACATCTTTTTTGTCATATCTCCCTACCAGAAAACTTCAAAGATGGAGTGTGCTACTTGTTGTCCATATATGCCTGCACCCAGGGAGCTCCAGTGCTGCTAGAAAGAAAAGAAGGCTATGTCAGAGAGAAAAGTAAGCTTCAACTGTATGATCTGCATGTGGTTATTATAATAAAGGTTTCAGTTTGTTCAACAGTGTTTCACCCATGTTATGCTTTTCCAGGAATACCAAAAGACCTTTTTAAACCATTGATTTGGACACAGGTTGGTTCAGATGTTGAGATTTCCTGGAATCCTATACCTCTAAGAGAACAGACCGCTTTCATAACGGGCTATATTCTGCATTGTTTGGACAACATGGGCATCTGTAACAGGACAGGTATTGTCACATTCAATTATTTTCAGATGATAAACCATAAAAAAAAAATGCTATTTGCTATTCTCACTTTTAACTTTAAAGAGCAACATCAGCTGATTAGGATGTTTCTGCTGACCTCCAGTGGTCTAACAATTTACTGCACTGTTTTATCAAAGTTTTCACATTGGAATCTTGTCATTAGACAACATTAAATATAACAATAAACATTCCAGTTGTGGTCCGTAAAACCATGAAATTTGAAAAAACAAACAAACAAACAAACAAACAAACAAAAAACGATAAAACTCTGAGCTACAGGAACTGCAGGTTCAAGTGATGGTTCTAGAGATAGGGAAATTAAAAATAGGAAATGGAAATGTAACTTATGACTGTATATCAAAATTCGATTTTGAAGGAAGACTTGAAAAATTGTGAACATGTCACTTCAATCTCTTTCCCTTGGTTCAGATGACCCTGAGGCCACCAGCCTGACAGCAAGGAACCTTAAATACACTTCCTACAAATTCATGGTGAAGGCACAGACAGCGTTTGGAGAATGTGGGGATACAACCATTACTGCCATCTTGAATTCACAAAGTATGTTACTGTTTTTCTCTTTCCAACCAACATACTTGAGTGTAGAAATCTGTGTCATAAGTATAACTAAATCAAACAAAAAGAAATTTGAACACACATTTTTACTTTATTTGATTCATTCCTGCTCCTCATCTGAGCTGTTTGTCTTAATTCACCAGCTGATTACTTGATTGAGATTGTCATAATAGCCTTGGTCGCAGTTTTTGGTCTCCTTTCCGTCAATACTATACTTTGCTTCAGACACTGGACATGGTAAGCAAGCAATAGATTTTCTATCATTCGCTGTTGCCTCTGATCATGCTATTTGGAAGATTGAATGTCGTTGTTGTGGTGTTTTGAGTTCCTGCTTCATGGCTAAAAGATGTATTTTCATGTGTTTTTACACCTAACAGTATCAAACAAAAAGTCTATCCTCCAATCCCAAAGCCAGTGCTGACAGACAAGTGGTTGGCATCACTGGTAGGTTCTCAGAACTGTGTCTCCACTGATTTTACTCATCATGACTAGTACTACTCAGATTGTGTAAACACTTGCCCAATGTCCTCTGTGGCTCTGATGGGAACTGTCTACATTCTGAAAAAAATAACCCTGATTGATGGAGCCATAATATAATTTTTGTCACTCAGGGGAATCATTTGAAAGATGTGGGAATTTACAAGGCGGGGACACCAATTGAGTTGCTTATATGGCACATGAAGGATCCAGAAGGATTCTAGAGTAAAAGTCAGAATGTTTCTGCTTCATATGCTTTGATTTTGATTCTTTTCAGCCAGACTAGTAGCATGGCTGTAGGGATGACAAAGTCACTTTGTCAATCATCAGTCGGCCCACAACTTTTCACTGCTTCAGACTGAAATACCTCAATAACAGTTACTTAACAGAAACTTAGTCTTATCCCTTTGGTGTCCCCTTGACTTTTTATTTAGCATCATCAACAGGTCCAAATTTCAAATTGTCCAAAACTTCAGTTCATGACTAAATAATGACATTCCCATCATCCTCAGTTGTACTTTATGCTTAGTGCTCAAATATTCTGGTAACATGCTAAACTAAGATAGTGAACATGGTAAATATTTCACCTGCTAAACATACCATAAGCATATTAGCATTATCATTTTGAGCATGCTGGTGCTAGCATGTAGCTCAAAGTTCCACTGTGCATCAGATTCACAGAGCCACTACACATGATTTTAGACCAAGCAGTGTTCAGACTGACATGAAAAAAATGCAGCACTCTCTTTCACTTGATTGGACACACAACACAGAGAGCGTCAGCAAAACAATGCAGTGTCACATGCAAAAAAGTTGAGCTTTCCTGAAAGTTTTCAGGAAAGCTCAACTTTTTAACATGACTGTGTTTCTGCCATAAATCTACCTAACACTCATAACCATGAAAGATGAAGAAATTTCCACCACCATAACTTTCCAGAGTTGTCTGTGGTAACTTAGACAATATGCCAACCACTGTAGCCCATTGTACTGTTATAGCACAAAGCTGCTTTTGGTCTAAATGAAGGCTTAGTTTTGTTTTGTGTTGGCTCTTGTAAGTCCCCCAACTTTCTGAAAGTACAGCACTACATTGGTGGAATACCTTGTTGTAAATAAAATTGAGTGTTCCTACTAATTTGCATCTTTGGTTCAAAAGTTATCAGCATTTTTGTATACCCAGCTACCACTGATCTTATATGTGAATGTGAGTTTGCTTTTTGTTTTCCAGGGTAAAAAGAGTTGCCATCCTCTTCGTGTGGATTTGTGTCACCACAGTGAAGTACAAATCATGGGCTTTCCAGAGCTGCGCTGTAAATCAGATGCACCAATGAATGGCCATGTTTTTACACAAACTCCAAAGGGTTACTACAACCAGCCCCTGAAGAGGAATAGCAGCACACCACCCCTCATTTTGCCCACTACCACCAACTGGTCAGGTTTACCATCTTCTCCATTCAAAAGTGTATTTAGTAACCCTTCATATGACCTGATAATGCAGTCTGTAGATCATCAGACCAACTCAGGACCTGATTTTCATGAGGGGAGGCCTTTAGAGAGATGCTCCAGTGGATACCAACCTCAGAGTCTGATGAACCAGCTTCAAGAGAATCCAGAGACTCTGTTCTGTGACCCCACTTACATTTTGTTACCACATTCATCCAAATAGTTGCTGCATGCACACCTTATAGTATGTCATAACTGGGAAGGCAGATGTAATAATGTTGCCAGAAACAGAAATTTGATGTGAAATAATGTTATGTTACACCTGAGAGTGTTATGTCAAGCATATTATTATCTATGAAAGGCAAGGCCAGTCAGCTGTTTTCTTTGGTATCTTAGGAAATATGAACATGAAATTTGGTATGTTCCTTTCTTTTTCCCTAGAATAGAGATGCTACAGATGTTCTAGCGCTCTTGTGGATTAATTGTAATGATGTTGACGACTTGTTCTCTACATGGCCCCACCACAGTTTGACCTTTTCAACATAGAGTGAAATGTTTGGATAACTATGGTGGTGGGATGGATTATTACCTTAGATTGAGGCATTCATTTTCCTCACAGGACGAATCCTACTGACTTTGGTGATGTCTTAACTTTTTATCTGGCACCTCTATGAAGTTGAAAGTTTCAATATTTATTGAAAATGTTAACTGATAACTGTTTGGATTGATTGGATTACTAAGAAATTTGGTTCAGGCATTCCTGATCCCCAGAGGATCAATTGTAATAACTTTGGTAAACCCCTGACCTTTCAGCTAGCACCATCATCTGGTTTAGTACTCTGGTTTATTCCCAAATACTTGTCAAACAAATGACATTCCCCATCATCTTCCACTGTACTTTGTGGTCAGTGCTAATAGCTATATTTAGCAAGCTAACGCTCTTAACTAAGACAATGAACATGATAAACATTATACCATTGTGAGCATGTTAGCATGCTGATATTAACATTTAGCTCAAAACAATGCTGTCCTTTAGTACAGCTACAAAAACCTGCTAGCATTGATACCCCATGGATGATCATTGATGAGGCGACATACATGAGTTGACTAAATAATATTAATTTCAAAAATTGTTTTGCCCATGTAGTGGGATTATATGTATATACAGTATGTGAATAACTAAACAGCAGGAATGCATTTAACTTGTGTATTTGCTGTCTTTGGGGAATTGATCTCACTCTACAATTTGATCCCTCTTTAAAGTGAAAGCTTAAATCCACAGCTAGAGTCTAGTAAAGAGTTTAAATTTCTTGTAGAATACACATGGGTAAAGGAGCAGCTAATTTCTGGTAATGGTGAGTCACAGTGGCCAGACATGCCTTGTACTCACTCACACTGTTTTGATACTTGGAAATGACTAACAGTGAAACTTAGATACTGAAGCCAAAACATTGTTCAAATTGACATTATTTTAAATTAAAATAGAGAACCCGAAAGTTTTCCAAAGCAATCAAATACATCTGCAGAGCTGTCAACTCTCACGTAATCAGAGTGAGAGTCACGCAAATGACTGTTTTCACACGCGCTCACTCCATGCTGCTATTTGTCACGCTGTCAAAAATAATACTGAACTATGTTTTTAAAATGATTAGTTGATGATGATAACTTGTTAGATAGTAGCTTGTTTGTTGAGAGAAAACCCAAATCAATGAAACGCTGCTTCGGTGTACACACACTGCACTGCTGACACTGGATTGATGTCAGACACTGGGAAGCTTAAGGTGGTCAAACACTGTCACTAAATGTTCAGGACAATTTTAACTTAATGAAACTAAATATTTGTCGCCTTCATATTTCTGTGACAAAGTCTCTACACAGACTGTTCAGTTAGCTAGCTGTTAACAAGCGCTAATGCTATGTGTATATATCAAAATAGTGAAAAGATGAAGAGGTGGTTAGTTTCATTTAGTTGTTACTGTAGAGAGGACTGGTGTTTTTTTGGTTGTTACTGTAGAGAGGACTGGTCCTCTGGATGTAATTATAAAATGTATCCATCATTTGTCTCACAGTATAGTCAGATCAACATGTCAACAAATCACCAGAATACAGGAAATAACATCCACTCTGTTAAATATTTTGAAGCTGTACAAACATGGAGTCTTAGCAGGTCCGTATAGATACCATTGAGCATAGACTGTATGTAAGGACACTTATGTATTTTGTCTGGGAATTTTTGAGTTTTAGCAACCTGGGAGGGTTCTGTATTCATAAGATTACACATGACACATCTAATCTTTCACCATATTTAAATTTGACAACTTGTTAAGACAATAACATAAATGAATAGACGAAGGATTCACTATTTTCCCCTCAGAATATAACCCTGACAGTTTTGAGAGGGTTTTTAAACAGCATATAGACTTTCTATGATGGTAAATTTTATTTACGGAAAATATAACTGAACAATTAAATAGAAAGATGTGAAAAATCCAAACAAACAACACAGACTGTCTTTTATTGTCTCTTAATTATGTGAGAGGGGATTGGTCTTCACTGGATGGAGATCCATCCTATGATGGATAGTATATCAAACTTGAAATTAAATATTGACATGTAAGAAACATATGTAGGTGACAAGAGTAAAAGTTAAATGTGACGTGGAAAAAAAGTGATTATGTGAAAATGGCAGTTGAATGCAATGCACAATGTAAAGTCCAGTTTAATGAAATGTGTGAAGCAGTGTAGGGATTAAATGAGGGATGTGAGGTGTAAAGTCCAGTTTGATAACAGAACAGTTCCATTATTTAATGGGACAACAGTTTCTGTGTCTGCTGATGGACAACTTCGTGGATCCGTTTTTTTTACTGAGGGAAGAGGTTAAAAAAGACTGGGTCTGGGTGATGGGGTGGTTGGAGATTATCTTGCTTGCAATGTACTGAACAGTAATAAATGATGTGAGGATGCACTGACAGTGCAGAAATGTAGCAGGTTGAGCTCCTTCTTGATTATACAGTTCATGTTAGTATCCCATTCAAGATCCTTGGAGATGGTGATACTGAGGAACTTAAATGACTCCACAGCTGTGACTGTGGCGAATGGAGGGGGGGCGGGGGGGTGTTCTCCCAAAGTCTGTTGTCAACTCTAATGACGGTGTTTAGCATCAGACTGTTACGGCTGCACCAAGATGTTGGCTGCACGACTTCCTGTGTGTACACAGACTCACCTCCATCTTGGATCAGACCAATTGTGGTCATCTGTGAACTTGAGAGGCTTCAAGAAGGAGCATGTGGAGATGCAGTCAATTGTATATAGACAGTAGAAAATGGGGAAGGTACGCAGTCTGATAATACACTGGTGCTGATGGTCAGAGAGGTGTACTGTCCTAGCAACTTAGAGATCCACAGACTGAGAGGCCCAAGCTCAGTCAGCTTGGAGATCTTGGTGTGGATCTGAAGCTCAGAACTCATTCAGAATCGTCACCGGTCCCTCACTCATCTCCTTCTTGGATAAATGAACAGCTTGACCACACACATGAAATCCATATACCTGAAGTGTGTTTTGTTCGATGGGTTGAATACTTGCAAACATGTATTTTGTATTTTATATTTATTTTTAATGTAAATCATTTTACTGACACCTGCTTTCACTTTGACATTAAAGGGTTATTTTCTGTTTGTGTGTGTGTAACATAAATCTACTTTGATTCACTGTTGTAACACATTAAAACTTTATTCCTAAATGTATATGCAGGAATGTAGTATAATATATCCTGTTATTCCACATTAAACTTGAATCATAAATGTCTGACAGTTTCTGTAATGGCAACTAGATGGAGCCAGAGTTGCATTTCTGATGAGAGGATTCTGTGTTGACTGAGACTGAACATTTCATAAAATCATCATTACCACGCACCAAATATATAAATACAACCAGAATGAAGCTGTGAATGTTATCAAGTCTAGACTGAGCCAGTCACTGGTCCTGGCACTTATTTTTCAGTGGTTTTAATTGATTGCTTCACAGCCCTGCACAGATTATCAGATCAGTTTAACGTCCAATCATTAGTGGAGTGGTTTAAGTTTAAGTTTTCCAAACCCACTTCTGGATGCAGCAGCAACTCTCATTCTATTGTTTACCACTGAGTGTGAACATAGATGTGTATATGTGTGTATTTGTATTTTTGGTCCAGTGCCATCCCTACATTTTTGGGAGGCCTAAGTGATTATGGGGGGCATTATCAGTTATGCATTTTTTCCTTCTTTCTTGATTTGGACATAGTAACGACTTAAAACTACATTATGTTACAACTCCAACCAACAGGGGAATCGGAAAAATACAAACTTATCCTTAAATGCAGGTTTCTTGTTTCCATTCAGACATTGTTCCATATGCTCATGAGGTCTGGGACTGTGTGTCTTTAAGATCTGGCAATATTTTGTTATGTTTTAGCATTTGGAACAGCTGCAAATTCAAATGAGTTTCTGTTTGGACATTTCAGGTTTAAAGTGGTTTCAGATATGAAGACTTAACTCTTTCAAGTCTCGTCTTAGCTGATTTTATTCAGTTTGAGTTTTCGCCCCTTTCTCTCTCTCTCTCTCTCTCTCTCTCTCTCTCTCTCTCTCTCTCTCTCTCTCTCTCTCTCTCTCTTTCTCTTTCTCTCTCTCTTTCTCTCTGTATGGCACAGTATGATGTCATCATGCCTGTTTGTTTCAGATGATGTCATGGCAGCTGATAACTTTCAGATGCGAGGGGGGAGATTTTTTCCATTACATTGTGGACTCTCACCCTGAACAGCCAAATAACCTAAGAGTGAAGTCAGTTTCACTCTGGATAAACAAACAGTATCTGCAGTGTGAAACAGCTGGACTTCATGCACTGTGTGTCCATTGAAATAGAAACCAGCATGCAGTCTGACAGACAGTTTTTCCATGTTCTGAAACTGTACCGGTCACTTTGTCTGTCTGACTTTTTCGTAATTGGGTTCACTCATTTTTCTTGATTCTTGTCATCACTGTGAGGTTGCCAGACAACCGGTGAAAACTCCAGGAAGTCACTGCACCCAGCCAAGAAATAGTCTGACGCATAACTCCATGTAAAACCACAACTTGTTGTCTACACTGGGGTTTTTGTTTGTATTAAACAAATGAGTTATGATATGTTAATACGTGAGCGTTAAAGGTGCTGGTAGGTGGATTTTGTTACTCTTGGACAGAGCCAGGCTAGCTGTTTCCACCCGTTTCCAGTCTTTATGTTAAGCTAAGCTAAGGAGGAGAATTAAATGCAAATAAAAACATTCAGAAAATCCATATTATTAAAGCTAATTAAAAACACTACACATTAAACAGCAGCAGCATCTCTGTCTCCTTATACACTGTGTTGTTGCTGGTGTGAAATGTCATTAATTGTCTGTTATACTTCACACTGGAAATATGATTTTTTTCCAACCAAATAGACACTGTAGTCAGGACCACCAGAAACAACAAGAAGAAAGCACTGGGCTGTAATGAAGACTGCAGCCTCCAGGGGATGCTGGCAGGACTGCAGACTGTTGGTGTGCTTTATGGAATATGGTTCAAATGTTCATACTGATGTCCATCTGTCCAAAATAACATTCACCACCCACTCCCAATGCATTCAGCATCACAGTTACAGTACAGGCCAAATTACAGTAACGATTATGACTGAATTTATTTTACGACTCATCTCCTCACCTGAACTGTGTGTGTGTGTGTGCGTGCACGCGTGGGTTAGCTGCTCCACCTACAATAAGAACTGTAATTACTTTGCCCCGGCTAAAGTAAACATACTAATCTATCATCACACACACACACACACACACACACACACACACACACACACACACACACATACACACACATGAATGCAAACTGACATAGTTATTTCTTGGTTGGTCTTCAGTATGTTTTAATATTTGATGGATTAAAGATGAGAATGAACAGAAACAGAAAGGATTCAGGATCTGAGAGTTAATCATTCAACAGCTGATAAAGTGATCAGCTGATTTTTCAGTATTGACTATATTCAGGTCACAGAGGTCACACCCTCTGTCTTGTTCCTGGGAATATGATCATTTTCAAGTGCCTGTGTTTACTTTGTACAATTACACATACATGGATAGTATAACGTATCAAAAATTAAAGAATAAATCTAATGTGAGTTTTATAGGACAAATGTAGTACAGTATTCTTATTCAGTGTTTTGAGTTGTGTCATTCTCAGTTTAGGTTTATTACATTAATGAAAAGTGAGTTGAATTTTTGTATTTAAGATCATGAAAGCAAATTTAAAATATTAACAGAATCTTAAATAAATAAGTTCATTAGAAATGTGTTAATAAGCGAATGAACAAAAAACGTCAGAGTGTGAGTCACTTAACGATGGTGTGTGTGTTTGTGTGTGTGTGTGTGTGTGCGTGTGTGTGTGTGTGTGTGCGTGCGTGTGTGTGTGTGTGTGTGTGTGTGTGTGTGTGTTCAGACTGGCTCTCTCTCTCTCTCTCTCTGACTCACTCTGTCTGTTCTCGGATCGTTCAGCAGCGCTCTGCTTCTCTCTCTGTGAGTATCAACCATTATCAGACATTATTACTGTTCAGATGTGTTGTGTCGTGCTGTGCTGGGAGACTTTCAGATGAGATGTTCGTTAGAGTTTGTCGGGATGATTTCTGAACCCGGCAGATCCAGTCGCGCTGGTTTCTCCCGGTCTGAAGTTAACGGCTGGGACCGGGAACTTTAACGCGTTCAGAGAGGCTCGAAGATCAGATCAAGTGTCGCAGAAATCACAGGAGCAGAGAGATCACTCTGACTGATTTAACAGGACTACTCAGAGGTTATTTCAATAATTCAGTAATGGTGTGTTATTATAATATTGAACCCTGTAATTCATACTGAGCCTGATACAGTATGATGACTCTCCCGTGTATCATATTATATAGGCTATTATTGGATTATTATTAGGCTGCTGTAGCATTAACATGTATCCAGCACTCCAATGCTGTAGCTGTTGATCTGATTTGAACACTTGAACACACTGTTCATTGTTTTAAAATGATCAATCATATTTTAGTGGCTTTTTTATGTTAGATCTTTGTCTACAAAGTTACTCCAGCTGTTAGAATACAAAGTACATACAGTACTGTAGGTTGTTACCTGAACTGTAGTGGAGTAAAAGTATAAAACAAGATAAAATAATGGAAATGCTGATTTAAAGTAACTTAAACTAGACTGATATATCAGCCAAGCTGATTGATTGTGTGTATTGGTGTATATGTTGGTCAATAAGTTATACAAGCACATAAATGCCAATTATATATTGGAGGTCAGAAACAGTGCTGGCTTTACACAGTTTTTCCACCAGAGGGCACTAACAGTAAGAAGTGAGTAATGTGGCCTTAAAATAATATCATGCTATTATATGATTATATATTATATGTTTTATGTATTGATTGAGTTTTGGCTGATGTGCTCAGATGTGTGTGTTGTGAGTGTGTTACAAGGTGGTTTTACAGAGTTGTGGCTCTGTGCTCTTATATTTCAAATATCTCTAATCACTGATGCAAACACACCTGCTGTACTGACTGAGCTGATCCACATTGAACTTTAAGCTGACTCAAGTTCAATATTAGGTAAAATCATAGACTGTATAAAGCTAGCAAGGAGTGATGTCCCTTGTCGGTTTACATTGGAGCCGGTTTGAAGCTCAGCATTCCAGCTCAACGTCACATTTTCAGTTTGGAGCCAGGAGCTTCCAGTTAACACCCTGTTACCTCAGACCCAAGTTAGCACTAGCGTACCAGAAACACACACTAACATTAGCTAACTAACACGGCAGGCATCGTTATCAAATTAAACTTTATACTTACCGAAATATTGCAACAATGGTCAACGCGAGTCCCCGGAGCCGGCGGAGTGGAATAACGTAGACAATGAGACCATAATGACTTAGTATTAACATTTCATGAGAAAAGTTGACACTATTTGAATGGGAGTCTAATGGAGCAAGGGATGAATGGAACCAGCATCTAGAGACTGTCAGTGGTATTGCGCTGGTCTTCTGCATCGGCTTCAGTTTCATTGGTGGTTGCTGCTGTCCTACATGTCCAGCTGGTGATTAGCAGTCAAAGTTCAACCTGATAACTTACTTGGTCTTCTGCTTGTTTCCTATGAATGATGTTTATGTAGTACTGATGTGTAACAGCAGACATGTTTTACAGGAATGTAATGCCACAGTAGTTACAAGGTTTTATAAACATAATGAGGACATATTTATTAATGTATCTTATAAGAAGCAAAACATCATGGCATTTAGCCAAAACCTCTGCCTTTTCCTACCCTTCACCAAACTGCTGTTGATTCCTAAACTCAACGTAGCTCAACCTGTACACCTGCCGTCCACCCTGACAACCTCCTTAAAACTTGTGTGTGGTACAAAAATTTTGCAGAAAACAAATAAGTATTATAAATGTTATTTCTATGATACAGTGTTGCAATGTTCTGCTTTGATCAATTACTAAGAATGAGTATGAGGCAATCATGATGACTCTTTGTCACCTGACCTGAATCAGATCCCGACAAGTTTTTAATCGACTTGTAGAAGTCGCTGTTATTTTCGCTTTCAGCCATGCATGTTGTTGCAGTGCTGCTCACAACATAAATATGTCAACAGGTTACAATATTGTTAATATCATGACATGGAAAATTTGAAATCCTGCTGCCATTTATACTAATATTATAATTAATAATATGATGTGACATACACACCCCTACTGTCAAATTTATTTTTCAACTGTAATTTTTTTAAATTAAAAGGGTAAGGATTCCTATTAAAATTGTTTATTCTATGTGATTATGTTTTTTAAAAAGTATATAAACTAATATAACATCTTTAAAAATGTTTACAAGTCAATATTGTCCTCAAACAACTTCCGTATCAGTGGGGCGATAGCCAGAACTGTACTATCTAGAGTAGCTAGTATATTCTTATTACAGCATATACTGATAAACTAAATACTTATAAGGATAAAAGAACACATTAGTTCCAATATTACTAATAATGATAATAATAAATGTTTTATTAGTTATGTTATCCCAGATTCATAAATAATAAAAGCAATAATATATATTTTTTTAATGCAGTGCTTTTAAAAGGCACTGAAAGATATTTTATATAGAGTACACACAACAATAAGAACAGAGCAGCAGAAAAGACGTGTTTTAAAGTAGAAAATAAATGCTCAAAAGTCTCATAGATTATGTGGAATGATGACAAACACATCTGCAGCAACAATGAAAATGGTTTCTAGAAGGTTCCCGGGACATTAAACGTCTGCAGCTCAGGTGGTAGAGCAGGTCAGGGCTGTTGTTGGTTTGATCCTCGGCTCGTCTTGTCCACATGACGGTATGTCCCTGAGCCTGAAACTCAACACTTTAATTGCTCCAGATGTGTCTAAGTAGACAAAAATGTTGCTTTGTCGCTATGAGCAAAATCATCTGCTGAATGAATGTAATCTAAAAATTGTCACAGGAACCTTTGAGTCATGTTCACTAGATTTTAAAAATAACTGCATGGTTACTGCATGAACTAGTCTACAGAACATCAGTGCGATAGATGCTGGATTTAAAAAAAATTGAATAGAATTAAAAGAAAGTGTAAATCCAGTGTGCTCTTTGTAGTGCAGCAGTCTTATATAACAGTAAAAGTAGTTTGAACACAGTTGGAAAATTCTGTAAAGGTTGCTACAAATATCATCATAGCTTTCTTAATGGGATATTACAGAAAGGTTAGCTGGTTGAGTATAGTGAGAGTCAAGCAGTAAAAAGAGGAATGTTCTTTAAAAAATGAACCAATCAGCAGAGACTTGTTTAAAATATAAATGAAAGAGCCTATAAGTAAAAAAAGATGCAAACGAATAAAGATGCTTGAGTCTTGACAGTTCAGTCTTTACATCGTGATTGGTAGTTTGACAGCATAATCTCCAGGTCCACTTAGTAGCTTTCAACCACATCTCACAGTCTGTACTACCTTTGATTAATATAATGATGATGACTGTTTAAGAGACTGACTTCAACTAATCGAGATAGACAGAAAACAGTTGAGCAGTATTATAAATACAGCTTTATTATCCAATCAGATTTGACACACAAACACACACACACACACACACACACACACACACACACACACACACACACAGCTCTCGTGTCAGCACCACCTCATAGTTTACACATCTGTAATTTTTCTGTCTTCTTCGTCCTCCTCCTCCTCTCACAGACTTGTTTGTCTTCCTGCAGGGACTCGTCTCCTCTTCTTCTTCTTGTCTTCGTGTCTTCTTCTTCTCTTTGTACTCCTGTCATCCTCCAGCCGCCGACGTCAGTGGAACGTTTCAATCCCCTCTGATATTCAGGTTAATCTGATTGTGAAGCTTTCCTCTGAGACGCCTCCTCGTCAATGACGGCCAAGATGGAGACTCCTTTTTACCACGATGACTCTCCAGCCGTCCCCGGCTTCAGCCAGATCGCCGAATACGAGCGTTACCCAGGAAACAAGATGCTGATGAGTAAAAAGGCCATGCATATGGTGGGCAACCATCACTTCCATGGCAGTGGCAGCGGTGCAGGAGGAGGCAGGGGCGGGAACCACAACAACCTGGGACTCGGCGGGAACAGCTCCCTGATGACAGCAACGGTGTCCTCGGCAGCGTCCTCAGCAGACATGAACCTGCTGAAGCTGGCATCCCCAGACCTGGAGCACCTGATCATCCAGTCCAACCAGGGACTGGTCACCACCAGCCCCGTGAACAACGCCCCTAACCCCTTCATGTACCGCAACCAGGCCACCAACGAGCAAGAAGGATTCGCAGACGGCTTCGTCAAGGCACTTGCTGACCTTCACAAGCAGAACCAGCTGGTAGGAGGTGGGCCCATGTCCCCACCCTCGTCCTCCGCCAGCCTGCAGGCATCCTATCAGAGGAACCTGATGCCTGGCAGCGACATGCCCGTCTACACCAACCTCGGCAGCTACAACCCAGGTCAGATGGCATACCCTGGTGGTCAGATGGTGTACGGTGGTGGCTCAGGCCACGGTGGCGGTGGGCACCCTCACCCCCAAACACGAGGTCTGGACGCCCCTCAGACCGTCCCTGAGGTGCCTCACCCGTCTGGAGACCCTACATCCCCACCCTCACTCTCCCCGATCGACCTGGAGACACAGGAGCGAATCAAAGCTGAGCGCAAGAAGCTCCGCAACCGCATCGCAGCGTCCAAGTGTCGCAAGCGGAAGCTGGAGCGGATCTCGCGGTTGGAGGAGAAGGTGAAGGTTCTGAAGAGCCAGAACTCGGACCTGGCCTCCACTGCCGCCATGCTGCGGGAGCAGGTCGCTCAGCTCAAACAGAAGGTCATGAGTCACGTCACCAATGGCTGCCAGATTGCTGTTGGTGCAGCCGCCAAGTCCGGGGGAGGAGGAGGAGGGACCGGCAGCGAGGACTCCAGCTGCTGAGGAGGCGGGACATCGGGAGGACAAGAGAGAGAAAATAAGCCAAGAGGCGAAGGTTTACTTTTATGTTTTTGGCGTTTGCACTCGTGCTCTCGGTCAGAGCGAGCAGAAAGCATGCGGCTCAGTGTCGTCAATAACGCCTTAGCGGGACTGATGGATGTTTATCGGGATTTACTGAACCCGACAGTCCCCGCAAACCTCTGTCAATCATCCAACCAGGGTGGGCGGGGCTTAGAGAGGAGACAGGAGGGATGGATCCTAGGACGTGAGCAAAGTTTTACTCACGTTGGACAATCTGGAGTTTTTGATAATAAACAGATGGTGATGGATTTTATTTGAAGAGACTGTTTGACAGCAGAGTTTGATATTTAAAGTGATGTGTGTGTGTGTGTGTGTGTGTGTGTGTGCGCGCGTGTGTGTCTGTTTGTGGTAACTGACACGATATATTCAACAGGTGAAATTGTGATTTCATGACAATATTCTTTATTTTCAGACTTCTCAGTAATTTCACCTCCAGAATAAATAACATGCTAAGATGAACATTTTTATAGTGTGAACTTAATCTTTTATTAGTTGAACCATAAAGAGAAGTTTGCTTTTAACATAAATGTCTTTTATGTGGTAAACTCTTCAGGTAATCAGATTACTTTTGGTTGCAGAATGAAGACTGTAATTGGATTTTTCTTGCATTCATTTACAATAAGCAGTGACAAATGAACAAATGAACAGCTTTCAAATAGTGGCTGATGCTGCAGTTTGTTTTGTAATCTCATTGCTGTAATCTGATTACCTTTATTTCACTACAAAACAACAGAGTAATGCAGCTAAAAAACATCTTTACTTTGACTCTGAACTTGTTTGTGTAATCAGATTACTGTAATCTCTTTACATAACTGTAACTACAGCTCAGCTTATCATCCAGTGAAGATTTAAATCCAGTGTTGAACTGTGCTTCTGTGTTTTATTGGTTTGTTGTTTAAAGCTTACATTTTGATCATGAATTAAAGTTTGAGATTCTATTGTCGTGTTTTTCCGGCCCTGCAGCTGTTTGGTGTTTTGGTTGTTGGCTGGGGGAATCTTTCTGCACTTTTTCTGGATCTTTCTGGAATCTCGACTGAAGGAAATGTTCAATTTAAGATCTGCCAATGAGGATATCTGCATCTGGTTTGAGTTTGGAAACTGGGTTGTGCACAACTTGCTCTTTTTTGTCTGTTCTTGGTTTGCAAAGAAATTCCAAATTAAGGAGAGTTTAAGTCTCACAGTTTTAACATCTGATTATTATTTTACTTTTCAACAAATGGAATTAAATACTGTGGATGGATTTCATTTTCAACATAAAATAGTGTATTTGACTGATTGACTTCTGCAGCAGGAAATATATTATTGGACATAAATGAAGATGAAAAAGATTGTTTTGTGAACATGAAGCATTTCAACATAATATCATTCCAACATTGTGCAAATCAGATATGACTGTTATATAACATTCATTATTTTGATAATCATAATGTTAATAATATGCAGTTTACTGGTTAAACCGACACGTTTTCTACACTGTAATCGTTCATATAATTGAATTCATTGCATTTGTTTGTTTGCAGGTTTTTGTGGGAGAAGCTCATCTCTGCCAGGAAAAAAGAAACATATGGACTTTGTTAAAATAAAATATTCATACAGAAATCAGATTTTTAACTTGGATGAAATTATTTGATTTAGCACTTTGTCATTATGTTATTTCAACTTTAAAAAGTTCTAATTTTGTCAGTCTCAATTTTGACTTACCATCTCATAATTGTTTGTAATTTATTTCTTCCTGGCATTGATGTGTTTCTGCTGGTTAAAACTTTCTATAAGGCAGAAAAATGAATCTGTTGGTGCTGGTGTACATAAAAGCCCTTAAAGAAGTAGATTTTTTTTTTTAAATGCAAAAATCTGGTTTCAGTGGAATATCAAATGTGTCACGTGTTTTAAGCAAGAAAGCACCTTTAAGAATCCACAAATTGGACATATTTTTTACAGTGTAAATAAAAATAAACAATCTAGTTAACCTTAAAAAAATAGTTTGAATTTGAAGGCCCAATCTGTCATCTTATATATTTGATATACATCAAAATGTATATGAGGGATAACCTACTTCAACCTGTGCAGTTATGAAAAATAACATTAGAAGTTCAGATGAGGTTGTAGATGTCTTCGAGGAGGCTGTAGAAACCCTTGAGTGGGCTTCAGAGGTTGCTGAGGGATAATCTGCTCCAACCTGTGTGGTTATGAAAAATAATGCCCTCCTGATTGTGTGCATTTATATGAAAATAATGTTCACCATGGAGATGAGGTCTTGAGATCCTTGAGGACATTAGAAGTTCTTGACTTGAAGTTGTAGATGTCCTCAAGGAGGCCATAGAAACCCTTGAGTGGGTTTTAGAGGTCCTTGAGAAGGGTATATGAGGGACAGTCCAATTCAGTCTGTGTAGTTATGAAAAATAACTCACTCTTGATTGTGTACATATATATGACAATAATACTTGCTGTGATGAATAAGATCCTGAGATCCTTGAGGACACTGTAGTATTCCTCCAGTGAGTTTACTGCTTACAGAGCTTTGAACCAACAATACTGTTGCTATGGCTACCTGCAGTTTAATATACCTTAGCTCTGATTTGGAATGATTGTTAAACAACCACCTGTCAGCCAATCAGAGAACAAGATTCTTTGTTGCCAAGGTCTGATGAAAACACTTGATTTTTCAGTGTGCATTATTATTTGATAACTGCACATTTTGTTGTGAATGTTCTTACGTAACTTAATTTACGGGTGTGAATACATCTCAGATTTATGTGGTGAAAAATGTACAGATTGGGCCTTTAATATGTCAACACAGTGGTTTATTACAACAGGATAAATATGTTATTGTGTATGTGGTGGGTTTTTTTAACTTGAAGCTGATGACCCCTTTCTATTTTTGGACTCTGTTTTGCACTGACTTTACTGTCCAGTCAGCACGTGTGTATCATGCTACAGTTTGTTTATTAAAGCTGTTAGATAGAAAAACATATAACTGCAAAAAAAATAAAAAAATCAGATTCTTTTTATTGTGAGCAACAAAAGGACAAAGTGTCTCTACTTTAAAAACATTACAACAGAGGTTTAAATGAACATTAATACTTGAGGATGAAAACAAGTTGCAGTTACATGTTTTCTGTCTGACATTAAGAGACTTTGAAAAATAATGTTGGTAAGCGTCGAGCAAATATTTATTTTTTTGAACTTGAACAAGGCTATTGGTGTCTCTAATAACTCTATTTTTGTACAAATGTATACAAATTGTTGTCATTAATATACTGATGTGTGTGTGTGTGTGTGTGTGTGTGTGTGTGTGTGTGTGTGTGTGTGTGTGTGTGTGTGTGTGTACAAGCTGCTTGATTCACTTTGTGTCTCTATTTATTATAAATATCTTTTGTTATACAAACTGCACACTGTTCTGCTGTGTTGAGATGTTTGTGTCAATATATATCACTGATGAAATATTCCCCTGCTGCTGGGTTAATTTCTGAAAGTTTGATTCAAATGCAGTTTCCTGACTCGCTTATTTTAGACGGGTGTCATACGGAATTGAAAATCAGTTAAAATTTAAACTCAGTGTTGAAACTTTCACAGATGTTGGTTTCACATTGAGAAATGTGGGGATTACTGTAATTACAAAGGTCACATACTTCCTCTTAAGGATCCAAATAAGGAGTTTCATTAGAAAGCTTCTATTTCTGTTTTTACTGTAAAGGATGACGTTTGACACAACCATTAGGGATGAATACTGATGAAATGCTTGGATTTCCAGGGTTTTCATATTGATATAAAAAGCTATATAGGCATTATTATACATTTTGTAAAAATACTAACATGAAACTGTTTTTATTAGTAAGTCTGGAGCCTTTTTATGAAACAACAAGTCTACATGGACATCTGAACATTTCAGCCATGTGTCATTCAGATGACACACACACACATACACACACATACACACAGTGGAAATGAAAGGATAGCTTCCCAATTTTTTCACTTGTCTTAATTGTCATGTGCTTATATTATTACAAGAAGAAGTTTTCCTCTCTGTAATCATTCCTCCTGTTCATACTGAATATTAAAAGATCTCCTTCAAATGTGTCTTCAATGGAAGTGATGGAGGACTAAATCCACAGTGTGTCCACACACTCATTTAAAAGTAGATGATCAGCTTCTATTGAGCTTCATCAGTGTGAGTTAGTCATATCAAGTGATATCTGACACATTTACAGTCTTTTTACCATCAAATTCCCTCTTAGTGTTTCCTGTTGAGCTGTGGTGGAAGTATAGTAACAAAAAGAGCAACTTTGGTACTAAAAACACTGTAACGTTGAAACATAGAAGATGAAGATTTGACTCATTTGGACGCTGAAGCTTCATATTAGCTTCACATCAACTTTTAAATCAATTGTTACACAGAAGGAGGACTGTGGATTTAGTCCTCCATCACTTCCATAGTAAGTACATTATGAAGAGATCTTCTAATGTGGGTGGGAAATTGGGGTGGTGGTGGTGGAGTAGCAGGTAACAAACAAACTACTGTCGCTTCAAATCATGGAGAGAAAGTGTTGTGAACATTAAACCTTCAATTTTTAAAGAGCTATGACCAAACTAACATCTATTCAGACCAAGATGACATTCCAGGTATATTTACTTGCTGTTTAATGTGCTGCAACTGAAAAGCAAATTAGCTATCTACGTATGCTAGCTAACGTTAGCAGTGCACTTTGCCCCTTTGAATGTTTGCTAGCTCGTTCAACAAACTAAACTTCAGGACAAGACGTGCTCATATTTGTAAGGAAGATATGAAGAAGACTTAAACAGCAAAGCTAACTTTGGTTGTTCTGTTGTGTAGCAGGATGCTAACAGGCTCAGTACTCTGCCTATGATAGAACACCACGTCATTGCTCTATGCCACATTTATGGAAATAAAGATGCCAGCTACGTAATGTGGATGATGGAATGGGGTTTCAGTAATAGGGTTAGGGTTAGGGTTATGGTTTTGCCATTACCAGCAGCCAATGTGGATGGCAGAGCACAGTGTGGTTCTTCGTTTAGTTTGGACTCAATCCGCTCTGCCAAACTCACTATGCTCTTTAGAAGTCAGCTTCCTCTGCTGTTCATAAGGCGACTCTACGCCCCAGTCATGATAGACCCTCCATCCAGCCTCTTCATTGACATACTGCTTGAAAAGCTAAGTGTCAAATGCCAAATGGTTCAGTGTAAATAATTTTTTTTTTTAAAGTATAGAAGTTTTTTATTTTCATTTACACTTGTTCAATTTTCAGTTATGAGTTTGATATTTTATGTTTCCATTTTCTTATTTCCACTGCCATTTTCAATTTCATCAGTCAAATTTAACCTTTCAGTTTGAGCATTTCCATTTAAGCTTTTGAATTTGAAATGTGACTTTTTTCAT
This sequence comes from Scomber japonicus, assembly GCF_027409825.1. Lineage (NCBI taxonomy): Eukaryota > Metazoa > Chordata > Actinopteri > Scombriformes > Scombridae > Scomber > Scomber japonicus. Next base: position 1,205,194 of record NC_070596.1, on the reverse strand, counting down.
TGTCATGTTACATTTTCAAGTTATCATTTTACAATTTAAATTTGTTTTTGTCTTTTTCATTTTTAAGTTTAATTATGGGCAGTAGTGTAGTAAAATAATAATCCAATCCTCTTTTTATTTTCTATTGGACTTTCATTTTTAATTATGACCAAATATCCTCCATATATGCCATCATGAAACCAAAGTATTTAAAAAAATAAATTTCTCTATTTTGGATTCAGATTTTTCTTTTCAAAGGAGAACACAGGTTCAGTGATTTACAGAGCAGATATATTTCTGTAGTAGACAAAAACTGTTTCAGTTTAGTTGAACTTGCAGTAGGACTGCAATTAGCTTGAAAATAGGTCATGATGTGATCTGGAAGATTTCCCTCTTTGAATTATTTCTTGTACACAAAAGTACATGCTTGGAAAATATTTATATTATAAATTGTAAGTAACTGATTTTCCAACAAAAGGAGCTGTGAAGTGTCAGGATTGGATCTATTAAAGCCTTTTTGGAGGATGAATCTTTTGCCCATCCTGTGAGTAAGAATGATAAAGGGTGTGGAACAAACACAAACACAAACAAACAAACAACCAAACAAAACTAATCAAGCTTATAAAAGTACCTTACTTTTGGAATTAGACAATACCAATAGATTGAGTCACATTTGTATGATATCTGTCCAAATCAAGGTTTGATCATGATTCTGTTGCATTTAGTGATTGAGACTTGAGACATTTCATCATTTTCAAGTGTTGCATTATGTCTTTTTATTACTGAAAATAGTGAAGATGTTTTAATTATTAGTGATGATGTTTCTGCTTTGTACCAAGTGAGCTTCTTCTGTTAAAATTGAATGTGAGAGACTAGACACACGTTGGACATACTGTATTTGTCTCTGTGCCAGGTCAGATCCTCAACAACAAACTTGGAAAATCAATTCTCCTATATAACATACCAGCATGCTGTGGTGTACTAAGATTTCTCTTCACTGGAAATAAGAAACCAAACCCAGAACACAAGTACACTGAAGGATGGACAGAGCTGTCCACATACTTCAGGCCATATAGTTTATCTATCCGTTTATCATCTGAGAGTTTTACTTGTTTAACTCATCCATGAGTCATCAGGATGAAGAGATTTCTCTCTCGGTGAATCAGAGCAGAAGAACTGTAGCGGCTCTTCTATAATTCATATGAACAGTACAAATAAATACACTATCTCCATCATGTTGTTCAATCATCCTAATATTCTTAGTTCTAATAATTATTACTCTTTCTTTTTGATACTTGTACGAGTCTGCATCATCTTAATTCATATGTTGTTCTATTAATATTTCAAATTGCCACATAACTGGAGTTTTTCTGCTTCGTCATGTTATTAAGTTCCTCATAAGTAGGAAAATGATGATGAACTATGAGACAATGAGGTGAAACGGTGTTCGATCAGATGATGAAATGTGATGACAGTCCTCATGCGTCAGCTTCAGTGAAAAGGGAACTCAGACGCATTGGAAGACAAAAGTTGTTGTTCATATCATATTTTAAAGTCCCCATCCACTCAAAAAACATGTTTCTTCTTGTTCCATCAGTTAGATTCTTAAGTTTTATATGATGTCATTTATTTATGGATTACAGACACAAATACAAATTAAAGGGATAACATAAAGAAGCACAAGACATTCAATATATAAACTTAATACAATCATTAAAATCCAAAAACGCATCACCACACAAGTAGCTAAAGCAACAATGTCATTGCAGATTTCATTATAAATCTGTGACCCTGTTCCATAAATACGTCCTAACCTGACTTCCATAAGCTGTTCATCTCCTACAAACGACTTCCATCTTCTCAGACGGCAGATCCTCTTCCCATTTAGGGAGGCCTCTGATTCTCCCAAATCTCTGCTGCGTCACCCAGAGGCCAGATCCAGCTTTGACGAGATGTCTTACTGTGCAGAATGATGTATGTGCATTTTTTTGACATTCATTTTCTGCATGAGGAATGTTTCTCTGTGCTCACCTCCAGTCTTAGTTTAAGGGGATTTGCCTACAAGTAGGATTTGTGATATCACTGTTATGGAGAGCCATTTCAGTCAAAACTCCACCCAAACTGAACAACATCTATCCAGTTGCTAGACACTACCTATGTGATGCCACCTAGTGGACGACAGTGCAGAGTGACCTAATTGGACGGTGTGCGCCACCCAACCAGGTAGTGCAGTGATCCAATTAGACATAGCACCCTACCGATTTCCATCATCTTTGCATTAGGCAGACTAGATTCCACAATAGCATTTATTTTTCTCTAAATTTTTATTAATGGATAGCCCCTTGAGATGAACCATCTCATTTTCAAGGGGGTCCATCTACTGCTATTAATATTCCTTATGACAGTTGTTAATATTCTGTTGTATAGGCTTTGTCCAATATTATACAAATATTCCATCAACTTCTTCATGTTAGTGTTGTTATCCAGGGTGAGTAAAGTGCGAAGAGTAAAACAAGCACATAGACACACCAAATGGACATTGGACACAACCGAGCCAAGGTTCATAAATAATATTAGCATAAAGAGCATTTAGCATTGTCCCTTCTCTCTTGTTCATTCTCTGCAGAGTTATACAGTAGCTACCTACTAATTTCTACTTTTACCTACATCCATTTTCCTCTTCTTCTTTCGATTAGGCAGACTAGATGCTACAATTGCGTTTTGCTGCCCTCTACTGTTTGTTAATGATGTTCCTTATGACAATTTTTGATAATATTTTGTTATATAGTCCTTAGACTAGTAAAAACGGTTTCTCCAGCTGCTCCTTAGGTCATTTCTTACACTGACTGTCTCCAAGTCTCCACTCTCACTCACACATAAGCCATCCAGGTCCAGGTGTTTCCCAGTCATGACAGCCCACTCCTAAACCCACAGTACTCAAGCCTCAATCTGGTTATGACAGCTGAATCTTTTCATTTGCAGGCAAAATTGTGTTTTTTTCCGTTGTTTCCTTTATTGTAAAATAAGACCTCCCCTTCATTCTTTTCTCCCATGTATTCTGCCACATTTCTTTGTCTGATGTGTTTGTGATTGAAGTGAATGCTGACAGTCCATATTGTAGGGCAATTATTCTTCTATCGTCATGAGCAGCGTTCTTCGCAAAGTAATCTGCTTCCTTGCTTCCCTCCAAACCCAGATAAAACCCACCTCACACCCTGCCTAAAGCTTGATAATCTCTGTCAATATAGCAGGTCTGGACTTGGATTTGTTTGCTCTTATTGTAGTTAAAGCTGCGGCTGAATCACCGCATTTGACTAAGTAGTCTGGTTTCTTGTCCTCTACTCATCAAAGTGGCCATAATATTACCAGTATCTCTGAAATTCTTGATTAAGCAATGGCTTCTCCAAATGCCACTTGCCCACTCTCTGGAACCTGTGATGCATTTGTAGAGCTGTAAATATGAACTATGATTAGCCATGCTGTTACTACTAACCAACATAGCGGAAGGCCACATTAATATTGATAATACTACTTCCCTTTGCCTTAGATTTTAGGTTATTTCCAAAGTTTGTCGTGGCCTTTTGTTCTCTACTTCCGTTTTGTGAGATGAAATGAATTTCCTTTGCAATCAGTTCTATCTAGCTGGGTGACTCACTCTGCTTGTCAACTGGCAGCTCAGGATGTTTGGATAGGTGGTGTGTGATAACTGTATAGGTGGTGTGCAGTTCAGGTGGGGTTTTGAATGAAATGGCCCTCCATACAACAACTAGTCTGGAGACAATCGTGATCCAGTGTAGCTTTTCATTGAAGTAGGAGACATCTAGTTAAACTTTTAATGAACTGTATTTGTATATTTATAGATTCTGTTTCAGTGAGGAACAATGAATAAATGTTATTTTAAGGATTATAATGAGGTAACTGTATTATATCAATATTTTTACAATGTTTACAGGAGTTTAAAGAAAACTGATACCTAATTGAACTCACATTTCATCTTAAAATCTGAAATTAAATCAAGAAATCTCTTCTAAATACATAAAACTGAATAATACAGTTTGACTCAACAAGTAAAAGTCTGGACTTTTCTTTGAGCTGTTGTTGAGGATAGAGCTAAACTGAGTCACCAATTTTAATGACAGTGTTTATGCAAATCCTTCAATGACAGACGAGTCAGACTGTTATCAGTCAAACACGTAGGTCGGTCCAGAGAACCTTAAACAGGAGCATTAAATACTCATCAATAAAACCTTCTATTAGACAACATAGAGCTCCACCCAGACTGCACAGTGCCAAAGTGACCACTCACTTCTGGACATTTAAACTCATCATCAAATTTAACAGGATCACATTGGGTTAGACACCAAACATACTACTATAAAAATGGTGTTTATATAGAAACTAATTATCAACAGCAAATACATTTTGAAAGAACATTATCAACATAACAAGAAAATGTTGTAAATGTATGTACAGTACCTACAAAGCTGCAAAATGTGAAATGATTATTTTATCGAATGAAAGAAGAAGGAAAAAGGGAGTGGACCAATGTGTCTCAACTAATACCTAGAAACCTCTGGCATTCATTAATAATGTCACAATGAATAAGTCAATTTTCATATTGAAATTATTATTATTATTATTATTATTATTATTATTATTGTTCTCACTGTTCTCATTTGAGGTGAAAAATCAGATAAACCCAAAACACATTACCTGCAGTACCAACAGCAGAAAGATTATACACATGTAGCGTTTAGAGCCAGATGTTTGTGTCAGGAACTGGTGAAGACCAAAACAGAGCTAAAAGGAGAGTGTGGCCAGAAACATCCACATGAATGATAATGTTGCTTTGTGTGTAATGTGCAATAATTTGCTATCATGTTCACCACATGTCCAGATTTTTTTTCCCCAACTATATTTTGCAAAGACCCACCCCTACTCTGCCTCTGATTGGCTCTGACCCTGATGTTCTTAACCTATCCTTAACCACACTTCTCACTCCTCATACCTAAACCAACCTAACTAACCAAGACAACGAGTACTAGCCAATCAGAGGCGGAGCAGGGTGGGTCTTTGTGGAATGCAGGTGGGGGAAAAAAACAAACCATGAAACAACAACAAAACCAGAAATAAACATTTTCAAAATAAAAACTGTAATATACAAACAAAAACACATTCAAAACATCATTTAATGTCTTTTTAACTTGATTATATGGTGTTGTTCTCATATATTGGAATATGTATTTTCACTTTGATAAATACATGTGTTTAAGTGCAGAAGCTATTATTTTAATTGTAAAACTGAAAATGTTTGTTTTAACTCTGGCATTAATTCAAGTATCTAGAATGACTGTGGTTAGTGTTTTAGTGTTCAGAGTCTTTTCACCTTCTCATGTCTAATTTACAGTTCGTCAAATGATACAAATCAGATTTTATAGTCTATGTGCACAAGCATGTTCACCCACAGCAATCCTGAAACCACTCATAAAAAAACCCAAATTTAACCCTTGCTGACATACAGTGTGTAGAATGTGACAGTTCATTCTTAATCTGAAGTAACAGTGAGAGGCAGTAGAAAGCTCCAAATAGTTAGTAAGTGGCCCTTGAGTAAAGATTTTATGTCAAACTATTGGAAAGTGTTTTAGAAGAGATCTAAATCAAATCTAAATCAAACTTCTGTGATGAAGATGAATACAATAAAATCTCCAGGAAGACACACCTCACCATGAAAAGCAGCTTAATCACTGTTAAAATAAATGACGTCACCTTTGACATTAGTGCAATTTTTAAAAAAAGAAAAAAAAAAGAAAAAAAAGGAAAAAGGAATAGATTAAGATCCACTGATAGTAAGTCAGGGATGATTTAATAAACTTTTAATGTTTTTTTGGCATTAGTAACCCTGTGCAAAAGTCCATTTAAAAATCAATGAATTAAAGGAGTCTGCATCATTAAACCCATAAGAGACTTCTCTCAGACTCAGTATTGGTGTTTGAAGCTCCAATATATTCTAATGAAGAGTTCATCTGGATTTAAAGAACACATAGAGATCTTTTAAGAGATAAAATGATGAAAAAAATCTAAAATCAAGTGACCCAGCCAGCTGACTGGCTCATGTTTGTCTGTTTTTACTTTTTTGTGGACTTCTGACTGACAGAAGAAAGTGTTTGTGTTGTGTGTGTGTGTGTGTGTGTGTGTGTGTGTGTGTGTGTGTGTGTGTGTGTGTGTTAAACTGTTTGGTAGAAAACATTGTGTTGCTGTTTTTCCATATTCTGCTCCAGATGGAGTGACCCACTTACTGAGAGAGTGAGAGTGAGAGAGAGAGAGAGAGAGAGAGAGAGAGAGAGAGAGAGAGAGAGAGAGAGAGAGAGAGAGAGAGAGAGAGAGAGAGAGAGAGAGAGAGAGAGAGAGAGAGAGAGGCTCTGTGCCATTTCTGGTGACTAATACCCCCTCCACCCACACCTCAACACACACACACACACACACACACACACACACACACACACACACACACACACACACACACACACACACGGAGCAAACTGTATTGGTGTGTTCGCTGTCTTGTTGTTTTCTCTGTGATTCTGCTCTCTGATGATTCTGTTTGTTAAAAATAAAGACGTTTGTGAATAAATGAGTGTTGACAGTGAACGTCAGTGCATGTTGTTGTAGTTTTACATGTTTTCAGCTGAGAAACCTTCAGTCTGTCACACAATGCTGCTTCGTGGCACTTTTATAGACAAAAACGGTAAAACCTTCAAAGTAAACTAAAGGGACTTTTTACACCAAACTCTGATCCTTTAGAACAGAGGACTTTCTAAATGAAGCAGAATTTTAAAGTAAATTGGGACTTTTTGTTTTGACACTTTCAGTATGTGAAACTTGACTCTTGAATTGTATTCAGTCCCATGTCATGTTTTTGCTGCATGGCAGCAAATGATCTATAAAGATGTGAATCTTATAGAAGCAACTGCATTTGCTAAATTATTTTGAAATGTAATCAATTTACCTACCATTACATTTATAACACTGAAATGAACAAACACTGTAGCCAGACTTTACTGACAACCAATCCTTGCTGCCCTTAGAACTGATTTTACTGCTTGTTTTTTTTTTCTATTGGCCTTACTGATGGTTCCTATATCTCAACATGTCACTATAGAGGGGACCGGGGCTTTGCTGTTGGGGCCCCTTAGCTGTGGAACACTCAGTGTCATCGTTATTCATTTATTGTATATAGTCTTTATTTTTGTTTTGGATCTGTTTTTACTGTAAAGCACTTTACTTTGTTTGAAAGGTGCTATATAAATTAAGTTATTATTATTAGTGTACTCTCAAAACCATCCATCTAAATGTATGTAGTCTGAATTCTTGGTATGTAATATATATCCATCCATCCATCCATCTTCTTCCGCTTATCCGGGGTCGGGTCGCGGAGCAGCAGCCTAAGCAGGGAAGCCCAGACTTCCCTCTCCCCAGCCACTTCGTCCAGCTCTTCCCGGGGGACCCCGAGGCGTTCCCAGGTCAGCCGAGAGACATAGTCTCTCCAGCGTGTCCTGGGTCTTCCCCGGGGTCTCCTACTGGTGGGACGTGCCCTGAACACCTCCCCAGGGAGGCGTCCGGGAGGCATCCTGACTAGATGCCCGAACCACCTCATCTGGCTCCTCTCGACGCGGAGGAGCAGCGGGTCTACTCCGAACTCCCTCCGGATGACTGAGCTTCTCACCCTATCTCTAAGAGAGAGCCCAGCCAACCTGCGGAGGAAGCTCATTTCGGCCGCTTGTACCCGCCATCTTGTTCTTTCGGTCACTACCCAAAGCTCATGACCATAGGTGAGGGTAGGAACGAAGATCGACTGGTAAATCGAGAGCTTCGATCTCCCGTTCCATCCTTCCCTCACTCGTGAACAAGACCCCGAGGTACTTGAACTCCTCCACTTGAGGCAGAATCTCATCCCCGACCCGAAGAGTGCACTCCACCCTTTTCCGGTTGAGGACCATGGCCTCGGATTTGGAGGTGCTGATTCTCATCCCGGCCGCTTTGCACTCGGCTGCGAACCGATCCAGTGAGAGTTGGAGGTCACGGTCTGATGAAGCCAACAGGACCACATCATCTGCAAAAAGCAGTGACCCAATCCTGAGGTCACCAAACCGGACCCCCTCCACACCCTGGCTGTGCCTAGAAATCCTGTCCATAAAAATGATGAACAGGATCAGTGACAAAGGGCAGCCCTGGCGGAGTCCAACTCTCACTGGAAACAAGTCCGACTTATTGCCGGCAATGTGGACCAAGCTCTGACACCGGTCATACAGGGAACGGACGGCCCTTATCAAGGGGTCCGATACCCCGTACTCCCGGAGAACCCCCCACAGGATCCCCCGAGGGACACGGTCGAATGCCTTCTCCAAGTCCACAAAACACATGTGGACTGGTTGGGCAAACTCCCATGCACCCTCAAAGATCCTGCAGAGGGTGTAGAGCTGGTCCACTGTTCCACGGCCCGGACGAAAACCACACTGCTCCTCCTGAATCCGAGGTTCAACTACCCGACGGACCCTCCTCTCCAGCACCCCCGAATAGACCTTACCAGGGAGGCTGAGGAGTGTGATTCCCCTGTAATTGGAACACACCCTCCGGTCCCCTTTCTTAAAAAGGGGGACCACCACCCCAGTCTGCCAATCCAGAGGCACTGCCCCCGATGTCCACGCGATGCTGCAGAGTCGTGTCAACCATGACAGCCCCACAGCATCCAGGGCTTTGAGGAACTCGGGCCGGATCTCATCCACCCCCGGGCCCTGCCACCGAGGAGCTTTTTAACCACCTCGGCAACCTCAGCCCCAGAGATAGGAGAGCCCACACCCGAGTCCCCCGGCCCTGCTTCCTTACCGGAAGGCGTGTTGGTGGGATTGAGGAGGTCTTCGAAGTATTCCTTCCACCGATCCACAACCTCCCGAGTCGAGGTCAGCAGCGCACCGTCCCCACCGTACACAGTGTTGACGGAGCACTGCTTCCCCCTCCTGAGATGCCGGATGGCGGTCCAGAATCTCTTCGAAGCCGTCCGGAAGTCTTTTTCCATGGCCTCACCGAACTCCTCCCATGTCCGGGTTTTTGCCTCAGCGACCGCCCTAGCTGCGCTCCGCTTGGTCTGCCAGTACCTGTCTGCTGCCTCCGGAGTCCTACAGGCCAAAAAGGACCTATAGGACTCCTTCTTCAGCTTGACGGCATCCCTCACCGCCGGTGTCCACCAGCGGGTTCGGGGATTGCCGCCCCGACAGGCACCGACCACCTTGCGGCCACAGCTCCGGTCAGCCGCCTTAACAATGGAGGCACGGAACATGGCCCACTCGGACTCAATGTCCCCCGCCTCCCCCGGTACATGGTTGAAGCTCTCCCGGAGGTGTGAGTTGAAACCCTCTCTGACAGGGGACTCTGCCAGACGTTCCCAGCAGACCCTCACAATGCGTTTGGGCCTGCCAGGTCTGACCGGCATCCTCCCCCACCATCGGAGCCAACTCACCACCAGGTGGTGATCAGTTGACAGCTCCGCCCCTCTCTTCATCCGAGTGTCCAAGACATGCGGCCGCAAGTCCGACGACACGACTACAAAGTCAATCATCAAACTGCGGCCTAGGGTGTCCTGGTGCCAAGTGCACATATGGACCCCCTTATGCTTGAACATGGTGTTCGTTATGGACAATCTGTGGCGAGCACAGAAGTCCAATAACAGAACACCGCTCGGGTTCAGATCGGGGGGGCCGTTCCTCCCAATCACACCCTTCCAGGTCTCACTGTCGCTACCAACATGGGCGTTGAAGTCCCCCAGCAGAACGAGGGAATCCCCAGGGGGAGTGTTTTCCAGCACCCCCTCCAAGGAGTCCAAAAAGGCAGGATACTCTGAGCTGCTGTTCGGACCATAGGCACAAACAACAGTCAGGATCCGTCCCCCCACCCGAAGGCGGAGGGAGGCCACCCTCTCGTCTACTGGGGTAAACTCCAACATACAGGCACCAAGCCGGGGGGCAATAAGTATTGCCACCCCTGCCCGGCGCCTCTCACCAGTGGCAACTCCAGAGTGGACGAGAGTACAACCCCTCTCGAGGAGACTGGTTCCAGAGCCCTTGCTGTGCGTCGAGGTGAGGCCAACTATATCTAGCCGGAACTTCTCAACCTCACGCACCAGCTCAGGCTCCTTCCCCACCAGAGAAGTGACGTTCCAGGTCCCTAGAGCTAGCTTCTGCAGCCGAGGATCGGACCGCCAAGGTCCCCGCCTTCGGCTGCCGCCCAGCTCACTACACACCCGACCCCTTTGGCCACTCTCACTGGTGGTGGGTCTGTGGGAGAGGGGTCCCATGTCCCTTCTTCGGGCTGTGCCCGGCCGGGCCCCATGGGTGAAGGCCCGGCCACCAAGCACTCGCCTCCGAGCCCCACCCCCAGGCCTGGCTCCAGGGGGGGGGGCCCGGTGACCCGCGTCCGGGCAAGGGACACGAAAGACCAACTATGTTGCTCGTCATACTACGACTCTTGTATTATTCATTTATTCAGTATTTGTACAGATTTATATATATATATATATATATATATATATTTCTTTTAGGGTTCACAACTGTATACACAAAATTGTTCAAATTCAGTTCTGTTCTGATCTAAAAATTGAAGTTGAATTAAAAAAATCTGGTCCAATTCAGACCCTAAAATTCAAGACCTGAATGTGAATGTGTGGAGTATAAAGGATGAAGTATGGAACTGATCAGCTTTACAGCCTATTAGAAATGTGAACTGTTTAACACTTAAGAATAATTGCAAAAACTACTAGAAAGTACTGTGGCTGCTTTAATCTGCTATGAGTTGTGATTGGTTAATACCTGATGGTTTCTAGGATTGAACTCCTCACCACATGTGATGTGAGTAATATAACCATATTATACTGATACTGTCATTCCAGCCGTGTAGATACATTAAAGAGAATGAAATACTGTACTCAGGTCCCGGTGATTGTAGTAAATAAATAAATATGATAAAATAAAAACATATATGATAAAATAAATAACTCTACACAATAGGCATAATGAATAAATTAAATAAAGTAAAAGATAAGAGGTAAAGAGAGCCCTGCAAAAAAACCCAAAAAATCTTAATAAGCATTATAGTCGCGTTCCCCTGAGGGATATAATAAATAATACCAGTAAGTCAATAAAGTAACAGCATAGATATAAGAATAGATATGGTCTTGGAGTCTTGATGTCATAATATCATAATATGGTATAAGTGTTAATATAAGCTGCTTTTTAAGGCTGTATTACAGTAATATGATTTCATGTTTGAACTGTTGAGGCTGTTCTATTATTTGCCTTTACTACTCTGTCATTAGCCTATATTCACATTACTGATTATTTATCAAAAATCTGATAGTTAGGCACTGATAGTTATCTATACAATATTGCTGCAATATCAATATCCAGGTATTTGGTCAAAATGACTGATATTTCATTTGTCAGCAGGATGGATAAGGATTAGCATTTTAAGGAAAATTCTTCTTTATTTCAACATGATATATTTTCCATTCATGTGTCATGCTAAGTCTCCAGCTGTGTTGCAGAGATTTGGGTGAAATGTAAAAAAAAAAAAAAGAAAAAGGTGTCTATTGCACAAGAGTCTGAGTTTCCAACAGATTTACAAGTCATCATGAATCATTTCAAAAATGTGTCTGATAAAAGTGAAACTGGCAAAATCTGTAACATCGATACGAGCAAAGATTGCATGACACATAATAACCACCACATTTTTGGGAAGTACATCAGTTTGAAATGAAGTGGAATTTTCTTTAAAACCGTGTGATTGGTTAAGAAAAAGAATCCACCTGAAGATGAACTGTTAGAGTTTAGCAATGTGCTGGCGTCAGAAGGATAAATAAACTGCTTTTCAGAGAGAAGAAGAGCTCAGGGACAGATACTATGTAAATCTGATTAATTTCAGCCTCCTGCTCTGCAGCTGACCTCAGGACCTCAGGGACACCCCCCCCCACCCCCCGACCCCCCCCCCCCCTCCCCCCAAAACCACACACAAACACACACACACACACCTGGAGGGAAGTCAGCATCCAGTTGGGAGTCTTCCTTCAGTCCATCTTTCTGCCTCATTAAATATTCATGAGACTCACCTGAGGCATCGCTGAGCCCCCCCCCCCCCCCCCCCCCCCCCCCTCCCCTCGAGGAGTGATGTCATAACGAGGTGATGGTGGTTTGGTTGATGAGAGCAGGTCTCTGAGTGAGGGGGAAATGATACAACACGGTGGACGTCAGTGAGGATCTGATGGAAAGAGGAGATGTGAGCGTGTGACAGCAGCTGACTGACAGACAGCGGAGTCTGCTTCACCTCCTCCGTCAGTGCTAATAGCATCTTCACCTGAGCTGACAGAGCGCCTGCTGGCTCTCAACCTACATCCATTCACATCAAGACTCTGATTGTTGAAACCAAACAGCTCAGACTGACCCTTATTCTCAGTCATAAGAACACATAGAACACAGTAAAGATACAGCTGTGTGATTCAGATTTAAACTGCTGTACATTAAACAGACTAGATGAATTAAGGCTGAAGGCTTTGACTCCATTCAAACTACTTTTCTTGAATCAGGAGAAAATAAATATTCATTATAATGCTTATAATTCTAATGAATTCAAAATGTAGAATAAGAACAGGATGTATTATGTACAGTACCTCCACACACAAGCACACAGTGATAATACACACTGTGTGCTTTTAGGACTATACACTGTAATATTTAGTGGTTGTGGGACCAGAAACTGTGAATCATGTGTGGTTTTACTACCATAAACTCTTGTTTTTACTCCCACAATGTAAAAAAAATCAATCTTCAAGTACTAACTATAATTGATTCCTGCTTTTTAGACTAAAAACTGTACAAATGTGACTTTAGGACTATACTATTGTTGATCTGGCTCAAGAGGCCACAATAAAAGGGAAACACACCATGGCAGACATTTAAAAAATATATTGATTTAACTCGTACATGCTGTTCATATCCTGACCCAGGATAAGTATTCCTTTATAATTAGTGACTATACATAATTGATCTTTTATTTTGGTTTGACTTTGTTTACAGTGAAAATACATTCTGAATCACACTATATTATTATGATCTCATGTTATCTAAAACAAGAACATAACATTTGGTAGGTTTCATGATAACAATTATCATTATCTATGTACAAAAATGTATATCAGCTGTATAGAAATAAATCATTTTGAAGTAGCTTTCAATGGGTCAAATTTGACCCAAACAGTACCGTATGTAAGGGTTCAGCCAAATTAGAGATTGTGCTAAATTAAAGTATGTGGTATGGACCTCAGTGGCATCAGTGATGTAAGTGCTGGATGATGGATGGGTGAATGTGTGTGTTGAGAGATGCAGAAAGTAAAATAACTACAGATGAAGCTCAGAATAGACAGTAAGCAGCCCTTGAGTAGAAATTCTATGTCAAACTACTGATGCTGATCTAAATCAAACTTGTGTAGAATCTCCAGGAAGACACACCTCACCATGAAAAGCAGCTTTTAAAATAAATGACCTCACCTTTGACAGTAATACAATAAAAATGGGAAAAAAAGGAAAAGGGAATAGATTAAAAACATTTCCATTGATTACATGAGTAACCATGCAAACCCGTGCAAAACCCCATTTAAAAATCTATTAATTAAAGGGGGAAAAATTGTATTAGGTGGAAATGAAAACAAATCTAAGAGCCAGCTGACTTGCTCACATTTGACTGTTTTTACTTTTTGTGGAAGATAGTATTTTTTTGTGTATGTGTGTGAAACTGTTTGGTAGAAAACAAACCAAACCCAAAAACCAAAGCAGCACAGCTTCTCTATGAATGAGAATGATGAGTCACAAATAAGCTACAGGTGCTCTGAGTTACTGCAATCAGCCTGAGCTCATTCACCTGCAGGGGAGAGAGAGATCAGACACACCCAGCACATGACCCAACATGACCTCACAGGGCCATCACAGTGAGCTTGTGTAATTTTCATATCATATGAACTGTTACATCTGGAAGCTCCAATTTGCTACTTAAAGACCGTATAAAATGAATTCAGACATTTTCTTCTAAACACATTAAATAGTTCATAAGTGTATTTCTAAAAAGGTGTAAAAAGCATTTCAGATGCTATTTTAGATTTGAATTGTGGAGCTAGGCTTCACAAACTGTGTTTCAAGATTTCTGTGTTCAGGATTTAGTGGGCGGGTCTGAAAATCACCTCTGCCTTAAACCCGCCCCTGCTGCTGTAGAGGCAGCAGGGGCGCACTACTACTACTACAGTCTACAGTTAGCCAGTTAGCCACCGAGCTAGCACCTGAGTTAGCAGCAGAAAGCTCTCAGACGTAGCGTCCATGTTTCTGGAAGAGGTGGTGACTTTGATTGACACTTGGTAGGAGGCGGGGTTTCAGGGAACTCCCACGGCGTTTGGTAGCAGAGAAAGAGGCTGCTTTTTACACAACTTTGAAGCCTAATTTCATATATTTGTCTATTTTTTTAATCATTCAAATTTGGCAGGGTGGTTAACAACACACTTTTCTGTGGTATGTCAAACTCAGAACTCATATTTATTCCATAGACTGTATATAAGAAATGGACGTAACATCCGTGACGTCACCCATTGGTTTGTGGACTGCTGCTCGGAAGCCAATAGTTTTGAATCTAGGCAGCGCCATCTTGAAAATTTCAGGTGCATGCTGGGAAAAATAAAAACATGGATTCTACTTATATGGGCATGAGGCGGAGCCAACGGCGGAGCAGGGAGGTTGCTATGGTTGCGAGGGCTGGATCTCGAGGCCATTGGTCAATCAACCTGTCAATCACGACGTAGCCCCGCCCTAATGCATACCCTGCTTTATCGTCACATATAAAATCAGGGAGGCCAAAATTTCACAAATGAACATCATATTGCATTGAAGAAGGCTTTAAACTAGCGATTGAGACCATAAACACATTTTGAAAACGTTTACTGAGGTTAGAAATCAAGTGAGAAGTTGGTGAATTCTCCATTGACTTTTATTTAGTAACACTAAAGTACTCAGTTACTCTTTTCTGGAGGTAATGCTGTAATTACTTTTAAAAGTTCCGTTCCCCAACACTGATTAACGTGCTTGTAAATCATTAACATGGGGATCTTTCCCATCTCTTCTATCATGCGTTACATATGATATGAGGTTGAGAAGCAGCCTGTGTTTTGCTCATAGAGTCCTCAGCAGGGCAGATGAGCAAGTGAAGTTCTCTGATTGGCTTGTTTCTCCCTCGCTCCTTCGGTCTCTCTCTGTTGATGTTGTTGGCTGACTCCAAGAGTTACTGCCTGTTACGTAACCACACACACACACACATACACACACACACGCACATACGCACACACAGTGGAAGTTTTCAGTTGTGTCTTTGTTTGGCGATTGGGTTTGATGTTGCTATGGCGACGCCGACTCGAAACAAAAACAGAGGTAGAAAATAAAAGCACAACATGACAGGACACTGTAGAACACATCTGCAAACGTTCATAAACGGAAGCAATTATGCATTCAACCAATCAGAGAGCGAGTTGTTGTTCGGTTGTTCATGTGACTGATCGCTTTTAACCCCCTTTTGACCTGAAGTGCATGCTGGGAGAAGATTTGTTTATAATAACGATGACGAAATGGAAACGCGTTCGTATCCATTGAAGTAAATGAATGAATGAAAGCAGTAAAGAGCATATAGATTAGACGGATGAATGAATGAATGGATGACAGAGGAGGTGAAGCTCACTGTGTGAAAATAAAGTGATGAAACTGGTGAAAAGCTGATGTGTTATGTAACCAACGCTTCATTGTTCTGTGAAGAAAACAACAGCTTTTGCTCCCAAACTGAGCAAATCTATGAGAAATACACAATGTGAAGATTAAAGCAAATCGTCTTCATAATCAGTGATCTCCTGAACCTGATGGAGGGATGAGGGAGGGATGATGGAGGTGTGCAGGGATGGAGGGATGGATGGAGGAATGTATTATTGGCTCTGTAGTTGTTTGAGGGTGACTCAGATGCTCCGCCCACAGACTAACTGAGTCACCACGAACGCCAAGTACTCCGTGTATGTTTGTGTATATGTGTGTGTGTGTGTGTGTGTGTATGTGTGTGTGTGTGATGTACCTGATTTAAATGTCAGTAAAGTGAGAATCTGACTCTCTCTCTCACAGCTTTTTTTCCTCCTTCTCCTGATTGGACGATGTGACTCTGAAAGCTTTCAGCAGGAACACACACTTTAATGATGTGAAACATAACGAAGCACAAACTTGCTCAGATACAACACTGTCATAACGTTTAGTGGCATTTCACTTCTCTCTCTTTAGACTCTTTAAGACTACAGTTCCCAGAAACCCTGCTGGTTCCACTGTTAGAATAAAGAGTGGTTTATATCCTTGGTTACGGTTGATTTAAATAAGTGCTGAAGACATAAGTACCTATAATGTCCCTACCAATGTCAAAATTTATACTAATAAATAATTGCTTTAGAATCAATGATAATAATATCAGTGTATATATGTTCAGGCAGGCAAGCTCTTTATGTGTGTGTATATTTACATGTAGAAGCAGAGTAGAGGTTTCTTGCACAACTTCATTTAATGCCAAAGTGCACAGAGAAGGAAAAAAGTCTAAAAAAAATAAAAACTCAAGCAACACTCGTAGTATATAGAACAACTTTATTCAGTCATCATGAAACACGTTACAAATACTAATAGATAGATGCTTTATTGATCCTTGTTTGGTTTACAGCAGCTACATCCACATTTAACATCATATAGAAACACATTTCTTACTATCCAGTGGAAAAAAACGTATTATTTAAAATACCCAAAAGTTGTAATAAATTAAAAA
Source organism: Scomber japonicus (assembly GCF_027409825.1). Lineage (NCBI taxonomy): Eukaryota > Metazoa > Chordata > Actinopteri > Scombriformes > Scombridae > Scomber > Scomber japonicus. Next base: position 1,188,298 of record NC_070596.1, on the reverse strand, counting down.
GGTAAAAAAAAAAAAAAATTAAAATAAAATGCTGAATACTAAAAAATAAAACCAAGTATGTGCACCCATACATGTATCAGCCAATAGGGTTTCTTTTTGTACCCATTAACAATGATGGAATTGTGGAATTTAAGGGTAATTTATAGCTTAAAAAGCCTTAATTTCTTAAATAAAGTGATAATTCATGGGTGGTTTTTCGTCAGCGCTGCTTTCTCTTTTGGTCTCTGCTCCACTACCCATGGTACATTTGAACCACAAACTCCTTTGCAATGGAAATTTCTTCAACCGTACACGCATCTATGACAGGTTTCTAATGATTTTGGTATGTATGATGTACTTTACCCTCCATAGAAATACTGTACATGTGGTTACAGCATCCGGTCTGTGGGACATGCCTCAGCCTCCGCCATATTGCACCAGGCATCTGTCTGCTTTACAATGGTAGAAACAACAGACTTTAGTGCTGTGTTTGGATGTGATATTGTATTGTCATGGATTTAATATGATTTAATATGCTGTTGTCACTTTGGAAGATGTGTTTGATCTTGGTGGATATATCGAGGAAACTCAGAATGGCATTGACAACCATCACTTCAGCTTCATATCTGATTGTGAACAGCTGTCACAGATTGAAGGAACACCACAAAGCAAGGCGTACACACGCATATGCTGCACATAACCACTTATTGTACATATATAAAGTTAAACTTATTACTCACCCACTATGGGTATCCTTAAATATTGAGATATCTTACTAAAACCCCAAAATGTCAAGTTCAGTGAGCTGGTAGAGGAAAAGTCAGAGGATCACCAAAGTCAGTGGGATTCATCCTCTGGGAAGCATGAATGTCTGAACACAATTTCATGGCAATCCATCCAATATTTGTTGAGATATTTAAGTCTGGACCAAAGTGGTGGACCAACAACAGACACATTACCATCACATCTAAATTCTCTGGTACCAGTTTCACCAAAGTGACGATTTCTGACTCTGCTGTGAGAACATCCAGCAAGAGTCACAAGGAGTCAACCATAAACTGTTCAACACGTTTTAGCCATAGAAGAGCTAGGCAACCTTTCCTGAGCTTTAGTTTTCCTTGAATTGCTTTTATCTCCTTTAAATATGGTTTGTCTATTCTGGCCTCACATTGAAATGTTTATTACTCATCAAATAGTTTTATTTGTTCTCCTTTATAACATCATTATTTGATGATTCATGTATTGTGCACTTTGTAACTTGGACTTTGAAAAGTGCTCTATAAATAAAAGTTATTATTAGGCAGCCTTAGCTAACACATATATTTGAAATAGACCAGAAATTGACTGAAGTTGAATAAAACTAAAATATCAATATGTCATTTGGCTATGAAGAGATCAATCCGCTCAGTGGTGAATTTCTGGCTAAAAAGGCCACCATAACTGTCAATATAACAAATAAGCATGGCACACTAAAGCATGTATGACTTGGGGAATTGGGAGCACACACACACACAAGTTTTATTACCAAGTTTGAGAACAAAGACTACACCTCACCCTACACTGGTTCCCTCTCTATACCCACCATGAGATTGATACACATCCAACGCCTCCATCCATCCAACTGGCACCCTGATTCTGACCTCATTCCTTCATCCCTTACCCTACACCCCCATCCCTCCATCCCTTACCCTACACCTCCATCCCTCCATCCCTTACCCTACACCCCCATCCCTCCATCCCTTCATCCCAAACCCTCATCCCTCCATCCCCTCGACCACTAACCCTTTTACCATTGTTGCAATAAACCTTTAAACTCATATCTAAGTTGACATGGTCTTTGTTAGTGTAATTAGTCCAGAATTCAGAGCATCAAAGAGTTTTTATTTGTTATTATTTTTTGTATATGATATAAATGAGACTTTGTGTGTGACTTTGGGATAAAAATATGTTCTCACACCTACAGTTCTCAAAGATCAGGAAAACAAACTTCCATATTTTGGTCTGAGCTTCCACGTGACTGCGTCCTCTCCACTCTTTATTTGTTTTTTGTTTGTTTCTCTTTGTTATTAATGAGCTCAGACCGTGAGGTTACATAAAGCTTCTGTCTCAGCGAGGCTCTAACAGAGGGGTCTGGACAGGTATGCGCCTCGGCTGTCACAGCTCGTCAGACACCGCCGCAGTGTCAAGGCATGACTCGTATAGCACTCTGTAAAAAGTGACGGTCCTCACAGGGAAACTACTTTACTTTTCATTAAAAGATTCCACTGTTTTAAATGTGTCTTTTTCAGATTTGAATTTATATAGTCAGATTTGGAGGATTTGTTCAAAATATTATTTTTTACAGTGTTGTGTTAACTGAAGAAGAGCATCTGTCCTTAAGTGTCCCGGCTTCACACTGAGACAAGAGTTCAGGAGGTCACTGAAGACCGTGACCCTCCTTCCCCCTCGTACTCCTCGCTACTTCCACACTCATCACTTCCTGCAGGCGTTTGCTTGACTTTTTTTTTCTTTCTCCTGAAATAACAACAGCAGCTCATTCTTCAGTCTGAGGAGAAGATTTGGCTGCCGTGACGATTAAAACTGTGCTGCGGTCCCATCTCGTTTTAGCTCTGACCCCCCAGGGCCCGGCACAAATCACCCAGCTTCTAAAATGTCAGGCGTAACCATGTTAGTGGAAGAGTCCGGTTAGCAGAGGCACAATTCACCTTTGGGCGAACGCAACTGGCCGAGCTCCTGAGGGTCCTGTGAAAATACTAATGAGATATAAAAAGAGTCATTTAAAGCTGTGACCTAAAGTGGACTTACCTGCAGTCCCTAGCTGGTTTTCACTCAGATCAGAAAAGACTAGAAATTTTGAATGTTGGCTGCCAGTGATGAGTAAAAATTGTGATACCATAATGCCAAAGTATTCCATTACAAGTCAAATTTGAGTTTTTGCATTGGAATAACCCAAAATTAGAACACATGGTTTCATCAGCTGCTTGATGCTCTATAGATCTCTATAGCTGTGGAATTTGCAATAATGGTTTAAAGATATATCCTTGGATAAGCTTGGATGTGATGTGATGTTCCTGAGGTCATTGGGTGTTTTGGGTGTCGCAAAATCAGACTCTGGCTGTCCCAGCAGCATAGGTCCATGGTTTCCGACCTCTTGATACAATGCCACCTAGAGGCCTTCTCCACGGCCTCTATGGTGGACCTGATCGATCTATGGTTATTGGTTCCTGCGATGCCAAGAAGGGTGTAGAACTTGCACAGTGTGTGTCCAGCAAAAGTCTATACACCCTACCTCAATGGGCTCATCGCATTACTTCTTCTATGTGGTCCATTCAGGGGACAGTTGGTTCTATCAGGAGCACCTGCTTAGAAGAGGCAGATGTTAGTACCACGTCTGGCCTCAAGGATCTTGCTGTGATGTGGTTTGGGATCTTGAGCCGCCTGCCCAGGTCTACTTGCAGCTCCCAGTCTGTTGCTGAAGTGAGCTGGTGATGTGGGCTGTGGCTTCTCTCCAGCGCTGACAAAGATGATGTTCTGAATTACATGTAAGCGGTGGTTGTATTTGAAGAGGATGGAGGGTCACCATTGCTGCTAATGCTACCTGTAAACTGATGTTAAATGATGCTAATGCTACAGTTGAAGCAGGAATCTTAAATATCTGGACAACACATAGACACAAAGAAGAAAAAGATTTTAGTATAATTATCTTAAACTGCTTTTATTCTGGGAAGTTTGCTTATACAACTGCTCCAAGTCAGATTCTCCAAAGTTTCTTAACTGCATAAAATGGTCTGAAATCACTTGTTTCAACTTGGTGAATGTCACCTGTTCATGTGAGAACTGATCAATAGCATAATCAATGCCCACAAATGCCTAAATAATGGCCTGGACAGACCAGGAACACACCAAGAACTTCTATTTGAAATGGAACAGCAGTGATTAGTGTATTCTTTCATGGGGAGTGAAGAAAATCTGCACAAATCTTTCACATTAAATTCAACCTTAGTGAAATATGACCCATAAATTAATACATAAGAACAATAGCAAGCCATCTTGACAGCGCTGACCTCTGAGGGAACAGATCAGAGCCAGATGGACTAAGCTTTCCGAGTTCATTCACATTTATTTAACTTCCTGCGTAGGAGTAAAAACTGCTTCACGAAAGAGGAATGGTTTGCAGACAGTTATGAGATAAGAATCAATTGTACAAATACTGTTTGTCTTTTGAATAAACTAAGTGAAGATATTATTATTGGTGACTGAGCTAAGCTAAGTAGGACTTTATTTTCCCTTTTCAATAACTTTTCATTGAAGGAATGGCAAACCAAGTGCGAGGGCGAAGTTTAAACAGAACAGTAGAGAGAAAATCTATGCTAGGAATTAATGTGACTGAGTAGCGTTAGCTCACCAGCAATAGCAGCTCACCAACTAGTACTGCAAGTAGTCACTAAGGTTCTGAACCTATTACCACCTAATACACTTATACATATTCACTTTGTGGTATGACTACATTTTGTGGCGACTTGTTCCACTTTCTTACTGTGACTGAAAAGTCACAATAAGAAAGTGGAATAAGTGGAATAGAGGAATAAAGAGGGAATGGTTTGACACGAAGTTGGATACCAAAACTCATCTTGCTAAACCAAAGCAGTCTGGTACTAAAACAGGGGCAATGTGTTGTATAGATATAACTTAAATTGTGTCTTTTTTCTGGTTATGTGCAAAAAATGTTTTTCTTTTCTTTGGTTTAGGATTCATATGCAATATTTGGTCTGCAATGATCTTTTTCTTTTAAACAAAGTCAACTGTCATTATTATTTGTATGTGGTTATTGTGTATCATGATTCATGTGGGAACGGAGGGCAATCCTAACCTTCACATTTACAGTTTCAGTTTGATTAGTTGATCCTCATTTATATCCCTTTGTGCATAATAGAGTTGTGAAATTGGAAAGGCTGCTGTTTATGGGAGTGTTTTTCCTCTTTCTGAATTCCCACTGCAATACTGTCTTCAAATGATCTCCTCAATGTTACTGAACATAGAAAGTTAAGACTGGTCTGGATCATGTAACACTCCTGTAGGATTCTATTATAACCATCAGTTTCAATTATTTCAACTTCATTTCTGAGAAGTTGTGTTTTTTTCCATGAGTAACCTTGAGCCTTGGCTGCCCTTCCTATGGTATTCAAACACGTCATTGCTGATGTTGTAAACAAAATGTGTTGCCATAGTTGCAGAATTCACTCAAAAGTTACTCAGACACTAAAAGTAAAATGATTAACTCTGTGGATTATTAAATTAATTGTATCCACACTGTCATTTTTTTTGCTACTGCTCAACGTTAGCATCTCACATGACTGAATTTTAAAACTGGTGATTGGCTGTTATAGTTAACTCATACCCCAAAATGATCATGTACAGTCTTGTACCTTCAACTGGCTGTCTCTCATAACATTGTCTATATGAAAAAATGGTACAGACTGTTAATGAAAATGATTGAGAGGTTATATGCTGCGACACTACACCATCTTCCTGTGTATGTTTTTTTTCTTCTACATAAAGCAGAATTATCATTTTTTGACAATGTTAACAAGAACTGAAAATGTATAAACTTCATAAATGTAGAATTTATAGCAGAGCTGCTGTATTGGATTGAATTGGATTGCACAGATGAAGAAGCCAATGAGTACAGGTGAGAAACTGTACAGTAACTGTAATATTCCTTAAAATCTTATTTTATCTACAGTTAAGGATCAGATTCCTTTCAAGGAAATAAATGTAATTGGGTGTTACTACTGCAATGATTCTGCAGTTTTTACAGAATATGGAACACATAGGAAACATTATAATAATATGTTATTTGCAGGAATGGTATATAATGCAACAAAATTGTATTCACATTAAATTCACTTTTTCTCCCTCTCTATCTCTGCCTGTGTGTGTGTGTGTGTGTGTGTTCTTCACAGCAGTGTGTGTCAATGTGTTCAGACAGCTGCCGTTTCCTCGTGGCTACACTGGTAGACGCCTGCAGACACGCGCACAGATATACAGTATACACACACACATATACACACACACACACACACACACACACGCAGAGGAACAAAACACATTCGTATTTCTACATAAACACAAACACACACATATAGCTATTGTATGTGACAGTGTGCTGCAGGATAATCAGATGCTCTGGATAAAACACACTGACAGAGATCTTAAAAAGGAATCATTTTTAAATAAAGAAAGAACATCAGTGACCTTATAAAACAATAACTTTAGGGTTTCGTTTGAGAATATTTGTTTATACACTTTACATGTATGACTTTCCATATGTCTGTTCTTTGTAAGGAGGCAAGGCCTTGATCTCTGTCCCAGTCCACTTTAAGAAATGAAAGCTAAAACCCATAACTCTGGTTCAATACAACATTCATCTGAACCTGAGAAATATAGAGACACTCACACTAGTAGTCATGTAGGTGTTTTTGCCACTATACAGTGTGTGGACTTTTTTCTGCACCTGTTTGTTTTTTTAAATTCCAGATGCACACACATCCACCACATAAGCTTTTCTTGTGTAAAACTACTGTCAGGTTACAGCTGCCATTTTGTATTTAAAATTCAACATTATATTGAAAATTAGGGAGAAAAAGTTGGGCCATTCCACCAAATTGGTGGAAACATTTTCCCCCAAACTTTATATATATGCAAATTCTATAATATATATATGTATAAGGTATACATTTCTAGTAATTGTACAGTTAATTCTCATATTGTATTTTCAGACAGTTTTGGAATATTTTTCCTTTCTCAAAATGTGTCTCTACCAAAACACATACAGTAGGCTATAAGAAAAAGGGTTATATTGAAAATAATATATTATTTCTCTTTTACATTTTATGTTTTGCAATTTTATTAAGAAGTGTTGAGAGGTAAAACATTAACAATTCAAATTTTAACAATATTTTAAAGTCCATGTAAAGTAAGAATAAATATGTGTTCTGAGTTTGACATACCACAGAAAAGTGTGTTGTTAACCACCCTGCCAAATTTGAATGATTAAAAAAATCACCAAATATATGAAATTAGGCTTCAAAGTTGTGTAAAAATCAGTCTCTTTCTCTGCTCCCAAACGCTGTGGGAGTGCCCATCGACTTCACTGAAACCCCGCCCCCTACCAAGTGTCACCTGTCAATCAGAGTCACCACCTCTACCAGAAACATGGTCTGAGAGCTTTCAGCTGCTCGGCAGCTAGCTCGGCTAACTGGCTAACAGTAGACTGTAGTAGTAGTAGTGTGTGCTGAATGTATTTCTACCTCTACAGCAGCAGGGGCGGGTTTATGCCACTAAATCCTGAAGACAGAAATGTTGAAACACAGTTTGTGAAGCCTAGCTCCACAATTCATATCTAAATGGTTGAAATGCTTTTTACACCTTTTTTAGAAATACATTTATGACCTATTTAATGTGTTTAGAAGAAAATGTCTGAATTCACTTTACACAGTCTTTAAGTGTGATTTTTGAAATTTGTTGTCTTTTGAATCCAAATTGTTTTTGTAAAGAGCATAAACTTGATCATACTGATTTCAAACTTTTATTATATATTATTAAACCATACACTAACATAAGATCCTAGTTGATAACTCACTGTACTTTATTTTTGACATGTTTCAGTCGTGACTGCTCATTTTTGACTTTATATGAAGCTTACTGCTATCTCATCTTATTTTGGATTTCTATACATAATAACGGGATCTTTATAAACATCTAAGATTAGTATACTTACTTTTTTCAGTGGGGGACTGCAGATTGTAGACATTCAGTAGAATGACCCATATATTCAGTCAGTATTGATATATCCAAATTCATGGTAAATAAGTGTCATGCTTTTACTTTGTATTCCAGCGGGGTGCATCTGAAAAATGTATTATCTCTCTTATACATTTCCTGTTGCCTGATTGGTAACCCGGGCAATTGTGGAATAACCACCACAACAATATTTGGATTCTACACCATAGATCACAATTTCCCTTGTTTGATTCATTTGTTGCATATCCCCCCCTCCCTCTCCCCATGATGTTCCCTCTCTGTATCTGCACTGTCACTACACATTATCCTGTTTCTGTTGTTGCAGAAAAAAAGACGCAGCATCTGCAAACTTCAGCCACCCATACCTCCATGTCACTGTGTTCACCCAAAAACTACATTGTACCGTGACATTTTAAATGTGCAAACAAATGAGTAAAATATTTGGGATGCCACTGACCCCTCTTCTGTTTAGACTTGCTGCAACTAAATTCTATGACAGAGTTTCACAATGTTTTTGTAATATTTTAAGGGAGATTTTAGGCAGGAAACAGCTCGCCCCAGCCCAGTTAAACACAGTCTCCATGCAGTTACAGTTGAAAGGACCAAGCGGAGACACTCGTGCACATAAAGTCGTATAATAAAATGTAACATGGGTGAAGGTCAGTCAGATAAAGTGGAATCCCTGCAGAGGAAACAGTTAATATGAACAGAGTCTCCTGTGTGGAGCTCCGTGTATGAGCTTTCTGTCTGTCTGTCATCAGCATTAGTGTCGGTCTGAACGCAGCACATTAGCTACAGGTTTTACTGTGCTATAATTAATCTTCTTCACGCTCATCTATAATTCATGGAGGTGTTTTTTTTCTCTCTCTTTGATTTGGAAAAGAGAGAGAGGAGCTTATTTAAATTTTTTACACAGTTTGATGAAAATAATGTGGTGGTGGTGAGGGTTAGGGTGGGTGGGGGTCTGTCTGTCTCTGTAATTAAACTTGCTTTTAATGTTTCATTTTTTGTTTTTTAATCTTAATATTTTGCCCCCGCTACATGCCTCTGGCATCGAAGGGGAGAGGGGGAAAGAAAAAAAATAGATTGTAACCTTTAATCCTCCAGAGGACAGAAGAGAAAACCAGTCACAAGAAAACAACAGAAAACACAAGAAGAGACGGATGATATTTGGATTTGATTTTGAATAAAGATGCAAATAAAAGACAAAAATACTCTGTTCAATCCTTTTTTTTGTCCTCATACATATTGAACATCTTTTTAGTCTTTTTAGTGATTCAAATGAAAACAAACCTTCATTTCACCCAAATGTGATGAGTGTAAAATGAATTATTCTGTAGCTATAAAAAGTCATGTGAAGATATGTGAAGTTGGCTTCAAATTTTTTGCGAATTAAATCTTTATATAGATGTCTTTTTCATTTATGAAAATAGGATGCAAATCTTTTGATGAAGCTAGACTAAACACATGCTGGACCTATACTGGATACACAAAGATGGAAATGATATTCATATTATTTCTTCCTCAAGTCAAATATTCCTGATGTTTTGGCTACTTGAGGGCAGAGGAAAGAAAAAACAAAAACACTGACATATTATCACCTTTAAAGTTGAGACGGTGAATGATTCATATGGAGCTACATGAAAGGCAGTGTAAAGCTCTATAGAGCTCTGAGGAAATGCTGAGTCAGGTGATAATTCTCTACGGGTTAATCATACTCGCTCTAGTCTCTTTCATATTACACATCTGTATAATTTGATCCATTGTTTCTATATATACAGTACTGTGCAGAAGTCTTAGGCCACCACTAGCTTTGTTGTTTCAGCAAAGTTTTAATGAGCATCCATATTTCATTTTTTTCTCTTTATTAAGATACTTATTAAGATCTTTATTTTAGCTGATTTCTCTTTGAGATTTGCCTTTCTGATGGAAAATTAGGATTTTATGTCTGTCAAATTCTGTGATTGAAAGTTGGTCTTATACATATTGGCAAGCTTCCAATGAGTTAAACAACATGTGTATGTAATGCTCAAACCTATAGAACCTATAGAAGCAGTTTTTTTCTTTTTTAATACTTTATACACTTTTCCTGTATTTTCCGATTGTATTCTAATAAAGAGACTGAGAAGTAATTCTATTTGGTCATTACAGCATTGCTAAAACAACAAATACAATGGTGGCCTAAGACTTTTGCACAGTACTGTATATAAAACGATTATAGCAGCTTTAAAGTCTTGCTGAATGTTCTTATATTCTAAGGCATGAGGCTGTAATCTGCCTTATTTTGTCTTGTTTTAAGATACCAACCAAGTTATTCCCTCATGTGCACAAGATAATTGTGAATGTTGGATAAGGGTCTAATATCTTGCAACCACAGTATGTAACATTTTGTGAACACAAGAAACAAATCTAAAATCTTGTACAACATGTTGTCCAAAATGTGTGTCAAAGCTGATCCAAATAGCCACACTTGAAAGCAGAGTGATAAGCCTGTCATAGGAAAAGGGGGAGGATGGGGTCCTGATATAATTTAAATACAGGGAAAACACAGTGCTTAAATTCCTTCTCTCCATTCTCACCTCACAGCTGGTCAGTCACAGTGTGAGGTTAGTGTGGATGTTGGATAAGGCTCTAATATAAAGCAAGCACAAGACAGGGGACAAATTAAAGGAAAAACCTGAATAAATGAGTAGAGAAACATAACAAGTACAGATGTTTCCACACAGGTGCACTGCATGGTACTATCAAACAATTAACATCCAATCATGCTGTGTTGCCTGTATGAAAATGCAGAGCAGGCCCAGTTGATTCTGATTTTGTATCACGATGTCGAGAGGAAAAGATCTAAGTGACTTTGAAAGAGCTTCAGTCACAAAGACAGCTCAACTGCTGTTTCAATAGGAACAGTGACTGAAGTGACATCTGCATTTAGATGTATGGGCAAGACATCAGTAGTAGAAATCAGTATCAATAAGGTTCTTCCCAGAGCCGGTTCAGACATCCATGGGGCCCTAGGCAAAATTCTGCTAAGGGGCCCTCTTAACTGAACAGTCGCACCTGACACCCAGTGCTTCCACTCATCCCCCCTTTAAACATATTGCACTAGTGTCGCCACCTGTTAGTCTAATTCAAAATAAATACAGACCAAATCAGACCGAACTAAATGTGTAACAAATTACTCACCATTAAAAGTGTCCCTTTCTGCACTTTCTGGATGCAAAATCATCAATAATGTCTTCATATGATATTTGCTTCCCCACATCATGGTTGATGCTCATGATGGCCAAACCACTCAGACGTTCCTGGGACATGGAAGATCCATACTGTACTGGACCTGTGCTGCTGCTTGTACTTGCTGAGGCGGCTGCATATGATTGCTCTGTGCTGGTTGAAGGTGGCTCATCTGTGCCTGTCTTATCTGGTTCTGTCCCTTCACTGGCTGACTGACTGGACTCTGTGCTGCTTGTTAGGAACTTAAGCATAGCACCTGTAAAATATAGATCAGGCTACTATTAATTCAGTTCCATCAAATTGACTGCACTTGTTTTACCTTCATATACTTAAAATGCAGGTGATTTAGATTATTATTTAGCCTATTTAGCACCATTGTCATAATATTTCACAAGTTTTATTTATTCACTAATATATCTGTATCTATATGTGCCTGTGGGCTATCCAAGCAAACAAAATTCAATCTTAGTAAATATTTATCCATTACTTTCCATTTTGTATAAGTGCAGTTGTAACTACACTCAGAGCGATTGATATAACACATTACAGAAGCTAGCAAAGACGCACACGGAGACCGTCCGCTGTTCACCCAGGGCTCACCGCCCCGTTATGTAGGTCAGACACGGACTAGCCCCGTCCCTCCCACTCTCCCACTCGGAGAGGAGAGTTACCTGACTGCTGTTCCCGCTGTTCATTTTCATGCACTTTCTCTTTTCTCTTATCAGGGATAACTCCGCTTCATCTTGCTGATGCCGTTGATGCACATGCATGCACTGGAAATCTGACGTGCGCGAGCAGCGCGACGGACGGTCACTTCGTCAGGTTTTTTTTTTTTTTTCCCACGGGGCCTCTATGAGTTTGCGGGGCCCTACGCAACGTGCGTAGTATGCGTATTGGGTGAACCGGTACTGGTTCTTCCTCAGGTGACTGAGAATGTCACTGCAGGACATGATCAGACTGTCAGACTGTCAGCAAGAACAGTCCATTAACAATGACATAGAGAGGGATATTATAACAGGGTTGCAGTGCATAAACCCCTCATTACAGTTCTGTGGTGTAAAAACCATAAGCACTGCTCTACAGAGAAGTGGACAAAAAGTGATATAGTCAGATGAGTCATCTTTCACCTTAACAAGTGGCTGATAACATGAGTTACTCATTGTTACTTGTTAGAACACCAAGAGAACACTACAGATCTGAATGCTTGAGCCCTACAGTGAGGTGGTCTGGTGGTTCTGTTATACTGTAGGGGGCATTGTGCTGGCATGGTTTGGGTCCACACATGTCCTGTTAGAGTGAAGAGTCACTACAAATCAATACAAAGTTGTTGAGTGATCACTTTTATCATATGATGAAACATTTCTATCCTGATAGGAGTGGTTTCTTCAAGGATGCCTCCATTCATACAGCATTAAGGAGTCACTGAATGGTTTGATGAGGATGAAAATGATCATGGTCTTCACAGTCACCATATCTCAACCCAACTGAACACCCTTTGGAAGATTTTGGACCAACATGTTAGATAGAACTCTCCACAATCTCCATCATCAAAACACCAAATGAGGGAATATCTTTTAGAAGAATGGTGTTCATCCATCCAGTAGAGTTAGAATCAATAACAAGGAGCACTGAGGCAGTTCTGGTGGCACATGGTGGCCCAACACCTGTTACCTGTCTGTATCTTGCAAGCACAATACAGTATTTTACACACTTGGTTATCTCCTACATATTGAACACACTAGATTAATCTATATCTAACATAGACAAGATAGTATCATACCCACTAGATATCATACCTTGCATGCACGTGATATAAATCTCGTCTAATCTTATTTGATAGGACTTCAGCAGCTCAGTACTTTTTGTCATTGTAATCATCAGGATGTGTCTTTAAATGATCAAACGTCTCATTGAGAAAACAATAAATCCAGGATCCTGTCATTAAAAATAATTAAGTTGTAAACTTCAGATTAATAATGATCTTTTCCAAAATGATTGTTTTATATATCAAACCCTGGTACATCTTCTTTCCCCCTCTTGAAGCCCCTGGGAGCAGATCAGAGTCTAATCAACATGGATGTTTAAAAGAATCACTCTCAGAAACGCTCCAACATCTTCCTGCTTGGCGTTACAGAGCCGTGAGTCACTCTACTGAAGGAACCCAGCGAGGGATGAAAGTGGTATTAGTGCCGGTTAATTCGTCCTGACAGTTGGAAATGTTAAATCCTGCAGGGGGCTCAGCTTAACGCGCTCGCTCCCTGCCTAAGTAGGTTAAATACAAACCAGTGTGATCAATCTGCAGACACTAAATAAATCCACGCAGCCGAGCCAAACACCGGCTGGAAACTCTTGTGAGGAGGAAATGTAAGAAAAGGGAGTGGAACCACCAGGAATACTGCAGAGGAGAACTAGAGCAAGGCACTAAAACCAGCATCTGCTCCAGGGCAACCAGTTGAATCGAAGATGGATTACTAACCAGAAGAATGGGACCGATCGCTGAGGCTATACTGACTGCCTGGGGCCTCTGGTCACAAGGGGCCTTTTATCACAGAGGGCCTTTAAGGGCCAGGGGCAGCTGAGTGCCTGAAACCAGTGATCAGCAGGAGAAGAAGAAGGCAGAACAAAGGGAGTGTTACAAGTAATGTGAAAGAATGAAAGATAAGACAAGGAGAAATGCCAGTAGTTTTGGAGGGAAAATAGAAATTAATGAATGAAAAGAAAGGATGTTGGCAAAAGGAAAGAATGGAAGAAAGGTAAAATGGAAGCAAATGGATATAGGAAGGGTCATCAATTTTTGTGGGTTATGGTGTCCCGTCAATAGAACTTCTTTGAAGGCCCTGAACATCTGAACAGATGTTTTCACTCATTCTGGCAGATTAGACATCTTCTGAGGTTGAAGGTGGGCAAGCTGTGCTGGACATTACGTGAGATCACTGGATTCCATGCAGAAGATGGTCAATGGTGGAACTTGTCCCATCTTGGCAGGTGCAACAAAGCTCACAGGAGAGTGATGGAGATGTCCATCTAACAGTCTGCAGACTCCCACTCACTCCTGAGAAATCAACTGTGTGGTTGTATATGGGTGTGCATAACCGGTAAACCTTGCGATAGAAACTCACACATGCAACAGTCCAAATGTTGGGTCAATGTGAAGTCAGACACTGTACTGATGCCTCCTTCTACACAAACATCTTGCAAGCTTCATGCTGTCTCTATCTTTTTCACTCAGGTGGTTATCACCTTATTAACCAAAATAAGTCAAAAAAGAAAACACAATGTAAAATTGTTGTTCGAATTGTCCATTAGTCAAAAGAAACAGGATTGTTAATGTGTTTTTGGCTGTGAGAAGTGTGTAAGCAGAAATCAAAAAGGAAATTATTCTCAAGAATCAATGTGAAATCAAATGAATTTTGCCACTAGATCATGGTGTGTGCTTGGATAAGATAGAGCAAAATCTTTCTTTTCATTTCCAAAATGATGTAACTGAGGTCTAATTCAAATATTTCTCCCTGCTGATCTAACCATCTAACCGATCAACCGTGTTGGTTGTCGTCCTCACGAAATTAGTCGTTGCTAGAAATTTGGACGATATAACTATTAGTTAGCTTGGTTGATTGCCAGACAAAGTTCACATTATGTATTCAAGAAATATATTTGTATCATCTGTGTCATAATCATCTAAAAACCTGTATGACCTCTTTTGTTGTGGCTTGCAAGTTATGACTTCCAAGTCCACTACACACTGTGAGAGAGGTTCAAAGATGGAGGTTGTCGTGGTCTTGCAACCAAAGACAGCCTAGGACAAAAGTATCAGAAATGTAGGATAACCATCTTACAACGTGACTGCTGCTACAATCCACGTCCACCAACCAACCAATATGAATGCTGCATGATATGATGCACTGCTCATTGTGATACTGGTGCTAAACCCAATGCTGGAGGTAAAATGAGCAAAACTTCAAAATCATGTGGCAGCTGAAGCCTTGTTTATGTGATATATCCTCCAGCTGTTATCATGACCACACCAAGAAGGACGTAGCATGGAGCTACGATTCAGTACAATTCAGTAGGTGTGATCATCCTACAGTCTACATACATCAACAACTTGATGTTGTAGCCAAGTTGATTAGATCCACGTTACACAGTGTGGCTTGCAATAAACCTATAGGATTGCTGAAATCTTACAGACTGTAGGCAATATAACACTCAACCCTTCCTCATGCACACTGCCAGATTGTAGCCTCGTCTTGTTACTCTACTCTTCAAAGCCATTTCTCCTGCCTTACCTTGCAGTTCTGTCTGTCTGTTCTGTCTCTGGTCCTTGTCTCCTGCCCACTCTGATCTGGTCAGCCCTACTAACATATCCTGGTCCCTTGCTCAACTCATCTCTGGAGCCCCAGTCTCAGCCCTTGGCCCAGGTTCCCAGCTACCAGTCCAAGCCTCACCTGCCTGCATCCCATTTCCACCTCCTTTTAACTATGTTCACCCAGATACCTGTCTCCTCCCCTCTGTCTGCACTTTCTTGTTGTTTAATCTCAACACAAAAACACAACTTTACTACTTCTTGCAAGTGAATCCATTGACAAATGCTGGTGTGATGGTGTCCTTTAAAACACTATCACATGACTGCAATATAATAACTCTTGTGTGACATCAGGACTCTATCCACCTGTCTGTAGAAACAATGAATCCTCTGAGAAACACCTTTCAGGGCTCTAGAGTGCGACCAATTTGGTCGCACATGCAACCTATTTTTTCAGAAGTGCGACTAAAAAAAATCGGAGGTCGCACCGGTGCGACCAGCCTTTCGAGAAAAAAAACATGCAACTCTGAAAGTCTGCTTGGGTGTCTCGCCACTTGGCTAGAAAACTGAATAGTAGGGGTGAGACGAGATCTCGTGCAAGACGGCCCACGCGAGACGAAAACGCGACGATATTTCTAGTTGAAATGAATATTGTCTCGCAAAGCTATAATTAAGGGGCGCACCAAAAAAAAAAAAAAAAAAAAAAAAGACGATCGGCTTTCTATCGCTCATTCGCTCGTCATGTCTTCTTTTTATAAAGTCACATGTGGATCATTAAGCTTGTTGCAGTTTCTACCTGCTGAGAAGATCTCAGTCAGAAGTATGAGATGAGATGAGGAGAGGAGCAGCAGGTTAACCTCAGGTCTCTACACTGAGAGTCTGAGGTAGGAGCAGCGGAGGAATCTAGTGCATGTATGGAAGCCTAATGATGCCAAAAGTAAAATGAGTCACACTACCAAATTATAACAACATTTTTATTTTGTTCTACTTGTGTATTTATGTGATACAGGATTTGTGCAATTTACTTTTATTTCTGTGTATTTTATTTATTTTATTTTGTTATAATTTGTGATAATTAGATTTATTTAATTTATATTTATATATTATAATTGTTTCTACTCTTTATAATTTACTTTTTAGTATTTGTGATTGATCTATAAAATATCTATATGGAGAAATCATTTACAGTGCTGCATACTGCATATGATCATTATATATTAAGAAAGTAGAAAGTAGAACTGAAGTGATTCATTACAAGATGATTAGTTAAAATATTTCAATTCAATTTCCATTTTGTGAATTTCAAATAAAAGAACAGTCGTTTATTTCCTCATTGAAGTTTTCTTAAAAATATAGTTAAAGTCTTGTCTTGTTCTCGTAAACCCAATATCGTGTCTCGTCTTGTGAGCTGAGTGTATCGTCACACCCCTACACACTACTACACACTATACACACCCCTACACACTACTACACACTATACACACCCCTATGGAAAAACAAATACAATAGTAAAGCAACGTTTTGGTTTTGGCTAGTAAAAAATCTGGTTGGCTAGTAACTTTTTTGATCTACTAGCCACTTGGCTAGTAGATGGGCACATCGAGGTGGAGCATGCCCATGCCCAAGGTAAACATTGTCATTTTGACTGTGTCAATAATATGCCCATTTTATCTAATCATTGAAATTAAAAAATAAATACAATTAAATTCTAAATGTAAAAGTAGACTATATTGATTCAGAAGAGTAAATTTAAAGCTATCTTTTTATTTTTAAAAGTTAAGTTATGTTTCAAAATAAAGAACTATGTTGGAACATATTGTTAGCCAATTATTTACCAATGAACATAGACAGGAAGCTATTTAAAATAATAATAATAATAATAATAATAATAATAATAATAATAATAATAATAACAACAACAACGACGACGACAAAAAAATGTAAAACCTTGTAAACTGCGATGGAATGTGTTCGGAAATTTGAGTGCACCTAACTTTTGTTCTGGTGCACCCAAGAAAAAAAGTTGGGCGCACCAGTGCAACCAGTGCAAAAAGTTAGTCTAGAGCCCTGCCTTTAGCTCTACAACTACAGCCCTATAGTGTAGCTTTATTTTGAAAAGACAATTGAGATTCACTGAAAAGACAAAGGTCTGCAGAAAAACTGAAGTTACAGAAGATAAAAGTGAGTATAAAAGCACATCAGGCCTTCAAGCAGCTAAAAGTATTTATAAAGTTAAATATTTGTTTTCCACTGAACCATTTTTGCTCCGGTCTCATCATGTTGTTTTAATGCACTGATATTTATTTCAGTTATTCTGTGATGTCAGTGCGGGGTTGGTTTGAGCTTCATTTAGGATAAACCTCTTGACGTTGGTCTTGCGACCTGCTCAGCTGGGACTGGATGCGTGGTCAGACAGTCGGACAGATGGATGATGGAGGAAAAGCCCCTGCAGCTGCTCTGCTGCATGAAATTACAGAAAAAAACATGGCGAGGAAATTTATGCTGCTGCCTCTTTGTGTTCACGCTGTGAGAGAGCAAGCTGAGCGGAAACTGATCAGATCTGATCAGAGCCACGTTCAGGACGAGGCCAGCGGTGCGAAGCTGAGTGTGTGTGTGTGTGTGTGTGTGTAGTGAGGAGAAGGGGGGGTGCACATTCACAGAGCCATAAACTAATTTCATCCAGAGTCGTGGTCGCAGACCGTCTAAAAATAATAACGACTCACATGTTGTTTCATCTTCAAACTGGAAGTCAGAATCAAAATCAGCAGCAGCTTTCACTTGTTTCACGTGTTTTTTCTTGATATTTCAAGTCATTTCACAACATTTCTACATGTTGATTTTCATGTCATTTTATTGGTTTATGCCTTTAATGATAAGTTATAATAAAGTTCACTTTTGTATATTTATTTTGAAAATCTAATTAATTTTTTCTTCAAATATATATCAAATATGATTATAGAATATCAAACTGTTTTCATGCTCAGTTTGTTCCGGAGGTCAAAGGTCATCACAGAGCCGTTTGGCCCGCTGAGCTGCGATTAGTCAGTCAAGGTTGAAAATGATATTTAGAGAAAAACGTCAAGCCAAAATGCCCAAAAACAACCAGCTGCTCATCGAAACGATTCATTAATGAGGTCAAATCGACAAAATGAGGAAGACTCATCAAACTTCAGAAGGAAAACACACAACAGAGCCAAGAGACTTTAAAGGATCAGACCGCTGCTTTTACGTGTTTTACACTTGAACTACAAATCGTTCACATTCCGCTGAGCACTGTGCAAATCAGACACTTGATTCACTTCAAAGCTCATTTCAAAATAAAAGCACAGTATAAGCAAGTATTTTCTCATAACCATTCACCACAGTGGGAATTCTGTGTATGAGTGTACAATGAGTCAGATGACAAAAGCATTGGTGATGGTGTTACATGTATATGACTGAAAATAAGGAAAAGCATAATGGGTTCCCTTTAATAAAGTAAACATCCTGTCTCATGCTTTAAGTCACTGTTGACCTTTTCAATAAATAACTAGGACAAACGACTCCACTGCACCTTTAACCAAGTGCTGCAAGTGCCTTAACTGAACTGTAAATGTGGTTCAAATGTTAATCAGGCATAGTTGTTACAAGTGGATGTATTACAGGAGGAGGTCTTAAAGGCAAGTGTGTAGGTTTGATGAAATAGGTTACCATGTTTTCCATAATAATGGTAAAAATCTTGTGTAAACCTCTGTATTGTAAATGCATTAACCTTATTTATAATCCTGTGTGAGACCTGTTCTTGTATGATAGATGGGTCTTTACCACAGAAAAGTCTTTGGTGGATGTTCAGTTATAGCATGGTTTAGAAAAATATTATTTCTGAATAAAAATATATTTTACAAATCTATTAAACCAAGAAGGTGGAGCGCAGGACTTTTACCTCCCCCCTCTGGCAGTGAGAGTAATTACCCTAACCCCAACCCTAACGTCATGTAGCCACTGTACTCACCACTCCGTTGCTACTATTGCAACTGTAAAACAATGGATAAACTGTTTTGAGCATCATAAAAATCTAGAAGAGCTGCACAGTTAAATGATTTTTTCCCATTCAAGTTAGCAGAGAGCTAACCAGAAGTTAGCCACTAATCTGCCACTAAACAGATTTAAAAAAACTTGTATATGGAGTGCTCTAGTAGCCAAATGGTTACCATGCATGCCATGTAATAGCTATGTCCTTGGTTTGACTCCAACAATGGACCGAAACAAAGTGCTCTCTGAAGTATGTTCGGCTGCTGAAAAAATGCATGCCCCATAACCATGTACAGGACGATTCTTACACGGCTTTTGCAGTTGGGGTAAAGCAATGGAAAGATTTCGATGCCACGAGAAGTCAAATGTTCATCGAGCTGCTGCCAGCATCGCAAGTGCTGCTAATGCTGGAGTTAATGTAGCAACTGCTTTCTCTGCCCCAAGCAAAAATAAATGGCTGAGGCAAGAACTGCGTTGATGAGGATTTTGTTTTTGTACAATATCTGGAGTGTCAAGGACTAGCCATTGACAGCCATGACATTCTCAATGAAATGACTGAACTATTTGCACATGATGTTCTGCGAACACTAATAGAGGAGATAAAGCGTGCAGTCTGAGTTTTTCTCCATAATCTTGGACGAGTCGGTGGATATCACCGTCAATGAACAGGTATCTGTGTGTTTCCGTGTTGTTAATGAATGTCTGGAAATAGAGGAACTTTTTATTGGATTTTACCAGACCGCTAGCACAACCAGGGATGCACTTTTCGACCTGTTTAAGGATGTACTGCTGAGACTTTCCCTGCCTATCAAAAATTGTAGAGGTAAGTGTTATGATATATGTCAGGGATCCGAAATGGTCTGCAGGCACGCGTACAAGAACAGGAGCCTCGAGCGCTTTACGTCCACTGTATGGGGCATGTGATGAATTTAGTTGTGCAGGATGTCGCCCATAACACTGATACGAAATTCACCAAAATGACTCACTTGGTTTCAGGAGTTCCAAAGTGCAGGTGGCAAAGCAAATGGTTTACTTCAGCACCTGCAGAAGTTCAGTACATTTTTCTCACCGAAGCTGATGTTGATGTTTTTTCTGTGCGCAGAAACATCCAATCGCATACTGCAACACAGCCAACCGCGTTTACAGAAAGTTCTCCAGCTCATTGAAATGCTCCGCGAGGACATCAAGCATCTCCGTGAAAACGGATTTGAAGATTTTTGGAAAATCACAACTGCAGCTGCTGATGTCCTCGGCGTTGACAGCCAAGCCCTGCCAAGTCCAAGAACAATCCCACGTTGACTGGATAATGGAGGCGCACCATCACACAGTTTCCAGTCACCAGACGCCCTGTACAGACAGCAGTTTGACCAGGTGATGGACACTGCAACATCATCTTTGGATTGCAGGTTCAGTCAAGATGCATTCAAACACATGTGCAGTATTGAGGATTTTGTGACGAGACAGGGCGACTGTGAGAGCATCGTCAAGTTCCATGGAGATGATCTGGCAGGCTGACACTCCATCGTGATATGTTCATTGACATTGCGAAACAGAGGGGTGTTTGCCTACAACGTTTTTAAGATGCTGTGGATTTCCTGAAAGGAGAGCAGGGAGAGCTGCTGCGGACCTTGCTGCCAGAACTCACCAAACTAATCAGACTTGGATTCACTGTTCCTGTGACCTCCTGCACATCAGAGAGGTCTTTCTCAGGCCTGCTGTGAGTAAAAACCTATCTACGTGCCACCATGGGACAGGGGAGACTCAATCAATTTGCCGTGTTGAACTGTCACAAAAACATAACAAGGAGCCGAAACCTGGATGCCATCGCTGATGAGTCATGAGTCTGGCACAGTTGCCAGAAAAAACACGTACCTCCTTCGGCAGTAGACAGCAGCCAGTGGTGAGTGACTGACTCCAATATTTTTCTTTCTTTCCGTGACAGTAGGCCACTGTGTAGGCTGGAGATTTCATGTGTCAAAAATGGTGTAACGATGAGTATATGAGTTTGTGCTGTGAATTAATAAGTGTGTATGGTGAATAAAAACTTGTAAGTCCCATCATTGTGTGGGTATGATATGCGCATCAGTGCTTGTATAGACGGTTCAGTGTCACAGCACCATGGACAGGGCTGTGTGTGTGTGTGTGTGTGTGTGTGTATGTTTGTGTGTGTGTATACAGGTGCTGTGGGATCAATAGACAGAGATCGTGTCACTCAGTTTAATCCTGTAAATAAAACTTTCGGCCCAAATTCAATTTTCCCTCCAATGAAGGAAACGATATGAAGTGAGGAGAGAGAGACGGGCGGCGGCTCCTTCCCAACACAGGACCTTCTCTCTCCCTCTGACCCGCCGGAATAGAACAGCACCTCTCTGTGTTCCGAGTCCATCAAAATAGGCTATATATCATGAATTATTAGAAAACAAAGAAATTCTTTGTAAAATCAGATGTTCAGAAGCAGTGAGCACCCCTATATAGTCAGAATTATATGATCTTTATGGTATTTATTTAATTTGGGCACCCACGGGCAAAAATATAAATCAGCGCCTATCAATAGCATTCGCCCCATTTCCACTGCAGGAACCTTCCCTGAAGGACAATCTCCCGAAACTTATATAGGGACTAAACGAGTCCCTGCCTCGGGGTATGTACTCCGTTCGGCCCCGAAAAAAATTGCGTTAACAAAAAGCAAATTTTTAAACCCAGCAGAAGAAGAAGAGTAGTAGAAAGCTTCTCCACCACTGGAAAGTATCCACAGTGATGTTCACAAACATACAAACCAGAAACACGGCAGCCAACTCAGCTCCTGCCATGTTTACCTCCTCGTTGTCGTTTTCTTTGTTGTGCTTTCAGCGAATCGCCTTTTACTGCTGTCACATGTCATGCTTTAAATTCTATCTGTGCACCTCTGTTAAGAAAACTAATGATACAACCAGAAGCTTAAATGAAAGGATCAACTTTGGATTCCTTCATAAACTATGGCATTGTTTTGTGTCACAGCTCTGAGTTGTGCCTGTGAAAGGCCTCGTGGGTATTACATCTCATTTGTGGAACATTTATCGTGACTCACGTCAGAATCAAGGAAGTGACCTGCTGAGAGCTCAAGAGAATTTTTTTCCCCCATTCACTTCAATACAATCATAGTTGTGTTGGAGCTGCATGCAGTGGACAGTACAGGAACTGCAGCTGATGCTCCTCACCTGTGATGACACATGGCTGAAGAGGCTTCTGATTGGTCAGAACTCTTAAGTTCCCTGACCAGGTTAGAAATATCTCCTTCACTTATGTAAACTTTATGTTTTTAGTTCATGCAGCAGAAGATTAATGCTCCTGAATTAAATCTGACAAATCCCAAACAACTGACTGACTGACACTGTGTGTGTGTGTGTGTGTGTGTGTGTGTGTGTGTGTGTGTGTGTGTGTGTGTGTGTTGTTGACATGCATTCAGTGTTGATTTGTTACACTGTCTGTACCTTCAGATTATTATTAGCCAGAAGGCTTAGTGAGGCGCGCACACACACACACACACACACACACACATGAATTATTCATTATTTTCGTGCACATACATTTACATTAATCTGGAAACTAAAGATAGACAAACACACTGAATATCAGTTAGACAGTTTTGGGTTCCTCTCGTCTCTGATTGTCTTTATAATCTTGATTTATTTCATATTGACTTATTCAGTCTGAGGCTTTCTTTACATTTATTATTAAAACAAATTAATTAACGAACAAAATGACAGCTGTGTGTAGCATCATGGTCTGTGTAGTTCTTGGAAAGTGAATGTGTGTGTTTCTGTTTTCTGAGTTATTTGATTTACATGGACACAATGTTTTACGTTGTTCGCTATTTATTTGATTTATTGAATTAAATTAGCAGCAGCAGCAGGAAACATGATAAAACTGACTTTAAAATGTGTCTTTTGACTTTGAAGGCCCTGCACTGTGTGGCCCAGAGTTACCTGGCTCAGCTTCTACATCATTACTCACCAGCCTATTAGTCCACTGTCATTTTGGATTTGATTGTTCTTCTGCTTTTTTTTATTTGTGCTTGTTTGTGAAGCATTTTGTAACAGTTGTTATGAAAGATGCTAAATGAATAAAGTCATTATTATTATATTATTTGAATATACACTCACTGGCCTCTTTATTATGTACACCTGTGTAATCTAATTCAATCCAATACAACAGCTCTGCTGTAAATTCTACATTTATGAACATTGTTAAGAATGTGATAATTCTACTACTACTATGTTTATTACTGAGGTCATAGTGGGTGATGGTGGTGTATTAAGGTGCATTATATTGAATGGTGTTCCTAATATTTTGTCCACTCCATTAACATACATCAGAGGGGCAAAATATTAGGAACAGCAGTCAATGTAAAGCACCTCAGTACACCACCACCACTTAGTACAACCTCAGTAATAAACATAAAGTAGAATTGTTACTTTTTTGACAATATTAACAAAAACTGAAAATGTATAAATCTGGTAAACTAACAGCGTTTTTGTCATTCAGACATAAGCGCCCATTACACAAATGTCCCCTAATGTCTATAAAGCTATTTATTATAAAGCAATTTGTGTCCCATGCTTGACCTGTGTCCACAATGGGAGTAGATTTGATTTGCTCATTTAAAATCATGCATTTCTTACATCAGTGTTTGCCAGCTAGCAGTCTTCTTCTTGTCTCCTACTCTTATTGGTGCATTACATTTCATTATGCCAGCTTTCAATTAGTGGAATAGTGTAATGCTGTTATAGCCTTTATGTTAATGTGAATGTAGAAAATGTGTTAAATAAACATGACTTTGTCTGACCTTGTGAGATTGCCTCCATGACTTTTGCTTAAAAGTGATTACATTAAACCAACATGTAAAATTACCAAAATGTTAAAGGACAAGTTTACAATTTTTCAAGTGTGTCTTAAAGCATCAGTCATATGTCCATACGAACAGTACAGATGTTTTCCTCTCTGTAATCATTCCTCCTGTTCATACTGACTATTAAAAGATCTCCTTCAAATGTGTTTTCAATGGAAGTGATGGAGGACTAAATCCACAGTGTGTCCACACACTCATTTAAAAGTAGATGATCAGCTTCTATTGAGCTTCATCAGTGTGAGTTAGTCATATCAAGTGATATCTGACACATTTACAGTCTTTTTACCATCAAATTCCCTCTTAGTGTTTCCTGTTGAGCTGTGGTGGAAGTATAGTAACAAAAAGAGCAACTTTGGTACTAAAAACACTGTAACGTTGAAACATAGAAGATGAAGATTTGACTCATTTGGACGCTGAAGCTTCATATTAGCTTCACATCAACTTTTAAATCCATTGTTACACAGAAGGAGGACTGTGGATTTAGTCCTCCATCACTTCCATTGTAAGTACATTATGAAGAGATCTTCTAATGGTCAGTATGAACAGGAGGAATCATTACAACAAGAAAAACATGATTCAATGTTCATTTTGGCATCTGACTGATATTTGAAGAGAGACTTGAAAAATGGTGAACTCGTCCTTTAACTGGGACTTTCAAGAGCAACGAACAAACTAACATCTAACCAGACTTTAAGAGACATTTTAAGGAATGTTTATGCTTATAATATGAATATAAAGAAACACTAGGGCCAGCCATCATGACACCAGATTTTCTCTGTAAGGAGAAAACAAGATAAATGATTTACAGAGCAGATATGTATCCAGATGTTCTGCTCTGTTCTAACTTCTTTGTATATATCCCAGTGAACTCTGAGAGTAGTTTTTCTCTCTTTTTCTTCAGCTGTGCAACACATTCTCTTGATCTCATTAACACTGTTATTGTTTAACCATGTGGGAGATTGTGTCAGCTGACCTGTTTTTAACCTTTAGCGGAGCAGCAGTATTTAAAGCAGATGACAAGATATTGTTTTCAAGCATGTCATTGAAAGAGCAGTCATCAGCGTATGGTCCAACATGATCTCATAGTATTAGAAAACATTGGTTCAGTTTTGTCATCTAGGAATCTTGTTTGAACCAGAAATTCACTTTTACATAATGATGGTCAGAAAAAGGATAATTTTAGTTTATTAATACCAAGCCTGCATTGTTACCATGCCGATGATGGATGAGTTTAAAACCATCCAGTACATTTACAGCTTTTGGAGTCATTCTGTTTTATAAATATGAACGTTCAGGTCTCATATCTAGTGACACTGAGTGAGATCAGCTGGGAGAATTCCTGCAGGATTAGTGATGGATATCCTTGTGTGTTTGATATAATGTTATGATAAGTACTGATCATTCTGCTTTGAGTTTTAAGAGCTAAGATATTCAAATGATGTAAATTCAGCCTTCGGCCTGAGGAGGTGTCGAGACTTTTAAAAGGATTAAGTTTAAGAATTGTTTATAGTCTTTTTATTCTATTTTTATTATTTGATTTTATTTGTTTTGATTTTTTAAAATGTGTCCTACCTCATTTAATTTTATTATTATTATTATTTGAATAGTATTATAGTAATAGTAATTGTCTTCTTTGATTTTAGTCAAGCTTTTATTCAACTTTATCTACTTTATTTCATTTTTACTTTTTAATCTATTTTAACCTAGTTTTTACTCTAACTTTTAATACAGTTTTTATTTATAAATTCATTTTTCTTATTTATCTAATTTTTATTTTTTTTAAATTTATTTTAACATTCTTATTTTCTCCTGCATGCATTGGTCTCAATTTTTTCTTTTTCTTTTTAATTTGTTCTTCGTTTTTATTCCTTTTCTTTATGATTTCCTCCGTCTACACTTGTTCTGTCTTATTATCAGCTTGTCAGTCAACTGTGAAGCACTTTGACCTACATGAACCTGAATGAAAGCTGCTGTATAAATAAAGTTTGATTGATTGATTGAATTCACCTGCAGCGGGTCAATGTCTTTACACACACACACACACACACACACACACACACACACACACACAGACAAACTGTGTAGAGAAAATGAGTGCAGTCCTCTCCTGTTTTGTATGACTGATAGTAATTACAGTGTGGAGGACAAGCCTTATTCAGGTCTCAACTAAAAAAACACAATGCACATTCTTTCCAGTTATCACATCATTAACAAAGAAGGATTTATTAGCCAATCATGTGACATTAAACAGAGCAAATTCCAGATGTTGGGATTCTGGTTGTGGCTGAAAACTGACAAATGTAACATTACTGAGACATGTACCAGATGTTCTGTGACTAATATAATGTGTTTAACCCTTACATACTGTTCAGGGTATCATTTAACCCCGTTTTACACCTTAAAAACTTTTCCTTCAGCCAGAAATGTAAAGACTCTCATGTGACCCAAAAAATAAAACAAATTGGAAATATTTCAACTTTTTAAAAACATTTTTGTGCAGCTGATTTGCATGTTTGTTGAGTGTTTGACTCATATTTATTAAAATCTACTGTTTATTTACATTAAATATAATGAACTGAACTCATTATGTTCTCCTGTGTTATATAACTAATATATAGCGTGATTGTTTTCTCCATCAACAACAGAAGAATACACTCATTAAGAATTTATCACCAATTAATTAAAGACTGTGTAAAGTGAATTCAGACATTTTCTTCTAAACACATTAAATAGGTCATAAATGTATTTCTAAAAAGGTGTAAAAAGCATTTCAACCATTTAGATTTGAATTGTGGAGCTAGGCTTCACAAACTGTGTTTCAACATTTCTGTGTTCAGGATTTAGTGATTAGCATAAACCCGCCCCTGCTGCTGTAGAGGTAGAAATACATTCAGCGCACACTACTACTACTACAGTCTACTGTTAGCCAGTTAGCTGACTTAGCCGCCGAGCTAACTAGCTAGCTCTCAGGCGTAGCGTCCATGTTTCTGGTAGAGGTGGTGATTTTGATTGACAGGTGACACTTAGTAGGGGGCGGGGTTTCAGTGAACTTGGTGGGCACTTAAGTTTTACACAACTTTGAAGCCTAATTTCATATGTTTGGTGATTTTTTTAATCATTCAAATTTGGCAGGGTGGTTAACAACACACTTTTCTGTGGTATGTCAAACTCAGAAAACATATTTATTCTTACTTTACATGGACTTTAATGACTGATGAGGTATTCATGAATGATTTGTGGCTCAGAAATGTTGTATAGAGACTAATCATGAGGTGATATAGTGAACAGTATAAAAGGGTTAATGAAGCAGCATTAGTAATGAGAGACTGAGCTTCAGCCTGGATGGTTTAACTAACTCCTTGACTGATTGATGAGTGTGGCGACACTGACATCTTCATATGAAACTCAGCTTCAGTACCTTTGTCATTCAGTTGAGTGACAGCAGTGAATGTCAGCCACAGTTCAGCATGTGTGTGTGTGTGTGTGTGTGTGTGTGTGTGTCATCGTGTTGTGAGATGTTCGGTCGCCGTGTTAAAGTCAGACATCCTGCTGTATGTTTTCCCACAAACTTTCTCATGACATCAGGAAGGAATTAAACTGTCAGACGTGACTCAAACCAACAACACACACACCTCTGCTGTGTTAACGTGCAGCTACACACACGCGCGCACGCATAAACACATAGAGGGAGGTGAAACCACGTCGTTATGGTTACCCTTGTGTCACAGCGACGCCCTTTAACCCCAGAGGAGTGATGTCACAGCGTCTCCACCCTGCGTGCGTCATGGTGACGCCGGCAGACACAATAACACGTTTCTGTTGACTGAGAGGAATGAATAAACTGTGACACACGCTCAACTCCCATCATTCCTCTGGTTTGTCGTCTGGCAGAAGAAGCATCATTTCTGCTCCGTGGTCCAAGCTGTGATGGATTTGTTAGTCCAGGTTTAATATTGAGCTGTATGGGAACTTCCTACAACTCCTGGTCTGTCATAGTCTCTTGAATTCTGTCAGTGTTGCATCATGGGAACTGATACCAGACTCATCGTTCGCTGTATTCTGTCAATATGTTTTGTTTGTTTGAGTCATATTTGAATTCATTTCAGAATAAAACTCATTGATAAAACAGTGACTGAATGAAAATGCTGAGTCATTATGTCATCAGCCTACCATGACTGTTCAGCCGCCTTCTACTCCTGCTTCAGATGCTAATTATTGTGCTGCAGAACGAATGAGTAGGGAAGCTTATGAAGCGTAGTTTCAGGAGCAGGACCAGCTGGCCATTCCTATCAATAAACAGCTAGATTTCACCTCCCAGAATCCATTCCTCTCTGCGCTCATCAATAGGTTTTCTTAATAAATCCTTTAAGCCAATCATGTTGTGGATGTGGTCCCTGATTAATAGTTATTTTCTCTATTAACTAATCATTTATAACTATTAACAGGGGAGGATTTGGGAGCTGCTAAAATCCAGGGCTTAACCCAGACCACCCAAAGCAAGGGCCCAGTTTTTTTCAGATGGTTCACAAGTGCAGTATTTAATTTTAGGTGTGATAATTCATTACATTGCATTGTATGATTAGTAGTAGTTGTAGTGATTTATTTTGGTTCTTATTAACAATTTTCCAAAAAGAATACACATAGGAATAAATCAATAACAATAAGCAGAGGAGGAAGTAATGAATTACAAGTACTCACATTACTGTCATCAATGCACATTCATGTGTCATTAATAAATGTTTGATAATCATAATATGGGAAAATATGTTCACAATCACTATTTTATGTTCCAGGAGAACCTTTTATAGAGCATGATGAATTTATTAACATGTTTGAATGCTGATGTTTTAATTTTTCTTTTTAAAATAAACACGGATCAAATGTGTATATTTGAATATAAAAAAAAGTGTATCGGCTGCACTCAAATAAAAAAATGATGCATTTTATTTCCATTTTTTGTATACACATTAGCTAATTTCTAGCTAAAAGAAATGTGTACATGGCTCTGAACAGTATGTAAGGGTTAAATGAAGTAAAGTAGTGACTTGTCATTCATCTTTTACTGAGTAAATGATTTATTATTATTGATCAGCGGATATTGCGAGCTAGGAATATCCCAGTATTGGACCAGACACCAATCAAATGCATTGCATCAAAAACAGGCCAACCAGATCAAAATGTCATATAAAACCGAGCTGACAGCACCATGAAAAACAGTCAGCAGCTGGTTGAAGTTCAGAAAAAGTGACGTCAACATTCGGGGCTGCAGCCCTAGAAACCCCCCTTAGCTCCGCCCATGGTTTCTAGATTCTTACTGGAGTTAAAATACACAGAGAACTAATGGACTTCATGATGTTCCCTGCTGGAGCTTAACAAAACATATCATGGTTAATGTAGTGTAAATGATGTATAGAATGTACTATAGATTGATTTAACAAATATGACAGCAGCGTATTCAGAGAATTGATGAACATGTGGAATTACAGATTCATTGATTCTTGCTTTCTAGGACTAATAAACACATTTTTCACACTTCATGATGTGTTACAGGATGCAATGAGATGTGTGAGGTTGTGTTTTGGAAATCCACATTACCTGCCACAGCACTGTGATGGAAAATGGAAATGTGTTATTACTCAAACATGGGAAGTGGTAGAAAAGAATAAACTAACCTCATTCTTTACGAGATAAGACATAGAACAATAATGTCAGAATCTGAGGCCATAATTTGTGTTTTTTCAGGTGTTCAAGTGATAAAGATAAACTTAATATGAAGATTCATGCTCAAGTGACTCATTTTCTTGTGAAAAGGTTGCACCTCTTGTTTTTCACTGGGCTCTGGTTCCCAACATTACTAGTGTTATGGTTTTAAATCACTAACTCCAGTCTAAATAATGGAATACAGGTTTCAGATGAGCAGTGTTTATTTCATAATGTTAGTCCTGCTGTGATTCCAGTGTTCACCAACCCTGCTTTTGGAGAGCAACTGCCCTCCATGTTTTAGGTATTGCCCCACTCTATCACACCTGATTCTAATTATGAACTCATTATCAAGCAGCTGAAGCTTGTCAAAGGGCTTGATAACGAGTTCATTATTAGAATCAGGTGTGTTAGACTGGGGCGAAACCTAAAACATGGAGGAGCAGGGTTGGAGAACATTGATTTAGACAATTTGGTGATGGTTGGGTGGATCGCCTGCTTCATCAGTGACAGTGACAACAGGTGTATATTGTCAGCTCTGTGTTAGTTAGGGTAGGGAGGATAGAGCTGTCACCAATAACAGAGAAATACTTTATCAGTGTATAGTTGTATATGCTTTGAATGCTTTGATAGTACATTCCATGTGAGGCTGGAAGGGTCGAAGGCTGGTCCGTCAATTTTTTTTTGTACTCTGGCCTACTTCATGTAACATCTCTTTAAAAGGTATAGTAAGCGATGTGGGGGAAAACGAGGAGAAAAGTTGTTGATATTTGAGTGAAACCAAAACAACCCCCACCTCCCTTCGTGCTCCTTCTGGGGCTCCACCCCCAAAGTTCATGGACGCGCATTGTCATGGTATCGGACGTAACCACAGCGCAAGCTGACCAACATGACGGAGTCTGAAGCATTTGTTGCGGGACGGTAAGTTAGCTTTATTGTGATAGCAAACCTGTGTTTATAGGTCATCATGACAGCAGCTACGTTGTAGGTCACGTTAGCACGTTGCTAATGTTAGCAGAGCTGATGTTACTCACTTGTCCGGCAGATCAGCATCCGCCTTCACTCTCCACTCCTCCGCCGGGTCTACGTAACACCTCCCCCCTCTGTACAGACTTTTTTTCAGCGCACACTTTTTTTTCAGCGGCTGATTTATGCTTCTGCGTCGACGTGGACTCCTACGCCGTAGCCTGACGTGCACCTCCAAAAAATCCTAACTACGCGTCACGGCGTCACGGACCGCAAGGGCTGTGATTGGTCCGGTCAAAGCGTCAGTTCCTCCAGCAGTTGCTTTATTTATTAATAATGAACAAAAGGTATGTTTTTTCTGTTATTAGAGCACATAGCGCAATGCTACATGCTACTGTGACCAGAAGATAAACAAGGATACAGATAGAGACTCCTCTGAAACCACACACAGTCACACACACACAGTCACACCCCCTAGCAACACGTTCCCTCGACGCAGACCTTCGAAAGGACAACGACGGCGTCAGAGCGACGACGGCGTAGCAATGCCGTCGTCGCTCTGATGCAGAAGTATAAATCAGCCTTTAGAAGGGACAGCTAGGGGATAGTGAGGAGAGATTCGGTGATTTTGACAAAAAATGGATTGGATAATTATCGCTTACTACACCTTTTAAAAATCTCCAGTAATATGCTGTGTATATTTGTGAATTTGTGACGAATCTGCTGACGGAAGCGCAACATAGCTGGAGCTGTTCGGTAAGGAAACCAGTTGGGACATAACACCGGGGCAGGGGCCGGTGAAACAATTCCCGGTGGATTTCAAGACCTCACTCTGCCGCTGGCTATAGCCGACTACTTTCATTTTGACACGGCAGCGGTATCGGCAAGTACGTGTCACGTGACGGTCCGTTGATGCTAGTTTCAATTCACAATGAAACAAAACTTCAAGAAAAAAATACTGAGGACATGACCTCAGTGTCCTCAATGCTAGCTATGGCCATGACCTCAAGCCCCACCCATAGACTGGGACTCATTGTGCCCCCGTAAACGTTCCGGGAGATTGTTCCTGCTATGGAGACACACACCAACGGTCAAGGCACTGTAAAATGACCCTGAAGTTCCTGCATTATTCCATAAAGGGCCGTGTGTCTGCAGGTTTTTGATTCAATCAGCTGTCTGAAGACTGAGATCATTTGATTAAATGAGTCAAGTCTGGTGTGCTCCTGCTGGGTTAGAATTAAAAACTTGCAGCCACATGAACCGTTATAGAATAGTGTCCATAATTTGGACATCCCTGATCCAACTCAATCTGTAATAATAATAAAAAATAACCTGATTTCGTTGAATTTCCCAGTGTCAATTTTGCCTTTTTATTCATATTTTTGTATTAAATGTCACTTTTTTTTTGTGCACATATGCTGGTCTGATGACGTGCTTTTTGGTTTCCAGTGCTGGGTACCATCCTCTGCCCTTTACTACAAGCATCTTTCATGAACCATCAGTCCTGTACACTTCACACTTCATCAATCACTATGAGTCTCAGATCTGACACTTCAGCAGAATGCAGGAAAGATGAGACATCTGCAAACCTTCAGTGATGCTTCATTTCATTTCCATACATCTATAATAATCCTCTGCAGCTCATGGTCCGTAACAGTTTTTACAACATCAGTTCTGTGTTGTTAAAAAACTGTCCTGGTCAAATTATAGGAGGTTATATGAGGTCTCTGTGTGAACCTCAGATGAACTTTTGCAGAAAAACAAAATACTTGAATCCCCTGAAACACAAACAGCAGCATGAAGTCACACATCCATCCATCCTCCTCCTCCTCCTCCTCCTCCTCTCCTGCTCATCTCACAGTGTCTCCTCTCTTAGTCATTTAGCTTCACTGCCTTCAGATCCATTCAGTATGGAGCTCTGTAAGTGTCTGGGGAAAAGAGGGAAGTTAAAGGAACACCGAAGTCCATTTCATCCTGAGGGGGGCATGAATCTGTCTGAATGTGTTACATTTTATTTATGGCAATCCGTCCAATAATTGTGGAGATATTTTACTCAGAAACACAAATGTCAACCTCACAGTGATGCTGGAAGAAAAGTCAGTGGATTGTCAGAGTAGGGTTAGGATTCATCCTCTGGGGATCATGAATGTCTATGTGAACATCTATGCCAATCCATTCAGTAGATGTTCAAACTTTGACCTGCTGGTGGAAAGGTCAGGGGATCACCAAAGTCATAAGGATTCATCGTCATGGAGACATGAATGTCTAATCAGCATGCTATGGCAATACAGCCAATAATTATCGAGATAATGAATCCAAACGTTAATTGCAAGTTAAAATTCACCCAAACAAATGAAAAAGTTGTAGTGCATGAATTACTAATTGCTGCACACATATTAGACAGTTGTACAACAACGATTAAATAAATATAGAATACAAATTATTAAGTATTTCTTCTGCAATAACTATGTACCTCTAGTGCACTGAAGTCATTCTTTGGCAGAAATAACTTATTACACACAAAATAAGTGAGTATATTGCTTGAATAAAGAAATGTGTATGAAACTGTAGGCACTCATGTCTAATTAATGTGAATTAATTAAGTCTCAAGTGCACAGATTAAGTGCTTTTAAAGCGTGATTTGACTAATTAGTGTGTACAGATTAAGCAGCTGAAGTGAACAAATGATGTGCACTGACTAAAAAGTGCACATCAATTAAGTCATTCTAGAGCACTAATTACTTAAGTGTACAAATTAAGTTATTCCATTACACAAATGAAGCACTGCCAGGGCATAAATTAATAGTTAGTATGTGTTCACAAATTCTTGAGAATGTAGAGAGCATGAATTACTAATAAAAAACAAAATATAAAACAATTTCAAGAATGCAAAACTCCTGAAGAAAGTAATTATTTTGCAGAAATAACTCATTACACACAAAATAAGCGAGTCTATTGCTTGAATTGAGAAATGTGTATGACATTACAGGTATAAATTCCTAATTAATGTGTATTAATGAAGTCTTTCAAGTGCACAAATGAAGTGTTTCTTAAGTATGATTTGACTTATTAGAGCACACAAAATCAATTCTGGAGCACAAGTGTACAAATTAAGCACACATGATGTACTAATAGAGTGCAAGTGAATAGAAAGTGCATAGATTAGCTCATTCTAGAGTACTAATCACTAAAGTGCACATATGAAGTAGGCTATTAATAGGGTGCGTGTAAATAAAAAGTGTACAATTTAGCTCATTCTATAGTACTAATCACTATAGTGCACAAATGATGTACTAATAGAGTGCAAGAGAATAAAAAGGGCACAAATTAGGTCATTCTAGAGCACTAATTACTAAAGTGCACTAAATTAATAGTGTGCAAAAATTCTAAAGAATGTATAATGAAATCACAAATGAAGTACTTCTAGAGCATTAAGTTCTCACATGAGTCATTTGTAGTTTCAATGAACAACATTCACTTTGCATTTGTATTGTTTTATATGTGATATCATTAATAATGTTGCTGCTATTATTACACTCTATAGTTTCACATCTGGCTGTGGTGCTCATGCAGCTGCATGGCTCAGCAGCACCTCAGCAGCATCATTAGAGTTTCATTCAGCCTCTTCCTGCCATCTTTCTCTTGTCTCTGGGATTTGAACCGACAGCTCTTTGCTCTGCAGTTAAAGCATGTTTTCCTTCCTCCCTCCCTCCCTCCCTCCCTCCCTCCCTCCCTCCCTCCCTCCCTCCCCCTGTCTTCCTCCCCCGCTCAGTTTCCTCCCCCGAGGTGTTTTTACTGTTTTTGAGGAAGCAGCAGATTATTGGCAGAGAGATCAGACGGTGTTATAGATCTGATAGATGCTCCCGGGCAGATTTTAGATTTATGGCAATGTTTATATTTATATACATATAATCATCATCACCATCATCATAATCATCATCATCGTCTTGTTCGTCCCGCTAACCTCCGTTTATACTGGGAGTCCTCGGCTCTTACCCTCCAGGCTGAAATGCTGAGAGTCCAGACTGAAGAGAATGAAAAGTGAAGCTGTGTGGCTCTATCTGGGTCAGAGGATGAACAGATTCATCAGCAGCAGATTTACATCAGCAGAGTCTGAACAGAAGAAAAAGATCTGATGGAGGAAGAGATATGCTTCATCTTCAACCTCTGGAACCCCGACTCCCCCCTGAACTACATGCCTAAGTGGCGTTAAGCGGTCTTATTTCCACATCACTGTCTGACCATGTCATACATTAGTCATATATGAACATAGAGTATATATTACTACATACATAGTACTACGTTGTACTATAACAGTATCTTTCTATATCCACATACAGTGTCATTTGACCCAACATCTGTTCTAACAAGTAATTAGTTATCATCCTTATTTCATTAGATCTGTTATCACACAAATCTAATGCAGTTAGATACACATTCACATATTTTGAGATATTTGGCTCACCTCACAAGAAAAAGGTTCTGGGTTTGAATTTGCTGGGTGGAAAAAATATAATTTATATATACATATGGAATAAAACCATTTTTTGCAAAATATTTTAAAATATATCCTATCATGTATGGGACTTTCAGACTATGTGTGGGATACTGGTGACAGACAGTTGTCATAGCTACAGTAATTTAATTTTTGTTCCCTCGGATGGAAAAGTTATGACCTGCCATAGAGTCTGCCTCTTACTGGCTTGTGCATGTTGCCTTTGTTGGTTTGGTTGGTTAGGTTTAGGCATGAGGAGTGACATTGGTTAGGGTTAGGGTAAGAATATCATGATAAGCCGATCAGAGCCATCCCATCCCATCCTGGGAAAAGAAAGATCGGGCCCAGTGCATAGACTGTATAAAAGACATCGGGTCAGTGCCACCAAACTTACCTGGCTAAAGATAAAAAAGTGAATCTTTTGGAGAAAACAAAAGTATTCTGCACAGAAAAGTATTCTGGAGGAGTCCAAGCTGATTTCTGGAGGGGTGGCAGAGGACTGAATCAAGTGTGGTAGAAGTGCCTTTTAAAGTGCCTGAATTATGAAAATGATCAATTGAATATCTGTATATAAATGACACAGTGTATGCATCTGGTGAAATTTCCTATATTTTTTCATATCGCAATATATAACACAAAAGAAAGATATTGCATTGTTATTAATTCCAATATTATGCATCCATATAAGAAATGACTGCATTCTAAGCTGATATTTAATTTTAATAGCCTTGATGGTTTTGAAATTCAGCTGGCATTTTAAAGGCTTCTAAGAAATGTTAGTGCTTATAAGAAATATGCCCTCATGCTGACACTCAGTTTTGATTGCCTCCATGGTTTTTATGGGAAATGTGTAGTTCACAAAAGAGAAACTGTGTTCATGGTTAAAAAGATTTGAATTTAAATAGACTTCCTTTGTGTTCATCCTACATTCATTCTGTTATTTTACAAGTTTCAGTCTTAAGAAGAAAATGTGCTGTGATTAATTTGTTAATTTTCTTTTTTAATCAACTGACAGTCACTAAATGTCATTTACATATATGGTCATATATCAGATTGTGTATGGGTTATTGTGCATGATCTTATTCCAGTTGAGATGAAATATTTAAATCCTCCATCTCTTCTATATCACTTTCATACTCATTAGAATTTTAAATAAATCTATCTATCTATCTATCTATCTATCTGATTACAGTGAATATGTAGAAATTCAAAAATACATACACACATATAGATACATTACATGTCATGTCTGTTACATTTTCTATCAGTTTGAAGACACAAGTAGTCAAAATAAATCAGATGAATGAAGTTCTCTCCATATAAAGAGTAAATATATAAAAGCCAGGTTACTTCAGCCTTTGGTGGTGGGTGGCAACAGCAGCAGCAGCAGCAGCAGAGCATGCTGGGAGCAGCAGGTCATCCAGGTGTTGTTTAATCAGAGTGGTCAGACTGTAGCCTGAGGAGCAGCACGGTTCAGACAGGACGACCTTGATGCTTGGCTGCAGGGCGGAGCTTCAGCCGGCCGTGTTTACACTCAACACGTCCACCTGGATCAGGTTCAGCTCCACAGAGGTCTGCTCACCTGAGGAGGATCCAGGTCGCTTTAAGGTGACTTTGTGATGGTAATTGGGACTAGAAAGTATACCCACTGTTGTCTTTTATTAGAATAATACAAATATATATTCACACACTGTTAATTAGATGATGGATTAATTAGGTGATTAAATAATGTATGTTTTATCTTGCTGAGTATCACCAACATGAATGTGCTCAGAGCTGATACTTCATGGTACAAGCTTCAGGAAATGTGTTTGTTGTTCAGTTGGAATGTTGGAAAGAACTGTTCCCCCTACTTTCTTATCAATACATCAGTGGTTCCCATCCTAGAGGTTGGAACCCCTGAACGTTTCCTAGAGAAATCTAAGGGGTCACAAGGGGATGAAAGGGATACCAATGATACACAAAACTGAAGTGAAGTGTGAGATCTGTTCAGACACAGTTGCTGCTAACATTTGCATCTGTACATTTGACAGACACTTTAGTCCAGAAAAACCTGCCTCAATACTCACTGCCTTTCACATTCCACAAGCACCACAAAGCTTCAGGTACAGAGAGAGAGAGAGAGAGAGAGAGAGAGAGAGAGAGAGAGAGAGAGAGAGAGAGAGAGAGAGAGAGAGAGAGAGAGAGAGAGAGAGAGAGGGAGAGAGGGAGAGAGGGAGAGAGAGAGAGAGAGAGAGAGAGAGAGAGAGAGAGAGGTTTAGATTAGGTGAGTAAGTGTTTTCAGAAGAGACAGGTCTTTATGGTCTTCATGGTCTTCATGGTCTTTACGGTCTTCATGGTCTTTACGGTCTTCATGGTCTTTACAGTCTTCATGGTCTTTACAGTCTTCATGGTCTTTACAGTCTTCATGGTCTTTACGGTCTTCACGGTCTTTATGTTGTTAATGGTCTTCCTGGTCTTCATGGTCTTTATGTTGTTAATGGTCTTCATGGTCTTTATGTTGTTAATGGTCTTCCTGGTCTTGTGTTCCTTCCAGTGGATGTGAATCTTATGAATCCTTTGACTGAGAGGATTTTGCAGGTCATCTACCTCATGACTGACTCCTTGGTGTTAATGAGTGTAGAAGGTTCATCACAACCATCAGCTGGACTGCTATGTAATAAAATAGACCTGCTGAACTGTGGGATACACCTCCAAACATCATTATACACATTTCAAGCAGTTTTGTGTCATTCAACATAGCTCATGTGTATATGGGTGTGCTGCATGTCCACATTTTAATAAAGTGGGCTCACTTTCACAGTTTTACCTGTTGGCTCACTGACTGTTAAAGACTCCAAGTGAGGATGCTGGGTCAGTTTACTGACATTCAGTCTATATCACCACCTGCTGGCCTAAAGTGTCACTGCAGCTTTTCTTTCCACTCCAGATGAAGAGCTTGTCTGGTTTCATGAAGCACTGAGTTGGATTCAAATGAAATAACTAACTTAATAAATCATTTTCATTAAGAAAAGCCAGTGAAAAACTAGAATGTCTGATTTAGACACTGAGATAATAAAGACGATATAACTGTGTTTAAAAGCAGTGTGAACAATAAGCTGATTTTAATTTGTGATATTAATGTGATTGATTTGTGACGTTGGAGCTTTCTGTACGTACTTCCTCTACTGCTTCCTTTCAAAATTCAAGTGCAAACTCAGCCTATTATCTGAAATAGGAGAAACAGGAACGTTGGTGTGCCAATACATACAAATAAACAATAACAATTAAAACGCTAACCCTGCTGATCCTCTGACTGCTTGTTTGTGGTCCGTTTTAGAGACGTCACCATGTTCCAAAGTCTCAGTAATTAAATATAGTAAAATGTTATTATTACTGTCTCGCTGATAGAAATGTTGGATAAATTCGACACTGAAGTTACTCCACTAACCACACATGCCTTTAAATAACATTACAGATACATTCATCTCTGCCCAATGCAGCTATAACTAAGAATAATTATAATCATTAAGGATGAATCACATGACTAATTGTATGTTCAACAGTTCAGAGTTTCAGCTCATTGTTTAGCTGTCCAACTGCAACTTTACTGTTTTGGTTCACTCTCATAGTGTCGTTTTGGGCTGCAGAGAGAGAAAAAAACTCAAATCTCTCTGTAGTGTAAAGAAGAACAGAAGAGAACTTGAAACATTACTTGTGATATCATATTCAATGTTACCTGCTTTGGGAGCTGCAGTGTGCAGACTTTTTTCTGCTTTTAAAGATTTACTTATATGGTCCAGCACCTGCTTTTTTATTTTGGATGTGCACATCGCCTACACAACTTGCTGCTTCTCCAGCACTGCCATTAAAAAAAAGCTAGATTAATCAGTAGCAGACAAAGAGAATAACTTGATCATACATACATTTTGCTTGTGTTGTTTTAAAATTTCCAAACAGAGTATTTTCAGTTAGTTCAGTTATGACTATGGTTATTTAAAATTCACACAGGTTTCTTTTTGGGTGGGTAGGCAAACCTGTCAGAACTGTTGTGAAGTGTTAGATGGAGAAAATAGAGCAGACAATCAAGTGAACAAGTGAATTAAGCTTCAATTACACATTAGCATTTCCACACACAGCCTCCTCATTATAACTCAATTCTAAATAAATGAAATGTGTGCTACCTCGCACTTCTAGTGTGCTTGTCTTCTTTGTTTTGCTTTTTTTAGGATGCTTTAAACTTATGCTTATTGCTTTTGTTAGTACCTTGAAAAGTGCTGAATAATTAAAAGGTGTTATTATTAAATTTATCACCATGTCACTAATGATGAAAGTTTTATGCTGTATTCATAACCAAACAGACACACTGTATAGGTTAGCAATGTCCAAATTTGATTGGCAAGACCAGTATCAGCCGTATTAACACACACACACACACACACACACACACACACACACACACACACACACACACACACACACACACACACACACACACACACACACACACACACACACACACACACACACACACACACACACTGTGTTGGGAGTTTTCTTCCTTTTAAGACAAATATAAATAGGCCAGGTTACAGTTCAACATTTTGCCAAACGCTTTCTTATTCTTATGTCATGTGTCTTAAGACTGGAAGCAGGAGGAAACAGCTGGTCTGGCTCTGATTCAAAAATACATCTACTGACAAACTATAAATCTCACTAATTACACCACAGTTATATCTTATTTGTTTCATTTACACAGATATGGAACAATTTTTTTGATGAACAACTGTTTGTTCATTTGGCTGGCACCTCTGCAACATCTGCAGGGAGTCACCTCGCTGTTGCTCGGCAAGAATTAGTTTCAGCATAAAACTCTAAAACCAAACCTAAAATGTTGAACTATTCATTTATAGTGAGTTCCCTTCAAGTCGTTTCACTGCAGTCCAAACAGAAAACACTAGAAGAAAATGATGTATGTTGCAGTTTGCTGGAGTTTTTACGTCTTTGCATTGGTGTTCATGGACAATGGAGTCCTTTGGCTCTCATCTTGAGGTTCGCTGTCTTGCTCAGCAGCTCTTCAACAGTCTGCCTGGCTGCTGTTCACAGATCTGAGACTTGTTCACACCCGTCCGTCCTTTTCGTCGTCCTCGTTACTCGATGCCTTTCAGTGTGTGGTAGATGTGTTTCGGTAAAATCACGTACCCCTCGCCGAATGCCGCCGGCAGCTCGCGGACAGTCCTGGGCGCCTCACATGTCGCCTTCAACCTCTTGAGCTGCCTCTCCTGCCGCCGACACTTCTGCTGAGTGGTCTTCAGTGTCTTCCTCAGTCGCTCCAGCTGCTCCTCCAGCTGCTCGATGCGCTTCTTCTGCCGCGCCGAGTCCTCCACCGTGTAATTGTGATCACAGGAGACCGACGCCGTGTCGCAACGGGTGTCGGGCAGGCAGCTCCTGCCGGGCTCGGACTCCTCTTCCTCTTCCTCCACCGGGTCAGATGTCAAAGGCAGAGCGAGAGGGAAGTGGATTTCTGAGGGGAAGGCATCCTCCAAGGATTCCGCCTGTGAGACAGAAAAGAATCTGATTAACTATGGGCAAACATTTTCTGTATGTATATGTGTTGAAATCACTTGTCACTTTAATTATGTATGGAGAGCAATGGCTAATTCCAATATAACTTTATCTGCCGTTACCACAGGAGACAGTGGAGCGGCCTGCGTCTTCACCTTGATGCTGAGGTTGAAGGTAAACAGCGACGGCACGGCGCTCTCCTTCAGCACTCGGTTGTTGCACTCTATCTTGAAGCAGTCTTTGGTGAAGTGCTGAGAGCAGATGTTGCTGTACTTTGTCGGCTTGAAGTTGTTCCTCCTCATCGCCGCCACCCATTTACAACAAATGTCCGGACGTGCCAGGGGAAACCTGGAAAAATCAGATAAGAAATCAATATGAATACTGTTTTTTAGGAATCTTATATTTTTAGTAGTTACGCTTGTTTAAATTATTCTGCAAGCTTACTGTTTTTGGGACGAGAGAAACATAATTTAATACTGTACTGAGAAGTATCATTGTTGCTGATCTAATAACAGATCATTCTTTTAGGTTATTTTGGAAGTCAATTTCATATACAAGCGGTTAGCTGAAGCCTGTTAGTCAGAAATCCTCTCCCAGTAAACATCAAGTCCTCCACACAGAACTCCATAAAAATCACTTTACTTCAGCAGCAGATTCACCTGTTATTGGAACTCTTGCTTTGCTTATCTTACAGGGAAATGAACGTCTCATAGGCACTGAAAGAGTCAGCAGGCTGCTTTAGAATACTGAAAACCAGCACTTATTGCTCTGTAACTTGTCTTATAAGTAGACTGGAGTCTGCTTCAACTCGTGTAACATGGCCACACCTGCAGGTTCCCACATGTTTACTCTGTTCCAGCAGGAGACTACGCTAATATGAGCTTGACAGCCAACAAGCCGCTGCTACATGAAGGAACTGTAACCAAACTCCGTTCACATTTCATGGACTTTAACATCTCTGTTGTTCTGGATAACCGAAACATGCTGTCGAATAAAAAACAAGTGTTTACTTATAACGTGTATGATGTCTGGGTAAATTCGGCATATAATACAAATCTGCGAAACTGTCATTAAATTAGGTTTTACTGACATCTAAACATGAATGTTCAGGTATCGCCACTGTAAGGGAGGCGCTTGTTAACTTGTTGATTTGGCGAAAGGAGACGCGCAAACGAAGGGCAAACTTGATAAAAGACTGTCAGTTTACCACAATATAATGACATTTGGTGACTTATCTGTAACCCGAATTTACGAGTACAATCAATAGATACTAAATGTGTAATTTCAAATTCGAACACCTACCTACTGCTGACTATGAGCAAAACAGCTTTAAAAATGCTGCTCGGTAAACGGAGGCTGGTGAGTGACACCCTCCACGCTACAGTAAGGAACAACATAGTGCTTATCCATCACATTTGGGACAGCTAATGCTAGTTAGTCAACACGCAGTTTCAGAGAGCTTACTTGTGGAAGGAGATGTCTTTCTCTTTGTGGTAGCGGTTCTTACAGCCGTACGCTGAGCACGTCTGAACCATGGCTGCTGCTGCTGCTGCTGCCGCCCCGGTCGACACTCACTGTCACACGCATTCACAGTCCACGGTGCTCCGCTACTGTTCCTCCATTTCCTCCATACAAGCTTCACTGCCACTAACAATGATGGCGGAGGCACGCTCCAGTCACATGACCAATCAGGACCAATCAGTTCTTCCTTTTCTTCTTTCCTTTTATTTGCAGATTGCAAAGCCAACTGCATGTGCATACTGCCACACACTGTGCCAGGGGATGTAGAGAGTATGAAATAAAATGAAATTAAATAAGATAAATAAAGGGTTAAATAAAAAATATATTCTATATCCCCTCCAAGTCCCATCCTTGCCATGCCTGTTTCACCCCCAAAGCCAAAATCAGCTCTGATTGGCAGACATTTCATCACTCATTCAATCCAAAGCACAAACTAAGTACTATTTGCTTCAAATTATTAATTTGTGTAAACAAATTAGTCACGACTCAGCCTCTGTACTTTAAAATGATGTGAAGTGTTAATGTACCTATCTTCAGTATTTTGTATGACTAAAAGAACTTGCAGTGGGTTTGTAATTACACTTTCCACTGATACCACAGACAAGTATGACCATAAAGGTTATATATCATGTATTTTATATACTGTACTTCTGAATATTTTCACAGTTGGTCAGCTGTGTGGATGTACAAACAATGATATTTAGTTTGTCACTGGAATACACATGTAAATAGCACATTATTTCTCATTTCAATGATTTTCGGGGGAAAATTCACTGTCCAAAAAAAGAAAGAAACTTTATTAATAACAGAGGTGTTTACAACCAAGCAGGTTGGTCTGCAGAGCTTTTACACCAACAAAAGATCAGAAATACAATCAAAAACAAATAATACACACCGCTGTATGCAAGGATGACGTGTGTGTATGTGTGTGTGTGTGTCATCATTACTGTATAACATACTGAGGCCAGTAATTAAAAGATGCAGAAGAGGCCACAAAGCTCTTAAATACTGTGTATGTTGAGTTTGTAGCAGCCGCAGACTGAAGCTGCTACTCAACAACAAACTCCACATAAAAAACATTCCTAATAGTCCACTTTATCACAGGCTGATAAATGTGACTGTAAAACCTCTGAAAAATCAACTTCCAATTAGGGATTATTTCCTATTCTGTATGACTGCACTTAAATGCACCGTTATAGAGGGAGGAAAGAAGGAAGCAAGGGAATATGAAAAAAGAGCAAATGTCTGATTAGGTTGTCCTTTAGCATATGAATGCAGCACTGGCAGACTAGAGAGGAACAAATAAATAGAAAAGAAACAATGTGAATATTTATCATTTATATGTTAATATTTACTGACTGACCACATTTTATTAAATTCGTCTGAGTGCAAAATATCAACTGCAATCTGCTTTCTGCATTTATGTCCAAATCCCTAATTCAAAATGTAAAATTAGTGTT
Organism: Scomber japonicus; assembly: GCF_027409825.1. Taxonomy (NCBI): domain Eukaryota; kingdom Metazoa; phylum Chordata; class Actinopteri; order Scombriformes; family Scombridae; genus Scomber; species Scomber japonicus. Next base: position 1,144,397 of record NC_070596.1, on the reverse strand, counting down.
TCTTTTAGTCTGACTCTTATTTTGAAATATCTTCAGTTTGGACATGTACACATTAACTACACCATTAATACTTTAGTGTCAGATGTAAATAGTCACATGATAACTACTGCAGCTGAAAGTCCTCAGAAAATGCTGATAGTGAACATTTGAGCTCAGATTTTCTTTACAGCACTGTTACCAAATTCAAGAATGATTATCACTCACTAACTCACCTGTCATCAAGTCAAAAAACACTGTACTGCTGTTATTTTAACTCTTCACCCTGTTAATGAACTGTTTGAAAGACATGAACAAAAGCAGACACACCTCAAAAGTGTGCAGTTGTACATTTTGGGACAATTAACAGGGATAATCAGGGCCTGTGGTTGAATTCAACTTTTTTCAAATCATTGATTAGGCTATAAAACGTGAGAAAATAATGAAAATGTCACAAGTGACGTCTTTTTTTTCAGTGTTTGATCAACAGAAACTATAAATATTCAGTTTAAAATGATAGAAAAACAGAGGAAAGCAGCAAATCCTCACAATGATGCACCTTCCATGAACATACTGACCTTTCTTTGCCTTTAAACTGTGACAAATATAAAGTTACATTACAAGAAAATGTACAAGTGGTTGACTTCAGTCTAAACGCTGAGGCGAGATCAGTGTGTGTGTGTGTGTGATGTCAACACAGAAAAATAAAGCATGTCTGCTTTGCAGGACCAGAGTCCAAATTTAATCTCTTATTCAAACACAAAGTAAATGAAAGAGGGGAAAAAAGTGCTGTCAGTTGGGTATGTTCAATGTCTCTAAATACTACAGTACCCAGAAGCCTCAGCAGTCACTGTCCATCCAGACCTGTGAGGTTCAAACGTGTCATATTCAGACTGCTGGGATGAAACAACTACTCCACACTCCCTGTGATTGGCTGTTTCTTACAGCAGTGCTCTCTGGGACTTGTAGTCTGTTACAGTTTCATGTCTGACAGATGTGATGTGTGAAACATGAGTCGCTGCGTCCCTGCTGAGATCTAACACTTTTGTTTTAGTGTCGTCTGCTGATTTAGCGTGTAAGTTGGCGCTGATCAGCTGTAACACACCTCATACAAAAAAAGACACCATTAATCAAAGCATTAAAGTTCATCTTTGCCCTTCAGAATAATAGCGTGACAAAAGAACCTGGCCTCAAGCTTTACTTGCTGTTTTTTTCTCTTTTCTTTCTTTTTCTTTTTCTAATATCTGAGCCAATTCAGGGAAGAAGACTGCAGTTGAAAGCTCAGGAAAAAGCCAGTAAATGGACCTTGAGTTAGGTTTAGTTGACACTAAAATTAAACATATACTCTTAACTGAATTTAAAGAGAAAGTAACAATAGACCATCAAATAAAAAGTTAAAAGCCATGTGAAATGATGCAGTGTTTTTTACATGCACTGAAGAAACTTACGGTCGGCTTTCCATAAACTGTAGTCTTACTTTTCTTAAATGTCATGTCAATGAAAGCCCTGTTTTCTACAATGGAGGCAGGAGATTAGAGGACTACTCACTGGCCTCTTCATTAGCAACACCTGTACTATCTAATTCAATCCAATACAACAGCTCTGATATAAATTCTACTTTTATGAAGTTTATACATTTTACAGTTTTTGTTAATATTGTCAAAAAAGTAACAATTCTACTTTATGTTTATTACTGAGGTTGTACTAAGTGGTGGTGGTGTACTGAGGTGCTTTACATTGACTGCTGTTCCTAATATTTTGCCCCTCTGATGTATGTTAATGGAGTGGACAAAATATTAGGAACACCATTCAATATAATGCACCTTAATACACCACCATCACCCACTATGACCTCAGTAATAAACATAGTAGTAGTAGAATTATCACATTCTTAACAATGTTCATAAATGTAGAATTTACAGCAGAGCTGTTGTATTGGATTGAATTAGATTACACAGGTGTACATAATAAAGAGGCCAGTGAGTGTACAGTCTCTCACAAAAGTGAGTACACCCCTCACTTTTTTGCAAATATTTTATTATATATTTTCATGGGACAACACTATAGAAATGAAACTTTGATATGCATGTACAGCTTGTATAGCTTATAGATTTACTGTTAAATTGTATCAAAGTTTCATTTCTATAGTGTCGTCCCATGAAAAGATATAATAAAATATTTGCAAAAATGTGAGGGGTGTACTCACTTTTGTGAGAGACTGTATATTACTGCTGCAGAACTCTGATTTCTCTGCCATGTATACACAGAAACAGATTTCCTATCAGCTTTTTACACATAGTTATGTGCAACACTTTAAATTTAAGATGCACAAGTGCAAAAACCAACAAAAAAACAATAAAAATAACAAAATAAGGCTTGAGGCTGGACAGAAACATGACTACTGACCTGCTGCATGTATACATGGATTTACATCAATTAGATTACAATAAATGGATGTAAATGCCTTTTCTAACTACCTGTATTACCTGCTTTCTCTGAGTATTAAGGTTACTTAAGTGCATGTAGACAAACTCAAATGTCATATTTAATAGGGATGCATTAAGATTCATTAAGGTATAATACTAAAGCATCTCTTACTGAACCTTTTATCTCTCTTCACTGTTCTTCATTAGCAGCAGCTTCTCATTTCTATCCAACTGTCGCTTTCTCTGGTTTAAAATGACATATGAGAAGAAGCTGCAGCTTATTACTGTTAATTCTGTAATGTAATAATCTTCAACACTGACATGACATTTGTCTGAAATCATCGTCTGGGATTTGGTATTTTGGGTGATGGACTCGACACATCAGAAGGTCAGCAGGTGCAGATACTGACAAACACTGATCCTCCAGGAGCCATATGTCCCTCTCTTAAAGCTGTGTCCCATTCCAGGCTCTCCTTCCTCGGCAGGATGCGCTGTAACGGGTCGGCGAGGCTCTCCAAATCCTCTGTGCATCTTTTATTGTTGCATGTCACCAGCGTCTGTTCCTATAGCAACACGATATGACCTGCAACTCCAGCTCTTTTAGTGTTTTTTGTTTTCCACTTTAAGAGCTGCAGGAGGGAAAAAACTATATAAACCAAGAGTTTTTCAGATTAAAAGTATTTAGTTTTTCACATTCAAACTCCTCTGTTCTCTACTATTTCTCCTCCTCTGCTTCCTCCTTCTCCTCATCGTCTTTCTCCTCCTCATCCTCCTCCTCCTCCTCCTCTCTGCCTCCTTCCTCATCTCCTGCCGCCTCTTTCTTGTTGCCGTTTTTCTCTCCGTCTTTATCTTTATTTCCGCCTGCCTCATCCTCAGCTTCTTTGGAATCTTCATCATCGCCCGCATCCTGAAAATACAAACACATGTTAAATTTTATACTAATCATGTAACTTAAACTCAAGTTAGGGGACAGAGTGTGTGTGTTGGGGGTCAGGTGGTTAAGGTTTACCTGCTTGAGGCGGCTCCTCCTACGACTTGGGACCCGGGCCTTCATCCTCCGGGACAGCGCCAGCAGCTTGTTGTGTCTCTGCCTCCTCTTCGCCTTCTCCGCCTCCTCCCGCTGCTTCTCCTCTGCATGATCAGAGTCAGACTCGTCCTGTCGCTGCAGCCTGCTCCGCTTCTTGGGCTGTACTAACCTCTTCGACTTGCTCCTCTCCTCCTCATCATCATCCTCCTCCCCGGTGCTGGAGGAGGAGGAAGAGGAGGTGTCATCACGTCTAAGAAACGAGCGCTTCCTCCGGGTCACAGACCGGCTGTCATCACTGGACGTGGCTCCAGACTCGCTGTCCTCCTCTGGGGAGCTCTGGAAGTCGGATTGGGAACCCGAGGAGGAGGAGGAGAAGGAGCCTTCGTCACTGTCGTCCAGGATAGAAGCGGGAAGGCCAATTTGTCGCTTTTTTGAGGCGTCCACTTTGGTTTTCCTCATCGAGGCGAACATCTTCCTTTTGTATAAGCTCTCCATGTTTGCTGCGCTCGAGTCCGGAGACCAGTGACATGAAACAAAACCGCTGTTACGCTTTAACTGGTGACCGTGTTTACTGGTGACTTCCCTAAAACAAAAAAGCCTTTGTAGTTTAAACCTTTCTTAAATACATACTCATGCGTTTTAATATCTAAGTATCTCAGCATTTATGTAAGTTCAGGAGACGTATTAATCTCTCGTTACGCATCTTAAAATGCGAGAAAGTCACCAGTTAACATGGTCACCAGGTAAACCGTCACACCGGACAGTGCCACAAGCTAACCGTCTAGCGTCTGCGCGTCACAACAACATCGGTGTGTTTCTGTGTTTAAAACGTTTCAGAGCAGCTCAACTCACCTGACCAGAGACACTGTTCGAGTGTGTTAACAGCAGCGGTCAGTGTGCATGTGTCCTGTAATATTTACTACCTAAAAAACAGAAATGAGTGCGTTTTTGTCTCACTGCTGCTAGCTGCGTGTTATTGTTGTGGGTCCTGCTTCTTCTTCTGTGGTTTAATAGCGGTTAGCACATAGCTTCAAAGGTGCTTTACCGCCACCTTTGGAATGTGGCTCGGAACGGTTACTACAAGATATTATCACAATATGTTCTCCTATTAACCCCCTTCATTCATGAATTATCAGTCAGGATTTTTTTCCTAATTCTTTTAATTTCTCTTTAGGCATGAAAAAATATATATTAGAATTTCAGTTTTTCTTTCACCAAATGATATACTATTACATTATAATAACATAAATCAACTGATCTACAATCAAAAACATTACTGCAGGTTTAGTGGTGATGTATGGCATGATGCACTAGTGTCCACTGTGGTGGCTGAAATGTAACTATGCCATCAAAATTCTTTCATACATACGAAAACAGCGTATGAATAGCTGTCCACCGCAGTTGAAAGTAAAAGGGTTAAAAAATTAATTTTCCTTAAAATCTGAAAATAGTCCAGGTCTTTACATCACCTGAACATTTTCCCTAATACCTCGTGTCATTTTATTCCTTTGAAGTGTAATTTTAGTCTGTCTCCCTGAGTGATATCTAAGGCAGTAAAATACTTTTAAAGTAAAATACTTTACAAAAATAAAAAATACAGTAAAATACTCCACATACTTGTTGTGGATCCAGGAAAGCAATCACAATGTTATTATACATATTTATAATTATTCTCCATAGATTAATTGTATCTTAACAGGAAGCTTATCGTTTAGTGGATGTTTTGTCTTTATTCCAACAAAGACAATTAAAGGAAACCACAACTCCTCAGTACACTTCAGTACATTTAACTTCTTTTATTGTACAGTCTATACTTGCAGCCTTCATCCCTTCGGATAGCGGAAAAAGTAACAAAGTTAATTACTAGCTAGTGTGAAGTAAATTTAGCAGAGTATTTAGCAGCTAAAGATGCAGATATTTAGTTGTCAGCTAATAGGAGTGGATGTTGTGTCTATCAGGTGGACACAAGCATGAAGCCAATGAGATGATAATGTTGCACTGTGTTGCTGGCTGACTTGTTAGCCACAAAACTTTAAGGCTTTTTGACAGAAACATGGCTGTAAGTCTGTCTTGGGTATTTCTGCCCCCTAAAGGCCGAAAACAATCCATGAATGCAGCTTTAAGAAAGACACCTGCTATCAGATTGAACTTTCAGTGAGATTTTAATATTGATATTAATTTACAACAGGTTTGCTAATTGTCACACTTTGTATCACATGATTAGATTATCATCATTACATTCTAATAATCTCCATCTATAACTGAATCTGTTTATTTTAAACTAAACTCTGATGATGTCTGACCCCTCAGGTGTTCTCTATTAGGTCCTCAATCAGGACTTCTGTGCCAGGAGCGTGCTCAGTTTGATCTTTCCGTCCATGGAGGCAGTCAGACAGGTCCCGCAGTCCACTGCCGAGCACCAATCAACTGTCACCACTGGTGCTTTGTGCCCGCCCAGCGACAGCACGTTTTCCAGAGCCGGCTCCCCATTGGTCAGCTGGAAGATGGGGGTAATATGAAACATCATTTAGATTAAAATATTCATATTGATTTAGTGTGGGCTAAACTAAACGAAAAAATCAAAAACAACAACAAACAAAACAAAAGCACACACAACATCAATACATAAAATAATATATATACGCAACTTAAATACAAATTTTAAAGGGCATTTAGATGATGAAAGTGAAGATGAAGGTATATTTACTCTGTATATGAGTCCTCCAGAGCTGGAACAGGTCAGGATGTGTTGTCCTTCAGAGTCGAAGGCAAAGAGTCGACCTCGAGGAACCTGAACCTGAAGAAAACATTCACAAACTTGGGCCTCAGTGTGTCGTCACATTCAGTTTGTGTCATCTATTAAATTCTTTACTCATTAAACATGTGAGGTACACCACTGTTTCCATGGTAACACTGCGTACCTGTCTGTATCCGCTGTACCCTGACAGGACAAAAGGTCCAGTGGCGTCCTGAGGTAAAGCCTGCTCAGACTGCTTCACCCCACACCGGTGGATGTTCCACCCGATAAACTGCGCGCATACACACACACACACACACACACACACACACACACGTTCAGTTATTTAATTAAAAAATCCTGTTGGCAGCTTCTTCCCAACATGTAACATACCACAACGTTTAAATATATTTTTTAGGATCTGCAGACATTCTGTCACAATAATGAGTCTTCCACAAAATAACCACACAGCATACACACCTTGCCATCTTCTCCAATGCTAAAGACAGTGTTTTCATCATAGCTGAACTCCACACTGTAAACTTCTCCATCATGAGCTCTCCAGCTCATAACGCTCTCATAGCGCTGCATATCTACGGCACAGACAGACAGTGTTCACTTATTAATATTTAATATGTAACAGAAAGTACCCCAGAGTCATTTACACATTGTAAGTTGAATATGTTCTCACACATAATATTGAATCTTCTCACACAATGCACTGTAAGACTGATTTATAAAGAAGTTGGATGTATCTGAGGGCATTTCAGTAAATGAGTGCTAACAGACAGCAGCTCAAAACATGTCTCATAAACATGAATATATCCTCTGTGTTACACTAAGAGAATAGAAATGTAATTGATAAATTATCCACACACAATAAACAATGCATCACTTCTAAGTGCTGCGACAGACACAAATCTGTTCTGCTTAGATTGACCACATAATATTATCTAACTGTTATTCAGCTGGTAAGTTTATAGGATACTGCAAGGTCATATTTATTGTGATCTACATGAGTCTTGTGTTTACATCATTATCTACTGTAGATTTGTGGTGAGTCGTGAAAAAGAGGGAAAACAAAATGTTGTTGTTGGAGGGCCAGATTTGGTCTCTTGCTTGCTATGTGCCTACCAGTGTTCCATATTGTAAGAGACTCAACTGCAAATAGTCAACTAATGTATCAATGATAAAAAGATAAATAAATCCTGACTTTAATAAACACTGACCAAACAGTCTGATAACTCCGTCAGCAGCTCCGGTCACCAGCAGGTTTCCGTTGTGATTGAAGGCTGTGCAGTTTATGGCTACTGGTTCAGGTTCTAAAGAGAACTGGAGCTGAGAGACAGACAGAAAAAATACACATTAAAACTAATGCTACACATGCCAACACTAACACTACAAGCATGAACAGATTACGATTACAGTACATGTTCAAATTAGCGTTAGCGTGTAATGCTTATGTCAGCATGCTAAAGGTTTAATGTTTAACATTGCCATGACTAAGCTGTATGCAGAATGTTGATGTACTAAATGTTCACATATTAATGAAAGCAATAAGCATTTTTATTTTACCTAACATGCTAGTAGCTATGACGTTCTTATCTCAAACTTTAATAATATTTCACGTTCTGTTCTAATAATACCTAAATTGTTGTTCCAAGTTTGTGTTGATGCTGGCAGTGTTTGATAGCTAAATAACTATCAGTGAACTAACTGGTTAATTACCTGTTGTTTGACAGTTTTGGTGTCCCACAGCAGCAGTTGTCCAGACACTGGTACAGGAAGTCGAGGAGATTCGGTACTTCCAGACTGACTCAGAGCTGCAGCCGAACACACAAATGACGAACCGCTGGGACTGCAGGCTAAAGACAAGATACTGAGAAACAGAGGAGGGTTTTATTATTTTCAGAATTCATACTTCAACAATAAATATTCTTCATTGATGTCAAACTCAAGTGTGCAGTCTTTACTGCGTGTCCAGTTTTTTTTATTTTGTCTTTTTTGTCAAAATATACGCTGCGTTCCATTTACCTCGGAAGTTGGAAGTCCCGAGTTTGAATGGTTCCAGTTTAGAGGTCAGAAAACCAGTTCTAACCAGGTTAGCCGTTGATAGCAATACCAGTTGATAAAAACACATTTTGCTGTATTTTAAGCATACAAACAGTGTAGCAATATGTCCACAGATAGAAGTTGGACAGTGCGGTGTGTATATATTGAAAGAGACACAAATAAGACAAAACTGCTAATAAACAGGATATTACTACAACTTCCACACTGTTGATGTGCAGGGCAGCCATCTTGGATTGTGAGGTTGGGGCTGGTGACTTTCGTCCAACCCTTTAAAGTCGTGAAATCCAACTTCAGGGGTCATTCCAGTGAAAAGTCTAACTGGGAACTTGGAAATTCTAAATTATGAGTAAAATTGGAATGCACCGATAGTTCCAGCATGCAATTAAACCTAAAGCCACAAATTGTTGGTTTTAGCCATGCTAGCAGCTTTGGTGTTGAAAGAATTCTCTTAACATCCATAGGCAGGACTGCCATGAACTTTGGTTCAGATATCCATATTGCCCAGAGGATAAATCCTAATGGTGACCCCAGGAGTTTTTCTCTGTTGCCACCAGCAGGCGGACCTCTGTGGCTTTGTATCAAATTGTCTTGACAACTACAGAAAAATTACAGACATTCATGTTCCCCACAGGATGAATTATAATAACTTCTCTGATCCTTATCTTTCCCAAAAGCTGAGGTTTTGTTAGCATGCTAACAAGATTAATTAAGATGGTTAACAAGGTAAACATTATGTCTGCTTAAAATCAGCATTAGCACAAAAAATCCCTGTGCTTAACTACAACCTCATAGAGCCACCAGCATGGCTTTAGACTCTGGTTACATCTGTAACATCTGTTTGTGTACAGATTCAATTCATTATTGAATAAAAGTTTTCATTAGTGAGCCTTATTGGTGTTGGTATAAGATAGTTTTGTAGTTCTACATACAGTACTATTACTTAATACAGTACATCAGACAGACAGTCAGGTTTACCGTGGGTGAGTTTCGTCGATATTCATCTCGTAAAGATTCTTCTTGGCGTCTGTATCATACAGCCGCACTGTGCCAACACCGCTGCCTAGTAACAACTGACCACACATAAACACACAGTCACATACAGTAATTTTTGTACTTTATTCAACTTTATCAACCACTACATGGTGGTATTGGCAATCCTAACCTAAACCAAAACCCAGTATTAACCCTAAGTCCCCATATAACTGTGTGAAAAATGTGTTTACCCATGATGTATTACCCATGATGTGTATAAGCTTTATTAGAATCAATTTCTATAGAACCACTGTTGACTTTTAGTGTTTATAACCTATGCCATGTTTATATTTTGTGTTACCTTATCTTACTTAATAATTGTCAGATGGATTAAATCTGTTAATGTGTCTTTACGGAGTTCATTTGCAGTCTATGTCTCTTGTTCATACCAGTCTGTCAGGTTTGGTGGCCCACTCCAGAGACAGCAGAGAAGACTTTGACATGATGGTGGCCTTGGTCTGCATGATGGGGTTGAACGACCACACCTATGGAGGAGGACAGGAGGAAGTCTTTCTTATGTGATTTGAATAATTATAAACCGTAATTAGAATATGCATGGTTTTATTTGTCTGTATAACCCTAAAAGATAAGTAATGGAGATTCACCTTAATAACCCCGTCAACATCCAAACTGGCAACCCGGCGACCAGAGCAGTCAACCCTAGAGGAGAAAAATGAATGCTTTAGGTTTTGCTTTTATATTTGAAGTGACATCAAAAGCTAAGTGAAGTCCACCTCCTTAGATGCTATTCAAATTGTTCTTTAGTTCACAATCCAATCAGGCTCATCAAAGTGTGTGTGGTGTGTGAGGTATTTTAGGACCTAACCCAGACTGAACTGTTTAAAATAACTGGTTTAATGCAGACCTGCAGTGCATGATGGAGGAATGGTGTTCTCCATATTCCTCCTGGCTGAGTTTAATGAAAGGCTGTTCCACAGAAAGACCTCCTCCCTCTGTTCCTCCTCTTCCACTCCTGCTATTTAGGGAGGAGTCAGGGGCTTCACTGGAGGTCTCCACATGAGGTTCCATCTCCCCTGCCTCCCCCTTTTTCTCTAGTATCTGAAGACAACACAAGAAAGGACACAATCAGTTTAGATGGAATCAGTGTCCAGTTCTAGTAGCAATAACAACAGCCAATGTCCAAACAGAATTCAGTTAATTTGAATAGAATAGTTGCTCTACACAGTAAAGTAATTGATTATAAGTGCCCAATCAGATAGGAAAATGTGTTAATAAGTAAATAATAAGTGGAAATGCTTGTTTCAACAAAAAGAATTTGCAGCATGATTGGAAGTCACTGTTCTACTTCCAGCACACATCTGTAAAACCACAACTTACTATTTACATTTGTGAACAGGCTAAAGAAACAAGATGCAACATGCTAATTGGTGAACTTAAGAACTGTTGGCCAATGTATTTTTGAGCTTTGGAGAGCTAGGCTAACTGTTATCCCTTGTTTCCAGTATTTATTCTAAGCTAAGCGAATAATCTCCTGGCATTGACTACAGACATGAGAGTGGTGTCAGTCTTCTCATCTCACTTTCTCATAAACCTATTTCTCTCAATGTTGAATTATTTCTTTAATGAACCTGAACTGGCAAACATACATTTTGTCAAAACGCATTAATCGTGTGACCACAGCTCTAATAACTGCAAATTTCATCCAGTACCACCTGTCAGGTACCTGTGATGGTGGTTTGGAGAAAAGCTCCTTCCTCTCTTTTTCATGGTCCTGGACTCTCCTGTGTCTGGGATGTGACTGCTGGTTTGTCTGCTGGTTTGTTGATTGCTGGGATTGGGAACTTGAAGGTTCACTGGTTAATGGCTGGCTGGAAACTGGCCTCACCTCCTTAGGTTGGACCGCCTCTTTTGACTTTGCAGTCTAGAAAGACAGATTAATATTAGATGCTAATGATGATCAGAAATCTGACAGCCAATCACTTGGTTCCAGACTGTTGAATCTTAACCCATGTCTCAGATTATTTTCAGCAATTCATTGATGGTTGTTTCACTGGGTAGAGGAAAAAATAACCATTCTGACCTTTTTAGTTGAGATTAAGAAAGAATATGTGTTCTTTAATTGCCAAAGACAGCAAACTAGCAATGGAAAGATCACAAAATGATGGCTACTGTGGATGAGATGGACTCAGCTAGGTTCTTGCAAATTGATTTATATCAATCTGGTTTGAATCCCCTGCCACACTCTCACCTGATTGATTGGTGTGTCCTTTCTGCCCACTGTTAACTGGTTTGGCGAAGACCCAGTGGTAACCTGAGGCGTTTTCCCTGGAGTGCGTCGGCCTTGTGGTAGGAATGTAGAGAAGAAGTTTCTGGAAGGAGTTGTTGAGGTACTGATAGTACGCTGGCTTGACACCAAGTCCCTAATATGGCAGAGGGAGAGTGAGGACCTTTAACAACAAAACCACTGAATGAGTACAAAATGAATCCAACCTGCAATGAAGTCAAGATAAAAGAGCATGTAGATACTGTCTGGTAAGAACAGTGCAAAACTCTGCCCTAGGTCATTAATCAATCAATCAATCAATCAATCAATCAATCAATTTTTATTTATATAGCACCAAATCACAAAAAACGTCATCTCAAAGCACAAGGCACAAGGGGAATTAACACTACCCCTCATTTTGGAGTTGCCCTCGGCTTGACCCTCCAAAACGGAAAGCTACAAATCACCATGGTAAAATAACTCCACTATGGAACATTCATGAATCAAAACTTATACAGCAGCAGGTAGGAGCCAACAGTAAAAAAAAGACGTCATGAGGTATAAGGTCCAATATACATCATTATTTGTCCATGTTTTACCATTTCCTAGTTTGAAGTTACAGAACAGTTGTTGTGCATCCTTGTGAATCCTTCCAAAGGATGAACTAGAAGCTTGGTCACATAGTGACTGCTGACAGGGCTAGTTGTCGAACTACTGTAACTGGTGAGCTAAGCGCCAATACACTAGCCAACCAGGAACACGTGCTTATCAGTCACAATAGCTGTCCCACTCGCTAGATTGCTAACTGTCAATTAACAAGTCAGGTACCTTTTAATCGAGGTACCATTGCCTCCTGTCTCATTGGTCTTTTGTGGTGTGCAACATAGCTTTACATCTACTTGAATTGACCGTACAATCGTTCTTTTGATTGGTTGACACAGCATACCGAAAATAACTGAATGTGGGGCGGAAAATTTTACATCCAACTACATTGTTGCCAGATTTGGTGATGTCCTGCCCAATTGCTTCCTCTGTAGATGACATTTACCCCTGAAGACAGACAAAATGTACATGGATCCTTACAGTACTGTGGTGATAATTGTAAAGTGAAAGTAGTTGCTAAGTGGCCACCAAGATACCTTTTTAAACGTTTAAAATCGTGAGCCCAGCTGCTGTCCACCAGCAGATGGCTCCCTGCTACACTGTAGAGCGAATGCTCACGGCCAAAATAGATACCTAGGGCTGTAGCCTCACCTAGTGGAAAAGTCACACCATGCCACTGGTAGACATTCATGTTCCCCAGAGGATGAATTTTTGATTACTTTTGGTCTCTTACTCTGTTTTTTTTCTCTAGCTCCACCAGCAAGTTGCACAAGCAAAAACTAATTTTTGGACCTCAACTTTTATCGGTTTTATTTTCAATGATCATTATAACCTCACAGAGACCCTTAGAGCTGAGTGAGAGTCAAAAGTGTATTTGCTCAGTAGCAGGAGTTTTTAAGTTTCATTTAATTGCACCACACCACCCCACATGGTTTTATTGTTGTATGAAATTTGAGCTGTTAGACCCTGTGATACAGTATGGTACAAATAACTTTACGTACAACAGAACCGACAGCCAACAGGCATTTTTTACTTTGGTGACATGTCTGAGGTTTGATCAACTCTTTATATATTAAGCTAATTATGGCTGTTTATGGCTAGAATATGTCCATACACTCATGGAGACCTATTTTAATGCACTAAAGAACAGGCAGTTGCTTATGTAACTGATCAACATCACAGGAAGCTGTGAAGCAGCTGTAGGGAAAGTTGTGTTTGCCCTAAGAAAAAACTGCATCCACCCAACTGTGTCTAGAGATGCCTGATGTTCACACTGCAGTAGGGATATTACTGTTGTAATAATTCCCCATATCTAAAACAAAGATGACAGTATCAAACATGTCAATACAACAACTCAATACTGCAGCAATGTAAAACGATGGAACTTAAAACAGCACCAAAGGAATACCAAAGACACATCTACAGTTTCTGTAGCCTTGTCATCATTGGACGTCAACGATACAAACCGTCAAATGTATTCAACGTACAAAACTGTCAATCGAGTTTAGTCACAAATGTAAACCTGAGTGAATAGCTTTTGCCAGGTAGTGTGCCAAATGAAGAGCAGGAGAAAACAATATTGTGGACTACACTGGAATATAATCATTATTATGAGCTGGTATCCCCTCCTTCATCATCCTATCCTGTCTTATACATTCTGCCATGCTTGAGAATTTATACTTAACTCCCACCAGGTTCAGAGAGTAAACTAATAGACTACAAATTGTATCCAGCAATGTCCACCCCCTATCAAGGTTTGAATCCCATTAAACACTTGTTGTGGAGGTCAGCTCACTTGAGGTCAAAGTTAAATGAAATTCAAATCGCATCGATTCACGCAGCTGCTCTCTCCATCAGAAATAATGGCCTTGCATTGCATTTGTTTTGCTTGACTGTAATATCGGTCTCTGGTAAATGACATGAGCAAACCTGTCTAGTCCTGGTTTTACCATAGAAGAAATATGTCCATAGAAGAAATGGTCATTCTTTCAGGTTTATTTATTTCATTTTTCCAGATTTTTAACTGAAACTAGGCAAACTGCTTTTCACGTCTACTATACTATACTATACTATACTATACTATACTATACTATACTATACTATACTACTACCAGTTTGTTTTAAGATTGATTGTAAGATTTTACTTTGATCACTTTTATGGTATTATGGCCTCTGTCAGCCAATGAAAACCCTTAGTGAATAAAAAAAAAATGGATCGTACTGACAACAAACAACAATTCATCAGGTGAATTGTTTATTTGGCAACATGAACCGCATAACAGCACACAATATAAAACAACATAAATATATCATTAACAATAAGTTAGTGTTGGTTAAAAACTTTTTAAAAAGGTATATCTTATATGAAGACACACAAAATAACTAAATAATAATAAGTTTTGTTTGCTTTAAAGTGCCTGAAAATTATTTTAAAAGCTACTGTGGGTGAAGATATATATAAGGTTTCTCTATGACAGCCTGTTACAACAAATAAAACAAAACAAAACAAAAAAAACATCCTCTCATTCCTCCCTCCTCTTCTCTTCCTGTTTTCCCCTCGTGATACTATTATGATACGGAAGATTATTAACGCCAAAACCTTTAGAATTTAAATTAATTTCCAAATTCGGAGGAATTAAATACAATTTCAGTCTCAAACATCTGACTTCTCTAGCATCACTGAATCAATTTTTTTACTATGAACTTTTTTTTGTTTTTACAGAACATTAGCTAAACAACTTTAACACGCCTGATTCACCAAGGCCATGCAGTGTTCAGATCCACACATTAAACTTCATAATGAAACTGAGAACTTTAACAATAAAATACCAGTAAAACAAAGGCAATTATTGCAGTGAGGGTAAAACCAAACAAGCTAGCATGCCAAAGTGCTGACATCAGTTATACTTCAGAGAGATTGTGCTCTGATCGATAAGTTAAAAGAAGCTGCCATCTGCAATTCACAACACATAATGTTGTTTTACATTTAAGAGCTTAAAATTAAATAAAACCAGAGCTGAGTTTATACTTGTGAATATCGTACCTCTGTTTTGCACATTTTGCATTTAGAAGAAGCAAAATAAAACTTTCATTTCATATCAAACAGGGCAGCCATCTTGGATGTACCACAGGAGGACAAACCCCAACCAGGAGCCAGAAAGATCAGCTATGTTAGAAATGTATCGATGTATGACTTTGGTTCAAAGCATTATGTTGCTGACTGTCTGTCTTTCATATACAACATTGAAAGAAACTGACTGAATGGCAGCCATCTTTGTAATAATCAGTCATCAGTAAAGACAGTGATGTTAGTGTCTCACAACTCAGTGTCTCCCAGTCGGTCCATGTTCTGGACGTACACCGGCAGCTTGTGGTGGTTCACTTCATCTACGTCTCTCTGGTCCCGACACTCTGTCTGCAGAGCGAACAGCTGAATAAGAGAAGATAGATGGACAGATCAGATACAGTGGCACTAGTAAACTTCAGCATGGGACAGCTGAGACAGAAATGAACAAACCTCAGGACGGGACATTTTAAAACATTCAAGTTTAAAAGTAATGTTGGACATAATGAGGCTGGATGGGTCTATTTTAATTTCATTGTATTTATTTCACATGCTAAAAATATTAACTCATTATTATTATTTTTAAGTTAAGGATGGAACAAATACACTGAATTATACAACTGTTTTAACCATATGATGATTTATTTTTTAATACAGGTAATGAAACAAAATTGACTAAATAATGGGAATTTTTAAACTAAATTAGGGGGGAAATAAATAATATCACTTTTTAACTACATGGTTGGATTCTTTAAATACTTGATAGCAGGACCTTTGAATCAAATAATGGAACTTCTTAAAAATATATAGGGAACTTTTTTATCAAACTGATGGAACTTGAAATGATAGAGCTTTTTAACCATATGCTGAGACTTTTTTTAAACTAATGGTTGGATTTAAAAAATGTTTTTTTTTTTTGCACTACTTCTTTTAAATTGTTGCTTTTTACCTAATTTTCTATATTGTATATTATATATTATTCTATATTTTTATATACTTTTATTACTGTTTTTATGTTCCATCTTATATTACATGAATGTTTCTTTTTATTTCCTCTTTCCTTTAATGTTCGTTTTAAACATTGTGTTATGCTCCTTTTAGGTTCTTTTAATGTGAAGCACTTAGTGTATGTCATTTACTTTGTTGTAAAGCACTGAGCTGCATTTATTGCATGAAAGGTGCTATACTAATAAAGTTATTATAATTATTTTATATAGGTATATACAAATGAAGGGACTTTTTAAACTAGATGATATCATTATTTTGTATCTATATGTTGGGTCATTTAAACCAAAAAATGGGACTTTTTAACAAAATGAGTTTTGTCTTTTTAAACCAAATGAAGCAACATTTTACATTAACATACAGAGCATCAACTGACCTTTAAAAAGTTATCTTTATATATTTAAATATCTAAATGTCATGATGATGTACATAAAAACACAATTTTAATAATAATAATAATAATAATAGCACTATTTGAATGTCACTAAACCTACAAGTACTTGGAATTATGTAACTTTATGAACCTTTTAAAGCAACTGCTTCAAATACAAGAAGCTTTTTTGTGTTGAACATTCCAAGAAAACAAAGGAAACACTGTTGGAAGTTTATTTTACTCACCAGCTGGCGGTACTGTTCGTTCTCTTCTGCCAGGCCGGTTGTCTTCTGGACTTCAGCATCAAAACTAAGCAGGACTGGCTGAGGTGAAAACCAGTTAAGGACTGGAAACCAGCAAGTTTACGTGACACAGACACAGTGGATCAGCGTAATGCCCTCTAATGGTTCTGACAAGCATGACGATGGAGGGTTGTCTTCATCGTTAAATCTAATCAAGTTACAAACATTAAACAGCACACAGCGTTAAATTGTGAATTTAAATGTTCACAGCTGAAGGATATGCATGCACTGGAAGAGGACAGACAGGAAGTTGTGCAGTGAAACCAGGAAGGTGTCCGACCACTGGCGGGAGAAGTAAGGAGAGAAGGCGGGGTTCTGCTCGGGTGCATGGATAAACGGCAGGATGAACCAATCGCGCCACTCAGCCTGACCCTGCAGCTCCTGCGCCTGCTTCTGGAAAAACTCGTGAGTCTTCTCCACGTTGCCTTTCTGTGGTAGAAGAAAGGATGGAGGGTTGATGTTCCAACAGTCAGTCAGGAACCTACAGAAAAATGTGTTTGATTTCCTTACAGGATGTTACCTGGATGGTGTTGATGACGTAGTATCTGTACAGGCTGGTTCTTAGTTTGTTGACAGTGGATCGGTAAACATCTTCCAGTCTGCAGAACAGACGTCTGTCCAGGTAAAGCCAGTAATCCTTCAGACCACACAGGTCAAAGATCTGGATGAAATGCTGCAGCTGGTCGATGATCTTATCCACCTGCAGATCAGATCAAGATCAACTAAAATATACTCACTTTTGAACATCATTTGTCTGCAAAACATCTCTTTCTTGCTGAAGGAACATCACTGTTAAAAATATATCCAACACTCAGTCATACCCTGAAGCCTTTCTCCTTGTCGGCTTTAATCTCGTGGTCCAGGTTTTTCAGAGTGCTGGTGAAGCCGCGGTAGATGAGATACTCTCTCACATGTTCATCTGTCCTCTCCACTGCAGACCCCATGGTGACCTCTAACCCTGTAAATACAATACAGTGTTTTATACAGTTTCCTATTCACTGATAACAAATCTGAAGCCTTACTCTTCCTTGTTTCATACAGACATAAAGACATAGACAAATTATGTAAACAAATGACTTAAGATAATAAGATGGATGATTGTTATAGTGTAGAGACCGTGTAGGAGCATGAGCATTAATCATTCACATATTTTGATCATGTGAAAAGATTGGGAGTATATGTTTTATCTTTAGGTGAAATCCCAGAGGACAGCATGATGTAAATTGTATATTGTTGCCAGTAAAAAGGTAAAAACTGAAATAATAAAAAAAAACCTTTCACAAATATTTGTGATGGATAAATGACTTTTGAAGTCACTTTTGAAGAAATAGAAGTCCTTCATTGTTATGACAGTGAAGGACTTCTATTTTGTAAAATACCTTACAGATTTTTTGTAAAACCACTATTACATGACAAATCAAGATGATATAAATGTTAATTCATCATATTCCCATTGATCATAAGTCAAAAATGTCACTAAAACCATGAACAACACTAACGGGATATCTAAATATCACCACGTTATCGATATCATTATAAGATCACTTTAATCTCACTAAGAATCTTAAAGCTAGCTTCAACTACAGTCTGATCTATTATCAATGTGCTGCTAAACTGTTGAAACTTTGAGGTGAAGTTTGGTTATTTCCACTCAGTTTAATATCAGAACACACATTAAGTTTGACCCTAAAGTACAAATTCAGCAGTTTCTTATGTCTATTTGTAACGGGTTGTGTTGACTCATAAATAGAGTTGATGGGTAACAAAGTTAACTCTGAAGCCAAACTAAAAGATACATAACATCAAGCTTAACATAGTCATACGTAAGGAAACAGTCTGTATCAAGCTGTAAACAACAGTAAGGTCGCGCTTCATAATAAGTATTTAAAGTATCACAGAAGCTAATATAGCAGCTACCCGCGACATTTTACACACTATTTTACTATTTAGTCACATTAACATGACGTTTGTTGTATTATATGTATGCCGAGTTGTCCCATGCAACGTCTTTGTTCAATATAATATAATAATAATGTAATATATATCATATTTACGCACCTGTGTGTAGAATAAAAACAGTCTGCAGGATTTTCAGTGCAGTTTGGTGTCCTCGTGCACGTGCCCCGGAGACAAACCTTCTTCACCACGCGCACACGTAGTAAAGTATTAGAGGAGTGAATAACGTGTGCAGAACAAAGCTGCTCCTCTCTTACATTATGAGGATGAAATAAATCATATAATGTTCACAACAACAGAGGGAACTCTCTTCCTGTTGTCTTTTCCTCCTGACAGTCATGTGACGATTTCACGTGACGTAGACACCTGGTGGTGGACACGGAGCGCCCTCTGGTGTTCAACACATCCTACTACATCTAGGACTGCATAACAAAATATACATATGAAAATATAGTTAAAAAACTAAATGTGCATAATAACAATACGCACACAATACATATGAAAGATATAAACACTAAACATATTCAATATTTACATGAAAGCATCTATAGGCCTAAATGAGTTTGGAGCAGGGTTGCTATGGTAACAGGGTAAACAACACTACCTGTTCTGTGTGCAGTTACCGTAGCAACGGTTAAACAAGAAGCTGAGAAAATGTCAGCCAGGAGGAAAGAAAGAGCAGCGGAGGTGAAGCAGGAGATCTTCTCAGAGGAGGAGGAGAGGAGGAGTGCTGAGGAAGAGGAGGACGAGGAGGACTTTGAGGAGGCGATGAAGGAGGCTGCCTCCTCTGCTGTTGTTAGGCGGAAACCTGGATCACCAAAACCACAAATCATCTTCAACATCCCGGAGGCGGTGGATGACTTCCTGAGGAACTTCCTCCGGAGATTAGGATTCAGTCAGACTCTGGACCGTTTTGAGGCAGAGTGGTACGGGTCTGCCCAGAAACAACTGGCAGAGACCCTGAAGGCAGCTCCAGCGGGGGTCTTCTTCATCCCTGATGCTCTCACACACAGACAGCTGCTCCAAAGTGAGCTGGAGAGGGTCCGCAAAGAGACCCACTTGCTCCGGCAGCAGGTGCTGGCTGCAGGGGAGAGCCTGGTGAGGATGCAGAGAGAGAGGGACTTCCACCGGCTGCAGTACCGCAGAGCTGCTGAGGACAAGAACCAGCTGATAGAGGACTTCAAACAGCTGAAGAAACATCTGGAGTCCTACCAGCCGGCGCTGAAGCAGCTGGATGATAAATACCAAGCAGCTCTGAGGCAGAAGATGCTCCTCACTTTGGAAAAGGATCGAGTTCACAACACAGAGTCAAGACTGAGTCCAGAAAACCAACCCAAAAAGACTGACACAAGCACCAAAAAGTCTTCAGCAGGAACCAGCAGGCATCCCAAGGACTCCGAGTTTCCTGTCTGCAGCAGGCCGGTGAAGCTTCATCTGACATGCAGAAGCCCCACTGACTTCAGCCTGTCCTGCTCCATCAAAGCACACCAACTACCCATCAGCTGCATCCAACTGCACCCGCGAAAACGGATCCTCGCCTCCGTCAGTGATGACCGCAGCTGGAGGCTGTGGGCGCTGCCAGCCAACGGAGAGAAGGTAGAGGAGAGGAGAGGAGGAGAAGAGAGAGAGAGAAAGAGATATGAGATTGGATGAAATAACACAAAAGATACAATTAGATCAGATAGGGGAGAACGGGGTTGGTTGTCACGTTCATCAGATCTCAGTCCCTAGAGGGCGCTGTCTAAAAGTGTTGGTACTGAAAGTTTCAGAATTTAGGTGAGATGTTAGTCGAGAGGTCATTTCTGGAGTAAACCACAGGACATTGAGGTGAGAGGACGTTTCTCTTCTAGGCTCGCACACAATGAGTTTTTAATGAAATAATCATCACCGTTAAAAAGTATGAAGAGAGAGCCATAGGTAGTGACATTTTTTCTTAGCTAGGCCAAAACATGTGGTTGTTAGCTGAAATGTCCAATAGAATGAGACACGATGAGATCAGACAAAATACTAAAAGATGAGATATGAAGTGTCAAATGAAATGAGACATTTAACATGAAAATTGAGATGGTAAAAAAAAATTGATGAAAAAATGAGATCAAGAAGGATAAAATAAGACATGAAATGATAAAACAAACAGAAAATGCAATGATGTAATATCACGTTATATAATAGAAACAAGATCAAATGAAATATATTATTAAAAAGAAGACAGGAATAGTATAATTTTGTTATCAGGTGAGGCTCACTGATTGGTTGATGTCATGTGCTGAGTTGCCAGGTTGGTCAGATGGTGCTGACAGGTGAGGGTCATTCTGATTGGCTATCTGGCTGCTGTTTCCACCCCGATGGAGCAAAATTGGCGACGACCAGCGGAGACACTACAGTGAGTACATCTCCATTACTGCTACACCTAAAACAATGTACAGATGTTGTTCCACCACAAGCCTTGAGAACATCTTCAAAGCTCATTGGTGTAGATTCTCCAACTTTAGGAACTCTTGATGGATTATTTGGTGTTTTCGATGATTGTTATTCTTCCTGCAGGTACGTCTCTGGGATTTTTCTCGTGGCTTCTGTGTGTTGACTCTGTCCGGTCACAGCCAACCAACCTGGAGCTGCTCTTTCCACTCTTGTGGTCACTTCCTGGCCTCCTGCTCCTCCGACAGAACCGCCAAGCTGTGGGACCTGAACAGCCAGCGCTGCCGCCTCACGCTGCGTCGCCACACCGCCTCCGTCAACAGCGTCTGCTTCCTGCCCTTCTCCAACCTTCTCATCACCTCCTCCGCTGACAAAACCCTCAACCTGTGGGATGCCAGGATGGGAGTCTGCACTGCCACCTTTCACGGACACAAGCACCCCTGCAACCACGCCACCTTTCACCCAACAGGTGAAGTCTTGGCTTCCTGTGACTCTAAGGGCATCGTCAACCTGTGGGACGTCAGGAAGTCTTCATCAGTAGTGGGAACCATAGATGCTGGACCGCTGGGGGCCAACCAGGTGGCGTTCAGCCCATCAGGGAAGATGCTTGCTGTTGGCAGTGATGATGGTTTGGTCAGACTGGTGGAGGTGGATTCCAGCACAGTGAGCAGCCTGTCAGGTCACAGAGACAGCGTGCAGAGTGTGACATTTGACCACAAGGGGGAGACTGTGATATCAGCGGGGACCGATGGGCTGATTAAGATCTGGACGTGATACAATGTGAACGAAGAAATGAACAACCGAGTGAATACAGTTAATGATGTTTTATATAACACATTTTCAGCAGAATTTGGTTTTCATGTGGTTAGAAAAATATGAAACTAGTTTAAGTTCTAAAACCTAAAGCAATACTTAATTTTATAACTTAACTTGAGTTTTTCAAAGTTCCCAAATGTCAACACAAGCAGCTGTACAAGAGATTTAAATAAAATACAGACCAAAATTATGATTTAATTAAAGAAATAGAATAAGTTAACAAGACTATGAATCTATGAAATACTTGGTGATAAACCGATTATAATCAATATCACTTTAACAAGCTTATAGAAGAATTTTCTCACATTTGTGACATTGATTTTTAATGAAAATTTATAGCAATGTATAAATGTATAAAAACATCTGTGAACCAATGTGGACTCAACCCATTAACATTAAACACAAAAAGGCATCTGTTTTCAGAAAGATACATAACAAAAGTTGTGGTTTGAGAAATTTAAAGGAACACTCCACCGATTTATACGTGATATTCAGATTGCTGGTCATAGTTGTAGTCAGTTATAGAGTATATCATGTTATATAATGTCCTCTGTGGCTCTGGATGGGCTTTCACGAGTGAAAAAACAACCTTGAGTATGTCAGAGTGACACCAACGGGGCTATTAGGCTTGGACATACATGTTTGAGTTTCAAAAACAGGCACAGAGGGTCTAATGAATAGATGCTTTCCAAGTGCAGTTTTGAGAAATGTAGGGTCCAGTGTTTTTGTAGCTTAAGTTGAAATATCTGTTTAGTATCTAGTTTCTGCTAGAGAGAAGAAATGTCATATTTCAGAGTTAAGTTAATGTTTAAGAAAAGATTGAAAAGGGTAAATGGAAAACCACTTTTTTATTACAATTAATAACATTTGCTAAATAAATAAATAGACAACATAAATGTAGTAAACAAACATATTTTAATGTGAGTTGTTTGAGGACAAACCAGCTCAGAGCAGCTGGAGACGACGCTGTTACATGGTAATAAAAATACTTCATGTTACATTAAAACTGTAATGACATAAACATCCTTTAATGAGCTTAACGCTGATTTGGCACATATACAGTACCAGTCAAAAGTTTGGACACACTTTCTTATTCAAGGGAATATGAAGGTGTGTCCAGACTTCTGACTAATTCTGTAGTTCTGAATATGAAGCAGGGGAGAAAACACTGATGGTCTCTCTTCTTCAGCTGAGAGACAAAAAGTAAATAAAAATACCAATTAATCAATAATCAGATTTTCAGTTTCTTGTACAAATCATAATGAGGGGGTAAAGGTCATAAAGAAGGCTGAAAATGAAAAGTCTATAGGTACATGAGTGTGAGGCTGAGGATAGAGTCATGGCCAGACCCTGTTATTACCATCATGTAGGGTGGATGGTAGACATGGGCATGTTGATAACATGTAAATGTTCATGGCATTAATAAATGCTGTGCACAGTTAAAGGTGGAGTGTGTAGGATTTAGTGGCATCTAGTGGTGAGGTTGCAGATTGCAATCAACTGAACACCCCTCAAATGCTCTCTTTCTATCGTGCACAAGAACCTAAGTAAGTGGCAAAACTCACAAAAAACAAGAAAGTTCCACTCTAGAGTTTGGTTTCATTCTAGGCTACTGTAGAAACATGGTGGAATAGGACCCGCTCCCTATGTAGATATAAAGGGTTTATTCTAAGGTAACAAAAACACAATGATTCTTATTATCTTGGTATTATACACTAATTAAAATAAATGTATGAATATTGTATTAAATTTCTGTCAAGTCCTTCTGGCAGATGGCACTAACTTCTACATATTTACATATAATTAATATAAACACTATAGCTATTCAATTTAGATTTAATGACCTTGAACAACAGACTGTTAACATGAAGCATGCTTGTTTGTTTGTTTGGTTTTCAGGCACTTAACTACACCAAGTTAGATAAGTCAAAGCCTTCAGAAAAATCTGAGTTTTAAAACCATATAACCATATAACATATGAGAGCAGTATTTACAAGTCAATAGCTGATAATTATGGTAATTCCCCATCTAATGTGATGGCCACTTTAGGACATATACATAACCACAGCTCTGCTTTAAGCTTAATGCTGAATTGTAACATTTTAATGATGGCACATAAGTGTGATAAGACTAAGTCAAGCTTTCAGCACCAATAACAAAACTATACTTTTTCATACCAAACTTTGAGGAATACAAATACATTTAACCCTTATTTCATTTGACTAAATCTGCCAAACTGATCAGTGCATACATTTTTAATACAGATCTTTGCCTGAATAAATGATAAATTAAATAGTTAACAGTTAATTATAAATTATATAATTAACAATAACTGTGGCTTTGAAGTCAGCCATCTATTAAAGGAAGAAAATGGCACATAGAAAAATAAACTGTTCACTATTGCTTGCTAACATGCTTCCATTTAGCATGTTAAAACACAGTTGTTAACCTGTTAAAATGGCTCCAGTTGGTATAACATACAGCTTAACAATCATTGGACGTTAACATGCTGCTGTTTAGCATCACAATATGCTACTCTTAGCATGTTAAAATGCTAATGTTAACATTAATAAAGCTACAGTTATCACTTTAAGATCCATATCGACCACTATTGAATGCTACAATTCTGGTGTTTACCATAAAATTCTTGGCAGTATAATATGCTGAAGTTAGCATGTTTAAATGCAAATGTTGGCATTATTGAAGCTACAGTTAGCACTTTTAGGGTTAGGGTTAGGGTGAATGCTACAATTCTGAGGTTTATTATTATTGTTATTATTATTGTATGCTAACAAAGTTACACTGACATGCCAACATTAGTATTTTCTTATCTCTGTGTTAGCATATTCAACACTGGAAGTTGACATACTAAAGTTTTACATATTAGCTTGATAGAATGCTAATAATATAAT
Organism: Scomber japonicus; assembly: GCF_027409825.1. NCBI lineage: Eukaryota > Metazoa > Chordata > Actinopteri > Scombriformes > Scombridae > Scomber > Scomber japonicus. The sequence goes on along the minus strand of NC_070596.1, from coordinate 1,119,453 downwards.
AATATTTGCATATTAAATGAACACAGTTGGCATTCAAACATAGCCATCTTGCTGCTGGTATGGCAACAAATAGATAAAGATTTATCTGTAAAACTACATTTTCAGTGCAGTAACAATAAACTCAACATTATCTCCTGTTCTTGGCACAATCACTATTTGACACTCATGGTCGCAACAGCTGGACAAATGCTTTGAGTTTGTGGGAAGATGGTGACATTTTGTCTTCTAGTCTATTCTAGTGCAGCAGAAAAGGTTTTTAACCATCAGAACACTTTCTCAGCTTTCTTCCCTGTAACACTTTTCTGCATTTCACATACTTATACATTTTCTAATGGGTCTGGTTTGGTCTCTGTACTGTATCAGTGTTTAGATTAATTGCACAGTTTCATCTCAAATATAAATACAAAGCACTTTGCAGATTCAAAGGCACCTTCAACTGTTCCCTGTTGCTGTGGGACACAACAGGAAACAGTGAAAACATTGAACAAGAAGCCCCTCGCTCTGTTGAACAAGACTTCAGCTTCAGGAGGGTTTCTCCTGAGTACAGGTGAGTCCGTCAGCAGATGAAGAGGAGTAGCGTCCTTCATCTTCATCCTTCTCCTCCTCTTCCTCTCTGTGTTTCTCTTTGGGTTCTTCCACCAGCAGCTTCAGACGGCTCAGGTGATACAGAGCTCTGAGGACAGAAATGTTGATCAAAAATATGCTTTCTGACACATTGCTCCTTAACTTACACCAAACTGGGGTTAGACCACATGGTGTGATAATTCTGGTACAAACTACATCTTTATATCATTAAAAATAGACCGAGACTAGTCCATCTTGAGACTTGACATTCTACATCCATGGTATGTAGGTACTGATCATCAAGTGGCAGCAGCATCAGTGGTGATGACCGTGTGATGAATTCAGAGTCAGTTACCTCTGTAATGATGGTCCACAAGAACAACTGTCCAGCTCTGCTTCAGGCCTCTGCAACACAAACACAACTTTATATAAACTCAGAGACAATACAGCTGAATGTTGACAGCAGAGGCCTGAGGTAGGAGTGTTTGGTAACTCTGTTTAGACACTGCTGAATACAGTTATCCAAAAAAAGTTGAGAATGTTCTGAGACACGCCACCTTGATGAACCCAGCTGTGTTCAGCCTCAGTGACTCTTTATACCTGCTTCACTGGAGTTCTCTTTGCGTGCATCCTGTCAGTGAGAGTTGAAGCTGACGGCTGTTGTTGTCTCTGAAGCTCCGCCTCCACAGCCTGCAGTCTGAACAGCATCTGTTTCAGAGCCTCCACCGGACCAGGCTGCTTCCCGATGCTGTTACCATGGAGATCGCTGCCCTGAGCCTGAGAATTAAGGTACAATAGGACAGTTGATCAATTTTATTTTTTAGGTAAGGAGTGAAACAGAACAGACTAAAACTTACCTGAGCTCCTCTGTCTGTCAGATCCTCTGTGACACCACCTGCTGCTGCTGCTGAGTCCCTGTAAGTTTAAACAAACATCACATATGATCACAGTTGTTGAGTTGTGGTGCATCTGTCCTAACAATAAAGGAAGTGTGGGTGTGATGAGTCTTACTGAGTGAATGAAGGATGGTGTGAGGATGAACAGAGCAACTCCTCAGTGTTCACTGGACTGACTGCAGCACTGCTCACTGACAACAACAATAGCATTTAATATGAACAACATGACAGCACTGTGTGGAGAATATATGTGATGAACATCTTATGTGCAGCAATGAGATGAAGAGCTGTGATGTAATCTTATCAGCATTTAGCAACATGAGAACATTAACAATATTTTATCTTTTTGTATATAACTTCTACTGTGTTCAACTTATTTTCCTGTATATATAAATCACTTTCACTTGTATATATACCTTCTTTTCCTGTATAAATTATTTTTTACCTGTATTATTATTATACTTCTTACTATGTATATGTATATATATGCAAATCTATCTATCTATCTATCTATCTATAACTAAATAACTTATACAACGTATTATATAACTTATTTTTCACATGTGTATTTAACTTATTTTCCTGTAAACATATCAAAATGATTTTCCTCTGTATATATAACTTGTTTTCTTTTCAGTAGTTTACTAGTTTGCACTCTGGTCAGGTACTACGTGCACTGAGAATAAAGTTGGATCTAATCTAATCTTTAGGATATACAACACATGGTACATGTTCACTAACTGATCCAAAATTAAAAGTCAAATTTAGACACAACCAAATCTCAATTCAGCAACAAGAGTTAAAGTGACCAACAGAGACATCTGTGTTCATCTCCTGCCTGCAGCTAATTTACAGTAAAAATCCATTCAGTAACAATGGAATTATACATGTGCATTTCAGTGTATGTTGGTCTAGTTGTAGATTATACAGTATAGTTGTAGGTGCCTCCTGCATTGTTCAGTATTAGATTTCACTCATTAATAGCATCACTGTAACCCATAGTTACCCTGTTTACATACTGTTTACATTTCCTTCACTGTGATAGAGAGTGAGGATGAGGAGTTTAGCAGGGGAAATGGCTTTGCATTGATATATGTGTGACATTGAATATGCTGCCCCATGTTGTCTTAACAATCAACCGTCTAACACAATGTATGTACAACTCTGTAGAGAACAAACTACACCTGAGCCCTCACACTCTCCTCCATGTTTTTTATTGTATGTTATCTGAGCTGGGTCATCGATGTCTGACTGTTGTGTCCGTTAGCTTTGCTGCTCATAACTGTGCTTCTCGGATAAGTCCTGATCTCACCTGGATCTGGAAGACTCTCTGCTCCTCCAGAGCTCTGAGACAGAGAATTCAGCACCTGATCTGCCTTTCGGATCAGAGACTCGATCTTGTTGTCTGACAGGAAGAAACACACAAAAAAAACACACACAGTAGAAACATGAACAGTGGCATACAGCACACTGATAGCAAGTGCTTCCTTTAAGCAATATTTATTTTTACCTCTGAACAGATTTTCCATGACGTCGGAGCTCTTTCTCTTTGCAAGCAGAGAAATCTGTTCAGCAAACTGAAGCCTCAGATCTCTCAGAGTTAGCTGGCTGTCAACCTGAGTCTGAAAACACACACACACACACACACACACACACACACACACACACATATATAAGGAAACAAATTTTCAGACAACATGAGCTGCTGACTCATGTAATTAAAAACTCAGCAGTGTGATCTGGTTCTCTCACCTGTGAAGGTATCAGGTCAGGATCATCCTCCTCCAGCTCTGCGACCCAGGAAGGAGCTTCATTTCTGGGAGCTGTAGAAGGAAGAACACCTGGAGTAAAAAATGACTTCAAATAAGATGCTAAAACCTTTTCACAACAGACTCCTTATACTTATTATTTTAACAAGAGGTAAGCTCCAGGTCTTAAATTTGAAACCAATGCTTGGAATGCAGGTTCTTTAAACCTGCTTTCTTTCTAAAGGCCAGGAGGGAGCGATGCCACTAGTTAGTTAGTGTCTTGTCCAAATATGGTCACTTCTGGCTCCAAAAATTCAAGATGGCGACAGTCAAAATGCCAAACTTGAGGCTTCAAAAGGGGAGTCTACAAAGCAGTGGGTGACATCACAGTGGATATGTCCATTTTTTGTTAATCTATGAATTTTAATCATGTTAAAATAATTAAGGTTTGTGAAGAAAGGGATTCATAATGATGCGAATGAAAAAAACCTATTCACAACATACTGCCCTCCTGAGATGCTATTTCACAGTGTACAGTAATAAAGGCAGCCGATTTACCACTGGAAATGAGTTGAAATGTTTTAGCTAGCTAGCTTATTAAGCTAACATAAGCTACATGAATTGGTTCAAAATGCTTTGTGTAGCTAACTTTAATGTTTTCAGCTGACTCATTTTAAAATGAAAGAGATTAAGAATTGTAAAAGGAGTCCTTATTATGCACTTAGTTCTACAAAGTGAGTGGATGTACGTGTCCTGAATTCCCAAACCTTTTTACTTAACCCGTAACGACACAAAACCTCATGTAGTTAGTTAATGATGTGGTCCTGAGCCTTGGATGTTACAATGGAGAACTCAATTGCAGCTCATGTTTGACAAGACAAACACGCTTAATCTATTCCATACACTTTTGCTGTTGTATTTTGGTTTTGAAACAGATGGAACCCTTCCAAACTCTTTAAATGTGAATAATTTCTGTTACAAGGCCCCATGCACGCTCTTTTAACGTGTGGACACTTCACAGCACAGCCGTATGTACCTAGTTACAGTTGCTAAGCTATGACTCTACTGAGTCATAATAGCAGCTCAGAGTAGAAGGTTTAGAGAGCAGTCAAGAGGAATAAAACATTAACGTGTTAACTAGATGCTGTTAATTCATACATTTGTGTTTAATTACAGTTTTAGAGTTACTTGATGGTAAATATGTGCTTTTGTTTTGAAGCTCTTCTATTCTTTAACTTTTTAAATGGGGGAACATGCAGTCTTATGTGTTGTATGGGGGGAATTGAACAGTCTCTCAGGGTGTGTCGTACCATGGTCGTCCCATAGCTCTGACTCTGTGAGGGGTGGCGGCTCACTGAGGTCGCAGCGCTGGATCCAGGCTGGGTACTTTAGGTCCGGCACGCTTGTGATTCCAGAGCAGCCCATTTCGGACTTGTTGCTGGTGAACCAGTGAGGGAGGTGGAGTGATGAGGATGGGTCCGCCCGCTCTGACCTCGCTGTTCTGTGTGTAGACTGACAAACGGAGGTTGGTTACAGTCCTACACAGACTCAGGTCGAAAATTGCAGAATGTTCCAGACCTTAAAAAAAAAGAATGAGTATGAATGATAGTTACCGTGAAGTTGACAGAGGAGACATCTGGACATCCTGGTCCTCCTCTGCACCTGTGGAGAGGAGAAAGTAATGAAATGTAAAGTGTGATGTAGCCCCTCGACAATGTCAGAACAGAGATCTTTCAGAAAACATCCCAAATGAGACGGATGAGTGACATTAGCAGAAACCTGGATCTCCTGGGCATCCTGGTTGGATGAGGGTGGGAGTGGTTCAGTCGGGGAGCGGCGTGGCTGCTGCTGAATCCCTCCCAAGCTTTGCGTCCTGGTCTGAAGGAGGATGGGCAGGGCTGGGAAGAGGCTCCAGACTGGGACAAGAGGCCTGGACCAAGACAGGACAAGATAAATAATACTGTCATATTGATTTCTCTATCTTTATTCTATCAATTCAGTGAATAAAGTGTTTAAAGACCTTGGAGGAAGGCAGATGTGTGGGTGATGGGCATCGAGCCGTCGTAAGGGATGGACAACAGTTCGTCAGTAGTCATGGAGAGTCTGTCTCGGTTGGCACGGTGACGGATGGAACTGACGGGGAGGTTGAGGAAGTCCAGCTCCCTGTCAGTCAAACTCTCCCTGAGAACTACGATCATAAGAACAATAAAAATAAACCCCTAAATGATCTGATGCATACAGACATAAATAATAAATATGATTATTTAATGATGTAATAATTAACCAGGTGGACTAATGTAGAATGACAGCGCCTTGGTGTGGTGACCTACCATCTCTGTTTCTGAGCGTGCTCACTTTAGGTCTTCTTGGCGTGCAGTGCGGGCTGTGTGGAAGAACCAGACTTCCTGTTACCGACTCGCTGTTCAGACGACTCCTGTCAAAGTCTGCAATGTAGGCGTCCAAGGCTGCAGAGGCTGAGTCATACTCCTGTAAAACCAATCAATCACTTAATCAACTGAAATACAGGTAGAATGTATTTGCAGTAAGCCCAATACCACCAGCCAGCTGCTTGTCTTGAATTTAATCTATGATAATTTTTTCAAGCAAAACCTCCAAAATTTGCTGACATTTCAATTTTAACATTAACCAGCTATGTTGCAATTTTGTCACATACTGTAATGACATCATCAGCAAGTTTCACAACACTGAACTGAATGTTGTGACACTTGAAAAACATATAACATGAAGAAAGCAAGACACAAAGGGCTTTTACTCTCACAGGGCTTGGGGTGTTTTAATCTGAAAGGAGAAACTGGAGGGCTTTTAATTTGAAGCATTGAAACACAGAAATAAAAACAAATTGAATTGTAACATATCCCTCCCATACTGATCACTGCAACTCTCATCTTTTGCAGAACTTCCATCAGAAATCTGCTGTTTAAAATGTGAAAGGGAGTCACTGCTGTAGAAAATGAACCCCAGTAGAAGAAGTGAACCTGGTCTCTGTATCTGAAGGAGGTGTTGAGTTCAGGAGGCAGCAGGCTGCTCTTCAGATGACCTGAGCTGGACAGCAGGGTCGTCACTGTAGACTCTGGAGATACGAAGTCAGAGTCCATGCTGACAAAAACAACAACAACATGTAAATTGTGAGCTTTTAAATCACTGAACCACAGACAGGGTTCCCACACATTTTTACCATTGAATTTTCAAAACTTTTCCATAACTATTCCATAATATTTTACTCAATTTCCATGACTTAATTTAAGTAGTTTAACAAAGGTAGGCCCACATAGCAACTATAGGGCACAGCACCAGGTTTTTACCTGCCCCCATCCCTGTTCAGGTCCAACTGTTTCAGTTTTTACTGAAAAAATGTCATTTCCTGTATCCTGGTGCCTTTTAACAGGTGTTTTGACACTTTGATCTCACTAAATGATGGGTGCATTTGGCCTCAGATCACTAATGAGAAGATATTAAAATATAGAAATATATAAAATTAATCTACTGATTTTTGACATGGTAAAAGTGGGGGTCCATGTTCATGCAGCATGTCTTATATCCGTTATCTTTGATATCAGATCGGGCCATCCTTATTTAAAAACTTTTCCAAAACATTCACGTAATTCTAATTTTTTATAATTTCATAACTTTTCCAGGAATTTAATGCCCATGGGAACCCCTCACAAAGAAAGTTGGAGAGAAGTTTAAAATGTTCAGAGTTCAGAATCTAAATCAGTTGAAGGCTGTATATAGATTGTCTACCTCTACCACATGCAGCATTTATAAATAACATACAAGTGGTGAAGGTCTTTAGTTTGTTTGCATGGGTTTTCTTGCACTGCACAGCACTGAGCTCTATAGGCTACAGTGCTATGAACATTTGTGATGCTATCAGCTGTAATATTTATGAGTCAGGTCAGGTGAAGCCAGACAGCTAATCACGAGCTGACAACCCTCTGGAATATGTATGTGTTTGGACAAGTGGTGTGTTTCAACTGAGATTGCTTGTCTTGCTTGTAAGCTAGCTGTAAACAGTACTGAGCTAACTCTGTGTTAATGGTATAAAACTGGCAGACGTTTGTTTGCTAAGTTGGCTTTAGCCTAGCCAACAGCAAGCTAAATAACAAGCAATACAAAAAACAAACAGTGCATGCCCAGGCAGACTCAGTAAAAGGTAAGTAATTTACGTAACTTAATTTAGTGCATAGGCTATATATGACATGTATAAGTCCGTTTAGAAACGGAGACGTTAAACATGTAACGTATTGATAAAATATCAGAGTTAGTTACGCTAACTAAACAACTGACAGCCTGAGTGAAGCTTTAGCTGCATGCTTCAAACCACACCAGTCAACTCGAATCAAACGAAGGTAAAATACTGACCTTTGGACTCCACAGTGTTTCAGTTTTCAGTCAACAGCACTCCGCGTATGGCAACGCTGCGAAAACAAAATTCAAGGCTCCCGGGTAAAGCTAGCTCACTGTTAGCTGGTCTGGAGTCAGTTTCCGGCAGGGACGTTACAGCCGAACTTCATCTAACACATCTGGTAAAGAGTTGAAGGTTATTATCAGTGGACACACATAATACACAGCCTGTACAGAAGGCTGATAAGGTTTTACACACTTTTAGGATCTGCAGGAACTCTTGGGGCATTTCAACCCAACCGACTGTTGCTATTGCATTGATATTGTAGGAAATATGAGGGAAGATATACGAGGGGAACCTAAAATAAAGTTGAACTTGCAATAAAATGTGTAATATTTGGTGTATATGATTCATGCCGAATTAAATGAATCATTTTCCCGCATAAGAAAAAGTTAGGTCTGGTTATATTACCTGTTTATATTTGTCACAAATAGCACCCAAACTTTAAATTGCCACTTTTTTTATCTGAGGTTTGGTCTGGAGGACGAGAGCTCAGCAACTATCTCTGAAACAGGATGAGATTGAAACAGACTCGGAGCTGATGATATGTTTTCTGTAAGGATGACGCATTCAGAAGACGCTAAATTAAATGAATACACTGTTGTCAGCATCCTGTCAGTCAACACAGCTGATAATGATGTTGGCCGACTGAAACGTGACCGCATTCTGACTCACTACACCCCCCCCCACATCCCTTTAACTCTTACTATAGAAACATGTATTGAATTCCATGTATTAAACAGCTTGCACTGTTACATTGTGTCTAATACTGGCTAACACTACTATTCCAATAGTAACACAAGTTACATAAGATTATTTAACTGTTCAAAATTGCAACATATAACTATTATTCTACTGCACAATTTATAAAAATAACAATGTTTCTATCCCATATTGCACAAAATGATAATTTTACTTGACAATCATGTTTCATTAAACAATGTGTATATAATCATTACACAAAGGATAATAGCTATTTTAGTATTTTATTTTCTCATGTATCTCATTTTATTATATATTCTTATATACTATGTACTACACAATGTATAACCTTTTTTGTTTTTCTATTTTACATTTTATTTTATTGTGAGTGAATTATTGTGGTTTTAATAATTCCCTTGGGATTAATAAAGTATTTATTATTCTTATACATTCTGTCTCCTGCATAACAATAGAGTAATTGACTACTTTGCTTTCCATATGGTACACTTTGCTGATAGTTACTTTTTCTTAAATAAGCTACTTGTACGTGTATTGTGGCATTGGTTCATGTAGGTAGTCAAAATGCAGTATAAGTGGACAGTTTTTAGTCGGGGCATATCTTTGGTTTTGGTGTTGACTCCCAGAAACCATGTGGGAGCTCCCGGTCAGACATGGTGGGTCCACCATACACTCTGCAGGCTTCATGGCTGCTGCAGGCCCCTTTAACCTCGCCTATGACGTCACTCGGAGATTGACTCAGAGAGGAACACAGGCAGAGAGGGATCACTCTGACTCGATGTCCAAGCACCAAAAACACAAGACAGACTGTCACAAGAAGTTCTAAAATCAGTTTACTACATTTAAGTTCACATTTAGTTAACTCAGTCTCTTTTTTTTAATTAAATATTATTAAATTATTATTAGAACAAAATATTACTTCAGTAAATATGGATCTAATTCAATTTTTCGATTTGATTTTTTTACTCATTATATTTAGAATTCTTTAAGATATGCAGGTTCTAAGTGCCCAGTATTTAATAAGAACAATATATCATGTTAAGCATAAAGCCAAAAAGTAAAGGAAGATACAAAATAAATGAAAAACATCTTATGGAGAAAGAAGCTGAGAATGTTCACATCTGCAGTGTGCTGTCACTTGAGACACCCTTTAAAACTGCCAGAGGCTGCTCTACAAAACCACCACCGTGGGTTAATTACTGTGTCCGGACCATTAAGACTGTGTTTGAAAGCAAATGGAAAGCCTCCAAATGAAAAGATTTGACGTCATGAAAGAGCTTAAAAGACTTTAACAGTACTGCAAAGGAAGAAAAGACAAATACTTCTCACAGCTCGTAGCCACAAATCCACACAATCCCAAGGTTTTAAGACCATGAAGTCTTTTATTCACCATTTATTTGGATGAAATATCTTCATATCTGCTGTAAGATGTGAGATGTTTTCATCCTCTTTGACAGCCTGGATCTTGCCATATTAATCTGACCTAATAAGAACAATTAATAGCATGAAATCTACCTCCTTTCTGTTTTACCCTTGAGATTTAAAAAAGAGGTTTTTAACATTTCAGAATGCATTCCATTTAATAACTTATTAATACTTAATTAAATTAGGTTGTTCTTACTATTTTTAGATCAGCTTTAGTTCAACCTCCTACTGAAAAAAAAAATCCAATCTCAACACTGACAATGTTAATAATCTCAGACCCCTTATCTACATTTCAAACCAAAGTATTGGAGAACGTGGTATAAACCCAGTTTAAATCCTTTATGATTGAGCATTCTCTCTTGTAAAGGTTTGAGTCTGGTTTTCAAACACATCATAGTCCACAAGCTGCACCTCTTAGTGCTGAATGACATTTGGCTGAATGGTGTTGCTAGACCTTTCTGCTGCCTTTATTGATTAAATGAAACATTACAGGTAGGCCTGCATAGCGCCCACTCTCAATCTCACCCCCTGCCCCCTTGTATTATTATACTATATTATCATTATATCAGTGGTATAAAATGATCTTCAAATGACAATAATATTGTTTATAGTGATTATTTCTGAGACAATATATCGTCCAACAAAAGTAGTTACCATGTCAGACATTAATACAGGTGTGACTGAGACTGCTACTGGTTTAAGACTAGAATGACAGTTGGGAATGCCTCGACTAGCAATGCAAATATTACCTGTGGGGTTTCTCAGGGGCCAATTCGTGGCCCTTCACTGTGCCTAGTCTACATGTTACCATTGGTTTAAATTTATTTGCACCTGCAATATAAATTTTCATTGCTACATTGACATATTTGTTCATAAATTCAACAGATCTTTCATCAGTGACCTCACTCACTACCTGTCTTGCAGATATAAGGTTTTAGATGTCACATACCCTCATACAGTATAGTACCAATCAACTGTTTTCTCATTCAAATGAATAGGAAAGTGTGTTCCAACTTTTGACTGGTACTGTACATATATTTGTCTCCAGTTGTTTGTCTCTAAATTACTGTTCATAATTTGACAGATTGCCCCAGAAATCAATGAACCTGCACCCTCTCTTACAAAATACAACTGCAAAAGCATGAGCACATTTCCATAATTCCCGCCTGCTTGCTCTGGTTACTTGGCATTCAGAAATGATTGTAAAGTTCTCCTGGTTATCTTTAAGGCCCTGTTTGGCTTGGCCTCATCCTACTGTCCAGCTGTCTCACCCCATGCGTTCCATCTGACATCTGCTGACCAGTTATTGTTGTCTGTCCCCAAGCAGGCCAGACTTGATTTTGATAACGGCTGTTGAATTCATTTTTATTCTACTTTTATTTAATTCCACTACATTTATGATATTTTGTGAGTGCATTATATATTCTGTTTTGATTTTGTACTGTGTAAACAGAGGATAGATATTAAAAAAGGTTCTTCCCACCTACACTACTTGGCCTTGGCTATTTACATAATAAGCATAGTGGGTTTTATATACAATTTAGGCAATAATGGTGATTCATGTTTTTTGTTTACTTTGCCTTCCTTTTTTCATCAAAATGATTTATATTACTATTATTATTATTATTAATTATTTTTCCTTCATTCTTGTGTGAGTTCTATGTGCAAAACTTGAAAATGGGGAAGAAAAAAATGTGTTTGTAAATGTAACCTGTTTCCTATAATCTTGGTTGCCACTTTTATTCTCCTTTTTTATAATGTTTTATGTTTTGTTTAAATCTGTCTTTTATATTAATGCCTTTACTTTATAGCACTTTGAGATTTGCTTCAAATGTAAAGTGTGTTACAAATCAAATGTATTATTATTATTATTATTATTGTAAAATTAAATAATAAAAAAAAAACAATATAAGGCTACTGTCATAATTATCATGTCATTATCTCTTTTTAAAACTATATGTAGCCTATATCTCATTATCCCGCAGTAACAAGATTTTAACACTTTCGGTCTCCACGATAATGAAATTAATTAGTCATTCACCGCTTTCGTCTTCCATATATGGGACTGACTGGTTTGGATTTGTTACAACACCCCCGAGTGAGTCATCTTCTCGAATAGACAATCTCTGAGAGGGTGTGTGTGTGTGTGTGTGTGTGTGTGTGTGTGTGTGTGTGTGTGTGTGTGTGTGTGTGTACGCGCGATAACTCAGACGTCACAGGCTGCCGTTAGTCCAGTTCAGTTCAGATCAGATCAGCCGTTGGTTTCTCTCCGGAGGTTAACGGAACTAATCGGGACCCGAAAGCGGTTGAACCCGGGACATCCCGCCTCACAGTCTGCACCGGGACACTTTACAATTCAATTTAACCCGAAATCAGCACCGCAAACAGCCAGGGCGGAGGGAGGGAGAGAGAGCCGCCGTTAACGTAACGCCTGTGACGTCGGTCCGCCCGGGGTGCTGCTCCACCGGGTTTACCACCACGCTGTTTGTCCTAAGGGCCTTTATCGGTGTTTACTGACTGATCGATTGACCCGACCGGAGTCTAATTGTGGGATCGATAAGTGTGTGATGATGGAGAGGAAGAAGACGGACTGCCCCGCTCTGCCGCCCGGCTGGAAGAAGGAAGAAGTGATCAGGAAGTCCGGACTGAGCGCTGGAAAGAGCGACATCTACTACTACAGGTACTCAACCACACTCATCGACCACTCATTGATCTATCCCGGACTGATTCCAGATCGATCAGTTAACCCTCTGTAGTTTCTGCTCCTCTTTCTGCCCACCATCACTCCTTCACTCACAGCTGCTGCTTACAAGTTGGAAGTGTTGAAGCGTCTCACTGTCAGATAAGTTACAGTGTAGCGTTGATAACGTCCTGCAGGTGTTTACAGAGGCTCTGTAGAGGCAAACTGTGTCAATGTCAACTGTTAAGTCATGTAAACAGTTTCTCAATGTGAAACATCTTCTGATTTTCAGTTACATGTAATATTTCATATGGGTCACGGTGCCCCCCCTACCCCACCCCACCCCCAAATATTAGATTAGATTTTTCATGTTTATTATGTGTTCAGTTATACTCTCTAAATCTAATTTGCCAGATTTATTGAACTGATATCAAACAGTGGCTCAAGTTTTAGTATTCATATACCAGTTCTGAAAGTTCTCAAGATCTCACCGCTGCTCATTAACTGCCACATTCTATGTATGTTTTATTGTTTATTGGTTTGTCAGAGAAAAAAAGTAAATAAAAATAAAAGATGTAAGGTAGAAACACACTTTGCTTATCTTAAAACTTCACCTATAAGAGATAAAAAAAAGTAAAATATCAAAATAAACATAAATATGAACCTAATTAATATTACATATAAATATTGAGAAATAAAATAAAGCAAAACAGCAGAAATTAAAGTTAAAAAAAAAAGCCCTCCAAAAACATTACATTATGTACTATCTTTCATTGTACCTCTAAACTGGTACACTGATCTTGCTTTACTGTCATGGTTACAGCAGTTATTCTCATTATCAGTTAGTCATTTGGTCTATAAATAATGTCACAAAGTGGGAAAATGACGCTTTGTTCCCCAAAAGTCTATGATGAAGTCATCAAATGTCTTGTCCTATCCACACCGAAGAGATCTACACTTTAATATAGTCACATTTTAGTTGCTGGAGCCAGAGGAACAAATAACATTCAAAACAATGAATCAATTATTAAAATAGTTGGTAATTAATTTAATTGATTGATCGTTATAGTTCATGACCCTTGGCTGTACGCTCCTTTGACTTACTGGTATGTTGCTGCGGTCCAACTGATGAATACCAGCCCCAGTTTGTGCCTCTGGTGTATTATGATGCATTTAGGTCACAGAGGTAACCATCAATTTCTCTGGAAGTCTTAACCGTCAACCTCAGAAAAAACACTTACTTTTCTTACTTTTAACTGACTGGAGGAAAAAAAAATTCCATCTGATGAATCATACCAAAGATTGTTTCCACTGACCAATAACTTATAATGTGAGATAACCACTTATTGTACCTAGCCATATATTAGCAATAAGCATTTACACATAGATGCTGCGTTCAGGGCTCTGGGATGCATCTTCCGACCTTCTGGTCTCTCTACAGTAGAAAATATCAGACTTTTGTGCTGCATTTGGATTCTCTAAAGAAAGAAATGCCAATCATTGAAAATGAGAGCTTGCCTTCAATGATCCCCTCAAGATCTAACTAAAGGTTAAATAAAGAAATAAAAGTGAGGCACAAGGAAGCACTTCATGGGCGAGTAGTCATTACACAACACTCTGCTGTCACAACCATGTTGCATTTAATTTTCAGTTATCACTATAAACAATGTAAAGTGGGGTGGATTTATTTGTAGGTTTTATTATTATTCCAGCAAACCTGAATATAGCCACATGCATAAATAAGAGCCAACCAGTGTCCAAGCACCTCTCTGATGATGTCCCTCAAGAAGAAACACTGCTTTCACATGTCACTAATTTCACTACTGATCATGTCTCTTGGACTGTAAATGCACCGCCACGGAAATAACCAACACCACCATCTTCCCGTTTCGAGACCTCCGACAGTGAAGCGCAGGGGAGGCTCTTACAGTCAGAATATGCAAGAACTCACACTGACTGTCTCATTAGCTGTACGCAAAGTCCTGAAGAGAATGAATCCCCACTAGGCAGCAGGTGTAGATAACATAACCCCTTGAGACCTGTGTTCCAGAACTGGTTGATGTTCATCTTTACACATACCTGCTTTAAAACTACCATTGTCATCCTAGTCCCCAAAAAGAGACCAGTCACTTGTGTCACTTGTGGTTCTGGCCCAGAGCTAGAGTAATATACCTGAGTCACAGGACCCCCCCTGCAGTATTTGTACTGCCCCAACATATCCACTGAGGACAGTAGACCTTTCCTACCTGGAGAACAAAGATACCTACACCAGAATGCTCTTCATCAGTTACAGCTCAGCTCTGTGAGTTCGTCCTCCACGAACTCACAAAGTGTACAACCTTAGCTTTAACCACACACTCTGTAACTGACCACAATCTGTCCCTCTAACTATGTGATGATTAAAACACCGGCACCCCACAAGGATGCGTCCTCACTCAGCCCCCCTGTGCTCGACACACTATTTATCTATGACTGTGTCGACTCACACAAGGACAAAGCTGTCCTGCAATCTGCTGACGACGCTGCAGTCGTCGGTCTGATCGGTGGGGTTGATGAAACAGAGTGAAGGAGGGAGGTGGCAAGTATGGTGATATGGTGTGATATCGTCAACAGCCTCTCGCTCAACTCAGACTAAGAAGATGATCACATCTTCTACCGCTGACAGTCTGAGATGGGGAGAGTCAGCAACCCACATTAGTGATGACTTCACCTGGCCATGTAACATCACACCGCTGGTCAAAGAAGCACAACACCAATAAGACAGAGTGCTTTTTAGCAGTCTGTCTAGCTGAAATGAAGGAAAAGAAGAAGTAAAGAAAGAAACAGCCCATCCAAAGGACTAAAAGTGAGGATATCTGTGTTTCTGCTGCTTGGATGTTGCTTCCAGTAAGTCAGCTTAGTTATATTCTTCATGAACATTACATTACGTTGTGTCAATAAGAGCATTCAGCCCCCATTGAGACAAAAGCTATTTGCTGCTTTAACTACCATCTGTGTGCATCTCTGCCTAACCACCGCTGTGACAGAGAATATCAAACAAATGTTCAGCTTGTCTACAAACTATATCAAAGTTCAGTCAGAAGTTTTGCTTTTTACTTTTCTCCTGAATCTGCATCTTCATCCTGCGTTGGATCAAAGAGGAAATGATGTCACTCCTGGTGCAGGTCTGTGGTGAGGCCGCAACGCCGCCACAGAGTCGAAGGCTGTTTTTTCAGAGGCGGCTGTTCGACGGCTGTTCTCTTCCTGTTGATCAGCGGCTCGATCAGAGTAGCAGCTCAGTGTCAGGAACATCTGAACTCTGTCACTTCCTGAAGCTTTAATATTAAACCAGGCTCAGACTCGGCTTTACTTTCAGTTTGGTTTGTAATGTGACTCATCAGTTCCAGTAAGGAAACCAGTCAGAGGGCCGACTTACTGGAAGAACGAGCAACACCCCTGCTGGAGCCTGTGCTGACTCCGTCTTTACAAACTCGTGTTGTTTATCACAAACTGTGTTCAAAACCCACAGAATTTATTTTCTATCCTGATTCACGTGAATATTTCCCAGAATGGTGCAACCATAAAAAAATAACATGGAGTCTTGAGTTTGAATATTTCACTAAAGAGCTTCAAAGAAGAGCTGGAACAAGATGATAGAAAATAGATATGATACTAACACACAAACACACACACACACACACACACGTTCATGCACACATGCACACACAGAGCCTCTGATCTGTGCTTTGCTGCTGCTGACCTACATGTCAGACACAGCTGAGTGACTATGTGTGTACTCTTGTACTTGTATCATTGTGAGGACCCATGACATGTAGAGACCTTGTGAGGGCTTCAGGACAGGTTTGGAAATTGTAGACATATTTAGAAAGTGAGGGTCTTCACTTCTTCAAGGGGACGTTCTAGGGTTTAGACCTGGCTTTAAGGTGGAGATTAGAACGAGGTTATATGGGATACGAGGAATGGCTTATATAAGCGTTGAAGTACAAAATGTGTGTGTTAGTGTGTGTGTGTGTGTGTGTTTGTGTACGGAGCAGTGTATGAGGAAGTGTTTGGCAGAAGCTGCTTGTGTCAGATGTGCTACATGTTGTAGCTGACCGGGCCTCTCTCAATACACAGTACACCGAGTTTGAACTCGTGTCCGTGGGAGTTCAAAGTTTTCCAGCGGGAGCAGCAGCTTCCTGGAATCTCCACTCGTAGCCAAGACATATTCCGGCACAACCCCCCCCCCCCCCCCCCACACACACACACATAAAACAACAAATTCTTGTCTTTTACACTTTGTTTTTTGTATGGATTAAACAAACAAGATATGACATGTGATAAGTGAGCTTGAAGATGTGCTGCTAGACGACTTTTGTTACCGTTGTAATCAGAGGTGTTTCCTCCTGAACTCTCTTCCAGAGAGCCAATAAACATATTTCCTAACACATTTACCTTCAGCCAAACTAATTTAGTTGAAATTAGTATTATTTTGAATTAGTATTAGTTATATAAAGTATTGATATGATACACATTTATATCTGAGACCAACATTTATCTTCCAGAAGGAATTAAATCTTATGCTTGAAAAGCCACAGAGACAACAGAGCTTTCTGTTAATTACCAAAGGATATGATGGTTTCATTAAGCATGAGACAGCTGTTTCAAGATGATAAGAAACTGTTTTGACATTTGACTGTGCCTTTAATGTTTCTAAATTCAGTGATTCTTCCACATCTGTCCTAGGGTTAACCTCTTAGTCCCAAGGCCAATCAGTCAGTAATTGAATCCACAGAATTTCTCTACAGTCGGGACCTGAAGATCTTAGACAGAAAGAAAATAATCATTGCCACATTCTAAGAAAATATAAAATTGTAAGCTTTGAAAACTGTATTTATCTTCATTATGTAAAGCTTGTGTTTAAATGTTTAAATGGACTTGCTCTTCAGCCTTAAGCATCTTTTGTTCAGATGCCTTTCTCTAAGAAAGGACTGAAAATCTGAAACTCTAACTCTAACCATGAACACTTGAAATTTGCTGCACACTTCATCACTTTCATGAGCCTCACCAAATCCTGGTTCATTCATCCACAAAAATGTACTCCTGTCTAGTGTTATGTATATTTTATAGTACTGTGTACCATGTTTTACTTTGCTTATCTTCTTTTTATTCTGTGCTGTGTATTGTATTTATTATATGGATATACTTGGTTGGCCTCCTTTTTTACTCTTTTTTAATTTAATATTTTAATCTCTTATTTTCACAAAGGGACAGGTGTTGCAAATTAGCATTATATATAAACACAGTGATACTTGCATCAGACAGCCTGTCTATGTATATAGTATCTGTCTCTATTAAATAAACCATAATAATAATAATGATGACGATGGATGCTTACCATCTGGTCTCACCTGGCAAGTGGGCTCTCACATGTCTGAAAACATCAGAACAATTTGTGTGTGTGTGTGTGTGTGTGTGTGTGTGTGTCTGTGTGTGTGTGTGTGTGTGTGTGTGTGTGTCTGTGTGTGTCTGTGTGTGTGTAATCTGAATTGAGTTTTAGTTAAAATATCCTGACAATTAAGAATATACTTTTTTGGTTATTCCAATTGAATATTTTAAAGTCAAGCTGAAATTAAACTTTTTAATCTTTTTTGATCACTTTTTATATATTTATATTTTAAATTCTTTGATTTCATGATGTTTTACATGATGAATGCTTTAGTTATCCATTTAATTGGCTGGAGTCCTTATATTGATACAACAAATCAAATCTTACATAAAGCAATAACATGTCGTTCTATCACAGCAGAGCAGACGGTCACACTGAGCCTGACTGCATCCTGCTAAATAACAGACTATGAATAACCCACTTTAGCTTTCCCGTTAATGTCTCCCACTTATCTAAAACACCTCTCATCCTGTACCTCAGTTTGTTGAACGAACTACCAAACAAATATTGACCGGGAAAAAGTGCACCGTTGACGTCGGGTAGCAAACTAGACAGCTAATTAGCCGCCCAGCTGCAGGACATCAAACAGCAAGTAAACATACCTGGAAATGTCACTGAGATCCAATTAGATGCTCCTTACTTTTCAACATTTCATGACTTGTAGCTAATAGTTTGTTTTCTTTGTCTCTGTTCTGTACGGTGTAGCACTAGTAGGTATCAACTGGACTGTCAAGTTTTTCACTTAATTGGGGGGTGGGTTGATTTACTACACTCCAGATATTACACAAATTTAACACAAATTCCTCACCAGGTCTTTGTCATCATCTGATATTCCCCTACTCTCTCATATCTAATAAAGGCCCACCGAACATGCGTCACAATGAATTGTTGTTGGGCGCTTTTGGTTGTTGCCGATGTTGGCGCTCTGCACCTCTGCCCTTCAGAACCTGAAAAAAACAACAGCTGTTCCTTCACTTAAAAATCATAAATTTTACACCAGAGGAAGCAAAGATATAAAGCTGACATGAGATTGTGAGATCCGATCAATTGCGAGAGTCTCACGGTCAAAGCCTGAGACTTGGCAGCTCTGCGTCAATCAAACAAGCCTCCAACACGTCCCTCCTGATGGCTGAGATGAATGGAGCATTTCTGATATTTCCCTGAAAAAACGGATTTCTTCATTCTTTTAATACTAAACTATTAACAATACGTTTTTAAAAAACAG
Source organism: Scomber japonicus (assembly GCF_027409825.1). Taxonomy (NCBI): domain Eukaryota; kingdom Metazoa; phylum Chordata; class Actinopteri; order Scombriformes; family Scombridae; genus Scomber; species Scomber japonicus. Next base: position 1,100,341 of record NC_070596.1, on the reverse strand, counting down.
TCAGCATTAATTGTAGTAGCTGTCGCTTGTTACATGTCAAATGTTGATATGAGTGATACAGCATATCACCTATTCTTGTGACTGTGTGGGCGATGACAATGATGTTGATGTACTGGTTTCAGTATAGCCGAGGGGCCTGTTTCAGATACAGGTTTACCAAACTATGAACCAAACCCGGAACTCTGAGTGGATTAACCCTGAATGGATGGTATGTGTGGTCAGGTTAAGAAAAAAACCCATTATAGCCATAAGTTAAAAGAAAGATATATCTTACTATAGACCTGTGATTGTAACCTCACAGTCTGATCTGAGGTTAAAACCAAGTATATATTTTTAGACAACTACTTTATAAACAGTATCTTGGCTCAACAGCATTTAAAGACTATATTTCAACCATTTCAACAAATGTAAAATTAAACACTAAAATGCTGTTAAAATATATTGCCAATTAAAAAAGAAAACTTTTAATTACATTTAAGTCTTTCCGGTTAATCCTGCTGACTCCGAAATATTAACCACCTCGCTCCATGACATGAAAACTATGATAGGAATGTTTCGTCAGCGTGTACGATCACATGAAGACAAATATGAGATGATTATTCTTTGATCAGTGTCGTATGTGTCTAAAGGGTAGTACGAAGATGACCATACAGTATATACATTTCAGCTGTCTTCTTAATGTCACAGTGTCATTAAAAAAACGTGGAAAGAACAGGTTTTATTGTGAGCTGAGGCGACCTCACACTGTGCAGTATATGAATGTGAGGACAGAGACCACTATTTAAAGAAATGACTCAGCACAAAAAAGTGGCGGCATTAGTAAAGATAGACCTTGAGTGATGAACTAATATTGAAAAGCCCTGCAAATGAATGTGCTCTGATATCAATGATATATTGACTTCAACAAATTATGTAATGAAACAGAGTGTATAGCTTCTATAGGCAGAAGATAGAGAAACTTTGTTCAAGATGTTTTAAAAGGTTTCTTGAACAAAAGCTGCCAGCGAGCACAGTGCAGCTGTGACAAGTAACTACATACATTCACTCAGATACAGCGATACAGACGTCTTACAAAAAGCAGTGTGTAGTCGGCTCACATTTCAGATGGCTATGAGTTGTTAACAGCGCCACCAAATAGTGATTTTTCCCTCTAAACTTCTCACATGCTTTCATTTCAATAAATGTTCAAATGATCCAATATTTCAGCAAAAATCAAAGATTAGAGAAAAAGTCCAAAAACTGAAAACACATTTGTGTATCAGAACTTTGTTTTTTCTTCTTTCCTCTCCCATTAATCATCTCACATTTATCTGCTGACCCTTTGGAGGGGCCCCACCCCTAGGTTGGGAACCACTGGACTAAACTAGCTAACTGTATATAAAGTAATATAAACTAGCTAACTAGGCATGGGATGATAACCGTGTTCAAGGTATACCGCGATATGAAAAAGCCACAATAACCGAAACCGCCAAATTTTCTGTCGTACCGTTCCTAAGATATGAGCTGTTTATTGTCTGGTCAAAGACAGGAAGTGCTCGTCAGAAATCCCTCAGGTGGTGCAGCTGCAGCGTAGAGTATCACGACCCCTCACACTGTCATTACAGTGTATATTCAGGTTGAATGAACATGTGTGTCTTTATTTTTCTTCCTTTTAGGAACATTTTAGAGCTGGAATTGCAATACCGGCATACCGTGAAACCGTGATATTTTTTCTTATGGTTATCATACCGCCAGAATCTCATACCGGCCCATGCCTATAGCTAACTGTATATAAAGTAGTGTAAACTAGCTAACTGTATATAAAGTAGTGTAAACTAGCTAACTGTATATAAAGTAGTGTAAACTAGCTAACTGTACATTAAGTAATATAAACTAGCTAACTGTATATAAAGTAGTGTAAACTAGCTAACTGTAGGCTATATAAAGTAGTATAAACTAGCTAACTGTATATTAAGTAGTGTAAACTAGCTAACTGTATATAAAGTAGTATAAACTAGCTAACTGTATATAAAGTAGTATAAACTAGCTAACTGTATATAAAGTAGTATAAACTAGCTAACTGTATATAAAGTAGTATAAACTAGCTAACTGTATATAAAGTAGTATAAACTAGCTAACTGTATATAAAGTAGTGTAAACTAGCTAACTGTATATAAAGTAGTATAAACTAGCTAACTGTATATAAAGTAGTATAAACTAGCTAACTGTATATTAAGTAGTGTAATAGCTAACTGTATATAAAGTAGTGTAAACTAGCTAACTGTATATAAAGTAGTGTAAACTAGCTCCACCTCCAGCAGCTACAACAGTAACATGCTGCTCTAACACTGATGCTTCACTATTAATAATCTAATGATGTCATATATAATAATATATCACTACTTTTACTGTAATACTGCATATTACATCACTATAATACTGCAGTACATTTACTGTAATACTGCATACTACATCACTCGTAATACTGCAGTACTTTTACTGTAATACTGCATACTACATCACTCATAATACTGCAGTACTTTTACTGTAATACTGCATACTACATCACTCATAATACTGCAGTACTTTTACTGTAATACTGCATACTACATCACTCTTAATACTGCAGTACTTTCACTGTAATACTGCATATTACGTCACTCATAATACTGCAGTACTTTTACTGTAATACTGCATACTACGTCACTCATAATACTGCAGTACTTTTACTGTAATACTGCATACTACATCACTCATACTACTGTAGTACTTTTACTGTAATACTGCATACTACATCACCCATAATACTGCAGTACTTTTACTGTAATACTGCATACTACATCACTCATAATACTGCAGTACTTTACTGTAATACTGCATACTACGTCACTCATAATACTGCAGTACTTTTACTGTAATACTGCATACTACATCACTCATACTACTGCAGTACTTTTACTGTAATACTGCATACTACATCACTCATAATACTGCAGTACTTTTACTGTAATACTGCATACTTTTGTAATGGAGTATTTTTTTCATTACTGTATTGGTACTTTTACTTCATTAAAGGATGTGAATACTTCTTCCACCACTGTCACAGAGTGTAACTGACCTGGAGTTGAAGTGATCTCTGTTTCTGTAACTCAACACACTGCTGACCTGATGCAGTTTGATTAAACTCAGATTCAATTAACTGACTCTCTCTCTCTCCTCTCTTCAGTCCTACAGGGAAGAAGTTCAGGAGTAAGCCTCAGTTGTCCCGTTACCTCGGAAACACAGTGGACCTGGCATGTTTCGACTTCCGGACAGGGAAGATAATGCCCGGGAAAATGCAGAAGAACAAACAGAGACTCCGACATGACCCGCTCAGCATGTCCAAGGTAACATTGACGGGTCACACACACCTGTGGGGGCAGGGCTGTGGTGTGTTGCGTTGTGAATTATCAGATTATCAGATTAACACAACTCTTCCTGCAGCAGCACGACAGGTCAGCAGGTCAGACACTCGAGTCACAACAGGGGATGAGTGTGAAGCCCCGTTCACCCACTTCTGAACCGTCAGTAACCCTAACCCTAACCCTAACCCTAATCCACTTCTCATTTCGGTCTCATTTTTCTTGTCTGATTTACGTGGACTCGTCTCAGTTTCGTGGGTGTATTGACTCGGATTTGTCTACGTCCTTTTACTGTTCTGACTCTTACAGCCTCAGTCTTGTAGGCTTTCTATTCTGACTTGTCCTGTGGGTGTTTTGACAGACTTTTCTCAGCTTTATCGTAACTTGGTTTTGTCCATATGTGTAAAACTCCCCAACGCTTTCCTCTAAAGTCACTTTCAATCATTCTAGCTGTAATCTGTGCTGTGTAAAGACTTGTACAGCGGGCGTCCCTTTTTGTTCTGCTGTCATTGCGGACATGTCTGAACTTGATGTGACTCTCGTGGACTCGCCTCCTCTGTCAGACCATGACGTTTAGCCCGCAAACATCTAGGACTTATGGGAAATGATGGTCATTATAGACAGCTAAAAAAAAAAAGAAAAACTGACGATGTTAGATGTCTTTTCACAAATCCCCCCATTCTTACAATAAAGGACAGTCTGAGTCCAGTATTGTCTCTATGTGGACCCTTTGGAGTCCACTCTGTCTCTTATAACAACTTACTAACAGGATAAAGAGAGGTTGAATGTTCCTCTGCGTTTTAAAGTGTGTTTGTGTGTTGAACCCGTGGTTAGGTCAGTTTAGTGACGGAGCAGTGTTGCTTTCTATGATTCAGAATGATGGTTTGACTGTTTACCTGAACTATATTTGTCTGTATATAAGTGTCCACATAGCCTACTTACATTATCCAACAGCCATCAGAAACCAGGATCCTCTTTGGTCGTGGTTTAAACTGCGCCCAGCACAGATCAGACTGCTGTGTGTGTGTGTGTGTGTGTGTGTGTGTGTGTGTGTGTGTGTGTGTGTGTGTGTGTGTGTGTGTGTGTGTGTGTGTGTGTGTGTGTGTGTGTGTGTGTGTGTGTGTGTGTGTGTGTGTTTGTGCGTGTGTCACTTTCAGGAACACAAACCTGACTAAAGACCAGTTCATTAGGGACATCTTGTCTTATTGGGCCCCCAGTTGGTTAAACTGTGAACTTTGGGTTAGTGGTTATGGTAAGGGTTTTAGTCTCCGGGAAATGAATGTAAATATATGCAAATAACCCATAAGTGACTTAAGCAAACATGTGTGCGTGTGCATGTGAGTTCTTTCACAGGCTACTTTTGCAGACAAATTATAGACTTGGGACCAGTTAATTTGGGACAGCTTGTGTAATTGGGGACAATAACCGTTTGCCCCAATTGGGCAAAGGCTGATTTTTGGGTCAATGGTTATAGTCATGATGAGGAAAAGTCTCCAGAAATGAATGTAACTTTATGTAATGTAAAAGTGACCATGGTCTGATGTGTGTATGTGTGTGTGAGGTCAAGCATGCGTGCTGGCATGCTTTCATACACGTACGCATTTCTGTGTGTGTGTGTGTGTGTGTGTGTGTGTGTGTGTGTGTGTGTGTGTGTGTGTGTATGTGTGTTATTCTGTGTTTGTGTGCTGCAGTCTTTGCACCAGAGATAACAGCACTGACTCTGCCCACATACACACACACACACACACACACACACACACACACACACACACATACATACACACACACACACACACACACACACACACACACACACATACACACACACATACACAGAGGTTACCGTGCTCTTTACAGGTATTGGAGGGAAAAGATTAGTGATGATATAGCTGCTCTTATAGTCTGACCAGGAGTCCTGAGTGTGGCGCTAGAGCAAAGGTCATGTGACTTTACATTCATGTGTCTGGGGAGCAGAAATTGGATCAGGGCCCTTATTTACCAAGCGTCTGACAAGTAGAAAATCTGTCCTAACTGGACAAAAAATGTCAGTGTGCGAATGGTTTCAACAACAAATATCACCATGAGATTTAAAGCAAGACCTTTGAATAAAAAAAATAAATGAAAAGCTGACCTTCTTTTTTTGATTTAATGACAGGAAACTGTTAAGTAAACCAGTAAACCACCTTACAAATGCATCATCCTTTTTCACATCACACAATGGCTCTTTTTTTTGTCTGTATTCCTGTGCACTTTTGAGATTTCATCATCAGCTCACAGCCTGAATACTGCTCCATTTCAAAGTCCACATCGGCTAGACGGTAACCGTTTAGATTGTCAAAATCTGGTCAATTTATCAAAAAATAACACCTTTTCGGAAATGTCCTCAGTCGTTGTGTGAGACTTGTCCATCATCATCACATTCAGGTCTTATCTCAGCACACTCAACAGTAATTTACAGTTGGCTCTGTGGTTCATGTGCTGAAATTGAACATTTGCTGCCAAATTTTGACTCAAGGCAAAGTTAAAGATCCCCTCCAGACATGTTTTTTAAGATATATAAAAATACTCTGCTTGGAATAATAATTTGAGTCTGACGTGGTTTTTTCCATTCAAAAAAAGTTCAACAAACTAGTAACTTGTTCTCTCTCATTGAAAAAACTATTAATACACAATAATTTGGAGTTTCAAAAGTTACAGGCTTTACATCAGGGGTAGAGCTAGGTTTGGCTTTTGGGGCTGCAGACCCAAATGTTTTCTCAAAAGCCCCAAATCTTTTAAATAATAACAAAAAAAGTTATCGAAGATTTTTAAACAGTGACTTCAACAAGCTGCTGATTGAATCTGAGTGATTTTACAACAATTGTGGCTAAGATTGAAACATTTGAAGACATTTTAGTTGAGGCAGTGTTATAGAGTGAAATATAGTTAAAAATGAATGTAATATTTTTTTTCCTTTTGATTGAATACCCAAAATAATTAATATTACCTCTAGATAGATGAGCTTTAGATGCTTCAGTGTTAGAAAGCTTTACTTTATGTATCGCTAACCTGCAACTCATATCATAGATTTTATTACAAAAAAAGAACTAGAATTAAACCAAATTTTCACACATTTTCGAGGCTGCAGCTCAAAGAATGTTTTATATGTTTGCATAAAAAATAATTGAAACAAGTAGTTAAATAGCTTGTCAAAATAGTTAGAGGATAGTTTTTTTGGGGGAAAACGCTTAGTCACTCACTCAAGAGCTACATCATGCTAAGATTGCTAACACTCTGGTCTGTGGTCGACAGGCCTCCTGCTGAGCTAAAGCTGTGAGGTGATTAGACTAGCTTAGCAAGGAGGAGACACTAACTTGACTATATTTTTTACGTTTCTTTTTGTAAACAGATGAAACAAACAAGGTTATAAAAGTGGTAAATAGTGCTTTTTAACTTTAGTTAGAGCCAGGCTAGTTGTTTCTCTTTGCATCCAGTCTGTATGCTAAGCTAAGCTAGTCTAACCTCCTAGCTGTAGTTTAGCATCTCATCTCACTCTCAGAAAGAAAGCAAACAAGCATATATCGCAAAATGTCAAACTACTCCTTTAACTTTCAGCAGGGATTCTTAGGAGAGACTCTGAGCCGCAATTTTATAGACGACCAACCAACATTAACATCCTTAAGCAGGGTAGAAATAATGTGTGTGGGTGTGTGTGTGTGGTATCGACACAGTTTGTAACTTTTCATTGTGCTGCTGCTCTTCACACATCATTACTTGGGAGTATACACACAAACACACACAGACACACACACACACACACACACACACATACACACACACACACACACACACACACACTTCCTGTTGTTTTATGTGAAACCTCAGTTTAGAGTTAACCCTTTCAGCTCAACTGATGCACACAAACAGGTTTATCATCGTTCTCTGTTTCGCATTTAGGAAGGTAAGCCAGACCAGGAAGGAAGGAAGGAAGGAGGAAAGGAACAAAGGAAAGAGCAAGGAAAGGTAGAAGGAAGGAAAGATGGGTGGCAGGGAAGGAAGGTAGGAATAAAGGAAAAAGAATTAGGAAAGAAGGAAAGGAACAAAGGAAGGAAGGAAGGAAGGAAGGAAAGGAAACATGACCCAACACACACTCTGTCTCTGTCTCGTCCAGGGAGGCAAACCGGACCTGAACACAGCCCTGCCCATCAGACAGACGGCATCCATCTTTAAACAGCCTGTTACCAAGGTTACAAGTCACCCCGGCAACAAGGTGAAGGCAGACCTCCAGAGAGCGACTGAGCAGCCAAGACAGGTGAGAGGCTGACACTCACACACAGACACGCACACGCACGCACGCACACACACACACACACACACACACACACACATACACACATACACATATATACTGTTGTCTCCATGGTAATCCCTGAGGGAGAGGCCAGGGTGATTATGCAAGAGAGGATGGAGTGGAGAAAACCATGTTGTCATGGGCGACATGGGCCACTAGAGGGTGTTGAGGCATCATGGGAAATGGAGCATGACAAACAGAGAGCGCCACATTTATGCAGGAGCGATGGTGATAAGACTATTTCCCATCTTATTCTCCTTTTTTTCAATGTTCTGTATTTTTTTCATCATAGTTGAATCCATATTGTAGTAAAAATTAACTTAAACATTTTTCCCAGTCTGTCTTAAAACTCATGAGGTTTTTTCTTGCTGTTACTGACCATTAGAAGATCCCTTCATAATGTACTTACAATGGAAGTGATGGAGGACAAAATCCACAGTCCTTCTGTGTAAACATGTATTTAAAAGTTGATCTGAACAGTTAAGGAGCAACATTATCATTCATGAGCGTTGTGTTTCTGTCCACTTGCTCAATGTAAGTCCAATATTCATTCTCTTTTAGCTCTGTTATTGCTCTCTACCAAACTCCTGAGGGAAATATCTGGCTCTTTATCTGCTAAATGCTCCACTATTTTCCCCAGCTAGCTGCTAACTGTGCCTGTTTACTGTTAGCTGCTGAGCAGGTGGTGTACAGTGGGTATTGGCAATGGTCATGTCAATAAAGTAAATATGAATTGGAGAAGGAGAGAGAAGCAATGATTGAAAAAAGCAGAGACAGAGACAGAGGGAGAGAGAGAGAGAGAGAGTGATGCTGCATGTTCTCATCAGCCAAATGTCAGCCTCATTTCCACCCTGCCAACCTGGTGTGTGTGAGAGGGAAAGAGTCTCATAATGACTTCAGAGCTGACACACTCTGACTTCTGTCTGCTCACTCATCTGTTTTGTGGACCGCAGGACAAAGGACAAAGATGGTGTAGCTGGCTGCTAAGGTGGAGACTGAAAGTTTTAAAGTGACATTTAAGGCATTTCATCTAGAAGTCATTTTTCAGAAGAATCTCTGGGTGATTAAATTCTGCTTGGCTAACTTTGTTGGATGTCATCCAAACAATCAAATAAAGGCAAAAATGCAGATTTTCAGTAGGAATTTCTGTATTGTTTTGTGTAGGACAGGATGAGTATGGTGAGGTTGTTATGGTCGTCATTACACTGTTTATCCTTAAAAGACTTAAATCTGATCCACTGATAAAATAAATCACAAGAAAATGTTCTCATCTGTCTGTGTGTCTCTCTGCAGCTATTTTGGGAGAGGAGGTTGAAAGGTCTCCGGTCGTCGGACGTCACAGAGGAAGTCTTGAGGACCATGGATCTACCCAAAGGACTTCAGGGTGAGTTTCCAGCATTAAAAATCTAAACACTTCACTGCGCTCCAGTCCTGACCTCTGACCTGTGAGCGGTTTGTCTCTGCAGGTGTTGGTCCGGACTCCAGTGACGACACTCTGCTGTCGGCCATCGCCAGCGCTCTGCACATGAGCTCTGCTCCCATTACGGGTCAGACGTCTGTGGCTGCTGAGAAGAACCCGGCCATCTGGCTCAACACGTCCCAGCCACTCTGCAAGGCCTTCACCGTCACTGACGAACACATCCGGTGAGAGATGCAGTCATAATTTCCACTGATTTTCTTGTACAGTAACTATTTCAACACTTAAAATATGTTTTTCTGGCTGCAATCAATATTTCAACCTAGAAATAGAAGAATTATGTATTTTGGTTTATGGCTTCGACCACCAGGAGGAGCTGTTGCCTGTACCAGCCTTCAGTTTGGAACAATTATGACTCTCAGTGATGTAGTCCTTATAATAATTACACCAAAGACTATAGATGTCACCATTCCTGCTGTCACTCCCATAATTACAAGCAAGCTCCTTTTTCATGCCCAGCTCTTGTTTAATAAGTGATGACATCATCATCTTCATTATTGGCTTTTTCCCCCCTGAATCTGCAGTGTTAAGGAGGAGTGTACTATTATTGGAAGCTCAGAAGTTTTAATGTGGACCATCTTCATGAGAATGTTTTATGTTTTTTTTTTTTAGGAAGGAAAGAACAGGATGTAAATATTTTTAAGAAGTGATTTATTCAGCAGTTATTGTATGTTTGCCTGACACTAAAGATACGCAACCATTTCATATTGATCGGTTCTCATTAATAGTTAAAGCAACTTTCCTACTTGACATTCTTACAGTTGAGCCCCCTTGTAATATGTATCAAAGGTAGCTCCAAAGATTGTACACGTCATCAGCGTGTGTTTCCAGGTGTTACAGAATGCTAATGCATGTGTGAAAAAAAAGAGTTGTTTAAAGCTATTTTCTGACTCTAGAGGGAGTCAGGTGACGTCTCCTGAGTCTGCGTCAGTTGGGACTGAAATAATACGAGTTTGAAAATGAAACAAATCTGGGGGTGTGAAGTTAGAAAGAAGTGAGGTTAGCAGACCTCTGTAGCCCACTCCTCATATTTGCTTGAGGCTAGCAGCTCCACGCCACATTAGCTGCCGCTAGCATAACAAACCCCACTCTGTCTGAACTGTCAGAGTTTGAGTTACATTGTGGGTAATATAGGCAGCATTAGTGTTGCTGGAGAGCAATGCATCATCTGGGGAGTGCTCTTAGGGAAATCATCCTTGGACAAGTCTTTTTAATTTTCTCAGACATATTAATGCTAATATGTGGAAACTGTGTAATACCATCATGTTACGTTAGATGTTTTGGAGTTCAATCCTACTAGTTAATGTGAAGTTGGCTCAATTCAGATTAACAAAGGTTTTTCCACGCACACACAAGCAATATGGCATCCAGTCAAACTCTCATACAACCTTGACAAACTAACTATTCACTGCTTGAAAGCGCAAAGCACATATATGAACTCCTCTGATTCGAACGACAACGCATCATTGCCTCACTGCTACAATGTCCACAGCCAAAAACATGTCACGTACTACCAGCCAGGTGTCCACAGAGAGTTCCTTTTTATTATTTTCTTCATGCAAATATGATGTAATTTCATGCACAGTCCGCAGTTTATAGTTAGTTTACAGAATATATGATATATTACAGTTGCTGAACATCATTAGTCAGTGTCATTACTTTTTTGAGTCTACATGTGACCTTTCTGGGTGCCACCTAAACAAATTCTTACAGTACCAAGAAGGTGTGTCCAAACTTATGACTGGTACTGTATGTATAAATCTCAATCTCTGTATGTATCTTGCCTTATAGCAATGGTCCCTCTAATCTCAAAGAGATGGATAAAGGCACCATGCTGTTTGTAAAAGCTGTTAAATATCAGAGACACACATACAATTATCATTTCTTATTTTTTTCCAGCCTTCAGATAAAAACACTGAAGTGGCTGAATTCAGTGTCAGCCTGAGACAGATTAGATGAGTGCAGACTGATGCATGCTGGGTAGCTGGAGTGATCAGTCGTAGGGAAAGAGGGGGATGAGAGGGTGATGAGAGAGGAAACAGAGGATGAGAGATATATGAGAGATGAAGCATGAAGTGGGAGGAGGAGGAAGCGGAGGAGGAGGATGAAGAAAAGCAGTTGCCACCACAGTGACGGTGGGTAATTTACACCAAAAACAGGAGATTCAAAATAACATCCAGGTAGATAGAAAACAACAGCTAAATCAATGTGAAGCTAAAAATGCAGGGTACACACTCAAATACACCTGCTGTTAAAGGGCAAGTACACTGATTTTACGTATATTAGCACATTTACTCCCATTATCCAACAAGCTTTTAGTCTGAATAACATGTTTTTCTTTGGTTTTATTTGTGTTAAAGAAGCAGAGAAAAAGAACATATTATATAATGATCACAGTCTGAGCTCATATTTAGTTCGTTCCAGTCAGACTGTCACTGGCTCTGTAATTTCACAGTTGGGCGCTGTAGTTTTTTAAGCAAATGTTTCTAAAACAGAAGTACATTTTGCTCTTTTTGGGGGACTATTTTTAGTGGAGGATGTGGTGCACTATAGAGTATGTTCGAACCTGGGGTGGTGTACTATGTTTGGGATCAGCTCAAAAGTTCCATCATCAGAAATTCACATCGTCAGCGCTCGAGTTCTCAGATGATGGACCGTCCTTAAACGCTCCGATATAATTTCTTCTTCATACATTGAAGTGTCAAGAATGATGAAATTTTCTGATTGGTCATATATTAAGTTTTTTTTTTTTTTTTTTAATTGCACATTGGACTGGAAGGAAATGTAATGTGCATATTGTGTTTATTTTAAAGTCTTGACGTTGGAGTGTGATGTACTCTGAAATGTTGTGTCCTGACTGAGTATGTCCATTCCTCCATAACATACTGTATATTTGATGAGCTATCTCTAAGCACTTATTGATTTAAGAGGACCTCAGGTTTTTCTTTTTGTACATGCAGCCATGAACTGGACTATCACTTTATTCTAGTACAAAATAAGTGAAGCAAAAGTGCAAAACCAATAATGAACTATCACTTCAAAGTTCATAACTCTCTAAACTTTAGTGTATGCTAAATTTGGCTTAATGTTTCCACAAAAAAAGAACAAAGAAAAGAAAGACATATGTCGACAGCACTCTCATCCTGCCTATTTGTTATATAATATAATTATATTATTCTTTATGATAAAATATCTGACCTGTGATCAGCTGAGTCCCCATAAGCCATATGAACTGTTACTATAGTCTGACAGCAGGGGGCACTGTGGACACACACTGACATACACATACATACACATTCACTAACTGTCTCTCTCACACACACATACACACAGATACAGACACACATGCACACACATAGACACACACACTGTCTGACTGTGTGTGTGTGTGTGTGTGTGTCCAGTGAAAAACAGAGCAGAGAGAACAGCTGGCCGAAGCCATTACAGCAGAATCACTGGAATACATCACTACATCCTCCTCTCCTCTTTACTCATCTTCTCTCCTTTCCTTCCATCCTTCTCTCCTTTAACATTTCCTTATCTCCTCACCAATTCTGCCCTTCCATTCCTCTCTCCCTCCTTTTCCTTTACATCCCATTACTCCCTTTACCTTCTTCCTTGTGTTTTTCTTTTATTCTCTCCTCTCCTTGTTTCATTTCTTCCACCCCTCTGTCCTTCCTTTAGTATTCCCTTCCATTACTCTTATCTTTTCCCATCCCTCTCTCATCTGTTGCCCCGCTGCTCCACCCTTCCATATAATAATGTATTTTTGTCTTCCCCCTTCCTTTGTTTTTCCATCTCCATCTCTCTTTTTTATTTTCATCCCCTCCTCCTTCCTCTGTCTTCTCTCTTATATCACCTTCTTCCATCCCTCCTCCTCCTCCTCCTCCTCCTCCTCCTCCTCCTCCTCCTCCTCCTCTCCTCCTCCTCCTCCTCCTTTTCTTATCTCTCCCCTCCATTAATTTCCAATTCTCTCCCTCTTCCCTTCTCTCTCTCCCTCTCTCACCAGCTGAATGTGCTTGTCATCCTAAATCGCTCTCATTCCTCTCCTCTGCCCCCTCCTCCTCTTCATCTTCTCTCCTCCTCTTCCTCCACCTCTGCTACATCAGACTCACACATCTCTCCCTCGCTCTCTCCTTTTGCAGGCTCATCTCATTTTAGTTTCATTTTTACCCTTTTTTTCTTCTTTTCTAACTGTGTGCATTCTCTTTCTCTCTCTCTCTTTAATTTATTTTTTACTTTAAATTGTTCTACAGCATGATCAAATGATTCAGCCTAATAAAAAATGATAATAATTACACTTCACAACTTTAAAGGTGGAGTGCAGGACTTTTGTCTCCCCCCTCTGGCAGTGAAATGAATTACAAAAACACTGTCAACATGTGCTTATTTTATAGGCTCTATTGTAGTCTACTCTGTCACTATTGTTGGCTGTAAAAAGTGATGGATAAATTGTTTTTAGCATCACACAACCCCTGAGAAATGACTCGTTTTACTACCAGAATTCAATCAATTTAGTCCGATAACACTTGGAAAGTCTAGAAGAGCTGCACTATATTAAATTATTTTATTCCCATTCACGTTAGCAGAGACCTGACCGGAAGTTAGCTGCTCAGGAGATGCGCGGCTAGCTCGGGTATACTGGTATACTGTAAAATACAGAGAGATTTATTTGGCAGTGAAAGGCTTAATCAGCATTGTGTGCACTTGTTTAGCAAAGGCTTGCTAGGACATTTATTATGTAAAAGTTAAGTTTATATTTCTTTATTTTGTGTTAAGTTCTTCAGCATAAGCAAACGTTATTGCGTTGCACGACCGTGCGTGTATCTTTGTATCTCTGTTTGTTAATCCAGAAAATCAGACTCTCAGACAGTGAGGCTCTTCTGTGTCTCTTTGTGTCTTTTGTTCGTTTTGACAAAAGTTGTTTACATGTGTCCTACTGTAACAACAAGCGTTGCTGCTGTTTGCACCTTTTTATTTTGCATATTGCACTTTATTGCCCTTATTGATTATCAATGTTTTATTTATGTCTTAAATTGTTCTTAATTGTCTTAGATGATTTTATGGCTGAGGGAGTGCTATCTAAATTATTGTTATCTGATCCTCAATATAATGGCATTAAAGCTACTACTACTACTTCTACAATGGCAAACACAAACAACCACGCATGTCTGCTTTGGAGCGCCAATGTGGGCTTTGACAAGAGTCGACTGAGTTCAACACAAGCTGTTGATGTTCTTAAAAGCAGATGCAGGGTAAACACTGTTTTTAATCACTGAAGCTAACTTGCTTCTTTATTTTCTTCTTTTATTTTTGGTCAATTAGATGGTGATGTCAGTCAGTGCTGACCAACAGTTTAGTCCAGAGAAAAGAAGACAATATCTGGACACCCAAAGGTTCTGGTCATCTGTGATGTCACACCCTCACTTGGTCTGGTATGACCAGCAGCTTAGTGTTAGCTAATGTTAGCAAATAGTGCTGTATAACTTTACTGAGTCAGTTGTATAGGTTGGCTCAGTTGCAAAGCTTTTAACCAGAACCAAGAGACCAAGTGATCACATCAATCCTGTTGTAGCCTCTTTACACTGCTTCCCAGTATGCTTTAGAATTGATTTAGAATTACCTCCCTGCTATATTTCTGACCTCTTATTGCCGTTCAAGCTGAGTTTGACATCCTCGAGCAAAAGTCTTTTATCTGGTATCCAGAGGCCCGGCTGAAAACTAAAGGGGACAGAGTATTTGCAGTTAGAGCCCCGAGGCTTTGGAATGAGTTGCCTGAGGAAATCAAGAGGGCTTTGTCAGCGATTTCTTTTTAATGTCTTCTTAAGACATAGTTACACCAGAGAACCTTTCCTGACTCTACTGGAGTTTGTATTGTCTTTGAATTTTTTTTATTAATTATTTCTTTAATAATGACTTTTGTTTTATGTTACTCGAAATAGTTTTTTATCTGTGAAGCACTTCAAAACGTTCACTGTAACTAAAGATGATTCATTTTCGGACTTTCTCACTCTACTTGTACCAACACTTTGGTATTATCACAAACACAGTGCCAATATGTGTAATGCAAATACTCTTTGTGGCCACAGTGGGACCGCAGATCTATGAGGGCTTTCCACAAGATGTCAGAACCTGGCATTAGTGAGCATTGGTTATAAGGTCTGGCTCACAGTGTTGAATGGAGGTTTAGGTCAGGGGTATGTGCCAACCAGTAAAGAGTTTCCACACCCAACTGGGAACATTATGTCTTTGCACAGGAGCACTGTCATGTTGAAACAGGAACGGGTCTTCCCCAAACTGTGCCTACAACTAAGGTGCCCAAACCAGGACAGTCCTGCCCACATACTTTTGTCCATATAGTGCTTCTCAAGAACTACAGGCATGCCATGCCATAAAATTTCCTGACCTGATTCCTGCTCACCAAAGGATGAACCATGTGTGTTTGTTGTTTTAGAGGTCAAGAGTTGTAGTTCTGTACTGTTACACTCAACCACTTCCACTCTTTCTGTTTCATTTTTAACACAAGCACTGATGGCTGTTTGATGATGCCTGTGAAATAACACATCCTCTCCCGTTTTGTTGTGTGTGTATGTGTGTGTGTGTGTGTATAGGGAGCAGGAGATGAAAGTGTACCAGGCCAGGAGGAGCCTGGAGGAGGCGCTGATGGCCGACAGTTTGGCGCGGGCCGCCGAAAACACCCGAGAGCTGCTTGAGGGGAAGACGGCCTGAAGACAGACAGGTGAGATGGATAAACATTTTTTATTAATGTTCATGTTTATGATGAGTCCCATGTCTCATCATGCCTCATCAGCCAGTTTAAAAATTACATTACCCTATTTTTATTATGGTGTCCAACATTTTCAAATGGGAAAAATGCAGATAAGATTGCAGAGATGATAACTAACTGGTTGTCATAGTAACACAACTTGCTTTCAGGCTGTCGAGATAAGATGAGTCAGAATATGAGCAGAGGAGATGAAAGATTTGTCGCAGTTAAGAGGGAAAAGTCGCCATAGAGGAATGTGACCGTTTAAAAAGTCTGCGAATGTCATCATATCATTAGAAAGAGTGTTAGAGTTTTGTTTTTTATTCACATCACAATAACAGTAACTAACAATTCAACTAACACACACGTCTCCTCCACACACAGCAGCTTCATACTCACACATATTCAGCCTCTGGTTATTTGGAGAAGAACCTTTGTGACGTTTTGTATGTGTGTGTGTGCAACGCTTCAGCACTGACGTTCATGGACGTACTTTATAATTCATCACCTCTGTCAGGTGGCAAAGGTCACACTGTCAGACTTCATCACCTCAGGAAATAATCATTTTAACACTCATGTAAGCTGCTTGTTCAGTGGCATTTTCACCTAAGATCAAGAACAACAAGCTGAACTACTAAACAATTAATGTGCAGAACTTCTGACGTAGTAAACTGCTGTACTACTACTACTACTACTACTACTACTACTACTACTACTACTACACAACAGAGCTAGTCAACTACTGAACCACTAAGCCTCTAAATAAATAAAGTGCAGAACAACCAAACTGAGGAAATACTGAAATCCTACACTGAACTGAACTATTGAACTACCATAATAAGAAACTATGGAAGTACTCACTACTAATCAAACTACAGGACTATTAAACCACTAAATGAATGGAGTACAGAACTATCGAATCAGCAAAATGCTGAGATACTACACAACGGAACTATTGAACCACCATGCTAAGAAACTATGGAAGTACTAAACTACTAAAGTACTACACCAGTAAACTACTGAAATATGAAGCTATCAAAGCACTGATGTACTGAAGTACTAAACTACCAAACTACTAGTAAACTAAGGTAAAGTACAGAACTGCTAATCTACTGAACTGAAGTAAATGACTGTAGTACAGAAACACTGGACTACTAGTATAGAGCCAGTAACCTACTGAATTACTGAAAGAATAAAATGCTAAACTTCAAGACTACCAAACTACTGAACTATAGAACTAGTAAACTACTGAAGTACAAGACTATTAAACTACTAAACTACTGAGCCAGTCAATTTCTTAACTAGTAAAGTACTGTTTTAGTACACTAGTAAACTACCAATCTACTAATCTAATCTAATAGTAAACTACTAACTATTGTATTGAAGTATTGAACTACTGTAATACTGAGCTATTCATGTACTAAAGTAGTATACTCATAAACTATCGAGCAACTATAGCACAGAGCAACTAAACTAGTAATTGACTAAACTACTGAAGTATTGAACTACTTGCACTATAGAATATATAAATCAGTGAACTATTGATCTACTAAACTACTGATCAGTATCCTTCTTGCTGAGGTATTGAACTGCTGAACTATTGAACTATATTATAGAACTATAGAACTACTGAACAAGTGAATGAATGAGCTATCAAACTAATAAGGCACTGAACAACTGAGCTAAAGTAGAAAACTACTGAACAACCAAACTCTTGAGTTGGACTGATTTGATGCTTGTACTGCAGTTCCAGTGTGAGGAAAGTTACAGATCGCAGCTTTTAATGTCTGAAACGATACAGAGGCAGAACCAATCTGCTGTTTCAGAAACCTTGTCAGAGTGTGTGTGTGTGTGTGTGTGTGTGTGTGTGTGTGTGTGTGTGTGGTGGGGCTTGTTGTGAATACTGATGGGGTTCTTGGCGTCTGATTGAAACTCAGCCATGCAGTGGACGAGCAGACTCTGTGTGTGTGCGCGCACATGTGTGTGTGTGTGTGATTGATGGGCTGTAGGCTTGTGGCGTGTTGGTGTATGAGTTAATGGTTAATGTGATATCTGTGTGTGTGTGTCTGTGTGTTGTATTACAGTTTGTTTGGTTATTGGCTATATTTCACTCTGCAGAGCCTGTAAACAAAACCAGATTAAAAAACATTTACTTTCAGAAGTTCACACATCCATCCATCATTCCTCCATTTCCCAGCTGCTTATCCGGGTCAGGGTCGCCGTGGCAACAGGGCAGCACAGCAGGCCAGAGAGAAAAAGGTTTGCTGCAGAGTTTGAGATCTGAGGGTTTTATTCCATAAAGGAGGCTCAGAGAAAAAAAAGAAGAGTGTCATCTGATGACTGAACTACAGCCAGGATCAGTTCAACTGAGAAGTGACTCCAGTTCATATTAATTTCATATTAAGTCCAGCTGCTGCCGTCAGATGATTCAACATCAGAGTGCCGTTTATACTGACGATTGCGCAATAGGAAAGATCATAGGGTCAATAAAATCAAACAGATTTAGCCTCTAGAAGTTAGAGGGTTATTAGTTCTAACAAAGCAGCAGTGTCTGATATATGCTTCCTGCTGACATCATTTACAGTCAGCACAGAAGCTGTGGGATCTTATCGATCCAAGAAATGTTGTTATTTTTGTCAAAACAACCTGCACAGCTGCATCCATCTCATCTATGAATATCACACTTTTTCTTGGCCTTTTTTGCCATCGAGCTATGTAGTTGGCTAGAGAGATTATTGCTTTGTCTCAAATCTCTTCTTCTGTACTTATACTTAATTTTTTTTTTAAGTATATTTTTTGGGGCTTTTTGGCTTTAATGTACAGGTCAGTAGAGAGAGACAGGAAACTGGAGGCAGAGAGGGGGGCAATGACACACAGGATAGGACCGCTAGGTGCAGGATTCGAACCAGGGTCGCCTGCAGTGAGGACTGTAGCCTCTACACATGGGGCGGGTGCTCTACCCACTGAGCTAAACACTGCCACTTTCACTTAATATTTTGAGTGTATAAGTGAGAATTATGACAAAAGACAGTGCACTATGACGACCCACACTGTGCACTCAAAACGGTCAAAATGTGGAGTGTGGAGCTATGGACACTTCTCGCCCTCAACGGTCATCATTTTGGCTCCGTAGCAAAGGGGAGGGACCACTTTTCTAACTGAAATTGGCAGCCAAGGACGTTGTAACTATGGTGAACATCGCTGCATTTTTTGTATTAAGCACCACTATACTGTTTTCACATAGAAGTCATCAGTAGGTTTATTTGATTAATTTAGCAGTCTGTAATGATTGGTTGCCACGAACGATAACATGAATGCTAACGCTAGCTTGCTAACTAGCTAACTAGCTAACTGTCATTTCTGGACAACAGTAACCTGTCGAAATTTGCGTACTACACAAGTAAATACAGAGTGTTTACAGTGTACTACACGGACAGTGTGTACTAACAGAAGAGTGTGATTTGAGATGCAATGTTAGTCTCCATTCTAAAAATGTTGGACATCATTGAGCAAACCAACAACAATCTAGTCCAAGACTAAACTTGATTTCAATTGAAGTCTTTTCTTTAGTATAGGACTAATCTTAATCTCTGTCTGAGAAACTGGACCCATAGGTTGGTCAAACCAGACCAAATAAACATGTAGCAGCAAAACCCCTGCATTGCTTATTAATCCAACATTTCCTTTGTGGGAAAAAACAAAAGTTACATGTCTGGCTTTATGTCATTTTTGCAATGATAACACCTGCACATAAATGTTCAAGCCCACCTTGAGAAACTAAAAGATCCAGGCTTGGGTCAAACCAGCAGCAGCCAAATCAAACTGTGTTTTCTCCAGACAAAGAACAGGGTTGAGATACTGCTATCTGGTGGACAGTTAGACAGTCTGGTGTTAGACAGACTGACATCACCATCTTTGGGCCTCTCAAGGGCCCAAAAAGACAGATCCATTGTAGTGACTTTAAGGACCCCATGACCTTTCCTCTAGCGCCATCCTCAGGGCAAACTTAGTTGCACAACTGTTAAGACTCTAAGCATAATTAAATCATCAGTGTGCTGTTTGTTCTGTCCAACACACACACAATTTTTTTAGTAAGTGCTGCTGTAGTGAGAAGTCTGTCGTGATATACAGTCTATGCTGTTAATAGAAGCTGCTGCTGTGTGTATATTGTAAGATGAACGGTGTGTGTGTCTGTGCTCTCTGATGTTTCCTCTAAAAGCTGATAGATAAGAAGGCGTTTTTTAAAGCACATTTGTTTTCGGTGGAGGGAAAATCGTCCATTAATGCAGATTTATGCAGATTGGCTGGATGGAAGTCGTTTGGGCGAAAAGAGCCTCTGAGAGTCGAGGAGTGATTACTAATGGGTTTTTATAGCTGGACCACAGAGGGCAGCGGCCAGCCTGTGTGTTTATGTGTGTGTGTGTGTGTGAGTGTGATCGTGTGTGTGTGTCTCCTGGGCTGCTTTTTTAGCTGTTGAAACAACCATTTTAAATCTGCAGAAATCTCACACTGTTCTGTTTGTTTCCTGCCGCTGTGACTCTTGTTGCAGCTTCCTGATCATTTATTTATGTGGGTTTTATGGCTGAGTTGGTTTCTTCCGTTCTTTCTCTTGTGTGATTCTTAAGTTGCATGGTTCTTGGAAACGTGGAACAGTAGGTGGTAGTGACGCCCTAATGCTGCTTCAACACTTCAAAGAAAAAGTCAAATAAAAGAAGCACATCCAAAAAAACATCAAATAAAACCAATTTTCTCATCAGTGGTGAAGGAAGTGTTCAGTACCAAAGTACTATCAACAAAATCAGTATCAAAGAAAACTAGTGTATTAGAGAGCCTGAATGATACAGGATTTTGGTCAATAGTGATCAATATCATCAACATTTTGAGATTTAGAAAAGAAATCAGATTACTCGAAGAAGTACTCAAATACCAGATACTTGTAACTATCTTACTTTTTACTCCACTTTGTCATGACTTGGCTCTGAAGTCATGACAAAAAGTGCGGGAGACGCAAATAATAAGTCATTTATACAAATAAAGCTATGGTTCCATATTACATACAAGACATTAGAGATGTTCCAGGGCTGTTCAGGGCATGATTTAAGGTATTGGTGTTGGTTAAAATCAAGCCAATCAAATGCAGATCCTTTCATTACTGTACTTTTGTCCACCACAGCCTGCTGGTGTTGAGACATGAAATCAGCTGTTGCTCTTCAATGTTAATTTTGGGAGTAACATGGTAAATTGAACTTGTCGGTTTATGTATTTGCATTCAGCCAAAGATCATTTGCATGGGAAGATGCTCCACTCTGTGACACCGCAGTTCAGTTGAGAGTGATTCTGTAGTTCCAACAGCTCACATCAGGTTCTGGAGTTGCATTTTTTAGTTCAACTTTCATTCATACTTTCATATTAGATCAGTTATTTAAGCTTTCAAATTATGTGTGTATGAAATAATAAATTGGTTTGGTGTATTGTGCTTCATGTTAAAGTTATGTTGTGCAAGACTAAGAATAAAGCAAAAATAAATCATCTTATTCCTGGGAAGAAGGGGATTTCACTAAATGCTGCACTGTTCCTTTAAATGCTCAGACAAGTGTTTTTATCTGATCTAGACTAAAGATTTACACTGCTGACTGAGAGGACTGTGAGTCTGTGACCATTTGATACGGACACAGCATCAAACATACACACAGTGTGCGTGTG
Organism: Scomber japonicus; assembly: GCF_027409825.1. Taxonomy (NCBI): domain Eukaryota; kingdom Metazoa; phylum Chordata; class Actinopteri; order Scombriformes; family Scombridae; genus Scomber; species Scomber japonicus. The sequence goes on along the minus strand of NC_070596.1, from coordinate 1,078,685 downwards.
AGAGAGTGTGTGTGTGATTATTAGCTGTGTATCTTGTAATTTCCAGAGGAGCTGATTCAGGCTTCTGCCGCATTTTTCGGCTGCTGGTAATTTGTGGATGTTGAGACACAGAGAATTATCTGCTTCAAAGTCATTCACCAGGCTGATAACTGCAGAGAGTGTGTGTGTGTGTGTGTGTGTGTGTGTGTGTGTGTGTGTGTGTGTGTGTGTGTGTGTGTGTGTGTGTGTGTGTGTGTGTGTGTGTGTGTGTGTGTGTGTGTGTGTGTGCGCGTGTGCTGTCAGTCAGCTGAATTGCCTCGATTAAGCAGCAGATTATCAGGATTTTCTAATTATTAGAGAGTAATTAAGACTGAGCTGAGGATTATCGGACTGAAACATGAAAATATCGGAACGCTGAAGGGAGAAAACATTCAGATATAAAAACACACTAATACATCGTAACTGTAAAACAAAGAGTTCATGGTGAGGTGTGTTTTGTGGATTTAAAAACACCTGAATTATCCCTAATGAAAGACTAGAGGATGCACATCAGCACAATGAAGGATTACTGGAAATGAAAATGAAAAACAAAACGAAAAACAGGTTCTGTTCATCAAGATAGAGTGATTCAAAATGCAATGAAGGGGTATTTAAAATTAGGGATTCAACTGGTACAATGAAAGATTCAAAATGGAAAAAGTGACAGGAATGGCTCAATTAAATATTCAAATCAAAATAAAGGACTAAAATGGCACAATTAAGAATTAAAGTTGGAAATATAAAAAGGATTCAAAATGGTACAATGAGGCATTCAAAATAGAACGGCAATAGAATAATGGATACAAATTAGAAGACAAGGATTACAAATGGCACATCAAGGGAATAAAATGAAAGACATTAATATGGAATGAATTACTACCAATAGAAAAAAGGGACTCAAAATGGATAGAGGAGGGGACTAACATTGCACAGCGGCAGATTCAAAATGGAATGAAGGAGGGATTCATCAAAGTAATGAGTGATCCAAAATGGCACAATGAAGAAATAAAGTTGGAAATATAAGGGGATTCAAAATGGTACAATGAGGCAAAAATGGAAGAGGTAAGGATTCAAAGTTATATATTAGGGATTCAAATTATGAAGGAAGAGGGATTCAAGTGGTAGAATAAAGGATTACAATTAGAAAGGGGAGTACAAATGGCACATTAAGGGAATAAAATGAAAGGAGAGATTCAAATGGCACAATGAATCACTTAAAATAGAATGAAGGGATTCAAATTGGAAAGAAGAATGGCACAGTGACAGACTCAGAATGGAATGAAATAGGGATTCAAAATGAGAACAAGTGATTCAAATGGCACAATTAAATATTTCAAATGGAAAGAAGGGATTCTAAATGGAAAGAAGGGGAGTAAAATGGCAGAATGACGGATTCAAAATGAAAAGAGAGAACTAAAAATGTCACAATGAATGATTCAGAATGTTAAAAATATAGATTCAAATTTACACAATAAAGATTTTAAATGGAAAGGAGGGAATCAAAATGTCAAAATAAAATTTGAAATGGAAAGACAGTTTTATAACATCTTCATGGACTGCTAGGAAAAACCAATTTCCCAGCAGTCTGGAGGAAAAAGCCAGACGCTGTTTCGTTTCTATCATACGGATTTTTGTTTTAAATATGGGAGTCAGAATGTGCTGACGGGGGTGTCTGTGCAGCTCGGAGGAGGAGGAGGAGAAGGAGGAGAACATGATGCCATTTGATATCGCTCCTGCTCTCCTGCTGTGTGAGCGCTTCACTTTGGTGTTTTATGTATAATTAAAATGTTTTCTGTGCAGGCGATAGGCTTCTGCAGACAAGCTCTCCTAATTATAGCCCCGCCCCGCTCATCAATGCAGAGGAAGGGAGGGGGGTGTCAAGGGGTTAATGGAGAGGCTAATGATTAGCATGGAGGCTCTCCACATTAATTGGAGGGGGGGTTTTTTGTCCAGAGGCTGATGTTTATTGTTCTGCATGAGGTGGGAGGACCCCAGCAGAGAGACAGTTTGTGCTGCAGAGTGATTTTATTAAGACAAGCTTAACGAGTCAATTTAGGTTTAATAGAGGAAGAAGGTAGGAGGCAGACTTTTGTTCAGGGGTCTCTGCAGGGAGCATCACAATTATATTCAACATTTATCTTCCAGTAAGAGACATCACAGAGAACCTGAGTACTTATTAAGACACAGACACACAGACACACAGACACACACACACACACACACACACACACACACATTTATACCTCTAGACATGTGAGGACCCTCAAACGTACATAATCCATTCCCTAACCTCTAACCTTAACCTGAACAAAATAAAGGTCAAATAAATATAGGTTTATTAAATATAACTAAACAAGTTAACCAAAAGTAAGATATACCAAATGGAAAAAAGGACAGGGAAGAGAGAGAGAGAAGAGACAGATTGGTTGACTGCTGACATTTTATGGGTTGCACTTAGACCAGGTGAGCTGAATTCTCATAATCATCTGCCTTCACCCACCTGGATCCTGCAGGTAGAGGTCAAAGAATCTTCAATCAATCAATCAATCAATCAATCAATCAATCAATCAATCAATCAATCAATCAATCTTCCGCCTTCCTGTCAGGAAAGGTTGCCAAAGATGTCCTTAATTTACCTACTGTCCTCACTCTACAAAAATGTTCTCACTTTCCAACATTTTTCCACTTTTGAAACATTTACATATTTTTGAAAATTGACATCTTTGGTCTCACTGTGGAAAATTGCTGTCAAAAAAACTTACAAAAAAATGTCTCCACTGCAAAAACGTCCTGAAATTGTCCTCATAGAAACAGACAAAAACATCCTCACTCTGTAAGACGTCCTCACTTTCCAACCGTCTTAAATTGAATGCTGTCATATATTACCTGATTGACAGAAACACACAAAGCCTAAGGCCACATTAAGACTGAACCGGCAGTGTGGCACTTTGGTGTAGATGTCTCCGGTAGTGTGGAGGCACCAGTGAGACAATGAAATATGATCTAGGAAGTTAAGTTGGAGTTACACATTAATTCCATTTAAGAAGCCAGAACACTGCAAAGCATTGTGCAGTACTCACAGATAGGATCATAGCAGCAAATGTTTTATTATTCTATATAATGATCACAAGGTTGAATATGGTGTTCAAGTTACAAAGTGCAGGAATGTGCACTTGTGTGTATGTGGTTGGTCTTGCTGGATTACGTTGGGTTGCGTTGTTAAGCCTGGTTCAGAATTTAAAACTACCTGCTTACTGATGTTAAAATTACTTTTGTGTTTTTTAGGCAACTATGTCTATTAATTACACTCTGATTTGCACCCATGGCTTCTTTTCCATAGCAACAGCAGCAGTAGAGGCTCATGGGTATCCTTAGCCGTCCGCCAAAATCAATAACAACACATTAATTCTTCGAAACTAATTTTAACTAACTGAAACTGATGGTCATAATATAATTCTATGGAATCGTTCCATTATCCAGTAGAGTCCTGAGTTTCTATGTTCAGTAATATTGAGGAGATTGCTCATTTCCAAGGTGATTTATTTTCAGTAAATGGTGTAATCAAAAAAACTATTCCAACTGAAAATCCTCTCAACACAGATGAGAGCTTTGAATAGTGCTCTGGATGCTATAGATGGATGATATGTTGATACATATCAACGGATCCAATTAAATGACAATTGAGTAAACTCTGTCTGCTGATAAAGACCATGCGGTCGCTTGAAAGCTCCAGAACAAGCTAGTAAGCAAGCCTTGATTTGGGATTTTTTTTCAAGAAGCCAGTCAGCCGAGCAACACAACAATAACTCCTTTTCTCTCTCTATCTCTCTCCAGATTTCCTCTGTTCACCAGCCTCAGGTTCATCATCATCATCATCATCATCATCATCATCTTAATCCAGACAACAAACCAAAAACCAGATCCTGACACAGACTGAACCATCACCTGATCCATTGTGTCAGTGGGTGATAGCTTCTACCTTCCCGTTAAAGAAACCTTCTATCCAGGACGACATCAAACTGGACATCTGTCAGCATCTGGAAACAAATGCTTATTTTTCCAGACCAATGGAAGCAGCAACCGCAGAAATAATGACATCAGCTACACCAGTTTCAACATGATAGGGCAGCAAACAACAGGAACTGCAGCTCGGGAACACGAGGAGCAACAGCAGCAATAAGTTGAGTCAACCAGCTCAATGTGACAACCGAAGCCTTTAATCCTCTCAGTGATTCATCATCTGTGCAAACTTTACAACAAGCGCTTATTTTATGTCAGTTTTCAAATTTATATATTTTAGTTTTCTTTTCTTTTTTTTAATGTAAAACTGATGAAAAAAAAATACTGAAGAGCAAATTTCCTCATTCAACCCAAAGTCAGGTTGCAAACTGCTGGACGGCTTTTGCTAACTCTACTAACTCTTGTTGTGCTCTTTGATGATTTTTGGTTGTTTGTGGTGTCAGATTGTTGTCTTTTTTTTTTCTTTTTTTCTTTTTTAAAGGTCTTCAGGGGTTTTAATTAAATAATGAGAATTTACATGAATATGAAATAGAAGAGTTGCTTATTTAAAACAAATTTTATACCTTGAGAGAACATATGTGTACATTTCTTGGACTGGAGTCAATAAATGATTATATTCACAATCATTTGTTGGTACTTTTTAAAACAATCTGTTGATATATGACTGTTTCTGATGATGATGATTAATGCCTTTTAAGAAAAGCTCATCATTTTGTTTTTGAGAGTGAAATAAGGGGGTTAATAATCTGTTGCTGTGTCTCAAATGACATACTTCTGTTAGTACACTGTGTACACTCTGTACTTGTGTAGTGTACAAATTTTGACAGGTTAATGTTGTCTCAAATCAAACACGGCTGTTTCGCACTTACTAGAAATGACGACTAGCTACAATATCGTTCATGGTACCGAATCATGACAGACTGGTATTTTAACCCAATAAAGCTACTGATGGCTTAGATATGACTTATATACTCACAGCACACTGCAAGTTTCCATACTTCTCAGTGTGAACGCACTTATGCAGTCAAAGTATTATGTTAAGTAAGTTAAGTTAAGTACAGATGTACATAACTTGAGACACAGCATGTGTGTTCAGTACAGAGTTGAAGTCAGGACATGGTTAGCCTAGCATAGCATAAATAATAGCAGCAGAGCAAATCAAGTAGCCTGTCTATGTCCTGAGTTTTGAAAAAACTACACCTACCAACACGTCTAAAGCTCTTTATTTAACATTGTATCTTAAATCTCTATGCAGACAGAAATGCTAAAATGACAGTGACTGTGGTTTTAGGGGACGTTATACGCTTGAACTATTTCTTGGCAAACAGCAGCTGGGTGCAATGAGTCCTGCAGTCTTCCTGTCACAATAAGGTTGCCAGGTTTGGGTCCATTGCACTTGTGCAGATCTGTCAGATATCTGGCAAGCTGCACTTGAGCTGAAGATCTTAGTTCCGACAAGTCCTTCAAACTAAATGACAAGATAACTTGTTGTTCCATGCACTGCAGAATGACACATTCAGAAGTGTTTTCTGATCTTAGGCCCTATCAGCAGGAAGATATCAATACATATTTGTGACAATGTTGTTGTTTGGTTAGGTTTAGGCAAAAAAATCACTTGGGAATGTTAATGGTTTGGGTTAGCTAGTTCTTAAACCCTCGGGGACCTTGGTCATCATAGGCACAATAACAATAATGTTGCCTCACAGTTGGAAATGAGAAATTGCAATTTCCTATATGAAAGTCTGATGTATGTTGACCCATCCATCCACCCTGACCTCTTCACTTGTTGTTCTATAACAAAAAACCCTGAAATCACCTTCTTTGCTCCCACTGTAATTACTACAAACACTAGAGGTGGTTCTGTCTGTGCCATCACAGATTCTTGCAGACAAGTGTCTTTCTGTTGGGGAAGGAGCTGTGGCTCAGGGTCCTTGTGTAGCATATTGGGGGACTAGAGACCTTTTTTTGGGTGGTATGAAAGCCACATGAAGAGTACAGATATCGCTATCTGCATGTCAGTAGTCTGGTGGTCATCACTCTAGCACCTTTCTCCTGTGCTCTGTGGGTTTGTAAAGGTTGTGAGGATCTGGTAATAACTTTGATTGATGATACACCAGGCTTGACTTGGTAAGAATTTCTATAATGAGCTGATGTTAAACCAATAGAATACAAACTGACTCAAGGGGTGACATATTTAGAAACAATTCTTCAAACCATGGATACGTTGAATCTCTACATTTCAGTGTTGATTGCATGTTAAGCTTTTTGCGTGTCATTTAATACTGCATTAAAAGACTGTCCTCAGTTATGTTGTGACACAACACTATGGTTAAGGTCTGGTTAGGCACAAAAAACACTTGGTTAAGGTAAGGAAAGCATGACTTGGGTTAGAAATACCCAGTTTTGTTGCCAGAAAAATGTTTGCAAATGTTCTCATGGCTCAATTTACCCATTGTTTTCTGATGAAATGGGAAGCGAGCCGATGCTAATGCTTTTGCAACTTAGTGCCATATAACTGCCTAGCCAATCACCCAATCCACCTCCATGGAAGAGAGTCCACGTAAATGTCACCTGAACTATGTCGCTTTCCCTGTGATAAGCATTGTAGAAATGTTGATAATGCTATGTATTAAACATATTGAAATGTAAAGATTCAGTTTCTGTGGTTTGCAGAAATTTACAATACCAACATTTTACTATGGCGACTTGGCTGTTAGGAAAACACAGTAGTGAGTCAGCTGGTGGCTTTACTGGTTCAGGTGTTAACTGCCAGCTTAAGAATGCAGCACAAGCCCACAATTTATATACCAACCGCTGATTGTGCCTTCTATACTCAAAGTAGAAATGCTTGTAATTGAATGTGGGGGAGGGGAGTGTCAGTAAACATGCAAGATAAAGTGCATACATATAAAATAAGTAAGTGGGCAATTACATATAAATGTCCTGTGTGCTACACTGACCATTAACTGACCAAGAGATCACCCATCACTCACAGCACCAGACTGCAGTCTTTCCTCTACAGTGTAGAGTCTACACTGCTAAGTGTCAAAGTAAAAGAGTCGTGTTGAGCCACAACATTCATGAGGACATCAACTGAATTATAATGTATTTGACTATTATAATCAAACATGTTTTCAGATGGTGTGAAGTCAATTTTGCTGATTACATTTGGGAAAGTGGTAATTGCTGAATGTCACTGACTTGTAAATGTTCTCTTTTCTCACAGTGGGGGGAATCGTGATGTATCAACACATCATCCTGCAGGCGTTACTGCACTCAAGGAGAGCTGTGGTATCCCAGAGCTTGAACAGAATTTAAATCATTGAATGCTTTCCAGATTTAGGCAGAAAACATGATACATTATATGATTCAATCAAACAGCAATCAAACTACCTACTGGCCAGCTCTGTTTGGAGACCACAGCTGCCAGAAATCATCAGGTGGTCAGTTGCATCTGTACTGGGATGGAACAGCTTTGTCGTGTTGGTCTGTCTAAAGCTGGATCCAGTTACGCACGTCTCTAGAGAATCTAAATCGGTAGCCAGCTAGTCATTATAGGTCAGAACATCTTTAACCTTTCTCTCTAAATCCTCTAACAGGGCCGGTGCATCCATCATGCAGCATTACACACTAGTGTTACCACCCTGTATATGTTTAAAGAAATCAGAAAGATTGCTTCACCCTCACACAAACAATAAAAATGGCTTTATTCAACATCAGGTCACTAATGAATAAGTCATTTTTAGTCCATTATTTTAGATGTACCTGTAACCTAGACTTCACCCTGACTAAGACACAGCTGGATAGAAATGGTGCAGTCCTGCTCACTGAGACTGCTCCTTACTTCATCCATACCATTAGAACTGATAAGAGAGCAGGCGGAACAGCTGTTTTCTTCTCTGATATCTATAGCTACGATGAAATCCCCCTTAGGGAATTCACATCTTTTGAGAATCTCGCTATAGGTGTACAATGTAACACTATGCTATGTGGCTTTCTTGATTAATTCTCTGAGTTATTGTCCAAGGTCTCCACTAGTATTCATGCTGACAATCAAAAAGACCACGATGTTAGAAACGTACTTAGCTTACTGAAACATTTGATCTGACTCAGCATGTTTCTGGACCCAATCACAATAAGGGGCATGCTCTGGATTAGTCATATAAAAAGGACTTTTATATATATATATATATATTATTACTCTACCCTGTGTCATGGATGTTGCTATCACAGATCACTGTTTCATATACTTTGATGAGTGTTCTACAATTGAAATCTTTAGTTCTCTGTCAATAGAGAGCAAAAGTGAAACTAGAAGTCTGAGTGTAATCATAGACAGTGATCTAAACTTTAAGAACCATAACAGTGCTTGCTCATTTACGTAGGAATGTTGGGTCTCTTTAAAATGAAACCTGAAGAGTACGGTTTAGACCTGCTCTATGTGTAAAGTGCCTTGAGATGAATTTTGTTGTGATCTGGCACTATATGTAAATGAGAAGACAAAAACATATCACCATCATATCACCAGATCAACCTTCTATCATCTAAAAACATTTCAAAACTAAGCAGCTTTCAATTTCAATCAGACCCTGAGAAACGAATCCATGCATTTATATCAAGCAGACTAGACTAGTGTGCAGTCACTACAGTGGAACTTAAAAGTCTGAGCACATTACACCTGTTCTTAAATCTCTACATTGGCTCCAAAACTAGAATCGATTTTAAAATTCTGCTACTTGTATTCAAAGCTCACTACATGAAAGACATGCTAATTAGATAGAACTCTCAGGTCCACAGGCAGAGGTCTTTTAACCATCCTTCATATTAACTCTAAAGCAGAGGAGGGTCCCTTTTTTATTTATGCCTTAAGTAGATGGAACATCCTGCCTGAGGACCTGAGAGAGGCCCCTGCACTGAACACTTTTAAAAGCAGGTTAAAAACATTACTTTTCACAACAGCCTATGGCTAAGTTATTTGCATGTGTGTGTGTGTGTGTGTGTGTGTGTGTGTGTGTTTGTGTTGTTTGTGTTGTTTTCATTTGGTGTAAGTTAATTTATTATTTTGTTATGTTTAATAAACCTACTGTACTTTTCGGATTAAGGTTAGAATTAGGTTTGGGTTTGGTTTAAGGGAATTGATCATGTCACACGTATAGAAATTAAAATGTGTGTGTGTGTGTGTGTGTGTATATTTTGATATTTGAATATTCTGCACTGATTCTTATATGATTGCATTAAAGCCCTTTGTGTTCTGTTTGTGTTGCTATTTTATGTAAAGCACATTGTGTTGCCTTGTGTATGAAATGTGCTATAAATAAAGTCTGACTTGACTTGACTTGAAATTGAATTGGGTCACACTAATTAGACATATCCACCATAATATGAAGTCTTCTGAAAATAGAATAGTGAGTATATGAACACAGCATAAAGGATAAGTTCACACATTTTTAAGTAGTATATCTTAAAACAATACAAGGATATGTACATTAAAAAGAGTTGTTCCCCACTGTGAAGACGCGGCTGTATTTTTTTTTTTTTTAGCTTGGATGTTTTAGATCTGAGGTCTTTATTTATGTGGGTATGTACATATACAGTATGCAGATATTTGTGTGTGCATGTATGTATGTAGATTTGCATATGTATATATGAGTATGTATGTGTGTATGCATGTGTATTTACATATCTTTTTTTTCTTTATTTGTTTTCTGTCTTTCTCTTTTTGATCATTTACGTTGTTATAATTTGTGCATTCAACATGGGCCTGTGATATATAATGAAAAGGTTGTAATGATGCTGTCTGTTCAAGTATATCAATATACATTTTATAGACTTAAATGACAAATAAGAAAGAGATCCTTTCCTTAAGTGATAATTTAAGTGATGGGGGTTAATCCACAGTCTGGGGAAAAAACTGCAATCTGCACACTTAAATTCAGCTGAAGCTTATATGAGGCTTAAACAGTCTGAGTTAGTCAAATCAAATGAAGGTGTAGTGAGCGATAATAACCCAATACATTTTTGTCAAAATCACAGAATCTCTCCTCACTATCCGCTAGCTGTCCCTTCTAAGTGCGCTCTGAAAAAAACAGATTCAGAAGATAAATATGTGGCTCAGAGCCATGGATACGTTGAATCTCTCTCGGGGGGGTATTTTGGTTTTCACTCAAATATCAACAATTTTAATATTGACTCAACTTTAGACTTCAAAGAGTTTTGCATGGAGCAAGGATTGTGGATGAACAGCCTTCATGGATAAGATGAACAATAACAGTAAATGATAATGGCTGTGTTCACATGACTGACTTGAACAAATGTGACCTTTAGCACTTTTAGGACTGGCCTATATGTCAAGGTTTTTTACCAATCCCAATTTTTACCTGGAAAGTGTTGTACACATCTTTCAAGCCATGTTTAGTGTGTGTACATTTATGAATGTGGCCCAAGGGATTTGACCATCTTAAAAGGTGATGGGCATGAAATGTGACCATTTATCGAAACACATAACAGCCTCCACTCTTCTGGTTTCAGGCTTTCTACAAGATATTAGAACCTGGCTGCAGGGGTTTGTTCCCATTTAGCAAAAGAGCAAGTAGTGAGTCACCTTGTCCACATACTTTTGGGCATTAAGTGTGTGTGACCAAAATGTTGGGCAGACACATAGATGCACATAGATATATTAATGACCACAAATAAGTTTTTAAGGTTTTTTTGTACTTGTAGCAGCATAATAATGGCACACATGTAATAGTAAGGTGTTGTATGTATCTCAGCATCTTCTGTCCAGATTGTCATTAAATTTTCTGATTCCATTCCTGCTTCCCACAGGATGACCCCTTTAGACTTTAATGACCCTGTGACCTGTCCTCTAGCACCACCCTCAGGACAACTGTACAACTTTAACTCCACCGCTGGTAAAGCTCTAACAATGGCTAAATAATGAGTGTGTGGTTTGTTCTGTCAGATACTTGGCACAAATTGTTCTTAGTCCAAATGCTAAACTCTGTATGTGTGACTGTGGTGGTTTTGTCAATCTGTATGTGTGTGTGTGTGTGTGTGTGTGTGTGTGTGTGTGTGTGTTAAAGACACAGAGAGACAAACCAGTCTGCCAACTCTGCTCTCATTTGCATCTGCTAATGGCCCTATGATGCCAGTTTCTGATCACTGCAACTACACATTTAAATTCTGGCTTCATTGCCAGATGCTCCCTCCCTCTCGCTCTCTCGCTTTCTCTCTTTCTCCATCCATCTCTCTCTCTCTTCTATCCTGTAACAGCAGCTCTGTTCATGCATGTGCATCAGAAAACACTGGCTGAGGTTAAACTGAAAGCGTGAAACTGCTGCCGGTAATGATGCCTTAGTTGGTCATGATTACGCTTATATTTACATTTACACTCCAACATTAAAGCCGTGAACATTACATTACATAAAAACGTGGCTCTAACAACCTTCATTCTTCTGCGAGTGCTTTCCGCAGGATGTTAGAACCTGGCTGCGTGCACAGATTCGCTCCCATTCAGCCACAAGAGTATTTCAGTCAGAGATGCCTACATCAAAGAATTGACAATTTACGGTACAGCAAATGGGCAGAGAGATTTGATTAAAAGGCTCTGCTCTTTGAGGGTGTTCTTTAAGAATGCAGCAATAGGGAATTATGCTGGTGAACTCACTCACCCCTTAAAAAACACATACATGAATATTAGATCTTAGTAAAGTCAAAAATATCAAAAGTTTCACACATAAGGAGAGGTTGGAGCTGTAAGTGTGTAAGTTTAACTTGTAGTAAACTATATATCGTATATGCACCGTATGTGCCGCCTTAGTCTGGATTACCTGACCCTAGAGAGGAATTGTCTGTCACTGTGGTGTGTAAAACATTGTATAAACTCTTAAAACTGATATAATTTTAGTCAACATCAATTGAGACTAAAGGCTACAAATTTGAAAATGAAATACATCTGAAGGTGTGGAGTTAGAAAGGAGTGGTCTCTGTAACTGAGGACCTTTTGTCCAGTAACATCTTCAAAAGGTTGAGGATTAAGACTTTGGCTCAAGGTTGTATTCAGGTTTAGGTTAAAGTGAAAGTGAAAATACAGTTCAAGCATAATTAATTTACATAACACATTACATGGTAAACAGACTGTACTTACATAGTGCTTTTCTAGTCTTCTGATCACTCAAAGCACTTTTACACTACATGTCTCATTCACCCATTCACACACATTCATACACTGATGACAGGAGCTACCACACAGGGTGTTAACCAGCTCATCAAGAGGAGATAGACACACACATTCATTCACTGTTGGAGCCGCCATCAGCAGCAATTTGGGATATTCTATCTTGCCCAAGCACACATCAACATGTTGACTGGAGGAGCCAGCAATCGAATCGCCAATCTTCCAATATGTGGACGACCCGTTCTACTTCCTGAGCTACAGCCACCCCACATTAGTGAAACAATCTATTCTAAATTGCAAAGACACATAGAGCATTTAAAATGCTTTTATCTCATCACACCTTGATTACTGCAGCAGGCTATTCACCTCTTAAAACCTCTTAATCAAAAATCTATTGATTCATTACAGAACTCAGGCTACTGCTGTCATCAGTATCCTCTACTGGCTCCCAGTGTGTTTAAGAATTGATTTTAAGATCTTATTAATTAAGTGTTGTTGAGGCCATGCTCTTCTCTATATTTCTAACATCTTTGTCCCACTGGAGTCTGCACCTCTTTGAGATTCTTGGGCAGAGGTCCTTTATCTGTTCCATATTTGGGATAACAGTCAGCTCAATCCGAAGCTCTGGAACTGAGACAAAAAGGTTGGAGGAGTCAGTATCATCTTTTACATCATTTATTAAAACGTTTATCGGAAACCTAATCTTAATTTCACTTAAAGGTGCAGTGTGTAGGATTTAGTGGCAAATAGTGGTGAGGTTGGAGGTTGCAACCATCTGAATACCCCTCTTCCCTCTTGTAGGAGAACCTGAGCAAAAAAACACAAAAAGTCCTTCTCTAGACCCAGTGTTTGGTTTGTCCATTCTGGGCTATTGTAGAAACATGGTGGTACAACATGGCAGGCTCTGTGGAAGAGGACCCACTCTCTATGTAGATAAAGGGCTCATTCTAAGGTAACAAAAACACACTGATTCTTATTTTCAGGTGATTATACACTGATTAAAAAGGAATATTATGAATATTACATTCAATTTCTTTTAAGCCTGTTCTGCTAGATGCCACTAAATTCTACACACTGCACTTTTAACTTTACTTGTTTACTTTTACTGTACTTGTTAAATCAACAGGCAGACCACAAGGGACTATTGAATAAATGAGGGCTCAACCATGGTTTTTTGGAAATAACCCAAACAAACATCCACAAGCTAACGGCTGAGTGCAGTTTCATATCCTGGGAGGGGCTAGCTGGTTACATCAAATCATATTTTATTGGATAAATGTGTGTGTACACTCCAGAGTGCAGGATGATTCATCAAAGATATTTTTTAATAGAAAGTGGAAAGAGAGGGATTTTTAAGTATGAATATTTTTAAATGTTTCTGACATACACAGTTGGCTCTATGAAATATTCTAGGGGATCAACACAGGGGCAAAGGATTAGAATTTAGAAAATGTATTTTATGAATTCACTGGATCTTTAAACCTGATTTTATTGTTGTTGTTTTTGGCCACTTGGGGGCAGTGGAAACAAGCTGTTAACACAACCGACACACCGAAACAATGACCTGAAAGACCCTAAAATGCTCTGTAGAGTTGAGGGGAACTGCAGTGTGTTTGTTTACATGAGCGACCAGTTTCACATTGAAAAATTAATTTGTTCCATTGTTATTAGAAAAATATTAATCAGAGCAGCTCTGTGAATAGAGTTAGGGGTTAGAGCATGTATTATATCACTGCCAATATATGTGTGTTTGTGTGTGTGTGTGTGTGTTATTTTTGGATGTCACATCTGACTGGTTCCGTCAAAACAAACAGACAGCAGCCTCTGTTCATTTTGCCTTCACTCTGATGATATACACTCTGGAAGAATAACTTCCTGTTTGTTTCTGGAGCTAAGATGATAACATGTCATCAAACTAAATTGAGTTTTGCTTTGTCAGGTCTAAACATAAAAATGGTAACAACTATTGGGGGTTTATACTGTCAAACAAATATGGTTGTCATGTGACCAGTTTATCAAGCAAATCAATTGAAAGCTATTTGTAATCAATTAGTAGACAAGAAACGTATAAGAAATGCACTGTGTATAAAATGCAGCTGTCTTTTAAACAAATTAGCATTGGTTTTGGCTGTCATTTTTTATGTTTTATTGATGTTCATTGGTAATTTAAGATGTGGTGAATTTACTACAGTGCTTTATAGATCAGTTCATATGGTACAATATACTTCATTGTCCCCATAGGGGAATGACACGTAACACATATTTCACACACCCCATAATAAAACACCATGAGACCACTGCATGATCCCCACAGCCTCAAGAAGCATTATTTAAAAGTTTGATAGAGGTCGGCACAAATTAGTTTTTAAAACAGCTGAGTTTTACAGTGGGTGACTCTGTATTGTCTGCCAAAGGGCAAGGGCTCATATTCTGTGTGGAGTATATATGATGGGTCAGTCATATCCTCTGAGCTTGCTTAAGAACAGACTGCTCATATATCAACTGGTGGGGCTGGTATTCATTCCTCCCCATCACCTTATGGTGATGTGTACCATACTTAGTTTTTCGTTACACAGTGGGGTTGCCATACCATGCTGACATCCCATATCTACCTAAGCTGTCTAGTACAGCCTGATAAAATAAAAACATAATCCTCTGGTCGACACCATACACGCCTGTGTAAGAAATATAGTCTCTGCTGTAGACAAGAACACAAACTTTCCACATGAACCAGCTGAAGGTGTCGTCCAAGTGAACGAGCAGACCTGATTGATATGTGTATTATGTATGACCACAGGACTGTGATCCCCCACTGATCTAGGTTCCAGAACCATCTTCTTAGTTTTAACCACATTTAAAACGAGATGGTTGGCCTCACACCACTGCACAAAAGTTTTCTATTTCACAATAATAGGCTGCTTGGCTTGTGTCTTTGTGCAGCAGACTGAGGATAGCTGTATCATCAGAAAATTTCCCAACAAAGGTAAAGTTATTTTTCATATTCCTGGTTTGCATAAGGTCTACAGACACAGCACCTGTATTCCTGCAGCTGGCAAACTTTGAAAGAATGTATTCAACACTGACATGGACATGTTGGTTCTCACTGACTGAAGGTATGTTTCAGGTCTTGTCCATGATTCACGATTTCAATGTTTTTATCTTTCTGTGGTTCATTATTTTGGGGCATCCTTTTTACTTGACAGTGAAAAGTCCAGAGCTGACAGGAAATGAGAGAAGAGAGACATGTAGCAAAGGTCCCTGCAGACAGACTTGATTCAGTGGTCAGCATCTTAAAGTCCTGAGCCACCAGGAAACTTCAGTTTTTTTTTTATTTTGCCTTCCTTGTCTTCACGGTACAGGGAATCCTATTAGAAAAAAACTGTGAACTGTGTTGGCGGTCTTCTCAGCAGCTCCTTGCAAAATCACCAATAACTGTTAATTTCTCTGTAATGTTGTTACTTCCGATGTGTGATCGACATCTATAACTCCAACTGACAGAACACTGACACACAATCTGTGGAGTGAAGCAAAACACAACCTACTTCACTTTTCAATAAGTTAGCTAAAAAGACACATTCATGTACCTTTCTCTGAGGGTTTTGTAGTGATGGATGAAGTTAGATGTTGTGGTGGTCATGTTACTGACTTTTGAGGTGTAGGCCTCTTATTACTGCATTCATTGACAACATAATCCCTTAATCCAATTGTATATTTTTGGACCAACCTGCTCCATGAGCTACCTTGCATGTTGGCCTAAGTTCATCTACCGCATCTTGGTAGGTTACCAGGTTTGCGTGCATTACACAAGAAATCACCCAGTCATGTTTCAAAAGCAAAATGATATCTAGAAAAGAAAGAAGAAAGTAATTTCATAAGTCTGTCTGTAGTCTAAGTCAAGTTTTTTATCAGTGTTAATCGAGCAAGTCTACAGTCCTCAAATTTGCTGACTTGAGTCAAGTCATGTGACTTTTATGCAAGAGGTACATTATCAATATCTCCTCAGTCGCTGTGTTTGTTTTTGAGTTTGTTGTTGTCATACACTTTTGACTCTGGGCTGCCCCCTGGTGGATGTATTGGTTAACATCCATGCCAACGTGAAGGACGCATGGACGTATGTGAGCAGTGATGGGAACGTTGAAAAGGACGTATACATTTTCGTACGTACCTTGTACGTACGAAAAATGGGCCTTAAAGCTAGCAGCTCCTGGCAACATGTTGTCTACTAGCATAACACACCCAAAACTCCAACCAAGCTGTCTGCTGTTGAGTTGCTTTGTGAGCTATGTAGATGCCAGAGTTTGTCTAGGAAGAAAATATATGGTTCTACTGCATCAATTTTAACTCTTGAATAATTAAACAGTCATTGGTGGAAAATATTTTAATCTTTTCATTTACATCAGAGCACAATTAGAACAGACATTTTGATCACCACATTTCTCTTCATTGGTGAAGCTGTTGGTTCAGTATGTTGTTTAAAGACCACATCCTTCCAAATAAGGGCTCACGTCACGGCCTGCGCAGTGAGCGCGCCAGCCCACCCTGAAACCAGACAGAAACAATGGCATCACTCATCTTTCTGCATTTGAAGGTGTGTGCAGTTTATAGCATGAGTCACATTATCAGGTCTTACCAGGCTCTGATGCCATTGGGGTCCCTAACGACACGTTTGGCACAATTGATCGCCACGCCAACGTTATTTGTCAGGAGCTCTGTGAGAACAGAACCAGAGCAAAATAGGAAATTTGGATTTGAATGGTAATCGAAAAAGTAAGACATTAGAGAACCTTTACAGAACAACTAAGCCTTTTTATAGCTGTTATTAAAGAAAATATATGAGCATGTTGGTGGAAATCCTGGTAATAACATTTTTGTTGAAAGGATATCAGCTTATAAAGTTCTTGTGGGAAATGTATTAGAAAACAGCTGCTTACTTCTACATCCAGTAGACACAGAGCAACGTTATTATCTCATTAGATACTTTTTTTGTATCCACCTGATGAAGCTAAGTCCTAAGTTTTCTCTTAAGAAATATCTGGCTCTTTATCAGCTAAATGTTCCACTGAGTCTGTTTGCCATTTGATGCTGGGCAGGTGGTGTACATGGATTTATCAGAGCGTATTTGTTGAAAACAACTACCTGCTACTGCTGGAAAAGCGGATGATGAGAGCTTTTGGGATTAAATAGTAAATGTGTTGTAAAACATCAACTGTGAGCTGAAAGAAGCTAACAAGCTGTAGAGCTGTAGAGTAGCGGGGTTGGTGAGAAACTACTGGACTAAATTATGATGAGTCATGTAAAGTAAATCTGGACACAACAGGATTGATGACAAAACTTGCTTACTCACATGGCAACTAATACAATAATAAATCAGGTTTCAGTTTTGGAGTTCATCACTGACCACTACACTTGATGCCACATGCGTTCCCTGAGCCGGGGGTGCGGCCGTCATCACACCAATAGCGACTGTTTATCTGGAAGATGCCATAGTCAGTGGACCCGTCAGTGTTGTGGTTGATGGCTTGGGTGTTGTAGCTTGACTCCCACTTGGTCAAACAAACCCCTGCAGAGGAGACAGAACAAACGCTCGTGTAGACCACCTAGACTTTATTGTGACATACTACTTCAGAACTCAACAATTAACTTTTACGCTTAAGTGGCACACTTCTTTTAAGTCCAGCATGGTGAACATTGACTCTGCATCAGTTTTTGTTATACAAAATATTATAGTTGTGTGGCATTGCAGTGTAATACCCCATTCAGACCAAGAGAGGGATGCAGGTTGAACCCGTGTCAGGGTTTCTGTATCAGTCAACCCCTCCTTCATGATAGTTCTCTCGAACTCGAGAGCTGTTAGTGAAATAGTCATAAAATATAATTGTACATGGACAATAATTTGATTTCACCACACTCAGCATGATTTTCAGATGGAGGTATTTCAGTTGGACATGTCTTCTGTGATTGCGCCACAGTTTTTTTTCTGTCAACTCAGAACAAGTAACTGTTTAAAAAATAATGATGTTTTATAGTGTGGCAATGTGCTTAAGAACTGGTTAGGTTTAAGCACAGAAACCAAAAGTTATGTTAAATAAAGATCATGGTTTGGGTGAACATGATCACTTAAATGATAAAGTTAGGCAAACTTCGACATCATTTCAATATAAATACATTGTGCTATATATTTACCATTAAATCTGCCATGTCCAAAGGTGGAAATTTGTCCCCTTTTTATAGATGCTATAGATGACATCTGTCACTTAAATATGGTGTAGGCACAAAATATACTTCAAATTTAAATACACTAGTCTGAAAGTTGTGCTGTTTATGAAAAAACAGTCATGTTCATGTACACAAATCTGTAGATAAAATTGTGTGAATATTTCACAAACTGTGAGACTGGTCGCATGACCAGAGTTGGATGCTGGTCTGACATTTTGACATAAATGTGGTCCTGGATGCAAGGTCACCATTTAAATATCTGATTGCTTTTGTTTTTTGTTGTGAGCTACTCAAGTATGATGTAAATGCGCACTATATATAAACTCAGCTCCACCCCTGGTTTACAATCTCAGCCAAAAATGCTGTTTCTCTCTTTCTATTTTTCTGTACTTTGTTTTTATTATTAGTGTTGGGGGTGGGGGGTTAATTGTATGTTTCAATGTTTCTCAAATTGCATCTTTTTCTGTTTTATGTAAAGCACATTTAGTTGCCATTGTGTATGAAATGCGCTATATAAATAAAACTGCCTTGCCTTCTTTTTGATTGTATCATTGATTGAAACTTATTGTAGAAAATTACTTGTTGTCATGTCCACTCCCCAAAGTACAAACCACGTCCACTTTTATTTATGCCAATGGTATGTCTGGAAGGATGGTGATGTATGCAGAAATTCTGCAGTTAACCCAGGCTGGACCTGTATCTTATGTGAATAGTGACAACAAAGGTTTGTCCAGTGTCCAATAGTCCAATATGAATAGGTCCATCGGGTGTCTGCTGTATGAAAAAGGTATAACTGTTTACCACATATCATAGTAGACACCATAATAATACACATAAAGTTCATATTGACTTTATGTTATAAATGAAGCAAGTTTTAAAAGTCTGATAATTTATGTACATTTACATGACCCAAAATGATTGGAACAAAGGCTGGTTTTAAAGGTGGAAATGTTTCATTTAAATATCTACAACACATTGGCATGGTTTACAAAATGAACTGACTTCGCGTGAATTGGCAGATAGAGTCCTTTAAGACTAATGTCATTTTGTATTGCTGTTAGCTAAAAAACAGAAATGCATATAAATGAGTAACATTTCTGTTTGTGGCCACATGCCGAATAACAGGCTTGTTACTCACAGTTGGCCAGGCTGATGCCGTAGTAGCCGTCCATGCCATAATTCTTCAGCACTCTGGCCCATTGACATCGTTGATAGACCTCAGCACTGGACAAAACCACCAAGAGAAGAAATACCAGAACCCTCATGATTGACTCTCTGCAGGACTAGATGAGGCCAAATCTGCTTAGTTCAAACTCCTGAACAATGTTGAAACATGCATCTGGGTCTTTTTATTTGAACTTTGAACAGCTGTTTGTTTTCAGGCAGATTGTGTCATCAGTGTTATAATAGAGACTGAGGTGAAGGACTGACAAGGTGAAGTGTAAATGCTTTGCAACAAATACACCTATAACAAAGAAGAACATTTGACAGGGAGTGGAACACTTGTGTTACAGCCAAGACAAACTGTTTTTGGAGAAAGAGTTCTACCTTACTTAAAAACAAAACCTTGAATTTAAGGATGAGCAAACCAAGTGATATTGACTTTCAGTGTTATGCAACAAAAGTCATAGTGTGTATCCTTGAGGCCTGACCAATGTATTGAAAGTATTTTAGATGTTTGTTTGTTTTTTAATTTTACCTCCAGGTTTGCTAGTTTGTGGTCTTCTTCTTCCTTGCTTACCTGCTGCCATGGCTATTTCTCAAAGTACAAAATATGTCCACTTTTATTTATGTCAATGGTATGCCTAGCTTAATGGTGATGTATGCAGAAATCCTGCAGTGAACCCGGGCTGGACCTGTGTCTTATGTGAATCGTGACAATGTAGGTTTGACCAGTGTCCAACAGTTTGATATGAATTAGTCCATTGTGTGTCTGCTTTCTGAAAATGGCATCACTGCTTACCACATATCATAGTAGACACCATAATAATACATTCAAAGTTCATTTTGACTTGATGTCTTTTTGTATAGACAAGCTGAAAATGCTGTGGACACTTTGTTTCAAACTCTTGGACAATGTTGAAAGATGAATCTGGGTTTTTTTTCATTTGTACTTTGAACGGCTGTTTGTTTTCAGGTGGGTTGTGTTATCAGTGTGATAATACAAACTGATGTGAAGGACTGACAAAGTGTAGATGCAGCGTTGGCACAAATTCACCTGTAACAAAGAGCTGTAATAAAGAAGACATCTGAGTGTCAAGAGTGTCAAGACAAGTAAAACTATGTTTTTTTATTTTACATCCAGGTTTGCTAGTTTGTGGTCTTCTTCTTCCTTGCTTTTGCTGGCACATTACCATTATATCAAAATAAATAAAAACATATCGCTTAAAATTTACTAGCCAATAAATTAGATAAAACACACATTCACACACCTTTCCTTGACGGTTTTGTAGCAATGTTATGGTGGTCATGTTACTGATTTGCCCCCATGATAGCTGCCTTACACGTTGGCCTCTGCTGCATCTTGGTAGGTTACACTGGAAATCACCAAGTCATGTTTTAAAAAACAAGTCAAGTCCTTTCTAGTCATCTCTTTAGTCTAATGCTGTGTCTCAAATCTCGTACTTCTGTACTTATACTTCATATGTGTTCACACTGAGAAGTATGGAAAAATGCAGTGCACTATTATTACCTGAATGGTGCACTCAAAACAGTCAAAAATATTTGTAACCACGAACGATAACTTGAATGCTAATGCTAGCTTGCTAACTAGCCATTCATCCTTTCCGGTAAGTACGCAACGGGCGTGTTGGATTTGAGACAACACTAACCTGTCAAGTACAGAGTGTACACAGCGTACTAACAGAAGTGTACTAACAGAAGTATGTGATTTGAGACACAGCATAAGTCTCGAGTCCCCCACCTATGTTGTGGAGTTCGAAAGAAGTGAGGTTACCAGACCTCTGTAGCCCACTCCTCATCTCTGCTTGAAACTAGCAGCTCCACGCAACGTATCTTCTACTAGCATAACACACCCACATCTTGAAGAGTACTTTAATGTATAATTTTTCTTCTTACTGTCATGGTCATGTACCTCAATTACCTCAAAACTGATGACTAGAATACTGTTTGTACAAATATTTTTTTAAAACACCACATTAAGATATTGTTAGCAAACAGTTTAACAATTGCTAATTTATCATATATCAGTAGAACACAGTCAGACTGGTTTCTATTTCTTAACACATAACTACAACTAACTTTTACTGTGACACATAGAAACTGTTCCAAAATGGCATCAAGTAACTCTTTAATAATTAAACAGTCATTGGTGGAAAACAACTTTTTAATCTGGTTTTACATCACAGCATAATTACAACAGACAAATGTTGAAATCACCACATTTCTCTTCATTGATGAACTTGTTTAAAGACCACATCCTGCCAGATAAGAGCTCAAGTCACGATACTGGCAATGAGCGCGCCAGCCCACCCTGAAACCAAACAGAAACAATGGCCCCAATCATCTTTCCGTATTTGAAGGTGTGTGCAATTTATCTCCATGAGTCACATTATCAGGTCTTACCAGGCTCCGATGCCATTGGGGTCCCTAACGACACGTTTGGCACAATTGATCGCCACGCCAACATTATTTGTCAGGAGCTCTGTGAGAACAGAACCAGAGCAAAATAGGAAATTTGGATTTGAATGGTAATTGAAAAAGTAAGACATTAGAGAACCTTTACAGAATAATTTAGCCTTTTTATAGCTGTCAGTAAAGATAATTTCACTTCTTTTTATGAGCATGTTGGTGGAAACCCTTTTAATACAATTTTTGTTGCGAGGATATTGAAGTGAATCAGCTTATAAAGTTCTTGTGGGAAATGTATTAGAAAACAGTTGCCTACAGAACAACGTTATTATCTCATTGGAGACTTTGTATCCACCTGATGAAGCTAAGTCTGATATTCACTTTCCTTTTAGCTCTGAGAAAACTCCTGAGAAAAATATCTGGCTCTTTATCAGCTAAATGTTCCACTGAGTCTGTTTGCCATTTGATGCTGGGCAGGTAGTGTACAGTGGGTTTATCAGAGCTTGTTTGAAAACAGCTACCTGCTACTGCTGGAAATGGGGGGGGGGGGGGGGGGGGGTGAGAGCTTTAGGACTCAATTAAATAGTAAATGTGTAAAAACCATAAACTAGGGGCTGGCTAAAACAAGCTAAAAATCTGTAGAGTAGTGGAGTTGGTGAGAAACTACTGAACTAAATTTTGCTGGGTCATGTAAAGTAAATCAGAACACAACAGGATTGATGACAAAACTTGCTTACTCACATGGCAACTAATACAATAATAGGAAAATGATCTTTTATGGTTTCAGTTTTGGTATGGTGAAATTTTGGAGTTCATTACTGACCACTACACTGGATGCCACAGGCGTTCCCTGAGCCGGGGGTGCGGCCGTCATCACACCAATAGCGACTGTTTATCTGGAAGATGCCATAGTCAGTGGACCCGTCAGCGTCATGGTTGATGGCTTGGGTGTTGTAGCTTGACTCCCACTGGGTCAGACAAACCCCTGCAGAGGAGACAGAACAGACCAACACACAGACCACCTGAGACTTTATTTTGACATACAACTTCAGAGGTCAACCATTAACTTTTAAGCTTAAGTGGCACACTTTAAAAAAAAAAAAATTAAGATTTTTCTACTGGCGTAGATGCCTTTATTTGACAGTAGAGAGACAGGAAATTATGGGAGCGAGAGGGGGGTGTGACATGCAGACACTTTTTTAAAAATCCAGCACGGTAAACATAAACTCTGCATCCATTTTTGTTATACACAATATTATGGTTCAGTGGCATTGCAGTGTAATACCCCATTCAGGCCAACACAGGAACACAGGTTGAACCTGATGAATTTCAATAGGACTTCTTTATATCTTTCTGTCAACTCAAAACAAACAACAGTTACAAAATAATTATGTTTTATAGTGTCAACGCTGTGGTTAAGAATTGGTTAGGTTTCAAAACAGAAACCAAAAGTTAGGGTTAACTTGGGTTAAAATGATCACTTAAATTATATTTACTAATGTTACTTCCTCAAAGTTAGGCAAACTTTGATGTCATGGCAACTTGGAGGCGATGGGGCGAGCATTATCCTCCTGCAGAAAAGTCCACCCTTTGCCACTTGTTTATCTACTCATCCATTTGAGGCAGCTGTGGCTCAGGAGGTAGCGCGGTCATCAACCAATTGGTAGATTGGAGGTTGGTTGCTGGTTCCTCCAGTTCACATATTGATGTATCCTTGGGCACTAATCCCTAACCCTAACCCTCACTATATATAAACTCAGCTCCACCCCTGGTTTACAATCTCAGCCAAAAATGCTGTCCTTTTTGATTGTATCATTGATTGAAGCTTATTGTAGAGGATTACATGTTGCCATGTCTACTCCTCTAAGTACAAATCACATTCACTTTTATTAATGCCAATGGTATGGCTGGATGGATGGCGATGTATGCAGAAATTCTGCAGTGAACCCAGGCTGGACCTGCGTCTTATGTGAATAGTGAGCAGTGTCCAATAGTCCGACATGAATAGGTGTCTCAAAATGGTATAACTATTTACCACGCAACATAGTAGACACCAAAATATACAGAAAGTTCATATTTCCTTTGTTACAAATGAAGAAAGGTTTTAAAAGTCTGATCATTTGTTTACATTTACATTACCCAGAATGAATGGAACAAAGGCTGGTTTTAAAGGTGGAAAAGTTTCATTGACATTTCTAAAACACATTGGCATGGTTTATAAAATGAACTGTTTGTGACTGCATGCAGAATAACAGGCTTGTTACTCACAGTTGGCCAGGCTGATGCCGTAGTATCCGTCCATGCCATAATTCTTCAGCACTTGGGCCCATTGGCATCGTTGATAGACCTCAGCACTGGACAAAGCCACCAAGAGAAGAAATACCAGAACCTTCATGATTGACTCGCTGCAGGACTAAATGAAGCTGAAACTACTGTGGATGCTTTTTTTCACACTCTTGGACAATGTTGAAACATGCATCTGGGTCTTTATAGTTGAGCTTCGAACAGCTGTGTGTTTTCAGGTGGATTGTGTTATCAGTGTGATAATACAGACTGATGTGAAGGACTGACAAGGTGAAGTGTAAATGCTTTGTTTCAAATTGACCTGTAACAGAGAAGAAAATGTGATAGAGAGTGGAACACTTGTGTTGGAGCCAAGACAAACTGTGTTTGGTGAAAGAGTCTTACCTGACAAAACCTTGAATTTAAGAATGGTGATAAGCAAACCAAGTGATATTGACTTTCAGTATTATGCAACACAAGTCATAGTGTGTATCCTTGAGGCCTGACCAATGTATTGAAAGTATTTTAGATGTTTGTTTGTTTTTTAATTTTACCTCCAGAGGCCTGTACTACGAAGCTGGATTAACCTATCCAGGATCTCTCTCCGTTACCTGGGTTGACTTAACCAGATCTTCGCAGTCCAGGATAAGCGGTACTACGAAGCTGGATATCAACTCGGTAAATCAACCCAGGGTCTTCCAATCTGGATCTCTGCACACTCACATAAAGGGGAGGTGTTTGCAGCGTCTGACCAATCACAAACATGCAGAAACCCTGCAGAGCAGCCTACTTTACCCTTTACCATGGAGGAGCAGACAATTATTCTTCATAAATATGAAGAATTCAAACATCATCCAGGCCAAAAGCAACACTGTTGATGCAGCAAAAGCCAGGAAGGAATGCTGGCAGAAAATTGCCGACTCTGTTAATGTGTAAATTCACGAGATCATACAATATTAATTTATCAGACAATATAAACGGACAGCACTCTGATCACACAATGCCACTTTATTACGGCACAGACGTTTGGGGCAGATCGCTTCCTCAGTGCCCTTCCTTTCATAGAGACATTAAGTTAATTTAATATTCAACATTCAAAATACAAACCTATTATGCGCTACAACCATTTGAGTGAATGATTTCAAACCAACTGTATAACATACAGAATAATATCCCTCATGTGCCTCAAGGCTTATTTTACAAATATATATTTTCGTCAATTTTTTACAATTACAATAAATAAATAGTTATTATGCTCCCTGACACTTTGATCTCAGGATGTCAAACCTACAGAATAATATCCCCCACGTGCCTCAATGATTATTTTTTAAATATATATTTTGGCCAATTAAAAAATTGCATCTATCACTAAAAACTCTTTCTCTCCTAAGCGCTCCTCTCGCGATCCGCGCATCAATGTTGACAGGATCTTTTAAGAATGGGCAGGTCATTTTCTAAGAGAGCTGATTGGTCAGGAGGTGGTGCTTTTGTACTCATTGATCTCTTATCCAGAACATAACCTGCTCCGGAGCAGGTTAGCCGTTCAGCATAAGTTACCATGGTGATTTACCCCGGTAAGAAGTGAACCAGCTTCGTAGTACGGAAAACCCAGGGTTAACCCTGAAGTTACCTCGATAAGAGAAAATCCAGCTTCGTAGTACAGGCCTCTGGTTTGCTAGTTTGTGGTCTTCTTCTTCCTTGCTTACCTGCTGCCATGGCTATTTCTCAAAGTACAAAATATGTCCACTTTTATTTATGTCAATGGTATGCCTAGCTTAATGGTGATGTATGCAGAAATCCTGCAGTGAACCCGGGCTGGACCTGTGTCTTATGTGAATCGTGACAATGTAGGTTTGACCAGTGTCCAACAGTTTGATATGAATTAGTCCATTGTGTGTCTGCTTTCTGAAAATGGCATCACTGCTTACCACATATCATAGTAGACACCATAATAATACATTCAAAGTTCATTTTGACTTGATGTCTTTTTGTATAGACAAGCTGAAAATGCTGTGGACACTTTGTTTCAAACTCTTGGACAATGTTGAAAGATGAATCTGGGTTTTTTTTCATTTGTACTTTGAACGGCTGTTTGTTTTCAGGTGGGTTGTGTTATCAGTGTGATAATACAAACTGATGTGAAGGACTGACAAAGTGTAGATGCAGCGTTGGCACAAATTCACCTGTAACAAAGAGCTGTAATAAAGAAGACATCTGAGTGTCAAGACAAGTAAAACTATGTTTGGTGAAAGAGTCCTATCTGACTTAAAAACATAACCTTGACTTTGAACTCATTGTATGTATCCTTGAGACCTGACCAATGTATTGAAATGACATTAAAAGTTTTTTAAAACATATTTTACATCCAAGTTTGCAATCTTGTGGTCTTCTTGTTCCTTGACTTTGTTGACACATGGCTAAATTGGTTCCTTTGCATTTGATCAGTACAATAGCATGAAACTGATGCTGTGAACTGTTGAACAGTGCAAGTGTGGACAAAAAAGTGTTTCATCAAAGCCAAATACAACTGAACAGTGTATAAAACAAAAATGATATCAAAATGAATTCAAATATATATTTATGTACTGTACCTATTTTTGAGGATTTTGTAGTGATGTGATAGTTGTGTTTCTGTTTCTTGAGCCCCCTCCATGATAGCTGCCTTGCACCTTGGCCTTAGCCGATCTGCGGCATCTTGGTAGGTTCAGTGCACATTATTTAAACAAAACCAAAACTTCTCAATATCGAGAAAAAATAAAAAGTATTTAATAAAAAAGTCAAGGTCAAGTCAAGTCCATCTGTCTTTAGTCTAAGTCAAATTTCAAGTCATGAATACCAAGTCAAAGTCTTTTATCAATGTTCATCAAGCAAGTCTCAAGTCCTTGTGGCTTAAGTCTGACTCAAGTCACATGACTTGACTCAAATTCCTCACCTCTGCTGTGGAGTTAGACAGAACTGTGGTCACCAGACCTCTGTAGCAGCTCCTCATCTCTGTCTGAAGGTAGCAGCTTTGTGAGTTGCTTTGTGGGTAAAGTAGGTGCAAGATTTTGTCATGAAAGAAAAATGTATCTCTAGAAAAGTATCTCTGGTTAAGCTGCATTACTTTTGATACCTTTAAAAAACGTCCATCATGAGTCTGACATTGTTTTAAGAGTGCAAGGATAAATTGGTGGAGACACCATTAATGTGTACATTTTCTGCTTACTGTATGGCATACATGGTCATGATTTAAAATCATTGTTGCTTCAGTTTTAAAATGATGTTGTTTTAGTCTTTTTCATCTACTCTCACTGAACTTAATTTGAAACCAAAAGTAAAATTCAATTACCTTACTTGTACACAATACTGTTTGTGCAAGACAGTAACCCCCAAAAAACACATTAAGATATTGTTAGCAAACAGTTTAACAAATTCTAATTTAACATTTAGCTTATCGGTTGCACACACAGACACACCCACACACACACACACACACACACACACTGGTTTGTATTTCTTAACACATAACTACAACTAAGGACTCGTGTTTTTTTTTTTATACCTGTAACATGTATAGACTTTTCCAAAATGGCATCAAGTAACTCTTGAATAATTAAACAGTTATTGGTGGAAAATATTTTAATCTGGTCATTTACATCAGAGCACAATTAGAACAGACACATGTTCACCAAATTTCTCTTCATTGTTGAAGTTGTTTAATTAAAGACGACATCCCCGCAAATAACCGCTCACGTCACGGTTCTTGCAGTGATTGCGCCAGGCCACCCTGAAACCAGACAGAAACAACAGCATCACTCATCTCTCTGCAATGAAGGTTTGTCACATTATCAGTTCTTACCAGGCTTCAATGCCGTTGGGGTCCCTCACGACACGTTTGGCACAATTGATCGCCACAGCAACGTTATTTGTCAAAAGGTCTGTAAGAATAGAACCAAAACAAAATCAGAAATTTCCATTTGAATGGTCTTTTAAAACATTAGACATTAGAGGACCTTCACAAAAAAATTAAGCCTTTTTATAGCAGTCAGTGAAGATCTTTTCTATTCTCTTCATGTGCATATTCCTAAAGTTTAGTAAATAGGATATTCAAGTGAATCAGCTTATAAAATAACAAAATGTCCCCTTGTGTGGTGAAGTTTTGGAGTTCATCACTGACCGCTACACTTGATGCGGCAGCCGTTCACAGGGTTGGAGCTGCGGCCGTTGTCACACCAATAGCGGCTGTTTATCTGGAAGATGCCGTAGTCAGTGGATCTGTCACGGTTTTCGTTGTTGATGGCTTGGGTGTTGTAGCTTGACTCCCACTGGGTCAGACAAACCCCTGCAGAGTAGAAAGAACAGACCACATTAGACGTTATTTTGTGAAACCACTGACATGCCACCTTAAGTTCTCCTTCCTGCTTTGCTTGAGTGCAGACGCTTCGCTCTTTGCTCTCCGCTTTACTTTTCTTTTTTCCATTGAAATCCTGTCCTCTTGCTACAAAATTTATGGAAAGCAGGTCCTGGATACTTTTATATCACTGGGAACTTAATTTATGAAAGTATCTCAAGGCTACCACTATTATTTAAACTCTTTTACCTCATGAGTGTGGCCTATCAGCAGCACAAGCCTGCACTATAGTGACTGGGATTGAGGAGCTCAGCTAAGCTAAGCTAATTAGCAGCAAGATGCCTCCCTTTTCCACGGATGATTACCACAAACTTCTCCAGAAGATAGTGGTACTGGAGACGAAAATTCAGCGACTTGAAGTCAACGTGGAGGTAAATGGACAATATGGGAATGAGACCACTCTACCGATGACTCAAATCAGTGGACAGGAGCAGGCTAACAGACAGCTAATTAGCACCAACAAGAAGCAGGAGGCTGGTGGTTACGGCAGTAAATCAACCAGTAGTCCTCCCTGGAACTCTCTTGGTGCAAAGCCAAAGAATAAATCATTGCTTCCCTTAGATATGGGAAGACGGTTAACAGGCAGAACCCAGCACCCGGAGGCTCGTGATGAAACTCAGTGGCCTGCACTGCCATTGCACAGGAGGGTCTCTTCAACCCCAGTACCAAGGAGAAAACAGCCGTGGACTGTGGCAAAAACAAAAAGTAAGAGCAAACCGACCCAAGACACAGGGATTCTACTAGAGAACAGATTTGCTCCGTTTTTACAAGACCCTGGACTCCCCAAAAGAAAGGTCAGCACCAGCACCAGAGGAAGGTATGTGGCTAAATCAAAAACTAAAAGGCCGCAGAAAGAGCTAACTACTGGGCCTCAGACACTGATAGTGGGTGACGGAGCTGTGAATAAGATAAAACACTTTTTCAACAAAAACACCAAAGTACTCTGTTTTACCAACGACATGGTGTCCGATATCACAGAGAAAATTCTGGAAATCACTGCTGAGCATCCGACAGTGAAATCTCTCGTCATACACACAGGAGCGCTTGATGTTATCAAGCAACAATCAGAGGTATTGAAACAGGATTTTAATGATTTGCTGAACAAAGTTCGATGTCTGAATACTGAGGTGTTTATCAGTGGACCTCTACCGACAGTTCGGCAAGGAGACGAGAGATTCAGCAGGCTGTTGATGCTCAACAGATGGCTCAAAGATACGTGTGCTGCTCAATCAGTGAATTTTATTGACAATTTCAACATTTTTTGGGAACGCAGACACCTCTTTAAGGCAGATGGATTTTGCCTTAACAAGTCAGGAGTACAGCTGTTAAGCTACAACATTTTTGATTTTGTGCGTCAGTCACCAGCAGTCCCTGCCAAGGACAAGACAAGACAAGACAATCCAAAACAACAGATAAGACAGCGTTCTGGAGAAGAATTGCTACCGCCTGAGATAAGGACTGACCATGAAAGTCAGCACACCCAGAGAGAGGATTTAACGTCATCATCCTTGCCCCAACACAAGGAGTCTCCCCCAGCCCCAACAGCCCAACAGGAGGATTCTTCCCCAGCCCCAACAGCCCAACAGGAGGATTCTTCCCCAGCCCTAAAAACCCAACAGGAGGAGCCTCCCCCAGCCCCAACAACCCAACAAGTGTGTGGTGTAGGTGGTTTAAAGGAGGAGGAGGCAGACGTGCTGTTCAGTAACTTTTACTCAGCCGTATTCCCAGGTTACATGTGAGTCTCTCAGCATACTTCCTGAACACACTTCTTCTTCTACGTACACACTCAGTTCACTCTCTCACTGTTATAGCGCCCTCACTGGCCATATAGTGTAGTGTCTCAATTACCTGTCTGTGTCTGTAAACACAACAACTCCCCTGTTACTCATAGAAATACTACTTCTCCATATAACAACTTTTAGCAGTAATAACACACGTAACATTACTATGTAACTTAATGTTCCACATTTCCCAGTTTGTGCTTTCAGACTGTTAACGTAACATTTCAACTGTAACAGTATTAATGTAAACTGAAATCATATATTACTGTATACCTTCACACAGAAATGTGACTGTACCATATGTCAGTTTTTTTCAAATATTAACAAATACTGTATGCATGTAAAGTAAACCAAAATAAATTCTTCAGGTCTTTCACGTAACCTTACTTCCAAGAATAACTGAAAATGTGACTTAAATCATTTCAAATGTAGCAACTAAAATTCAAATTACTGTCACTTTAAGTGTAAAGAGACACAAATGTGAATGATTAAAGTTATTTCATCACATAGTCTTTTGTCCAGGCTGGTTTCTGTCTCTCTCTTTGAGCAGTTTGTCTTGTTAAAGTCTCAGCTGGACCAGTGTTGTGCACTGTACCAGCTCTGTGTTCCTCCTCTGTGTTCTTTGGACAGAGAGAAAGGCGTGCTGCATTCCACCTTTTTCCATCGCTCAGGATGAAGGTGCTCAATCCTGTCTGTTGCTCCACAGACATGGGATCAGTGTACTGTCTCTCTCCTTTTCAGACATGAAAAGGTTTGCGTACCCGGACGTTATCACCTACTGTGACCTTGGGAGGTTTAGCACCACGTTTCATGTCCGTGTAGCGTTTGCTCTTTTCCTGCTGTAGGGCAACTCTGGCTGCAACCTGACAATATTTTTCTGTGTTTTCAGGGTTTGGCAGAACATTCAACTTTGTCCACATCGGTCGTCCTCTCAGAAGCTGGAAGGGAGATTGACCAGTTGTCGCATGAGCCGTTGCTCTGTAGCTCTGTAGCATGTCAGTGACTGCTGGTTTCCACGGGCGTTGGGCTGCTTGAGCTGCTTGAATACAGTCCTTGAGCACTCTGTTAAAGCGCTCGACACAGCCGTTAGCTTGAGGATGGTAAACACTTGTTCTGTGTTTAATGCCTCTTTCTTTCAGAAACGCAGCGAAGGCAGATGACGTAAACTGTGGTCCATTATCCGTAGTAATGGCACAGGGATTTCCTTCACGTGCAAAGATGGAAGACAGGAATGTTATGATTGTGTCTGTAGTTGCAGATGAAGTAAAGGCAACTTCCGGCCATTTACTAAAATAGTCAATGAGAGTAATGGCAAATCTGCAGTCATATGTTCCGCGTTCAAACGGGCCAACAATGTCCACAGCCACATGTTGAAAAGGGCCCCCTGGAAATTGAACAGGCTGCATTGGGGCAGGAGGAGTTTTGGCTGTTTTGTCACATGACTGACAGATCATGCAGGACAACAGAACTGTGTGAACCAGGTCGTCCATGTGTGGCCACCAGTAAAGGTCTCTGAGACGTTGTTTCGTGCGAACCACGCCCTGGTGCCCTTCGTGTGCCAGCTGTACTATCCTCTGTTGAAGAGACTTAGGCACGACCAGGCGCGTCCCACGGAATATCAGTGGTGCCTCAACAGCAAGTTCATGTCACATTAGAAAGTACGGCTGCACATCAGCTGGAAGAGACTTTTTCGTCTTAGGCCATCCTGACTGAATGACCCGTCTCAATTTTGTAAGTTCAGGGCAATCTTCACATTCAGCTTTGAAATCTGCAAGTGGCAATGCTGACAGGAGAGGAGAAATCTCAGCAATCTCCGCGAATAACTCTTGCTCAGCTTCAGCAGCAATGTTGGAGTTGGCGAGGGGAACACGTGAAAGACAGTCTGCCATAACATTCTGTCTACCTCGCCGACCATCTGGCGATCCTCATGCCAGCTCTGTTCATGCCTTTGGTGTTGAGAAGGGTGGTAAGAGCTTGATGGTCGGTTCTGAGTGTGAATCTGTGTCCCCACACATATGTACGCCAACGTTCCACAGCCCATACACAGGCTAGGGCCTCTTTTTCTGTTGTGGAGTATTTCCTCTCGGCAGCTGAAAGTGTACGGGAAGCAAATGCAACAATGTGTTCAGCATTGTCTGAATGTAGCTGCGTCAGGACAGCTCCTAACCCATAGTCTGAGGCATCTGTCGTGATGAAGGTCGGAAGCTTTGGGTTATAGATGGCAAGCGCTGGACTTTCAAGGAGCATGGTTTTCAGTTTAGTGAAGCTTTCATCGGCTGCTGCGTCCCATTGTAGTTCAGCTTGAGCATTTTTTCTGAGCAGCTGTCGTAGCGGCTCAACCAGCGTTGCATAGTTCGGAAGAAACTTGCTGAACCAGGAAGTCAAGCCGAGGAAAGAGCGCAGCGCTGCCATGTCTTTTGGAGCAGGAGCTTCCGCAATGGCAGTCAGATGATCCGGGCTCGGGCGCAGACCCTCCTTAGAAATAACATGTCCGAGGAATGGAATGCAGGTCTGACCAAACGAGCTTTTGTTGAAGTTAATCTGAAGACCAGTCTCTGTCAGCCTCTGAAGAACAGCCTGTAGATGTCGATCATGCAGTTCTTTTGAATCACCATAAATTATGATGTCATCTAAGTAGTTTTGTACTCCTGGCAAATCCTTCAGGATGGTCTGCATCATTTTCTGAAATGCAGACGGTGCTGAAGCCAGGCCGAAGGGGACTCGTGTGAATCTGAAGACACCATCATGAGTTATGAATGCCGTAAGATTTCGGCTGTCATGGTGTAAAGGCAGTTGGTGGTAAGCCGAACTCAGGTCGATTTGGCTGTAGTGTGTAGCACCAGCAAGTTCTGTAAAGATGTCCTCCATATGAGGGAGAGGATAACAGTCCATGATGACACTCTTGTTGGGCTCACGCAGGTCGACACACAGCCGCAGCCCTCCTCCGCGTTTTCGTACCACGACCAGAGGACTCACCCACTCAGACGCATCCACACGTTCTATGATGTCAGCTTGAAGTAGGCGGTTGAGCTCTGCTGACACCTCTTTGCGTACGCTCAGTGGTAGGCGTCTCAACTTCTGACGTACTGGCTGCACTGTGTTGTTCACTTGTACTTTATGAATGAATCCCTTGACACATCCAAGCTGATGCGGTGGAGCTAGCTCAACAACCTGCACTGTGGATTTTTGAATGTCATTAGCAGGTAAGTTTGAATCATTGTCCTTGTTGTAGTTCACCTTGCCTCCAATAATGTTGACATTTAGCGCTTTAATCAAGTCCAGGCCCAGCAGAGGTGATCCAGCTTTAACAATGTGGAAAGAGGCTGGGACTCTGCTGCCTTGCTCTGCTATGGCTGCTTTTGCTGGCAGGCAGCCAATATGGTAAATGGTAAATGGACTGTACTTATATAGCGCCTTTCTAGTCTGTGCGACCACTCAAAGCGCTTTACATGACATGTCATTCACCCTTTCACACACATTCATACACTGATGGCAGGGGCTACCACGCAGGGTGCCAACCTGCCATCAGGGGGATCTAACCATTCATTCACATTCATACACCGTTGGCACAGCAACGGGAGCAATTTGGGGTTAAGTGTCTTGCCCAAGGACACATCGACATGTGGACTGGAGGAGCCGGGAATCGAACCACCAATCTTCCAATTGGAGGACGACCGCTCTACCTCCTGCCCACAGCCGCCCCAACAGCCGCCCTAACAGGTACCTCACGTTTAGCATAAGTAACCAGTTTCACTTGAGGTTCAGTTAGTGAGCAATCTTTAAAACATTGTCTGTACATTGTCTCTGGTAGGATAGACACAGCTGCTCCCGTATCAACAATCAACTCCAGGACATGAGAATTTCCCTCTGGCGCTTCAATGTGGACATTGCAGGTGATTTTATCATAAGTGGCAGCAGTACGTTTAACGTTATCCATCCACAGTACAGCTAGCTCAGGCACTACAACTTCTCTTACTTCACTTACAGCAGATTTACATACTTTGGCGAAATGCCCCTTTTTGCCACATTTATTGCAGTTCACTGAAGAAGCTGGACAGTTTTTATCATTTGCCAAGTGCTTGTTGGAGCCACATCTGAAACACTTACGTTGGTTTGCGTTCCTCTTTTTATCCCGGTCTGGAGCTGGGGCTTTAGCATTGCGAGCTCCTCTTTGCCCTCCTCGGAAATGCTCTTTGGCCGACAGCTTGCACTGGCGCAGTCGGGACTGTTTTGGCTGAAGAAAGCAGTGTAGCATTTTTAACCGCTGCCTCCACCTGGCATGCGATTGTGTGAGCTCTCTCCAGTGTGAGGTCATCTTCGAGCAGTAGTTTATCTCTCACAGCAGCGAGGTACGTATTTGAAATCAGCTGATCGCGTATCATCTCGTTTTCCATCTGACCAAAACCACACGGTGAAGCTAACGCTCTCAAAGCTGCCACATACTGTGATGCCGTCTCGTCCGCTCGTTGAGTGCGCTGTCTGAATGTGTGTCTGCAGGCCACGACATTAACTTTCGGCACAAAGTGTCTCTCGAGGGTGGACATCGCCTCGTCATATGTCGTACCTTGGTCTGGCAAAGTGTAGAAAAGCCGTTGTCCTTCCGGACCCAGGCAATGGAGTAACACTGCACGTCGCCTTGCATCCGGCCATGCGTCTCCTCTTGCATGAATGACGAGCATGTAGTTGTCGAAAATCTTCCGCCACGTCTCAAACGGTATCGGCGGCTCACCCACATGAGGAAGGAAGGGCGGTGGACTCGGTACTGAAGCGCTCATCCTCGTCGCCAATTTGTGGTGTAGGTGGTTTAAAGGAGGAGGAGGCAGACGTGCTGTTCAGTAACTTTTACTCAGCCATATTCCCAGGTTACATGTGCGTCTCTCAGCATACTTCCTGAACACACTTCTTCTTCTACGTACACACTCAGTTCACTCTCTCACTGTTATAGCGCCCTCACTGGCCATATAGTGTAGTGTCTCAATTACCTGTCTGTGTCTGTAAACACAACAAAGTGGAGTCTCCCCCAGCCCAAACAACCCGACAAGTGGAGTCTCCCCTAGCCCCACCTGGAGACTCCCAACTTTCACCCACCAGGACCCATTCCAGCCTTTCATTCTCTCCACTTAGTCAGGACTCCCCACTTCTGGATTTCACCGACAGGATGAATGACCTTGTCAATGCTGGAATCCAACTCACACCACGCCCAAATCCCATTTTTTCTCCCCTCAACTTCCCCCATCGTCAAGCCCCTCCCATTCCACCACGCTGGAAACAACCATCATCCAAGAGTCACAGAGCCCCCCCACCTCCTTTGACTCAGATCATCTGTGAGTCTGACTGATATGTGCCGGGTCCAGGCTGCAATACTGATACCAATTATGTTAAAAGTCAGGGCCCTATGGAGTTCAGGTAGTTTTCTCAATCCCTGTGATGACAGGTAACAGAAGAATGGTTAAACTGGTGAGAAATAACAAGAGTTCAATTAAATCTGCTAATTTATTAAGTATAGCATGTCAACCTCAAAATATACCAGTGTCTCCTGTTATCTCCACAAATATCAGATCGCTAGCAAACAAATCACTGCTAGTTAATGACGTCATTATGACCTATGATCTAGATTTTGTACTTCTTAGTGAAACATGGCTGACTGAATGTAGCTGTTGTGCTATTCTCAATGAGGCAGCACCAACAAATTTTAGTTTTATGAACAAGTGTCGAACTGGTAAGAAAGGCGGAGTTGGTGCCATCTTTAAATCTGTATTTCAGTGCAAGGAAATTACATTAGGTGATTTTAGCTCTTTTGAACATCTCTGTTTTTTATTAAAAGGTGATCCAAAAGTCCTTTTTTTAATCATTTATAGACCTCCAAGATATTCAGGAAAATTCATTGATGAGTTTGCTGAACTGCTGTCAGTTATCTGCACTGACTACAACTTTTTTATCATATCAGGGGATTTTAACATTCATGTAGACAATAACATGGACAGTAACGCCAAAGAACTCTCTGCTCTACTTGACACTTTTGGCCTCTTGCAACATGTGAAAGGGCCCACACACACTCGAGGCCACACTCTGGATCTGGTTATCTCTAAAGGTGTTGATATTTCTTCTGTTGATGTTAAGGACATGGCTCTTTCTGATCATTTCTGTGTGTTCTTTGACTTACAAATCATTCCAAATGTTCAGTTAACCTCTGTGTCTGTTAGGAGAAGGTACATAAATGAGAACACCAGTGCAAAGTTTATGGAGGCCATAGCTATGTCACCAACTGTGAGTGCAGAGTCAGTTGATGAACTCCTGGATAAATTTAACTGGAAAATCTCAAATGTCATGGATGCTGTTGCACCTATTAAAACTAAGACAACCTTGAGCAGAAGGAAAACACCATGGAGGAACACTATGATGATAAAGGCTTTAAAAACAGAATGCAGGAAAGCAGAGCGTAAGTGGAGAAAAACTAAACTTCAAATTCACCTTGACCTCTACAAACAAAGTCTTTGTAATTTTAAATATGAGTTACTCAAAGCTAGACAGCAACACTTTTCTGAATTAATTAATTAATTAATTAATTAACATTAACAACACTCGTACTCTGTTTGCTACGGTTGATAAGCTTACAACCCCCCCTAAACAGATAGCTCCAGAACTCCTTTCCACAGAAAAATGCAATGAATTTGCTTTTTCAGTGAAAAAATCCAGTCCATAAGGTTAAATATCAACACAAAACAATAAAATGACACAATCCCTCAGACCTCCCAGGAATAACTCAACTGCAATGTCAGAATTTAAAACAGTTGACCAAAAAACCATAGAGGAAACAGTGCAGCATCTAAAACCATCAACATGCTGTCTTGACACAATGCCATCAGATTTCTTTAAAACTATTGTGAACTCTGTCCAAACAGATATGCGACAAGTAATAAATAGCTCACTTAAATCAGGTGTGTTTCCTAAACTCCTAAAAGTAGCTGCCATTAAGCCACTCTTAAAAAAGAGAACGCTGGATGCTTCCATGTTAACCAACTACAGACCTATCTCAAATCTTCCTTTTATAGCCAAGATCGTTGAGAAAGTGGTTTTTAATCAACTCAGCAATTTCTTGAACTCCAGTGGCCTTTTTGACAAATTTCAATCAGGCTTCCAACCTAACCACTGTACAGAAACAGCTCTTATTAGAGTGTTAAATGACATACGGTTGAACACTGACTCAGGCAAGGTGTCAGTTCTGGTCCTGTTGGATCTCAGTGCTGCGTTTGACACTGTGGATCACAGTATACTGTTGAACAGGTTGGAAACTTGGGCCGGATTCAGCGGAACAGTCCTAGACTGGTTCAGGTCCTACTTGGAAGAGCGGAGTTATTTTGTGACCATTGGAAGTTATGAATCTGATCGAGTGGCTATGACACGTGGAGTTCCTCAGGGGTCAGTTCTTGGACCCCTTCTGTTTAGTCTATATATGCTGCCCTTGGGTCAAATTCTGCAGAACTCTAATGTAGACTATCACAGTTATGCAGATGACACACATATATACCTAGCACTGTCCCCAGATGACTACAGTCCAATACAGTCATTGTGTCACTGTTTAGAGCAAGTCACTGATTGGATGAACCAAAATTTCCTTCAATTAAATCAGGACAAAACGGAGGTCATTGTTTTTGGCAATAAAGAGAAGAGGATTGCTGTCAGTAAACATCTCGAGTCACTCTCTCTAAAAACTAGGGACCAAGTACGAAACCTTGGCGTGCTGATAGACTCAGATTTGACTTTCAGCAGTCACATCAAATCAGTCACCAAAACAGCCTTCTATCAGCTTAAGAACATATCCAGAGTGAAGGGTTTTATGTCTCAAACAGACCAGGAGAAGTTGATTCATGCTTTCATCTCAAGTAGACTCGACTACTGTAACGGTCTTCTGACTGAACTCCCACAAAAAAGCATTAAACAGCTGCAGCTCATTCAGAACGCTGCAGCTCCAGTTTTAACCAGAACAAAGAGATCAGAGCACATTACTCCAGTTCTAAAGTCTTTACACTGGCTCCCAGTCAGCTATAGAATAGATTTTAAAGTTCTGCTACTGGTCTACAAATCACTGAATGGTTTAGGTCCAGAATACATAAATGACATGTTAGTAGAATATAAACCCAGTAGAGCTCTGAGATCTACTGACACAGGTCAGATAGTTGAGCCCAGAGTTCAAACTAAACATGGTGAAGCAGCTTTTAGCTGTTATGCTGCACACAACTGGAACAAACTACCAGCAGAACTGAAATCATTTTTAAATCCAGGTTAAAAACATTTCTCTTCTCCTGTGCTTATGATTGAGCTCTTTTAAAGCACTTTACATTTTAATCTTTCATTTGCACTCTTTGTCCTTTTAATGATTTTAAAGCTAATTTATTATTTTATGCTGCAATCATTTTATTTATGTCTTTCTATTTTTCTGTACTTTGTTTTTATTATGTGGGGGTGGGGTGGGGGGTTAATTGTATGTTTTAAGTTTCTCAAATTACATGTTTTTCTGTTTTATGTAAAGCACATTGAATTGCCACTGTGTATGAAATGCGCTATATAAATAAAACTGCCTTGCCTTGCCTTGCCTTGCCTTAAAGGCCAATAATCATCATCACGGTTTGTTCAGTGTCCAACAGTCCATTATGAATGGTTCCATTATGTGTCCGCTGTCTGAAAATGGTATAACTGTTTACCACATATCATAGTAGGAACCATAATAATACGCAAAAAGCTAATATTAACTTTATTTTACAAATGAAGCTAATTTTAAATGTCTGATCATTTATTTCCACACTACACCAAAATGAATGTAACAATGGCTGGTTTTAAAGGTAGAAAACAACAATGGCAGTGTGCAGACTAACAAGCTTGTTACTCACAGTTGGCCAGGCTGACGCCGTAGTAGCCGTCCATGCCATGATTCTTCAGCACTTTGCCCCATTCACATCGCTCAAAGACCTTAGCACTGGACAAAGCCACCAAGAGCAGAAATACCAGACTCCTCATGATTGACTCTCTGCAGGAGTAAATGTTTTTACAGCTGTTGTTGAATGTCCTTTTATAGAGAAGCTGAAACTATTTAAAACTTTTAGACAATATTGAAAGATGAATCTGGGTTTATTTATTTGGACTTTGAACAGCTGTTTGTTTTCAGTCAGATTGTGTCATCAATGTGATAATACAGACTGATGCGAAGCAGTAACGAAGAAGAAAATCCAAGAGAGTGGAACATGTGCTGTAGCCAAGACAAACTGTTTTTGGTGGAAGAGTCCAACCTGACCTTTAAACAAAACCTTGACTTTAAGGCTGTGTGATACTTAGTACATTTGTTGGCACATTACCATCACCAACTTTTGATCAGTGCAATAGCATAAAACTGGCGACAGGAGTGTTTGAGAGCACTGCCAGCTGGCACTCCAACAATTTCAACACGGAAGGTCCATATTGTTTATATTGGATAATCTCCAACAATGCATCACATTTGAATCAAAAATATATTTTGAAAAGTAGCCAGTACTACAGTCACCAATACATTGTATTGAAGAACAGTACCTGAGTACATGTACTTAGATACTTTCAAGTACTGTCAGCTGTTGAACAGCAACATTTTTAACCTGAGTTATACATGGACTGTGATGGATGGATGTTATCACACTGCAACTAAGTTTCAAGTCTCATTTACATATTGATGAAGTCTCACAGATTTAGTTTGATGAAATAGCACATTTCACCACAGTAAAATTCACAAGTACCATCACTACCTGAAATGTCAATGTGCTATTTCATCAAAGTTTATGGAAGGTGAACCACTGAAAGAAAAGTTCAAACTTCACTGTTTCATAATGCTTGTTCAAACAGCTAACACTTAAACAAACAGCACATTGAATAATATGATAAAATAGAAATCAGTCGCTCTGAAACTTTGTCCCCTGAACAGGAGCCTGGTTCTGTTTTTATATGAAGTATACAGAGTTATCAACCACAGCTACAGTAAGTGTTTCTGATCAGTTCTATGGCATAGAGCCAAAACTAATATCAGACTGAGACCACACTGATAAAAGTTATCAGAAGGACACATTCATCCTTGGTTTAAGAAAAAAAAATGCTGTAAAAAAGAAAGCTTATAATAATAATAAAAAAGAAAACCTACTTAACTTTCATATCTTCTTCATGGCCAGTGACTTCTCAAAATCTCAGACTCACACCAGGAGAAGGGAAATCATCCCTAGACAGCTGTAACATTCTGCCAAAAGTGTATTGACTATTTGAGAAGAAGTTGGACATTTTCCCATTCACTTTAGTTTCTTTTAGCAGCCTCCAGTGGATAGTAGAAGAACTGCAGTCATTTAAATTTAGGACATTTTCAGATAATTGGGACATTTGTTAAAATGTACAAAAATTAATAATTGATAAGGTAAAATTGTATGCTTGATTTTGTCATGTGGATTTAGTTGCGTGTTTTTTATTTATTGTTATCACTATACCTCATTATAGTCCATTTGGGATATTTATGCTACCTTGGTAATTCAAATAACATGAGTTATCTCATTATGTGACAAATAAATAATAATAGTCAATAATAGTCAATAATAGTCTTACAGTTGTGGTTCAGATGATAGAGTGGGTCGTCCACTAATCGGAAGATCGGAGGTTGGATCTCGGCTCCTCCAGTCCACATGCTGATGTGTCCTTGGGCAAACTTCTCCCAATGGCTGTACCTGTGACAATGGTGTTTGTGTGAATGTGACTTATAGTGTGAAAGCAATTTGAGTGGTTGAAAGACTAAAGACAAGAAAAGCATGATGTAAGTACAGTCCATTTACCACACCACCCAAATATGGTGGTGGTATTATAGCATACCACCCTAACACCCATTTCAGTGTCATTTTAGATTGATTTATACTGGCAGCCATTCAAAGCGATTCTTCTCTCAAGTAGACTTTGACTGTAAACCAAGGGAACGATAAACACAGGTGATGATTAAACAAACTCATTTTGTGACTTCAGACATTCCTTTGTGAAGACGGTGCTTTAATACAATGACGGAGTATGTTTATATAACACATTAATCAACTTATTTTTATCATTAGTGAATGAAATTGTTCGGTCTCCTGAGCGTTGACTGACATACAATTACACAAAGTTAGAAAACTAAAAGGAGCTGTCTGTCACTGCTGGTTCCATTCAGAGACATTTTATCATACAAGGCTGTAATCACAGTCATAATGGAGTTCCTGAACTCCATTTACTGCTCTAACTTTCTCAATTCACTTGATGCACTGTGTTTTCAGACTCTTCTCTTCTTCATCAAAACGCACTCGCTCTCCTCTCCCACTGTCTCAAACCTGAAGCACAGGCAGAGAACGCAATTAATCAGCCGGCCGAGCGAAGGCAGTTGGATCAGTTAATCTGCTCACAGAGGACAGACGAGAATGGATCCATCTGAGTCAGAGAGAGAGAGAAAGAAAGGAGATGTTGAAGCAGTGTAAACAATTATGGAGGAGGGATACAGGTTAGATACTGCTGTGAATTTATTACATTGTTTCACAGCTCTGCAAACAATAAAAGATTTGTGCTGTTGAAGTGTGGTTGATTTATTGCATTTCTCTCTAATTTCTTGAATTCCATTTAATCTCTACCTAAAACAAGTCAAGCTAGAGACTTCTCTCAGAGGGCTTTACAGTGTGCACTTCACATTACACATCTATTTTTAGACTCCTCGACTCTTCCTTAGACCTTGTCAGACAACGAAAAACTCCCCCCATAACACCATTTATTGAGAATAAAAGGGGAAACCTCAGAAAAAGGCATGGGGATTCAGCTGATCCAAACCTCTAGTGGCAGAAGGGGTGATGCTTGTCTGTTGGGAGTAATAGTAGAAGATATGAGACATTATTATAGAGCCACAAAACCTAGAGAGAAGAGTTGGTTGGTTGGATGGGTCAACAAAATGTCAGATCTTGACACAAGAGACTACGGTTTGTTTCCAGTGTCTTACCAGTGTTGGCCAATGTTGGTTTCTCTTAGCAATGACAAAAATGACAAATGAGAAAAATGCTATTCCATTGACTGTCATAACCAGATGCTTCAACTAAGTATAACACATTGAACAAAGAGAGGGGAGACACTGATAGTCTGCTCCTGTGTTCATCTGCATTGACATCAATCTGATTAAGAACTGCGTTACAAAACAATTTGGTTCTTTAGTTTAAGGTACATGACATAAAAAAATTCATAGTATTTTTGGTCATCCGCTTTGCCAAAATCACAGATAAAACATGATTTCTAAGAAACAAAGATGAAATGATTGAAACTGGTGGTCACAATATACTTCTACATACTTCTGCTAGTTCTATTGTCCAGGAGGGTCCTAAGGCTGTATGTCAATTTTGCAATTTTAGGATTTGAGAGATGAAGCCACTCTAAATACATTCAGATGACCTTAATAAACGTATTTGGTCATAAAATGATCATATGACCAGATGGCAACAAACAAGGCCCAAGCTTAACTGTCTGTAGGTTACACCAAAGATTCTCAGTGCATTGGCTGAGATATTTAAAAAGTTATTATCTTAAATCAGAGCAGTATTGGCCTTTATCGAGACTGTGTTTGGTTTGTGAGCGATTAAAAAGAGTGAAATAAACAGGTTTCTAAAACATGGGTTATAACGAAGGAACTATCAGTGTATTTGTTCTTATTCTTAATCTCTGGAGATTGTGTTTGTGTGTTTGATTGTGTGGGCGAGAGAGAGCACGAGTCCCTGCTGGAAAGCTGAGTCATCCTTTAAACTGATCGATCGTTTCTGTTTGATGGAGGTTTGGTTTCAGAACATATGAGAGCTGGACTCACAAACTACCTGAAAACTATTCTCCCAGTCTAAAGTGAAGGAAATTCATGTTGTATTGGAATATACTGTATATTATTAAAGGCTAGTGTGTTCAGTTACTCTTGTTGAATAGATTTCAGTTCACATTGAGAGTTACAACATTAAAGGAAGTAATCTGTCGTCAGTTAATTGTGATTGGGTGTATGGGTTAAGTACAGTGTATGCTGGTATGTCTCAGGTGTGAACCACAGTTGTATTCAAAGCCTCCTGTGTTTGTGTCTTTGTAACCAATTTTAGACTTGTAAAAGTGAATTACAGTGTAATAACAACTTGGAATAGCTATAAGACCTGGACCAGAATCAGAAAACACTAAATT
This sequence comes from Scomber japonicus, assembly GCF_027409825.1. Classification (NCBI taxonomy): domain Eukaryota; kingdom Metazoa; phylum Chordata; class Actinopteri; order Scombriformes; family Scombridae; genus Scomber; species Scomber japonicus. Next base: position 1,034,998 of record NC_070596.1, on the reverse strand, counting down.
CGACAGGAGCCACGGTACTGAGCAACAATAATGAGGCAGACACAAGTATAACAGTTGAGTAGCCACTCGTATATTGTTCACAGTGGACCAAATGGTTTGTACAGAATGCCAAATTGTAACCCAACCAGTTGAAAAATAAAAAAGTAGTGTGCACACTATAAACAAAAAGAAGTGTCCGTTGGGGCCCTTAAATAAAAAAAGGAGTTCTGGTAGGTCTTATTGTTGTAGAGTTTTTACCAGTTCACCTGATTCCAAGGATTCCTTGTAGTGTAATGTAAGTGTATCATGTGTGAATGAGTGTGTGCGTGGATATCTCCTGGTGCTGATCTTTCTTCAGGGTAGTTGGCTCGCCATCTGTTACAGCAGGAAGCTGTAGTGAACCTCCAACTTTTCAGTCCTCCTAAAAACCTGACCGTTGCTCTGCGTATCGCGGCGGAGCACGCCGATATTGGACCTCGCAGCAGCTTTTCGGATGAAAAGCAAGCAGTTAGCCGACGAAACTCTCCTTCATTCAGTCACTCGGCTCCGGACCTCCACTGGGTAAGTGCTCCGACTCTTTTTTTCTTTTTCACAGGTAAACTCTGGGTTTTTCTCCTGTCTTTTCTCTTGCTCGTAGCATGCAGCTGCCCTCGCTTCTCTGGCGGGAATCGGAAGGGACCGGAAGAGCAGCGCGGCCGCACTTCCTCTCAGAGCCGACAGGCTGAGCGTGGCCTGCGTAGCCTCTGATTGGCTGCTGAGAACTAGGTACCCCACGCGGGACCATGCGAGTTGAGCAGTGCATTCAAATGCAGTAGGAAAACTGAGACTTTGGCGATGCAAAATAAATAAAGATATAGAAAGTAAACAGTCTCTTTTCTTTTATTGCATTGAGTTAACTGTGCTTCTTTTACACCTGGTTACACCCTCCCCTCCTGAACTCATGCACGTCCCTGTGCATGGTAGACGGTTGAATGATAATGATTTGAGGGGTCAGGGCAGGGGGTTGGATAGGTTCTTCACCTTCACTGATGACTTCTGCCCAAGCTGTGGACAGTCCTTGAAAGAATGATTTCACTGCTGTGATCAAAGGTTTTCCTAGCTCTGTATAATCAAGCCGTCGTGGTGGTTGACGGTTTCTCTCAGATCTCCTGACAGAATCATTTGTATCTGCGTTCTCCTCTGTATCCATTGAGATTGTTTCATCCTTTCCGTCCTCAGGTTCTGCTCCTTTAAGACCATCCTCCTCAACAGGAAGTTGCTCTCCTTGGATTTCTGAATGATCATCCTCAGGTAAGTCATTTTGAATGAAGGCTGGTTCATCGACTTGTTCGGTTGGTGTGACTCTATCGGTGGGTAAGTACTCAGTATCACTCTGATGAGAGTTGGACTCGATGACCATCAGAGGACCATCTGAAGTACTACTGGACATATCAGGTAAGTTGTCAAGTTCAGGTGGATTGTCAAGTTCAGGTGAATTGTCAAGTTCAGGTGAGTTGTCAACATCTGGTGGCTTGTCATCATTTTGAGCATTTACAGGACTCTCGACAGGGCAAGGGCCTGGAGGTTCAATATGCTGAGTGTCTTGGACATCGGTCATGGGCAGATCCGGGTGCACAGGAATCTCACTGACCATGGGGACAGGGGAACTCAAACAAACAGGAATGAGTACATCATCCTCTTCATCTGAGGAATTATCTTCCTCTACCACAGGGTTTGCACGGGTTCCTGGTCTGCGTTGTACTGGTTTTTGTACAGGCTCACTGCTTTGCTCCTCAGGTAGGTACCCACAAGGCAGTAACAGATCCCTGTGTAATGTCCTTAAGGGACCATCCCTGGTTTCAGGTTTAACAGTGTAAACAGGGAGAGTGCCTGCTCTTCTCACCACCACATGGACAGTGGGTTCCCATTTGTCTGAGATCTTATGTTTTCCCCGGATGCGGACATTCCTGACCAATACTCGATCTCCAGGTTCCAGGTCTGAGGCTGTTACATGTTTATCAAACCTTGTTTTATTCTTGAGAGCGACCTTTGCAGCCTTCTCCATGGCTATCTTGTAGCTCTCCTTGGGATGTGACTTGAGGTTTTGCACATACTCGGAGTGAGATGAATGTTGACCCTCTGATACTGGCAACTAGAATGCAAGATCAACTGGCAGACGAGGTTGGCGCCCGAACATCAGTTCGTACGGGGTGAAACCAGTTACCTCGTTCCTGGTGCAATTATAAGCGTGGACCAGGGGTCTCACATGATCACGCCAACTGGTCTTGTCTTGATTTTGGAGAGTGCCCAACATATCAAGCAGGGTACGATTAAATCGTTCCACGGGGTTGCCCCTAGGATGGTATGGGGTCGTCCTCACCTTGTGAATTCCAGCCACCTGACAGAGTTCCTTGATCGTGTGGGACTCGAAGTCTGGACCCTGGTCACTATGTAACTTCTCTGGGATACCATAGTGTACCATAAAGTTTTCCCACAGACACTTCGTTACTGTGCGGGCCTTTTGATTCGGTGTTGGGATGGCAACCGCAAATTTAGTGAAGTGATCTGTGATCACCAATATATCCTTGGTTCCACTTTTGTCAGCCTCCAGGGACAGGTAGTCCATACAGAGTGCCTTCCTCCGCACGCACCTGCCACAGGTCCTCACTTTCCTTTCCACATCCACGACCATCTTCGGCCAATAGAATCTGGTCCTTACAAGGTCCAGTGTCCGGTCGACTCCCATGTGACCCATATGGTCGTGCAGGCTGGTGAGGACTGTGTCGCGAAGCTCAGCTGGAAGGACGAGCTGGTAAGTGGTCTGTGGCCCCACTTGGCGTCGCCTGAACAGGATGTTGTTACGGAGCTCGAGACGGTTGAGTTCTTGGAGGAGGAGTGGGAGATCAGGAAGTTGGGTGCGCAAGGTGGGAGGTGGGGTGTCCCCATGTTCGACTTGGGCGATGACATGCTTTATCAGCTCTTTGCTTAGCTGCTAGCTCGGCTTCAGTGAGGTGGGGGATGGTTGGAAGACCTCCAAACTGTTCCTCTTGCCCATAACTGTCGGGAACTGCACTGGAAGACGTAGCAAGAACCTCCACTAAAGCAACACGATCTGTATCTCCCTCTGTCTCATCATCAGGACTGACACTGTAGGTGAGCTGCCTCTCACAGATTGCTCTCACAACAGACTGATCAACTGCATTGATGTTGTTTGGATCAGAGAGGTGATCTTGTGTGAATTGCTGTATGCGTTCTCTCTCTTTTTGTGACTTTAGATCATCTGCTAGCACCCCATGTGGTCTGCGTGATAATCCATCCGCATCTCCGTTCTGCCTTCCTGGACGATAGAGGAGTTTGAAGGAGAATGTGGACAGCGCAGCTAGCCACCTATAGCTGGTCGCATCAAGCTTGGCTGAGGTCAGGATGTAAGTCAGCGGATCGCTATCTGTTACAATGGTGAAGTGGTTGCCGTACAGGTAGTCGCTGAACTTTTCCGTAACTGACCACTTGAGCGCTAGGAACTCTAGCTTATGCGCTGGATAGCGGCTCTCGCTTCGTGACAGCCCTCTACTGGCGTAGCCTATGACTCTCAGTTGGTCGTCTTGCTCCTGATATAGCACAGCACCGAGCCCGGTGGTACTGGCGTCGGTGTGCAGTATATAGGGCTTCTGTTGGTTAGCAAAGGCTAGGATAGGGGCTGTAGTGAGGCTCTGGATGACTGCTTCGAAGGCCTGCTGGCAGGCTGGCGTCCAGCGCCCCCCGAAGGGCTCTTTTGGGTCATGGTATTGGTTTGTTTTCTGTTTTATGTCTGTTAGTTTCACTTTCGATTTCTTGTGGAGAGGTGGGTAGCCGGAGGTTAAGCCGTGGAGAGGTTTTACGATGCTGGAGTAACCTTTAACGAACCTCCTGTAGTACCCAGCGAAACCGAGGAAGGATTTAAGCTCCCGTAGGGTCTTGGGGACAGGCCATGTTTTCAGAGCTGAAATCTTCTCAGGATCTGTCTCGACGCCACTTCTGGAGACTACATGACCCAGATAGCGGACTGATGTCTGGAAGAAGACGCATTTTTCTGGGGATAACTTCAACCCAAACTCTTTGAGACGAGTTAGCACTCTCATGAGTCTTTCTTCGTGCTCCTCAAGGGTTCTGGAGAAAACTATGACGTCATCAAGGAAGACCAAGGCGTCTTTTAAGTGCATATCTCCCATGCACCGTTCCATTAATCTTTGAAACGTGCTGGGGGCATTTGTCACCCCTTGAGGCATTCTGTTGAACTCCCAGAATCCGAGCGGACACACGAAGGCCGTCTTCGGTTTGTCTGCCTCTTCAACCTCGATCTGGTAGTACCCTGACTTTAAGTCAGGGACGGAGAACCACTGAGAACCATTGAGGGCTGAGAATGTGTCCTCAAGCTTTGGAAGGTTGTATGCTTCCTTTATAGTCTGGAGGTTTAGACGCCTATAATCGATGCACAACTGGACTTGGCCGTTCTTTTTCTGGACTACCACTATGGGTGATGCAAACGGCGACTCTGACTCCCTGATAACTCCCGCATCAAGAAGCTCTTTAATGTGCCTCCGGACAGCTTCAATGTCTTGTGGGTGGATTGGTCGGGCACGTAGTTTGAAGGGACTTTCATCTGAGAGTTTTATGTGGTGTCGCACCTGGTCCGTCCGGCCAAAGTCCAGGTCATGATGCGCGAACACATCAGGCATGTTGTGGAGCTGCTGAGTGATGCGTTGCTTCCATTCAAGTGGGACTGGGGAATCACCGAAATTGAAATTTAAGGTGGGTTCTTGAGATGACTGGGTCTCTGGAGATCTCTGTAGGGACTCTGATTGCTTGGCTATGCTGTGCTCCTTTAATAGAATGGTCTGATAAGCACTAACCTCTGCAATAGTGCACTTGGCAGGAATGACGATGTCATGGTCAGACTCGTTGCTAATGACGACTGGCAGCTTATGGGGTCGTAGCTGGGGGAAATCAACGAGACCAGCTTTTACCAGCAGGCCACCTGGCAAGGGGGACGACGTTGGATACTCAATGATGACGGATTTCTCATCCTGAAGACCAGTGACAAGGGAAAGTCCCTCCACCACTACCGTTTCACCGGCTGGAATGACTTGAGGCGTCTTGCCTTGCATCTTCACTACCCCCTGGTGGTGGTTGCTTGCCTGCTTCCGTCTTAGCTCAAGGACCTTGAAAACTACTTTGTAGCCATGTGGGAGGGGCTGGCGATTGGTTAAGTCAGTCTCTGAATAAATGTCAAACAGTACGTCTAAGGTGTTTGTGCCTATGAGCATGAGGGACTGTGAAGTGTCAGGAACAACTAAGGCAAGTGTGTTTACATCTATTGGGACTCCTACAAAGTCATTTGGAAAGGTTATGGTCAGTTCTATATAACCAAAGTACGGCACTAGCTGGCCATTTGCACCTCTCAATCAATCAATCAATCTTTATTTGTATAGCGCCAAATCACAACAAAGTTATCTCAAGGCACTTTACACATAGAGCAGGTTCTAAACCAAACTCTTCAGGTTTTAACTTTAAAGAGACCCAACATTCCCACATGAGCAACAGTGGCGAGAAAAAACTCCCTTTTAACAGGAAGAAACCTCAGGCAGAACCAGACTCAGAAGTGGGCGGACATCTGCCTCGACCGGTTGGGGTTGAGAGGAGAGAAAGGAAGGATAGAGGAGAGAGGCACAATGAAAATCAACAATGGAGCCAGATGGTCCGGGACTGGAATCCGTCATCCGGACGTCTACAGGCCCAGATTACCTGTAGGACGAGAAAGCAGAGCCAGAAACCAGAAACCAGAAAGACAACTCCGGGGAAGAAGTTTAGGTTATTGAATGCATTAATAGAACATGAGTGTTAATGGATATAGATAGATAGAGAGAGAGAGAGGGAGGAGGAGGAGAGAGAGGCCCAGTGCATCATGGGGGTGGGGTTCCCCCGGCAATCTAAGCCTATGGCAGCATAAATTAAGAGCTCAAAGAGCCCTAACTATAAGCTTTATCAAAAAGGAAAGTTTTAAGCCTACTCTTAAATGTAGGGAGGGTGTCTGCCCCCCGGACCAAATCTGGAAGATGGTTCCACAGGAGAGGAGCCTGATAGCTGAAGGCTCTACCTCCTGTTCTACTTTTAGAGATATTAGGAACCACAAGTAGACCTGCATGCTGGGAGCGCAGTCTTCTAGTAGGTACATAAGGTACTATCAGTTCTTTGAGATATGATGGGGCCTGACCATTGAGAGCTTTGAAGGTGAGAAGGAGGATTATGAATTCTATTCTGAATTTTACGGGAAGCCAATGCAGTGAAGCCAAGATGGGAGTAATATGATCTCTCTTTCTAGTTTTTGTCAGAACACGGGCAGCTGCATTCTGGACCAGCTGGAGAGTCTTTAGAGACTTATTAGGACAGCCTGATAATAATGAATTGCAGTAGTCCAGCCTAGAAGTAACAAATGCATGGACTAGTTTTTCAGCATCATTTTGAGACAGGATATGTCTCATTTTTGCAATATTACGCAGATGAAAGAAGGCAGTCCTTGAAATTTGTTTTATGTGGGAATTGAAGGACAGATCCTGATCAAATATAACTCCTAGGTTCCTTACAGTGGAGCTGGAGGCCAGAGTAATGCCATCCAGAGTAATTATGTCGTTTGATAGTGAATTTCTAAGGTGTTTAGGGCCAAGCACAATAACTTCAGTTTTTTCTGAGTTTAATAACAGGAAGTTGCAGGTCATCCAGGCTTTTATGTCCTTAATGCATTTTTGTAGTTTAGATAATTGGTTAGTTTCATTTGGCTTTATTGATAGGTATAATTGAGCACCTTCCACTTCTAGGAGGTCATGAAGCGGCTTAATCTTCTGCTCTGAGAGGTGCTGCTTGTAAAACGACTCAGATACGGTGGTAACTTGAGAGCCTGAGTCGAGAAGGCAGTTGACCTCTTCACCTCTCACAGTCACTTGAGCTGTGCTCTTGACGCCAATCAGCCGCTTGGGGAGTCGAAACGGTTGGTTCCGCTTTGAATGCTGTAGGCTGGAACATGTTTGAGTTTTGATGTTCTCTGTATGTGAAATGTTTTTGTTGATTTCAGCGGGGGGTTTGTCTTCATTGTTTACGTCTGAGGGACGTTGTTGACTTTCCTCAGCCACTGTCTGTCCCACAACAGGAACTGTTAGTCATTTAAAGGTAAGTTTGAACCATTTTGTGCCTCCCACTGGTTCTGTTTTTTTTCCAACTGCTTCTTCTTTTCTGCCACTAGGTTGGGATTTGCGGGGTCGGTGCAGCAGGGGGCGATGTGCCCGTCTTCGCCGCAGTTAAAACAGTACCAGGGCTTTGGTTTGTATGTCTGTTTCTTTTTGGTTTGTCTTTGCATGTTGTATCATTTGGCTTCGACATCCTGCTCTGTTGCTTCCCTGCAGATCCCTTGCTGCTAGCTCCTTTTGTGTTTTTCTGTGACATGAATGTTGTTAGTTGACTTTGCAGACTTGCCACTTGTTTTCTGAGATCCTCAATAGCACTGATGCTGCTCTCACATTTCTCTTCTGGTTCACAACCATATGCACCATGGAACTGCACCTGGGCTCTCTGCTTTGTGACACCAATGTGTTTTTTCATGCGACTTGATTTTGCTTGCTGTCGATCTTCTTCGGAGCGGATCATGAGCAAGAGGTCTGCGAATTGGGGTGGGCTGCTCTTCTTTTGCTCCAGCTGTAGGGCGCTGAGCAAGGTGTTATCCCAACATCCCCTGCAGAACTGCTTAATGAGATGTTTGTCCACTTCTTCATTTGTAACTCCCCCCCTTTTCGTTGCTCTGTTTAAGGTTAACTGGAGCCGATGAAGGTAAGTGGATGATTTCTCACCTGGGTCTTGGAGGGTGTTCAGGAATTGGGCGAAAAGCTCCTCTCCATCTTCCACAGTACCGAAGGCTGAGTCTAGGAGCTGTAGGTAGGCTGCAGGCGGTGACTCAGGCCGTAAACCTTTAACTACATCAGATGCTGGTGGGAGCAAGCTTTCATGGATTTTTCTGGATATTTGCAGGGGGGACATGCTAGGATCATTTTGAAGCAACTCAATGTGTGTGCGCCATGTTTCATAATCAGTTTCGTGATTAGGTCTGGGAGTCTTGCCGGAGAAGGAACGGAGTCTCACCTGGGATTGGGTGTGTGGGACAGAGTCCTGCCGCCGTACAATATGCTCAACCACGACCTTCTGGATGTCAGGTGGGTTCAAGTCACTTACTGAAAGGGACGGGGCTCTCTTTCCATTGGTCAGGGGGACATGGTCAGTGGCATAGTTCATGCTTGGTGTAGCATCTGAAAATGAGGTGAGAGACTGTTGTTCTTTATTAGCAGGTGGGGATACGACAGTGGTCTCAACATGTGTGGGGGAGGTTTCTTCTGTTGTGGCCGGCATGGCTTCAACATCTTCCCCTATGTGAAACATCATTTCTTTCAACACCTCACTATAGTCTTTGCCACTCATCTTAGCTAGTTGCTTGAGCTCAGCTAAGTATGTCTTGGTAACATTACTTCCAACCTTGGTAGCGTACGTGCTACTGAGTGTCTTCACTTCATAGACAACAGTGGGGTCACCTTGTGCTATGCATGTGTACGGTAAGTACTAAGGCTGAACCGCTAGCATACTCAACGATCAGGTTTTGAAAGAACTCGGACTGCGAATCATCAACAAAAAGGCGTCTTTCAATTTTACCATACTGTTTCAGAAAGTCAATAATTTGTTCATCTTGTTCAGCTACCTGAGTTAATCCACTAACAATTACTGCATTTGGAATTTTGACACCAGACTTTTGTATGAAATCCATACTGGTCATTGGCCACTTCTGTAACCAATTTTAGACTTGTAAAAGTGAATTACAGTGTAATAACAACTTGGAATAGCTATAAGACCTGGACCAGAATCAGAAAACACTAAATTCGACAGGAGCCACGGTACTGAGCAACAATAATGAGGCAGACACAAGTATAACAGTTGAGTAGCCACTCGTATATTGTTTACAGTGGACCAAATGGTTTGTACAGAATGCCAAATTGTAACCCAACCAGTTGAAAAATAAAAAAGTAGTGTGCACACTATAAACAAAAAGAAGTGTCCGTTGGGGCCCTTAAATAAAAAAAGGAGTTGTTGTAGGTCTTATTGTTGTAGAGTTTTTACCAGTTCACCTGATTCCAAGGATTCCTTGTAGTGTAATGTAAGTGTATCATGTGTGAATGAGTGTGTGCGTGGATATCTCCTGGTGCTGATCTTTCTTCATGGTAGTTGGCTCGCCATCTGTTACAGCAGGAAGCTGTAGTGAACCTCCGACTTTTCAGTCCTCCTAAAAACCTGACCGTTGCTCTGTGTATCGCGGCGGAGCACGCCGATATTGGACCTCGCAGCAGCTTTTCGGATGAAAAGCAAGCAGTTAGCCGACGGAACTCTCCTTCATTCAGTCACTCGGCTCCGGACCTCCACCTCGCCGATGTTCTCAGCTAAAGCAGATTCAGTCATGTTTGCAGCGCGATCATGGCCGACAGTACAGTGTACCGGGTGGAGGGGCGAGGGTGTAGGATGACAGATCAGTCATAGTGAGCCCCCTTGTGGATGGCTGTAGTGGCTACAGGTCATAAGTCCGGCACCCTTCATAAAAGTGACACTAAAAACTCACAGTACTCTTCAAATAAAGTTTACTGTACTGTAGACAGATGATAACTCTACAGAATGTCAGCCTTGGCTACTCTGCCAGTATTGGACCAGCTGAAGAAGGTTATAAGGTTATATCTCAAGTAGCAGATATGTGATTTCACTCTAGTGTACAGTACAGCTCTGTTGTAATGTGATGCAAAATACCCTCCAAGGAAGTCTAATAAGGGTCTATCAGTGGGAAATAAAGATGCAATGTTCCAGCAGCTTCCGTAGCCTAATGTTACTGAAGTTAGATAGTGATATATCAAGGGGAGGCTGTGGCTCAGGAGGTAGAGCAAAGGCCCACTAATCGGAAGATTGGTGGTTTCATTCCCAAATCCTCTAGTCCACATGTCAAAGTGTCCTGAAGGCTATAACAATTGCTTCTGAAGGCTGTGTCATTAGTGTGTGAATGGTTCGATCTTACTGATGAGCAGTCTGTGCTATCAGTGTTTGTGAATGATTTAATGTAGCATGTAGTGTAAAAGTCCTTTGAGTGGTTGCAAGACTACAAAGGTGTTATACAAATTCAGTCCATTACATTATACCATTTTAAATAATGGGGAGTAGTGGGAGTAGTCTTGACTGTGTATAACCTACAAACTGCATGGGACTCTAGAGAACATCCAGGCTACAAGGGATATGGAAGTAGGGACGAGATGTGACCAGATGTGGTTTGACTTCATGGTACAGTTTTCATGAAATGAGCAACAAATGACCCAAATAAAAAGACCAAATAAATGTATTGTGCTCTGAGCTGTCACTGTTGACTGTGTGACTATTATTAAACCTATGCCTAATATAATGTGACATTGAATTTGTCTAATTATAGCATGTATTGTCTAATTAAGTTATCATGGACCCATGTCGGCAGCATTAAACGTGGTGTCTAATTATAGTGTAATTTGCTAGAATTGCGTTGGATGTGATATAGCATTGTTTTTTTTTATGTCTAATTAGACTATGATCTTGTAAAATGGTGTCTTATAGTGTGTAAGGATTGTCTATTTTGGTTCTAATTAGTGTATAATTTGGTATAACAGTACCAAAGTATGGTATATTTTAATAATGGCATTATGTGCAGTTTCCAATCACAGCATAATGTAGGTGTATGGTGTCTAATTAGGACATATGTGTGCTGGTTTACTGTCTAATTAAGAACATATTATTTCTAGTTTTTGTCTAATTTAATAAAAGGTACAGCTTATTCCATCATATTAGTGTAAATAAAGTGCAACAACAATATGTTTTTGTGATAAATTGAATCTAAAGACAAATTTATTTTTTTAGAAGAAAAAAAGGGGGAATTTTAAGCTGAAATCAATGTCCAACAAAGTAGAACAGGAGGGCAGGGCATCAGTCAGCAACCAGGAGGAATCCACCTTTACCTGGAAACTCATTGATACTAATTAAATAGTATCTGAATCTATGATGAGGTCAGGAGTAGGACTGACACTAATATGACTAATAAGTCACAGGCACAGCTCTGCGACTTCAAACCAAGGGAAGAGTACAAATTCCAACACGTGAGGACATCTCTGACTTCATACATACAGATCTAACAGTTTAAATAATGACTCCAGTATTCAGCAGGGACACACACTGACCTCCCTCTCTGTGTCACTGATTGGGTACAGTAGAGAGGATGAAAGGAGAGCGAGGCGAGGCGAGACAGAAATGATGTCTGGGATGATGAGCTTTGTTCGAGAAGGCTGAGCTGAAAAAAAAGTGAAGTGCAATTCAACTCCCACAGTTCACCTCGGTGTGTGTGGGTGGGTGTTTGAGAAGGCATTACTAGCTCTTTGATAGAAACTTTGTTGTGTTTCCTCTGCTGGATTTATTAGTAATAGCAATAATGATTATAATAATAATGAAGATGATGATGATATGATTATTATTATTTGGATAATAATATATATTATTATTTGCATAATTTCACACTTTTCATTCTTTGTGAAACTCTGAAAGTGCCACAGTAATAAAAAAAGGTCACACATCGTAAAGGAAGTAGTAAAAAGAGAGAAGATGAAACAGCTTTCCTGAATAGAATACACCTTTTTTAATAGGGTGTCAGGCCTGTGCTGCCTTTAGATGGATAGGAAAAATTGCTCCACACACGTCATGCAGACCAATGGTACCCCATGGTGCAGAGCTAGGTACTGGGGGCCCAGGACCTGTAGGTAGGGAGGTGCATGTCTGGTGATGGATTTATATGTGAGTAGCAGGACTTTGAAACCAGCCCTGAAGCAGACAGGCAGCCAGTGCTATGAAAACAGAACTGGTGTTATATGTTTGTATTTTCACACTCTTATCAAGATCCTGGCAATGCTGTTCCGATATTTTTGTTAATACTGCTATTAAATCTGAATCAGTGCTACTGCCAATAGTACTGTAAACTGCAATAATGCCTTTCAGGGCTGCACAATTTTAGATGATTGCATAGCTGTTTCTTTTCTACTTCCATGTGTTCTGTTTTGTCTGAATAATTGAATCAACCAATCATCTAGATTTGGATGGTGTGCAAGTTGGTACCTCTGTGACCTCTCTAAGGTACCTGGAAATATCTCTTTGCATAGATATTTCTGTTATTTATTTCTCAGAAGCATGATTCCAGCATTAGTATTGGTGTTTGGTCAGTCCAAAACTTTGGTGCAGAATGAGATATCTCAACAACAACAAGTCAGATATCTGTGAACTTTCCTGATCTTGTTCCTGCTCTCCAGAGGGTCAACTTGTATATTTTAGTGACCCTATGATCACCACCCTCAGGACCAACTTTGCATGTTTACAAAGTGCATACTATTTTTGTATAGTATATACTACATACTCATCACACACTCCCATTACAGATGTTGTATCATCAAAGACATCAGACAATCTTTTCATTTTGACAACCTTTACATGTCTATCTCTACTACGGAGTGCTTTGTTCCGAATCCATACTACATACTATTTTTATATACTGTAGTATATACTACATACTCATCACACAGTTCCCACGGCAGATGTTATATCACCTAAGACGTCAAATAACCTTTTCGTTTTCCATCCATGCTGTTTCCTTTTCCATTGTTCTGGTTCTTTTCTTGTTTTAATGAGATTCCATCTGGCTGTACACTACAAGTAAGCATGTCATTTATGATGCAAGTGTTGAAATAGTCCAGACCTGAACATATTCAGACAGACTTCAGAGATTTTTGTGAAAATACAGATGTCATTTTGAAAAACAAAGGGCTCAGCAGCATCTGTATTGCCTATTTAAACTGAACTGCTATGGAATAAATCAAATAATATTGACAGTGTTTTAATTCTTCTTTTCTCAAAAAGTATTTTAATTTTTTCATTTAGTTTCTGGTTGACATCACTTTGTCCAAAGGAAAGGAACTGACTGCACAATGTTTTTAACATCAGCTTGAGAATTATTAGAAAAACTCAAAGATCCTTAGTACAGCTTAGTAGTGAACAAGTCTTCATAAAGGCATATGAGATTGTTAATGGCTGCACATACAGTATGTCCTCTATGACTATTTTCAGCTAATGTGTTTCATATTACTTTGGTTTTATTCCAGAATACTATTAGACTTAGCCATTAGACCTGTGAATAGCCAGAGTACCAGAAATGGTCAATTTACCTTGAGTATAGACGGATAAATGCACTAACTGACATTAGCATTACGTATTGTTGTGCGTATTGTTAACCAGTTATAGATTGGCCACCACCATGGAATATTTCTAACATGATCATACCTAGAATTTTAGATTATTTGTATGTGTTGTAAGGGTAAATTGTGTATGTGTATTTCAGTTTTGTCTCAAATTGCTCCTTGAAGGACTAATCTTGTCAGTGGCGGCTTCCATTGTGGGACAGTATTGTCCACACACAGCACGCTCAAAAGACTCAATAATCCACATTTAGTCTGCGATTTGTCAGGTTTAAGTATACTAACACTCCACATACTCAAGACATGTTTAAGATTAGTGTGCAGTATGGATTTGGGACACAGTGAATAAGAACAGCTAAATCATCATCGTCATCATCATCATCATCATCATCACCTTTATTGTCAGACTCAGGGTCCAGTTTAAAAACACACAGATGATACAGACACGATATATAAAAAAGACATATAAGATACATAGAAAAAACCCCATTGCACTACTTATAAAAGACATTCATCCCAGTGTTTCCATACAGGTGACTGGTAACGTATGGATCTATACTTTGGATCTGACAACAGACTAACAATGTTGTTCTGAGAAACGTTCAGGCGACAAATACATTTGTACATCAAACTCCTCAATAACACCTTGCATGTTGACCCGTGTTCTACAGAACAGCTCACCTGCACTACAGAACCTCATACAGTTATTATAAGCAACCTGAAGCTTCTGCATGCTTAGTTCCATAAGGGAGCTGTGTATAAAAGTACTGTATATAAAGGAGTACAAATGCCTTGAAGAGCCTTATCTTCACATTGTCTGAGCACATCTGGAATTTCCTTGCCAACATATTAGCTTAGGCATATGTTGTTTTGTGTGGTTGTCCGAATTAAAGCAATATTCACTATTTTCAGTGACATTGTCAGCTTGTCTGAAAAATTCCCAACCCCTGAAGAGGGTTCTAAGCACAATTAAATTTTTATTTTTTTTTCGTAATCACACTTTATTTATTTTTCAAATAGATACACAAGTACTATATGCAAGTAAAAAGTAACACAATATATATATATATTGATTTCTTAGCAAATTTCAGCTTTTTAATTTCAGCCCAATGATTAAAGTTCTCCAATATTTTTCAGTTCATTATTCCAACATTCACTCTGTCATGTATAGAGGTTATTAAACTGAGTACAAAGTGGAGTTCATAGTGTATAAAGAAGGACAAGCCTCCCTGTTTGTGAGTGAAGGTAAATCATCTGCAGGAGGAGCGATGAGAGGAAGTCGGCCATGGAGGTCGATGACAAAGGTGATGAAGAAGAAATGGGAGGAGGAGAGAAGGGTTACAAAAAGGATAGATGAGTCTGGATGAAATCAGTGAGAGGAGGAGAGGGACAAAGAGGAAGAACAGCGGGTGGAGACAATGACTGAGAATGGTAGCAGAAGAGAGAAGACAGAAGGAGGGAATAATAAAGGATAAAAGAGGAGCAGGGTGAGGGAGAGAAGGAGGAGGAGAGAAGGGCAAATAGTTAATTTCAGGGCTGGTATCTCTGAGGCAGCAGAACCTCCAGGGTCAGCAGGCCGCCTGCAGGACTTTCATACTGAAATAGACAGCCTGACCCCGGGACACACACTGGTGGAGGCAGAGGTGAAGGGTGCTGCTTAAGCTGTTGTCTTTAACCGATTTAATGCTCTGCTGTTGCCTGCTTTTAATAACACATTTGCATTATAAGAATAATAGGAAGATGATAGTCTTTAATATGACACAACATGTCCATCATGCAACATAATAGTGCAGTGTGTGAAGTGGCACAGAAAATAATATAACATATAACATAAAAGAAACTTAATGTGATGTAATATATAGTAATAATGTGATTAACTTAATATGATGTAACATATTGTGAGTTTACATAATGTGAGGTAATATAGAGTAAATTAACAAAGTCAGATCATGTACCAATACAGCAATGTAACAATACTCAATTATAGTGAAAGTACATATGTATAATCATCATGATGTGTGAAACATGTGTGAGACCTGTAGGAGTTTTTCTAAAAAAACACCTTTACCCTCAAACCAGACAGGAAATAACAAAACAAGCATCAAAACCACAAACAAGAACCTGCACAAATAAAGAAGAGTGAAGAGCTGCACATTTATCATGTCTTTACAGTCACTGTGATCAAACACTAGTCTTGACATCATTTTTGATTTTTGACTGTGAGCAGTGAAGCATTCTGGGTCCTCCCAGAATGCTTCACTGCTCACAGTAATGACTTGCAGACAGCTGACTTACATCTGCAGTACGTTAGCTGTCTGCAAGTCTTGGAAAAGTCTTAGATACAATATGTTCTGTACATTCTTGGACTTAAACCCACTAACAATCAATCTTGTATTTGATTTGTTTCCAAGGTCCTGAATGAACCTCTAAATTCAGTCTTATCTATCCATCTATTCTCTGCAGCAAATCTTGGGTTGCATTGGCAGCAAAATAAGCAAGAAGCCTTGATAATGATGGCTGAACATGGAAGAAAAGACTGCAAGCGAACATTGCTCAGACGGTGACGTTGAATCTCTGGTTGAAAAAAAAGGTTCCGGTTGGACACTAAGTGGTTATGAGGCAGACGGCCAGATGGTGACATTGTTTCCACCTTCAGTAATGGTCCAGTCAGACCCTCTCTCTCTAGCAAACCAGGAAATATTGATCACATTATTTCTATGAAAAAGCAAATGCATGTGTGTTTGATTTATGTTGAATAAAATAACATTTTATTTGCTTGTGAACCGGTTGTAATCAGACGGCTGCACTTGATAGCCTTCTTATATTTGGAGGAGAAAACAGTTTTAATGTATTGGTTTCAATTTCAAATAAAATAAAAATGGTTTAGAGTTATTACATTTGGATTTGTGGATATTCCTAAAAAATATTACGATAACCATTTAATATAATGCACCCCAGTACACCACCACCACCTCAATATTAAACATAAAGTAGTAATAGTAGTAGTTCTGACAATGTCAAGAAAAACTGAAAATGTATAAGCTTCACAAATGTAGAATTTATAGCAGAGCTGTTGTTTTGGATTGAATTAGATTGCACAGGTGTACCTAATGAATTAAATGGTGAGTATAGGAAAAGTTAACACCAATAAGAACCCTCCACAAGACCTCAAAACAATCCTGCAGAATTGAATGCACCATTTCAAACCAACAAACTCCACAATGCACTAAAAATTCCAAATCCCAAATGATCCAATTGTATTGTAAAATCAAGTTAAAAACATTAGCTTGGATGAGAAAATATGTTAATATGATACATCAGACTTCACACCCATGATAAATATGCAGGGGGTATACAGTTTTTCCACACACATACTTACATCATAAGTGACTAGTAAGAGTTATGTTGATTATAAGTAAGTACCATAAGCCTAAATCTCAGCTTTCACTACATGATATTAGTCTGGAGAGGATCCACTGAGAATCTTTAATGGCTTTAAATTACATCTAAAAACACATTTTTAGCTCTTACAGACTGATGTATCAAGAGCTCTGTCAGAGCTGAAAGATACTTTAAAATGTGCAAAAAAAAGTTTGCTTATGTTTGAAGAGCCATTAAAAAAATACTCAGCGCACCTTTAATGTTAGAGCCCCTTGATTTTCAGCTACACATAGATCAATGTTAAAAGTAAAGAATCTGTTCTGATCAGAGATTCCATTTGTCAGGAAACAAACCAGAGAAATTCATGGATTTCTATGAATCTTGGTTTAAGGGAGATAATTGATTAACAAGGTGAGAGAGAGAGGGACAGCAGAGAGCACTAGCAGTGCAAAGTGGGTCAAGTATGAAATAAATTATGGATGATGTTATGTAGTCGATAAGTAGTCAATAGCCTATACTGTCAAGGATTAGGTGGACAGGGCAGGGCTGACGAAACTGATGCAAGACAGGTGTGAAAGCTGGGGAAAAACAGAGGGCAAGGCAGGGCTAATGAACATGATGCAGGGCAGGGCAGGGCAGGTGTGGGGGGGGGGGGGGGGGGGGGGGGGGCCGAGGAGGAGTGCAGGAATATGGAATGGAAACACAGCAAACTGAAGCTCAAAACCCAGAAAACACACTCCTACTACACAACCTAAATATAAATGAGCAAAAACAAATGACCAAAGGGACTGAACAAGAGAGGTACAACACTGGAAACCAAGAGAACAAACACAAAAAGTCCAAAACCCATGAGGCCATGACACATACATAAAGGAGCTTTATTTTGTAGTTTTTAATGAATGGAAATGAAGTGTTTTTTTTCCTTTAATAAGAATTGTGTTTTTTTCACTACCAGAGTACAAAGTCTGTGGGAGACATTGATGTATCTTGTGGTCATTATTACGTAGTTTAGATCCATAGCAGCACTTAAAAAATAAGCTATAATGTAGTTCTATAAAACAATAATGAGATCATAAGAAGTCTGAATCTACCTCAGTTTGGTAGAAAAATGATTTTGCAATGCCAAAGATCAGCTGTTCTTGATGTTCACCTAGTTGTATCTTCCTCTTTTTCATCTCTTTTGTGTCATAGAAGTCTTTGACGTTCATTGCTTTTTTTTTTTTGACAATTTCCTCTACCAGCTTTATTTGCACCGGCAAGCCGAGTTCAAATACACATGTGATCAAACAGGTGAACAGCATCAAAAAGGAAGAGCAACTCTTCCAATAGTGTGTTTACAGTGCTTTCTTTGCTGATGGTTGAACGATGGCTGTGATATGTTTCGCTCATCCATTTTTGAACACATGACAGATGATGATGAAGTTTGAAGCGATTTTAAAATTCATCTTGTTTAGATTTGAGTTGTGCTGTAGTCTCAATAGCAGGCTGCCAATCCACACATAGAATCATCTGAGTGTATGGACTTTTTCTTCATTGCATCTTCTGCTAGTCTCTTTGCAGCCTCCAAAAATGTTCTATTCTGTTTTTTAGCTGTACAAAGAGAGCATTGTAGCCCGTTCAATTGACCTTCCTGTCTTGGAAAGAGGAGGGATATTGCTATCCAATCTGCTTGGCAAACTTCCCAACCCTCTATTGAGTACATCATCAATGACTATTCAAACCAGCTCTCTTCAGGCTTTGGTCTTTTCACTCAAGGCAAGCATGATGTTTGTGTAGGTATATAAGGTACTATGACCTCTTTGATAAAGAAAGTGAGGAAAATTTAAATTCTATTCTGTATTTTATAGGAAGCCAATTCAGTGAAGCTAAAATGGGGACTTTTCAAACTGGAAATAGCGGCTGAGGACATTGTAACTACGGTGAACAGAGCCACTTTATACTTTATAGATGTATTTTTTTCCACTAAGCACCATTATACAGTTGTCAGATATAAGCCATCAGTTTCTTGGGCTAATTTAGCAGTACGTAATGATTTGGTACTGGGAATGCTAGCGCTAGCTTGCTAACTGGCTCACTGGGTAATTATCATTTCCTCTAAGTGTGTAACAGCCGTGTTTGATTTCAGACAACACTGACCTGTTGAAATTTGTGCACTATACAAGTAAGTACACAGTGTGCTACACAAACGAAGTGCCATTTCTTTTCTTAATAATTATAATGTCATGCTAGGCTAGCTTTGTTGGACAAGAAATCCTCCATTTATAAGGTTTTTACTGAACTTCAGCTGATGAGTATAGAGTAGGGCTGTCAGCGTTAACGCGTTAATCGCGATTCCATTAATGCAATCCATAACGTGTTAATTTTTTTAAATCGCATTTTAATCTACCTGTAGACAGCTCCTCTAGCTGTAGCGCTATGCTTTGAAGTGGCCTCCTTCAGTAAACCTACCGCGCTGATGGAAAGTAAGAGAGCTACTGGACTTTTGAACGGCTTGTTTAACTTTAAAAAAACTTCGAGACGGTTCAGTTGACAAGTCAAAAGTAAAATGTAACCTGTGTCAAACAGAGTTTAACTACCAATGGAGTACGTCGAGTTTGAGTTAGCACCTCCACACTAAACACCCAGGTGCAGCCAAGTGAGCCTCAGCTCCACCAAAGTACCATTTTGGAGTGTGGGAGTCGTAACAGAGCCGTGATTGATTCCCAGTTAAGACACTCTGGTAAGAAATGCTTTACATTATGGGCTTAAAACTGCCTTGAAATGTAAAATAACAGGATTTTAAACATGCAATTCAAAACGCGATTAATCGTGATTAACTATGGAAATTCTGGGATTAATTGCGATAAAAAAAAAATCGTTTGACAGCCCTAGTATAGAGCATACAGCCCTTTACATTGGTTAAGTTAGTTATGCTGCTGGGTTGTTGGCTCTAGCTCAGGCACAGAACAACATAACAAGCTAACTCATGTGATAAGCAGTGAGCGCCATTCCACTTAAAACCTACACCGAACAACTCTCACAAAATTGCATTAGGCTTTTCTCATGCGTGATCGTGTCATGTTCACTAACCAATTAACATACTACATTAGAGCATGTAACATAGGAGGAGATATGCACTGTTATAATAATAATCAAACACATTGTAACTAAATATTGACTTCATTGTGTAAAATTTTGAGCAAGGTAATAACTATTAGAAGCCTGTTACCACAGTAACCCATGAATTACAGGGTATACAGAGTGTACAGAACCTAAGGATAATAGAAATCTAAAAGCTTACCAGCATTTTAAGCTTCAATTAGTCACTGAATGGATGGCAGAATTCCATCAATGTCCTTCATCAGATCATTACTGAGTGATGACACAGCTTTCAGAACTAATACTTTCACAAGCTCCATAGTAGCATATGCTTAACCCTCGTATTGTCTTCGTTTTTACTACGCACCTTTTGTCCTCCCGGGTCAAATTGACCCGGTCTTGTTCAACTGTTTTTTGTTTCACCTTTTCAGTGAACTTGTTTCCAACACATTAACATATATTTTACACTTTTTTTTGTAATATATGGTATTTTAGCCCCATTTACATAACAGTATACCTCATTTTTGAGTTAAAAAAAGCAGAAATTCTGAATTATTTTCACTATGGTTTTGATCAGAGGCACACAAATTGATGGAATATCACAGATTGGTATATGTCAAAGTTTAGTCAGGATATTGTTTTGAAACCACTTAAATTTTTTTAATGGCAGCAAATAGTCACACCTGTTGTCCTCCCGGGTCAATTTGACCCGGTCTTGTTGGACTGTTTATAAAGCATGAAGTATAAAATGATCACACAATTCTGTGTTACACCTTTTAGTCAACTTGTTTCCAACACATAACCACAGATTTTACATTTTTTTTTTGTAATGTATGGTGTGGTAGACCTCATTTACATGAAATGTCAAATTTACCTGTCTAATTCGACTGTTCATAAAGCATAAAGTGTCAAATGATTACACCA